>NC_140582.1:966528748-967728748 GCF_964204655.1 Triturus cristatus
AGATCGCTTCAACAGTTTCAGTATAGCAAACAGACTTTTGATTCAGAGAATACAAAGACACTGTTACAGGAACATTGAAAACTATACAGGCCTTATCAACATAAATGTTAATCAACTGATTATAAAGAGAGGTGAAGAAAGACTGAATAAGGTTTCATAAGTTCATTAAGAAAGCAAGCCAGATTTCATAGGTTTGATCTGTTTAATATGAAACAATAAGACAAAGTCAGTAGTTCTGACCTACTTATTGTGAGAAGCATGTGTTAAAGACAATAGGCATTGAGGATGGATTGGTATTAGACTGTGCTAAAGCCTGCAGACAGGTGCTTTGTTACATGGAATTTCACAGATTACTGTAGTAAGCAAGGATTTTGATGTTGGTGATCTACCTGAACAAAATGTGGACTATTTCTTTATATGAAAAGTCAAATCATCTTTGTAGGGAATGATTTTGGTGTTGGATTACTACCTCTAACAAAACCTAAGAAGACAATATTTGCACTATAATATCTCCTGCTAGAACTCCTTCCTAGATGTCTGCCGTAAGCTTGAATTAATAAAAATCATTACAAAATAAATAGATCTAAATATATAAATACATATGCATATGGACACTTAGCGGATGTTTGGGTCCGTCATATACATTATGCTTCCATACATCTGCATGGGGAAATAGGGGTAATAGCTCAGTCATTGTTCATTCGCCCTATGAATGATGATATTTTCTGATCAAGTGTGTACATCCACCTGAAAGAGTGTGCTTCAGTATCATGGCTGGTTGGCCACTCATTTAGCTTTGAATGTTCTCTTTCATCGTTACTCTTTAATTTCTTTGCTTCTTCTCTTTTTATTTTAATTTTTCTTAAGAGGATGTTATCATTAGGAGATGGTTATTGCAAAAAGTGGCGAGGCAGAGGTCCATACTGAGAATTACATTATGTAGGTGAGCATAGAGAGCAAATCCGGTGCCCAATCTTCTCAGGGTGGGTTTGGCAGGGATAAGGGGGTGAATACAGATTTTCATTTTTATCCATCTCAGTAGTTTTCATTTTATTAACCTTGTGCGGATAAAAGGCTGAGCGGAGCACCATAGTTCAAATCATGGTGTTGAATATAGATTGTCAGCATGCTTGGTGTATGCATTAGTTCTACAACCCTTCCGACCCAGCTACGAGGCAAGATGCCTGTGGCTGACAAGATTCTCTTCAACCTTCAACAGTATTACCAGTGTATGCTCGGCACAATTTCTCCTCAACTCACATTCATCCATCCATTCATACACCCACACTCCCCAACTGAAACACACACTCCCATCTAGCCACTCACTCATACTATCATTCACCCACTCACTCATACATTCTCATCTAACTATCTATCCTCCCATTCATTCACCCAATTCACATTGCTCCACCCACTCACTAATATACTTTCAATTAATCAAATATGTTATTGATGGCAGCTTTCATTTCAATTCATGATATTTTAACACGCTTTCATTTACCCACCTTATCCTTCCCACGTTCACCAACCCAGTTACTCACTCACCTAATTAACTTATGATTCTCCTACCACATTCAACAATTCATTTACTTTCACACACTTTTTATAATTCACCTTCCCACCCATATTCACCAAATGCAGTACTTAATTTGTAAAATAATGAGTACCGTTACCCAAAGCCCTCGTCACCAGCCGACTGGACTACGGCAACGCCCTCTACGCCGGGACCACCGCCAAGCTCCAGAAGAGACTCCAGCGGATCCAAAACGCCTCAGCCAGACTCATCCTCGACATCCCACGATCCAGCCACATCTCCGGACATCTGAGAGACCTTCACTGGCTCCCCGTCAACAAGAGAATCACCTTCCGCCTCCTCACCCACGCACACAAAGCCCTACACGACCAAGGCCCGAGCTACCTCAACAGCCGAGTCAACTTCTACGCTCCCAAACGCCACCTCCGATCAGCCAACCACGCCCTCGCCGCCGTCCCCCGCATCCGAAGAGCGACTACAGGAGGAAGGTCCTTCTCCTACCTGGCCGCCAAGACCTGGAACTCCCTCCCGTCCGACCTGCGCCTGACCCAAGACCACCTCTCCTTCAGGAAGAAGCTGAAGACCTGGCTGTTCGAGCAGTAGCGGCACCCCCCCCCCCCCCCAGCGCCTTGAGACCCTACGGGTATGTAGCGCGCTTTATAAGTGTCATTGATTGATTGATTGATTGCTAATATCGGTGTGCTGAATACTGAGGGTGTGTAGTTTTAAATTCACCTCAGGGCTCTATAATCTACTACCAGACACTGCTGCCTCTTTATCTTACTTTTCCCAGCCCCTTCTTGCTCCCTTTGTGCCGGTTTTCTCATCTGTCTCTTCCATCCTCTTTACTGTTTGTGTGTTTTTAATTCTCTTGATCATGGTTAATATCTGATAAGGAAAACTAAATTCCAGTCTCCAAAAAAGAGTGCCGGTGGGCCCCACCAGCAACTGCAGACTCACATTAAGCACTGCCCATCCACATCAAGCTTCCCTTTGCCATTCACCCAACTCACATAACCAGTCATCACAATTACCTAACCAGCTAAACCCCACAATCAATGACTCACCCATTCACATAAACACTCCAAACATCAACCAATGAGTAACCAGCAGTTTCAACTAATAAAAGCTATACTTAGTCGATTTGTTGGTCCTTGTTTTATCCTCCCTGCAGACTACATCTAATAGTTACATTGTAGTGTAATGTAATGTAAAAGGCATTCCTATAGCACACTGTTACTCCAAGGAGTGTCCTGGTGCTCTGCACTTCCAGTGGGGAGAACCTGAGAGAAGCAACATCAATCAAGCCTTGTTCCAGAACTGGGGGGGTAGATGAAATGCATCCTAACTACAAAGGGAGTTTATTCCAAAGAGAGGGTCCCAAAAACTAAAAGGACCTGCCCCCGTTCTGGACCTACGAATCCTAGGGATTTTGGCCAGAAAAAAGTTGCCCGAGCGCAGACACCTGGATGGGGCATAAAAACTGATTCTTGCTGTCAGGTACTTGTGCCAGACTGATGAAGAGCTCTGTGGGTCAATAGCATGGTGTAGAATGCAAGAAGGAAAGTACGCTGAGATGATGTCATATCCAAAAGGTAGATGTATTCTTCTGGTCAATCAGGACAGGAACATTAGTTGATAAGATGGTTGTAGTAGTATTAGTAGTATCAGCAGATGTATCAGCCCCACCGGGAACAGCATTCCTGCTGCTCAACCCACATACAGCAACTGACAATTCCAGTCAAACATACACACAGGGAACATTCTGTGACATCACTTACACTGGCTGAGCAGCAGAGTACAGAACACAGAGAAAGGAATAGACATGAATGAGAGCAAGATACCACACATGGTCTTGAAAAGAATCCTCTTCCTTATAGGAAGCCAATGTAGCTCAGTAAGATAAGGGGATATCTGAGTTCTCAGAGGCAGGCTGAGAATCATTCGGGCTGCTGCATTTTGGACCACCTGCAGCGTACTAAAGTAATCAGGTATTGCCACAGTCCAGTCTAGATGTTATCAAAGCTTGTACTACCAGTATCCTAGCAGAGAGAGACAGAAAATGGAGGAAGTTTCTAATATTGATCCTTCCAGAGAGATCGCATCAAACCTATCCAGTGAGAGGGTCGAGTCATAAGTTTGGCTAGGCTGCTGATTGTCCCCCATCATTTCCTCCACCTGCAGAAAAAGGGGGAGACTAGCTTGTTTGAATATTGGCAATCTTTTTCTGGAAGTAGTGAGCAAGTTGTTCACACACAGGCCACTGGGGAAATAAAGGATTCCACTATTTAAAAATGTTCTCTCGACTTATTACCAGCATTTAAAATTCTGTCCTCAAAATAGGATTTATTTGCCAACTTAATCTTGTTCTGATATTATTTTAAAGCCACTTTGTACCTTGATTTACCGGTTGGGCAATATGACACCCTCCACTGACTTTCTAGATGTTCACATTCAGTCTTGACTTTTTTGAGGGAGTCTGTTTACCAATGACAGGAAGGCTTAGTTCGGTGCGACTGGCGTGTGGTTATCTGGCACTAAATGGCGTGTAGTGGAGCCAATCCTGTTATCTAGGAGGCTAACATCAGTGACCACGTCACCTGAAAGAGTAGGGCCTCTCTCCTCCATTGCCCTACAGAAGGCCTCTGATTCAATTTTATGAAAAGCTTTCGACACTCGAGATATTGCCCCGCTTGAGGTTGATTCCTCCCTACGCAGGACTACCAAAACGTAATTATATAGTGGTCCGACCAAACTAATTGGGTGGGTGTGTCCACTTCCAGTGGTATACTCGAAAATATCTGGTCCAGAACATGACCAGCTTGATGTGTAGGATTAAATGCCAATTAGGTCAGAGCTAGTGAAGAGATACTCTCCTGAAGGGATACTAATTCCTTTTCCTCAAGCATCTCCATATGAAGATTAAAGTCACCCAGGAGAATAAAGTGGGAGTATCTCAGGGCCAGAGGTGACAAAGCACTACACAAGGAATTGAGGAATGATTCCGGAGGCCTGTACACTAATGCTCCCACCGAAGATTGATTCTCAGAAAGGGTGAGGCCGAATCCAAGAGCATCCCCTCCTTTCAGGCCCACTATAGGTATTGGTGTGCAATGAAAATTGTCCCTGAAAATCATAGCCACTACCCCTCCTCTAACACTCAAGCGATCCTCTTTACATTTTTTATAGCTCTTAGGAATTGCTGAGCAAATTGCAGGGCCAGAGGATTTGGTTAACCAAGTTTCCATTACAAATAATTCATCTGGAATCTCATCACATAGCAATTCACAGATGTTATCAGCATGTCTAGGAAGTGAACAAGAATTAATCAAGGTTGCAGAGAAACCGAAAGACCTACTGCTCTCAAATCTGGGCAATGAAATAAAGGTTTTGCAAGGTTGCATCAAATTAGTGTGGAAACTGCACTGTGCTCACCTATCATTGTTTAACACAGAGGAGTCTAAGACTAAGGGCAAACAGATCTGTGCAAGGGCTAGCCTTAGCAGTTGCAGCGGCTTACCTTCTTGGCCAACTCAGGCATAATGGCTGGCGCTTGACACTTTCGGGAGGCTGGCGGGCACATACAGGCTTGCCTTTTGCGTGCCCGCTGAGTGCGTCCACATCGTGTCCTTCCTTAAATGCATATGGGCATCGAGAAGCTAGAGGGCACATTCACCAAAAAATGGCAGCTCTAGCTGTCCCAATCAGGGAAATCTGGCTGAAATGCGGAAGAAAGTGCAAATGAAAATTTTAGCTGCTCCCTCCGTGAAGCGGGGTAAGTGAATGCATGAGGCAGATGATTATAATGCAGGGGAATTTCTTCACTCAACAATGTCCCGAATTATGCACAACAATGTCCAAATTGCCACAGTTTTTCACTTTCTTCACTGGGGAATTGGCTCCTTGCTCCTCTGGGGTCGCGTTGTTCCTCACGGACTCTCCCAAGCAGCGGTATGCAAAAAGAAAAGGAACACACAGCCTTACTATCAGGCGGTTTCGACTTCCACAAGGGAAGGGTTAGTGAGGGTGCACCAGTATGCCGGGGACGTGAGGGGCAAAGGGAGAACCAACACCAAGACACGGGGATGCCCCGATACACAAAGCTATAGATCCCGCCCGCATTAACTGCCACCCGGGAATGAGGTAACCGCCCGTCTCCCAGGCCCCCGGAGTCGATCACGCATTTGTTGGAGCCACAAAACTTCAGGTCCGTGGCTGGGTGCTTTGCGGGGAATGCCTCCTGGCTCCTTGCTGTCCTGTCCGATGTCAGAAATCGGTTCTGCAACAGTCGTCCTCCTTCCTCTGAGTTCCGCTCCTCCCGGATTCACCCGAACGTCTTCTTCACCGCCTTTCTCCTGCGCTTCCTGGTCGGAGGTCCAGCCTCTTAAATGGGGCGAATCCGTTACGGCGTTGTCTTCAGGGGCGGGGCCTTGCCGCAGATCGGCTCTGGAGTTAAAGGGCCAACAGCCCGGGATGTCCGGAGTCCCAGGGTTGCTAATTGCAACCTCAGCGCCTGGAAGCTGAAAACAAGAAGAGGAGTTCGCGAAAGGTAAGTCCCTGGATTGTTCCATGGGGGTGGGAAGGGACGAATCCTTACCCCCCCGCCCCCCTCAAGAGTAGTCCCGGTTGGAGGGACACGGAATCCGGGAGAGAAAGTCCGTATTAGAGTTGGCCGAACCTCTCCTATGGCAGACATCAAAAGCAAAGGGCTGTAGGGAAAGGAACCAGCGCATAACGCGCGGGTTGTTTCATTAGTTCCGGCTCATCCATACTAGAGGGGCATGGTCCGTGTATAACAGAAAACGTTTACCCTCCAGATAGTACCGTAGCTTTTCTGTGACCCATTTTACCGCTAGACATTCCTTCTCGATAACAGGATAATTCTGCTCTTGGGGAAATAGTTTCCGGCTATCGAAAAGTATGGGTCTCTCGGTACCATCTATTTTCTTTTGGGATAGAACAGCACCAATGCCGAGATCAGAGGCATCTGTTTGTCAGGAGACACTAGAACAGGCCCACTAGTGATTACCGCTTTCAGTCTCTTTATGGCTTCTCAAACCTGAGGGGAGGGGTGTAGTAAGGCGTGGGGTGGATTTTTTTAGGAGATCTGTCAAAGGTGCCGCTATCTCGGAGTATTGGGGAATAAAACGTCTGTAGGATCCGAGGAGGCCCAAAAAAGCACGAACGTCTTTCTTGGTAGTGGGAACCGGTGTTTCAGCAATGGCCTTGACCTTTTCTGTCTGTGGTTCAATACAACCATTCCCCAGCAGATACCCGAGGTATTTTACACTGTGAAACCCTACACAAGACTTTCTGGCATTAATGTGTAGACCAGCGGCCTGCAACTCCTGCACTACCAGACAACAGTGTTCGAGGTGTGTTTCCCAAGTGGGACTTAAGATCACTATATCGTCTAGGTAGGCAGAGGAGTACGCCTGATGGGACCGCAAGACTTTATTCATCAAACGCTGAAAGGTCATCGGGGCATCGTGTAAACCAAAGGGCAAAACAGTGAACTCAAACAGACCGCCAGGGGTGGAAAAGCTGGTCTTTTCTTGGTCACTGCTTCGCAAGGGTACCTGCCAGTATCCCTTGGTCAGATCTAGAGTGGTGATATACCGGGCGTTCCCTAATTTCTCGTTTAACTCATCCACTCGGGGCAAGGGATATGCGCCCAGTTTAGAGATGGCGTTAACCCTCCTAAAATCAATGCAAAAATGGATAGAACCGTCCGGCTTGGGTACTAGGACAATGGGGGATGTCCACTCACTCTGAGATGGCCTAATCACACCCATCTGTAGCATTTTGCGTACTTCGTCTGAAACTGCCGCCCGACGGGCCGCCGGGATTATATAGGGGTTTTGTTTTATCACCTCACCTGGCTTTGTCTCTAGGTGGTGTTCCACTAGGCTGGTTCTTCCGGGACTGTCGGAAAAGAGGTTTTTGTGGGGAATGAAAAGGTCTAACAATTCTGTGAGTTTTTTGTTGGGAAGGTCCTCATTCACTACTAGGTTTTCCAGGGTGCAGGGATATTCTTCCTCGGGGAGGGATACCTGGATGTTCTGTGGAGGGGCTCCTAGCCATTATTTTAGGAGGTTGATGTGATAGGACTGGGTCTTATGCGGGCTTATTTGAAGACAATAGGTGGTTTGTCCTATGGTCCCTACCACTTTATAGGGGCACTTCTATTCGCTTTTCACCTTGGACAAAGAGGACGGTAACAGAACCAAGGCCCAATCATTTACCTGTAAGGAACGGCATTTTTTTCCTTTGTCGTATTGGTATCTCTGTTCCTCCTGACTCTTTTCTAAGTTTTCATGAGCAAGGTCTCGCAGTTTACCGATCCTAGATCTTAAATGCAGGGAGTATTCTAGTAAGCTCTGAGTGTTGTTTTCTTCCTTTTCCCAGGTCTCTTTTGTCATCTCTACCAGAGTTCGTGGTTGTCGACCATAGAGGAGTTTGAATGAAGAACACCCCAATCTGCTCTGAGTCTACCCTCGGATGACGAAGAGGGCCAGGGGAAGGAGGCGGTCCCAGTCCTTCCCTTCACTCACCAACATTTTCTTGAGGGTCAGTTTTAAGTAGCCGTTGTACCTCTCAACTAAGCCATCTGCCTGTGGGTGGTAAACAGTCTTGATGTGTTTAACATCCAACAGTTTACACACTTGGGACATCAGTTTGTAGACAAACGGGGTACCTTGGTCTGTCAATATCTGTTGGGGAAAACAGACCCTGGGGAAATACTCCAGTAGTTTGTCTGCAATGACAGAGGTCGTAGGGGCCCTGATGGGGAATGCCTCGGGAAAGCGGGTACAATAATCCACTAGTACCAATACGTGTTGGTACCCTTTTGAGGATCGGGGTAGGGAACCTATGAGATCCATGCCTACACGTTCAAAAGGTTGGCCTATGATGGGCATTGGTTGTAAGGGAACCGGTGGGGGACGATAGGGGTTTTTCAATTGACAGACGGAACATTCGTGACAATACTTCTTTCTCTGCGCATATATACCAGGCCAGTAGAAGTACCTCAGAATGTTCTCTGTTGTTATCTGGGAGCTCACGAGACCGGCTAACAGGTGGGAATGGGTAAAGAATAGGACCTGTTCCCTAAAGTCCCTGGGTACTAGCAGTTGGGGGGACACTGTAGGGCTAGCAGTTCTATAGAGGAGGCAATTCTGTATCGTGAAAGTGGGATAGGTCAGGTTTTGGCCTGGGAGGGTGTTCCTGGCCTCTTGCCAGGCATGGGAAAGGGTGGCATCATTTGTTTGAGCCCAACTGAAGTTTTTGTCTATTTTCCTGGGTTCCTGAGACAATAGGGCAGGAATACTGTCCTTATTGTTTGAAGTCCATATGGTGTTCAAGAAGAGGGAAAGAAAGTCGGGTTGTCGGTACCTAGCATTATGTCCTCAGGGAGGTTAGACATGAGCCCTACAGTAACAGTTGATGGGCTCCCTCTTCCTTGGCAATGAATGGGTACCCTAGCTGTGGGATAGATATGAACGTCTCCGTGGACGCACCGTATCGCTACCTGTCCCCCGGGAATCCTCTGTTCTGGCCTGATCAAGTAGCTTCTGATCCCTCCTGGCTCCTTGCTGTCCTGTCCGATGTCAGGAATCGGTTCCGCAACAGTCGTTCTCCTTCCTCCGAGTTCCACTCCTCCCGGATTCTCCCGAACGTCTTCTTCACTGCCTTTCTCCCGCGCTTCCTGGTCGGAGGTCCAGCCTCTTAAATGGGGCGAATCCTTTACGGCGTTGTCTTCAGGGGCGTGGCCTTGCCGCAGATTGGCTCTGAAGTTAAAGGGCCAACAGCCCGGGATGTCCGGAGTCCCAGGGTTGCTAATTGCAACCTCAGCGCCTGGAAGCTGAAAACAAGAAGAGGAGTTCGCGAAAGGTAAGTCCCTGGATTGTTCCATGGGGGTGGGAAGGGACGAATCCTGACCCCCCCCCCAAGAGTAGTCCCGGTCGGGGGAAACGGAATCCGGGAGAGAAAGTCCGCATTAGAGTTGGCCGAACCCCTCCTATGGCAGACATCAAAAGCAAAGGGCTGTAGGGAAAGGAACCAGCGCATAACGCGCTGGTTGTTACATTAGTTCCGGCTCATCCATACTAGAGGGGCATGGTCCGTGTATAACAGAAAACGTTTACCCTCCAGATAGTACTGTAGCTTTTCTGTGACCCATTTTACCGCCAGACATTCCTTCTCGATAACAGGATAATTCTGCTCTTGGGGAAATAGTTTCCGGCTAACGAAAAGTATGGGTCTCTCGGTACCATCTATTTTCTTTTGGGATAGAACAGCACCAATGCCGAGATCAGAGGCATCTGTTTGTCAGGAGACACTAGAACAGGCCCACTAGTGATTACCGCTTTCAGTCTCTTTATGGCTTCTAAAACCTGAGGGGAGGGGTGTAGTAAGGCGTGGGGTGGATTTTTTTAGGAGATCTGTCAAAGGTTCCGCTATCTCGGAGTATTGGGGAATAAAACGTCTGTAGTATCCGAGGAGGCCCAAAAAAGCACAAACGTCTTTCTTGGTAGTGGGAACCGGTGTTTCAGCAATGGCCTTGACCTTTTCTGTCAGAGGTTCAATACAACCATTCCCCAGCAGGTACCCGAGGTATTTTACACTGTGAAACCCTACACTAGACTTTCTGGCATTAATGTGTAGACCAGCGGCCTGCAACTCCTGCACTACCAAACGACAGTGTTCGAGGTGTGTTTCCCAAGTGGGACTTAAGATCACTATCGTCTAGGTAGGCAGAGGAGTACGCCTGATGGGACCGCAAGACTTTATTCATCAAACGCTGAAAGGTCATCGGGGCACCGTGTAAACCAAAGGGCAAAACAGTGAACACAAACAGACCGCCAGGGGTGGAAAAGGCGGTCTTTTTTTGATCACTGCTTCGCAAGGGTACCAATATCCCTTGGTCAGATCTAGAGTGGTGATATACCGGGCGTTCCCTAATTTCTCGGTTAACTCATCCACTTGGGGCAAGGGATATGCGTCCAGTTTAGAGATGGCGTTAACCCTTAAAAAATCAATGCAAAAATGGATAGAACCGTCCGGCTTGGGTACTAGGACAATGGGGGATGTCCGTCCACTCACTCTGTGATGGCCTAATCACACCCATCTGTAGCATTTTGCGTACTTCGTCTGAAACTGCGGCCCGACGGACTGCCGGGATTATATATGGTTTTTGTTTTATCACCTCACCTGGCTTTGTCTCTAGGTGGTGTTCCACTAGGCTGGTTCTTCCGGGACTGTCGGAAAAGAGGTTTTTGTGCGGAATGAAAAGGTCTAACAATTCTGTGAGTTTTTTGTTGGGAAGGTCCTCATTCACTACTAGGTTTTCCAGGGTGCAGGGATATTCTTCCTCGGCGAGGGATACCTGGATGTTCTGTGGAGGGGCTCCTAGCCATTTTTTTAGGAGGTTGATGTGATAGGACTGGGTCTTATGCGGGCTTATTTGAAGACAATAGGTGGTCTGTCCTATGGTCCCTACCACTTTATAGGGGCACTTCCATTCGCTTTTCACCTTGGACAAAGAGGACGGTAACAGAACCAAGGCCCAATCATGTACCTGTAAGGAACGGCATTTTTTTCCTTTTTCGTATTGGTATCTCTATTTCTCCTGACTCTTTTCTAAGTTGTCATGAGCAAGGTCTCGCAGTTTACCGATCCTAGATCTTAAATGCAGGGAGTATTCTAGTAAGCTCTGAGTGTTGTTTTCTTCCTTTTCCCAGGTCTCTTTTATCATCTCTAGAAGAGTTCGTGGTTGTCCACCATAGAGCAGTTTGAATGAAGAACACCCCAAACTGCTCTGAGTCTACCCTCGGATGACGAAGAAGGCCAGGGGAAGGAGGCGGTCCCAGTCCTTCCCTTCACTCACCAACATTTTCTTGAGGGTCAGTTTTAAGGAGCCGTTGTACCTCTCAACTAAGTCATCTGCCTGTGGGTGGTAAACAGTCTTGATGTGCTTAACATCCAACAGTTTACACACTTGGGACATCAGTTTGTAGACAAACGGGGTACCTTGGTCTGTCAATATCTGTTGGGGAAACAAGACCCTGGGGAAATACTCCAGTCGTTTGTCTGCAATGACAGAGGTCGTAGGGGCCCTGATGGGGAATGCCTCGGGAAAGCGGGTACAATAATCCACTAGTACCAACACGTGTTGGTACCCTTTTGAGGATCGGGGTAGGGGACTTATGAGATCCATGCCTACACGTTCAAAAGGTTGGCCTATGATGGGCATTGGTTGTAAGGGAACCGGTGGGGGACGATAGGGGTTTTTCAATTGACAGACGGAACATTCGTGACAATACTTCTTTATCTGCGCATATATACCAGGCCAGTAGAAGTGTCTCAGAATGTTCTCTGTTGTTATCTGGGAGCCCACGAGACCGGCTAACAGGTGGGAATGGGTAAAGAATAGGACCTGTTCCCTAAAGTCCCTGGGTACTAGGAGTTGGGGAGACACTGTAGGGCTAGCGGTTCTATAGAGGAGGCCATTCTGTATCGTGAAAGTGGGATAGGTCAGGTTTTGGCCAGGGAGGGTGTTCCTGGCCTCTTGCCAGGCATGGGAAAGGGTGGCATCATTTGTTTGAGCCCAACGGAAGTTTTTGTCTATTTTCCAGGGTTCCTGAGTCAATAGGGCAGGAATACTGTCCTTATTGTTTGAAGTACATATGGTGTTCAAGAAGAGGGAAAGAAAGTCGGGTTGTCGGTACCTAGTATTATGTCCTCAGGGAGGTTAGACATGAGCCCTACAGTAATAGTTGATGGGCTCACTCTTCCTTGGCAATGAATGGGTACCCTAGCTGTGGGATAGATATGAACGTCTCCGTGGACGCACCGTATCGCTACCTGTCCCCCGGGAATCCTCTGTTCTGGCCTGATCAAATAGCTTCAGATCATTGATTGCCGACATTCTGAATCTAACAGGGCAGTGACAGAGTGGGCGTTGACAGTGACACATACGTAGAAACAGGTCCCCATTTAACCAGTATACATAAGGTTGCGTGGCACGTAGCTAACGTCCATGGGTTTATCTAATTTCCTTCGGGGACAAACCCTGGCAATGTGGCCCCAATCACCACACTCGAAGCACTGGGGTTGCCGGGGAATGATTGGTTCCGGTTTCGAAGCCCTGTCCTTCTCTGGATCCTTGATCGGTCTGAGCGGTCTCCTTGGTAGGGGGTTGGTTCTCATCCCTTTCTCTGGTTCACAACGAGTGGTGCGGTAATGTGCCCTAACAAAGGATGTAGCCATCTCAACTGCTTTCTCCATGGTCAGGCCGGCGTGTTGTCTCAGCCATCTTTGTGTGGCATACGGGAGAGCTTCCAAGAACTGTTCTAAGATAATGGAGCTCATGATGTCCTCTTTTGTTTGTTCACCAGGTTTCAACCATTTCTTAGCGGCTAACTTTAGTTTAAAGTACAGGGTCTTAGGACTGTCGCCGGGAGCCCCCTTTTCCCGGCGGAATCTCAGGCGATAGGCCTCCGCATCCATACCTAAATGGTCAAGAATCACCCCTTTCACTTCTTCATAGGGGGTCACCCCGCCCGCGTTGGCCACCTGGTAGGCAGCTTGGGCTTCCCTTGACAAGAGAGGGGCCAGAAAAAAGGGCCATTTCGACACAGGCCAGCCTGAGGCTCGTGCTGCTCACTCAAAATTTAATTAGAAGGCATCCGGGTCTGCGCCCAGGAGGTACTTTTGTAGGGATACCGTGGGTGCAGTCCCAGAGGACCTTGTTAGTTTATGTGTAACCCCGGATGTAGGAGACTCCTCTTCAATGCGTAGGAGTGTGTCCAACTGGGCCTTCATTTGGTCCTTGAAGATATCCATGTCTGCTTGGGCGCTATTGAGCTAGCGCTCTACAGCCCACTCCAGCTTTTTCTGTCCCTCCACTAAATGCTCTATTAGCGCCTCCATTTGTGTGCTTCAATGGAGCCTTATGCCCGCATTCTCAACCACGTGTAGTGGGGTAAGTGAATGCACGAGGCAGATGATTATAATGCAGGGGAATTTATTCACTCAATAATGTCCCGAATTATGCACAACAATGTCCAAATTGCCACAGTTTTTCATTTTCTTCACTGGGGAATTGGCTCCTTGCTCCTCTGGGGTCGCGTTGTTCCTCACGGACTCTCCTAAGCAGTGGTATGCAAAAAGAAAAGGAAAACACAGCCTTACTATCAGGCGGTTTTGACCTCAATGAGGGATGGGTTAGTGAGGGAGCACCAGTATGCCGGGGACTCTGGAGTTAAAGGGCCAACAGCCCGGGATGTACAGAGTCCCAGGGTCGCTAATGGCAACCTCAGTGCCCGGAAGCTGAAAACAAGAGGAGGAGTTTGCGAAAGGTGAGTCCCTGGATTGTTCCATGGGGGCGGGAAGGGACGAATCCTGACACTCCTCCAGATAGAAAATATGTGCAAGTCACTTAAGAACACCACTCAGATTCAAATATTCCATTACAATATCCTTGTGTTGGTGTTTTGAGGCAGTATGCTGATCTGGCCGTCTTGATGGAAAAGGTCATGGCAGGTAATACCCATATCCATGGCAGGGTTGGATCTAGGCTTCATGTTCTCTTTCGTGCTAAGTATGAATGGGCTATTTTTCTGACTGTGGATCTGGAGCCGCGTCACGCCTCTCAGGTACACTAAATAAAATGTGACCTGACACCACATACTGAGGGCCTCATTTATGAAAAGTGATGCATCGCTGCGTGAAAGCAGCGATGTAACACTTTTCATTGCGCCCTCCTTGTCACACCATTGATGCATCATATTTACAGTATGACGTATCATGTCGCACGGAGTTACAGATATGTCAGTATTTCTGACTTATCTGTAGGTGCAATAATGACGCATCGCTGGAGTGTGTCACTAAGGTAACGCAACTCTATCAATGGGTCTTTTCACATGGGCAAGTCCCATTTCAAAAGTGCCTGCGTCAGTCTTACGCCTGCTGAGAGGCAGGCGTAAGATAATGACGCATTTGCGTCCTAGAAGTGATGCAGTGAAATCTCATAGATTTCACTACATCACTTCTATGAGGCTTACTTGCGTCAAAACGCCCACCCTGCATACATTATACCTGGCGCAGGTATAATGTGGCAAAGGGGTTTACAAAGTGACGCATCTACCTAGATGCGTCACTGTGTAAATATGATGCAACATGGTGCATTTTTTACCCTGCTGGTGCCTCAGAAAAAGTGACGCACCGGCGGGGCAAAAGTGACGCAAGGGCTCATAAATAAGCCCCTGAATATTTTTGTCTGTGGCATCCTTTGCATGCTTTCTAAGTCCACCCTTTCGCATCTCATCACAGGGTAGGGTGTGGTCAGTGAAGCTTGCTGGTCCTACGTCTCTCTGTGGCATGATGTTTAAGGGGTTGGGTAACTGCTGCTGAGTGGCAACCAGCCTTGTACAAGCTGGGTTTGTAAGCAAAACACCCAAAGCTGTTTTCAATCGGGTCTCTGGGTGGAGGTAGGAATATGAAAGGGACTTCACCAGTGCTGTGAGAAAATATAAGGGCTGTGTGTGGGTACACCCTACCAAGGCTGAAGCGCTAAATCAGGCACATGCTCACGCAGACGGCCTTGCAAAAATGCCTAACAGAGCATCGCTCAGAGCCAAGTTAAGGCCGTAAACCGTAAAAAGTAACTGTATTAATGTGTTATATGGTTTATTTAAGAAGGCTAATTAGGAAGCCACAAAAGGAGAGGGGGCACAGCCCCAGGGCACCCTTGCAGGAGCTGCTGCAGAGTACTGCAGCTCTCCAGGTTTGCTAATAGAATGTTTGCATGCCACTTGTTTATTTCTGCACCAGATTCCAGGTGGCCACTTCCTCAAAACCAGATCATTTTGGAATTCTGTTGTCCATAGTGTGTCATTGTTAAATGGCCAACACATTGGTTCTATAAGTGACAGCCAAGCTTGAACTTTAAAATAATAGACTACTTACAATACTTTTGCAATACGAACGCCTGCTGCTATGTTTTGTTTTGTTATTGCAAAGATATACCTGCCATGTTTAGAAGGCAGCAGATTTTCATTTTTCTGCTTGTATTCTTTAAATTTATCTTGCATAAGTAGTTGAGTTTGTGTGTGTTTTATGGCAGTTGTATAAGAGGCTAAATGGAAGGATGAGTCAGAGGTTTCAATGAATGGACGAATCAATGCACAGATAAGTGACAGAGCACGAACATGATGACATATTGAGTGTATATGTACCCATCAGTGACACAAAAGGCACTTTCATTCATAAGCTAGAAATATTGGCAATACCAATGTTTGCTTTCATTGTGTGGTGAAAGAACTCCTTATGGGATTCATAGAAAAGTTTGAGCACCTTAGATGCTGCAGATGCACTCAGGAGAGCTGTGAAAAGCTAAAAAGCAAAAAAAGGTTATCTCCTGGCTTCTGAATGTATTTATCTGTGGTCAGGATGTGTATAGGCACCTGTGTTACAAGCAAAAGCCAGCTCATCACTGAAAAAAGCCAGCTCATCACTGGAAAGAACACCCCGCCATGGGACATCAACTGGTAGCCAGCCAAACTCGGACCCCAACCCATTCCCCACCCCAGGAACCTTAAAATCATCATGGACAGCAAACTGGACGTGACACACAAGTCAACGCTGTCACTGCATCCTACTTTTACACTCTCACAACATGCTGCTGGAAGATGTTCAAATGGCTCCCAAGCAACACCAGAAAAACTGTCACTCAAGCCCTAGTCACCAGCAAGTTGGACTATGAGAACACCCTCTACTCTATATACTAGAAACCATCCAGAAATGACAGCAAGACTTATCTGCCAAGTCCCACACAGAACTCACATCACACCACATCTCAGGGAGTTTGACTGACTCCAGATACACAAACGTGCTTATTTCAAACTCCTCACACAGACATTCAAGGCGCTATACAACTAAGCTCCTCCCATCTTAACAGAGGCATCTCCTTCCAATAACCACCCAGACACTTCCGCACTACAGTAAAGCCAAACGTTCTAAGTAGAAAATGAGAAACCAGTAGTATGAGTGCAGCTTGTCAGTTTGAGATATAATTTTGTTTCGAATCCAAAATTTCTAAAATAATAAATTTTGCTGGTAAAAGTACATACCATTGCTGTAAGGTACCACAACCCTGACCTCAACCCCCAAATGCTAACACTAGTCTAGTTAATTACTTCATGTTACAAAATACTGTGGGGCTGATTCACAAAGATAAAATTAATTTTTTTGTGTAAGTTTATAAGTTTTTGCTGTTCACAAACACATTTGACGAGTAGTATCTTTACCACTGTGGAGTTGTTGCACTTGTGGTGGAGACTCTGCACATAAAAAGATAGGACTGTCCTATCTTTCTTGTTCCACCATGACTTGGGAAGATCAAACGTTTGACATTGAAAACTTGGTAAGCTACTAGTTTGAAAAATATGTTGGCAAAAATTGGAGGATATTGAAAATCCGGTATCAATTAGATCTAGAATGACGGTTGAGGTAGAAGTAAATGTAAGGTAAAGAGTAAGGGTTAGAGTGAGAGTAACCATATTAGAACTGTCAAGATAATTTTTTGTAATTTGAGTTATTTGAGATAAACCCTCAATTGTATTTATTTTTATTTGTAAGTATTATCTAGCACTACTTTGATGTAACAAGACAGTACTATCTTTTTATGTGCGTTGTCTCTGCCACTAGTGCGGAGACGCCGCCGTGGTAAAGATACTACTTGTAATATGTGTTTTTGAATAGCAAAAATTAGACAAAAATGTAAGCTTACATTTTTGAATCAGACCCTGTATCTACCCTGAAACTACAACCACCAACACTAGAGCTACAGTGATCAATTGCCCAATCCCTATTCCTAACCTTATCTCACACATAAAGTCGAGCACTACAATTGAGCCTAAAAAGGAATTTACCGCACATGATAAATACTGATACCCAGATGTTCAGTAGTTACTGGGCACCATAAATAGTTCTGATTTCAAAGCCCATAAATGTGAAGCACCCAATAGCAGACAAATTAGTTCTATATTTCCATGTGTGAATTTATTAACAGGGTATATTTGTTGCAAGTTTTGAATATCTAGGTTGAAGTTTTGTTTCTATAGAAGATTTGTTTAAATCCAACATGGATGGTCAAAGTAGCCCTTGACAATCCTTACAAATCCAAAAAATAACTTTGAGTGTGTAACACAAAGTACAAATAATATATTGACAGTTCTAACATGTTACTCTCACACTTAACCTTACTTTTACTTCTACCCTGCCCTTACTTCTACCCCAACCGTTATCCTAGAACTAATTGATACTCGATTTTCAAACTCCTCCAATTTTGGCTAACCCGTTTTTCAGACTAGTAACTTACCAATCGTTCAATTTTAAACGTTTAGGGGTATGTTCTCAAGAATGTGCAATAATCATCGCCAAAATAGGTTAACGCAATTTCACATATCGCCGTCTAACGCGGGAACATAACTCTGTGTCAACGTCACATTCTCAACACGGCAGTAACATGCAATAGTTTCCCCATAACGTGTCAAATGTCTGCAATAACATTACCAGGACGGCGATACAAATCCAAACCCGAACGAAAAAAAAGTTGCGTTGGGCCCAACTGCGATAAAAAAAGTCCTCAACAAGCAGCACCAGCCCTGCAAGTCCCACAAGTCAGGCTTCAAAAATCAGTATAAAAGCGGCAACAAAAAACACTAACAGAACACAAACAACTGCGAAGCCACACGGAGGACCAGCCTGGGACCACGGGGTCAGGGAAGGGCAAGGAGAAGAAGAAGAGGAAGACGTGGTTCAGTCCACAGGAAAACAGATCCCGATAACGGAGGTGACACTTCCACCATCTAATTGCCATTGGTGAAATTGTCAGCACTGAATGTTGCACTTACACTTGTCAGAGGGATATGCTAATGCAGAGGAGTGACATGCACACAAGGAATGTGTCTTGGGATGAATTTATTTGCACATTCTGTGCCTGTGGTCATTTTGTCCTGTCGCATGATTGCTAAGGACAGTCCCAATGTGACATGCTCTTGTGAAGAAATTGTTAATGATAGTGTCTCTTCGGGCTACTCCTGCTTCTGCTGCACTGGGGTGTGGTCCACCTGCCTCATACTTATCATCATCATCAACCGGTGCATCTGGCACATGGATCCATGGGGCACTGGTGCGTACATATATGTTGTAAAACACACAAAATGCAATGATCATCTTGCACACTATTTGCGGGCTGTACAGGAGTCTTCCACCTGTGATGTCCAGGCACCTGAAACGTGACTTCAACATGCCGAATGAGCGCTCCACAATGCCCCTGGTGCGTTTGTGGGCTGCCTTGTACTGCCTCTGGGCCTGGGTGTTCGGGGCTCAGAGGGGTGTCATCATCCACGGGCAGAGTGCATATCCTTGATCACCTGTGACAGGGGAGAGACATGTGTCAATCGGTGGTTCTGTTTTCTGTGTTGGCAGGCTTATTAGTGTGTGATATGTGGGACTTTGGGATTCATGTTTGACATGTCTTGCATGTGGCAAATGAGTGGCATCCATGTGTATTACGTTGCCTCACAGCTGCTCCTCACTCCCCCCAAGCCTATTTACTTGTGTGCGCTGCGCGGATGCATCACTTTCACTCCTAAGACACACCATTGTCATGACTGTCTGCGCATGTCCACAAGCCTGACAACGACACTGTGATATTGGCCGTTGAAGGTGGTCAGCCACATGTGTGTAGGCTTATGGATCACAGATATGGCGGACACAGAGACACACACAGTAGTTGCTTTGGTGGCCATCCCGGAAGTGAACTGCGCCCTGAGTCCCGGGCTATTAATTTCCACTCCTACGCTGGCCCATCCCACTCCGCTTATGCTTACGGGGGGGACAACATAGCTACATGTCCAAGGTCTACCCCACTGCCTGAGGTAACAAGGTTGCGTCCACTATCTATGACAATACATTCACCAGCAGTATATGTCGACATGCACATGTCTGTGCTCTTCATACTTGAGTCTGTCCAGCACATCACCGCCTCACTTGGTATTGTGTTCATTCTGATTCATGGGTCACTTACCTCCTTCGCACATACTTGGTTCCCACCTCTCACCACATCCTGCTATTGTGTGGCAGAGGTGCCATGACGTGGATGGTTTATCTACATGGCTGGCCCCTGTTACCACAGTTCCTTGTGTTGTTGTGTCTGGTAGGTGGGCATGTTGTTTGGCATGTTGTATGTGATGTTGTAACATGTGCATTCCCACAGTTGTGAGTTGCACGATTGTGGAGTTGAGGTGTGTGGTGTGTTCAGTTGGTACTTACAAACGAGCAGTGCCTTTCCGTAGGTGCCATCCTCAAAGCGCTGGTTGATGATGGACTGTCAGAAGATGTAGGAATCATGCACACTGCCTGGGTAGTTGGCGACGACGTTGGTGAAGAGTCCCCGGTGGTCAACTATTGCCTGCACATTGATGGAATGCGTGTGCTTTCTGTTGCGGTAATTGTGTGCAGTGTCGGCAGGGGACACAAGTAGGACATGTGTGCAGTCAATTGCCCCCAACACGTGTGGGAAGCCAGCTATGGCGTAGAAGCCTTGCCTGGTCTCCAGCTGTTCCTTCACAGTGTGGTGGAAATGAAGGTGCTGGGGTACCAAGCTGATGATGGCTTCCAAGACAGTTGTGATGAACTTTGATAGGGCTGGCTGTGAGACCCCTCCGACTCTGGCGGTTGTTGGTTGGAAGGTACCAGAGGCCAACAGGTGCAGCACAGCCAGCAGCTTTGTCTGTGGAGGGATGTTGGCTGTTAGCTGTGTTGATACCGTCAGCCTGTGGGCAATGTGGGTCAGGGTGCGGAGGATGGTTGTCCTTTTGAGCCTGTAGTGGGCAATGACTTCCTCTGGCGTTAAGTCTGAGAGGCTGGTGCTTTTTCTGAAGGACCGCTGTCTTATTCTGCGCTGCCTCAGTTGTAGTCCTGGGGGAGTGGTCCAGGAGTGGGGAGATCCGGAGGGGGCCTGGGGTTAGTGGCAGTGGGTGTTGTGGGCCTCTTGGGTCTTCAAGCTGCATGATCAGTAGCTCCATGACGTGTTGGTCTGCCGATGTGGCTCAGGGCTGGATTCCCTTTTATACTGCAGGTTGTCGTCCTGCTTAACACCAGTAAAAGGCAAGTGTTTATTCCCTGCTGCTAACGCGCCTTATCGCTATTTTTGGATCGCTTCCCCTATCTGGCTGATCTTTGAGAATATCGCGAAGTGGTGTTTTCGTGTGTTTTTGCACAGGAACGTCTAATCTGCATATCATTAGTGTTAGTTGTCGCTCTCATCCATGGCGATGTTTTTTGCAGAAGCTATCGCTGGAAAACTGGCGATCACGGCAGATTGCACCAGCTTGAGAATGGGGCGATAATTCTTCGCCCACTTTTGCTGCGCTAAAGTGCCGATAAGTCGGCGATAAGTCTTTGAGAATATACCCCTTGGTCTTTCCAACTATCTGGTTTTAACTTTAACATAATACCTTCCCGCAACAATGATCCTGGTGCTAATCAATGGAAATCTTCCCAGTGCACTTTGACACTGTCGCATTGCAACTGTCATTCTTCTGCAGCTTCCACTGTCCCTGCAGGGTCTTATCCCTGAACAGAGTCTTCGCCAGTGATTTGAGATGGTTTGCTTTACAGCATAAACTATGGAAAGAGAGTTAGTCATACATGCGTTTTCGGGTGCGAGCTTACTTAATGATAATTCACAAACTTAATTCTGGTATGGGACAACAATTGGCTTTTTCTTTTCACTAATCTGTCATTTTGAGTTTCAGATGAAATCCTTGGATGCCATATACCTTGAATTTCATGGGTGTGTTAGGTTATTTTTTATATTAAACTGAGCACTTTATTATGATGTTTTGACCAAATATTAATAGTTTAGAATTTGACCTCAGACATTTTTATGCCATAGCAAGGAAGAGGTCATTAGTACTGGGCGAAATGTTTGCTGTAACTTTTGAAGTTCAGTAAGCATGGAGTTTCTGATTCTAACATTTATAATTTCTTTGTGGCATTTACAATGCTTTAGTGTTCCCACCTTCAGATGTTCTAAAAATAACTGCTTAGGTGCCATGACCGAACTTGCAAAACAGCAAAAGCCCCTAGATCATAGACCCCCCCACCCCCCACCGGCTCTGAAATTCCCCACCAATCCACTACCTGAGGCCAGCTTTCCTTGCTGCGCTGTGTTGCGTTAGGTCTCCGTAAATCTTGACCCAGGTGTAAACCTTGCATGAGGGTTTGAAATATGAGTCCAGAACTTGCCATTGAAAGCTGCTCATAGTGTACCACTGAAATTGTTCAGCAGTTCTACCAATTGCAGGTCACAGCATATGGGGAACTGACTAATGCTCAGACAACCTCTAAGCAGCAACACAGGACATAATACTGCCCAGACCACAAGCTGGAAGAGCTATGGAGGACCAACTGTTCATTCCACCATAGTAAACAGAGTATGTGGGACTACCTGCCAGCCTGAACAAACAGAGCCCCACTGGGGGAGGAAGGTGTCCTGGCCCAACTCTGCACCCATAAGAAGCCCACTATTTACTATCAACCATGATTTGGGGCAGAAAGAATCTAACATGAAAGACCTTCTTAAGAAGGGGACAACTCACAAGAAAGGCAGTGGAAAAGGAGGTACAGACATGATGCTGAGAAAACCAGATACTTAGGAGGAGCAGATCAGTCTTAACTAGAGATTTTTTAATACATGCCTTCCAAGAAATCAAGAAGGAAATACAGGCTGTAAAAAAGAAAAGTTTGGCAGGTAAAACATGAGACATATGCACGTTCTTTACCGTACCACGCGGATTTTGGTGCTTTATGAACCTATATCACATTTTATTTCTCACAAACCTGTGATCGGTGCTATTTATCGCACCAAATAATTTACATACCCCGTGGTATCGTTATTTATCAGGGTGCGTTAAATAGCACCTACACTGGTAATCTCTACTACACTTGTAATCGGACAAAGCGGGATATCAACGGCCTAAGGGATAGAGTGAATAAACTGGAGACAGGCCTGGGTGAACAGAATGACCACTGCTTCAGAGAAGGATGCTGATGCTCGAGGAACCATCAAATTCAATAGAAGGAAGTGGCGGAAAGAAAGCAAGGACATACATCCTTCACTTCATGTAACCACAAATATATCCCTTGCTAGAATGCCAACACTATAATGGCTACAAGTTACATCCATTAAATACTGTTGTTTTCAGGATGAAATCCCTCACCCACCCACTGTGAGGCATACTTATAATGTCAGATGCCTTGATAATCCAAACAAGCCTGTGCGTATTATATGGCAACTCCATGACTTGGAGACATGTGTTAAGAATTCTCTCACAGGCGAAGTTGAAAGAAAGAGAGTTTTATTGTCAGGATCCTTCAGTGCCCGCTCACAGAAAGCCAACGTGAACATTCCAAGGCGAGCCTCATCACAGTGTTCCAAGGTAGGGTAATACCAAGGAGGGAAAGGAAGGGGGGGAAGGGACAGGGGAACTAAAGGGGAAAAGGGAAGTTACAACACACCTCCCTGCTAAAAGGAGGACAGAAACTAAAATTGGTGAAACAGAAGAACATGTACCTTAATAGTGAGGGTTGAGCAGAAGTATGGGTACACAACATAATTAACAAAATGTAAGAGGCGAGCAGCAATATGGATACAATAAGTGAATGAAAACTTAAAATTAAACTGTACGAGAAACTTATAGAGAGAGAGTATCAAAAGGTTACATTTTATAGTCAGCCTGCCAAATAGGTGGTCGGCGCGACCTCAACACCTTGGGATCAAAATCTATGGTAGTTGGAATGTTTTGACTGTCTCCACTGGGAGACGTGGGACCAAGAACTCTTGGACAGCAAGCTATGTTGTCCATGATCCAAGTGCTGCCGTCTTCCAACACTACAGTATTGTTGTGAACACGTCTTATCCTCAATGGGTTTGAAAATAAGCAGATCTTGGCTCTGGACACCCTGGGTTTCTTGACAACTACCCATTGACCTTCTTTCCAATTCTTGTTAGATGTACCCCATTTTGTGTCATACCTGTGCTTATATTCTAGTTGATGTTTCTCAACTTGTCTTAAAGCAGAATTCCTGTCTACCCAAACAGGAGACCCACCATTAAGCCAGTTAGGTGTGAGTTTAGAACCAGGGTTCCTTTCTTTAAGAGAGGTAAATGGAGAAACCCCAGTGACTGCATTAGGTGTCGTGTGATACGACCACAACATTTTCCTAACAGCTTCTTCAACCGGTTCATGAGTGACCAATGCAAGTTGAATGCTGTCCTTTAACATCCTGTTGACCCTTTCCACGAGACCATTAGCTTTGGGACAGTAGAGCGGGGATCTTAGCTGTGTAATGGATAGCGTGGTCATAAACTGCTTCATTTCGTCTGAAGTGAATTGAACACCATTGTCTGTTATTATAGCATTTGGAATGCCTTCTTTCGAGAAAGCTTCTCTCAAGAATTCGATCAATGATGTGGTAGAGCTGGAGGAAACCAATCTCGTTACAATCCAGTGGGAATGGTAATCAATGAGAACGAACATGAATCTTTGAGAATGCCTGAGTAGGTTCAAAGGACCAATTATATCCAGACCCAACTTGTCCCAGGATTTGTTCGGGATCGACACAGGCAAAAGTGGGGATTTTCAGATGATCTTGGTTTTGTCACTGGTTCCACAAGCCACACAATTCTTTACTCGGTTCTCAACCATGGAGTCCATGTTGGGGAACCAATAGTCTTGTCTGATTTTGCTTTTTGTCATGTTCCTTCCAGGGTGGCCTTCATGCGCAATTTGGATAATGCGCTCATACATGTTTCTTGGAGGAATGACTCTATTCCCTCTGTAGACAAGGTCTTTTATGATAGATAATTCCTCTCTCACAAACCAGAACTTACGGAGGGCTTCTGGTACGTCTTTTATGGTTTCAGGCCAACTATTGCAAATTATGTTCTTAAGCAAAGAGAGATCATGGTCATCCTTTAAGGATTTTTCCCATTCTTCTTTATTGATGGCTGGAATTTCGACTGAGAGGATGGTCTCCTCAGGTGGGTTATACGAAGGATTCTCATTGGCCAACTGGAGTCTTGAAAGACAATCAGCTACTCGATTTTCAGTTCCTGGAACATATATCATGGAGTAGTTAAAGCCTTGAAGACCCAGTACCCACTTGGAAATACGTGGAGTGGCACTTTCTAGACGTTTAGTAGTGAATAAAGGGAGCAACGGTTTATGAACTGTCTTCAATGAGAATGGAATCCCCCATAAAAAATATTTGAAGTGATTTATGGCCCAGTAGCATGCGAGGGCTTCTTTCTCTATTGTGGAGTAGTTGAGTTCGGCATCTTTTAATGTTCTTGATGCAAATGCTATTACTTTTTCTTGTCCATTTGCTCACTGTGTAAGTGAAGCTCCCTAGCCCTTCAGGCTGGCATCCGTAGTCAGAGTGGTTTTTGCGTTAGGGTCAAATGCACTCAAGACAGGCGCTTCAGCAATGGCTTCCTTGATGTGTGTATAAGCGTGTTGGCTCTGGTGATTCCACTTAACGGTACTCCTCTTTTAAGTAGTTCTCTGAGGGGTTGGACTTGGTCAGCAAAATTCTTGACAAATTTGGACATGTACTCAACCAAGCCCAAAAAAGATTTAAGTTCTTCTTTATTAGTGGGAGCTGGAGCCAGCTTAACAGAGTCTACCAGGTTGGATTTGGGTTTAATTCCTTCACTTGATATAGTGTGGCCAAGGTAGATAACAGATTCCACACCAATTTTGCATTTTTCTCTTTGAGTGGTGAAACCTGCTTTGCTAAGTCTAGTCAAAACTGCCTCCAGAATTTTATTGTGCTCCAAAGTTGACGCTCCATGAATCGGGATATCATCATGGAAACATGGGGGCATATCAACAAGGGCTTTATCTCTCCTTTTTTGGCTTTAAAAGCCAAAAAAGCAGAGATAAAACTAGCACCCTATCAACAACAGGGTGCTAACATGCAAATTCGCATGTTAGCACCCTTTTACTCTACGCTTCCCCTTGCATCTCTAATGAGATGCAAAGGGGGCGTTTCAGAGTAAAATAATAGGAGAAATGTCGCTAAGCGACATTTCTCCTATTATCAAGAATATCGCTAACCCTGTTAGAGACAAAAAAAGCAGCGCTACCGCGGTTAACGCTGCTTTTTTACGTCTGGTATTTTTCTGACTTAGCCATGATATCCTATTGAAGGAGGATATCATGGCTAAGTTTGTCTGTCCCTATCAACAAGCTAACGTGAAATTATCGCTGGGTTTTCAGCGATAATCTCACGTTAGCCACTTAGCACCAGGATTTTTATCGCTATTGAGATAAGCGTTGCTAATAGCACGCTATCTCAGCGATAAAAATCGGCGCTAGCCGGCGATAATTATCCGAGCGCTAAGTGCGCTCAGCGATAATTATCGCCGGTTGTTGTTGATATGCCCCAAAGTACTTTATCTAGACCTTGTAATATGTGCTGCATTATGCGTTGAAATACCGCCGCAGCAGATGCTAGTCCAAATGGTAATCTTGAGAACTGATACGCTCCGAACTGAGTTATAAAGGAAGTGAGGGGTTTTGTCAGGATCAAGAGCAACCTGATGATAGGCAGAAGATAGGTCTAAAACCGTAAAGAATTTAGCTCCTTGTATGACAGAAAGCATTTCATTAATGTTGGGGGGGGGTGTCTATCAACCCAAATATTGGCATTTAAATCTCTGAGGTCCACACATAAGCGAATGCCCTTGCCTCCACCCTTGGCCGCTACTACAATGGGGGCCAACCATTCTGAGCTTTCTATTTTCTCGATGACCTTACTAGCTTCTAATTTGTCAAGTTCTTTTTTAAGTGGTTCCCTTACAAGCAAGGGGACAGATCTAGGTTTGTGGACCACAGGTTTAGGATTTGCTTTGAGTTTAATTTTGTGAGGAAAACCCTTTAAAAGACCAAGGTTGTCAGTAAACACCTCTGGAAACTTCTCACAAATTTCCACCCCGATGTTCGATCTATCCACTAGGAAAACTGGTTCAGGTGCATTCGGGTCCAGTTTAATCCCTAAGTCTTTTTGATGTTTCCATCCTAGTAGATTCGAACCATTTTTTGTGATGTAAACCTTACCTACCGTTGATCTGTCTTTGAAGTCTATATGCATAAGCAACATTTCTACCAAGGGCATGGGGTCCTGGTTTTATCCCCCTGGCTGATGTCTGGAGGCAATAGGTTGTACTCTTTATCTCCCGACTTGGCAAGGAAAGTGGATTCATTGATGAGAGTATATGGGAGCAAGAGTCGGCAAATACCTCATACATGACGCTGTCTAGAAATATTTCACATTTAGGGTACGTGTTGCTATTACACTCCGTAAAGTTACACACTTGGAAAACAATGTCTTCACCAGGCAATTGTGGAGCTGGTTCACTCGTTATCATGTGGGTAACATTTTTTTTTTATTCATGGCATACTTTAGAGAAATGTCCCCTTTTCTTACATTTACTACATGTAACACTTCTCACCGGACATTTCACGTTGTTTGCTAAATGGTTAGGGTTACCACACCTCTAGCATTTTAGTTTATTCCCACTGACAAATTGCTTCTCAGAATCTGTAGGTGGGGTTTTATGTTTACATTACTGTCTGAAACTTGCTTGACCTCAATTGCTTCTTTCATCTCATTCATACAATATGCAGTATGTTCTATACTCTTAGCAATGTCAATGGCGCGTTTTAAATCTGGGGCTTCCGCTAAAAATTGTAGTAGCGGCCAAGGATGGAGGCAAGGGCATTTGCTTATGTGTAGACCTCAGAGATTTAAATGCCAATATTTGGGTTGATAGACACCACCTCCCCAACATTAATAAATGTTTTCTGTCATACAAGGAGCTAAATTCTTTACGGTTTTAGACCTATCTTCTGCCTATCATCAAGTTGCTCTTCATCCTGAGTCAAAACCCCTCACTTCCTTTATAACTCCGTTCGGAGCATATCAGTTCTCAAGATTACCGTTTGGACTAGCATCTGCTGCGGCGGTATTTCGACGCATAATGCAGCACATATTACAAGGTCTAGATAAAGTACTTTGTTTCCAGGATGATATCCTGATTCATGGAGCATCAGCTTTGGAGCACAATAAAATTATGGATGCAGTTTTGACTAGACTTAGCAAAGCAGGTTTCACGACTCAAAGAGAAAAATGCAAAATTGGTGTGGAATCCGTTATCTACCTTGGCCACACTATATCAAGTGAAGGAATTAAACCCAAATCCAACCTGGTAGACTCTGTTAAGCTGGCTCCAGCTCCCACTAATAAAGAAGAACTTAAATCTTTTTTGGGCTTGGTTGAGTACATGTCCAAATTTGTCAAGAATGTTGCTGACCGAGTCCAACCCCTCAGAGAACTACTTAAAAGAGGAGTACCGTTTGAGTGGAATCACCAGAGCCAATACGCTTTTACACACATCAAGGAACCATTGCTGAAGCTCCTGTCTTGAGTGCATTTGACCCTAACGCAAAAACCACTCTGACTATGGATGCCAGCATGAAGGGCTTGGGAGCTTCACTTACACAGCGAGCAAACGGACAAGAAAAAATAATAGCATTTGCATCAAGAACATTAAAAGATGCCGAACTCAACTACTCCACAATAGAGAAAGAAGTCCTCACATGCTACTGGGCCATAAATCACTTCAAATATTTTTTATGGGGGATTTCATTCTCATTGAAGACAGATCATAAACCGTTGCTCCCTTTATTCACTACTAAACGTCTAGAAAAGTGCCACTCCACGTATTTCCAAGTGGGTACTGGGTCTTCAAGGCTTAAACTACTCCATGATGTATGTTCCAGGAACTGAAAATCGAGTAGCTGATTGTCTTTCAAGACTCCCGTTGGCCAATGAGAATCCTTCGTATAACCCACCTGAGGAGACCATCCTCTCAGTCGAAATTCCAGCCATCAATAAAGAAGAATAGGAAAAATCCTTAAAGGATGACCATGATCTCTCTTTGCTTAAGAACATAATTTGCAATGGTTGGCCTGAAACCATAAAAGACGTACCAGAAGCCCTCCGTAAGTTCTGGTTTGTGAGAGAGGAATTATCTATCGTAAAAGACCTTGGGCCCGATTCACAGAACTAACTTAAGACAAAATCCTAAACTTACTACCATTTTGGTATTTACAGAATGCACTTACTGCTTTTGGTATTCACAGAATGCACTTACTACTTTTGGTATTCACAGAATGGATTTATGACTACTAACTTTACGTCCGCACTCGGGCCGGAAATTCCGGCCCGGAGGCGGAGCTTCCGGCCCAGAGGTGGAGATTTTGGCCATGGATAAATCTCCGCCACTGGCCGGAATACCCACCTCTGGGCCAGAAGCTCCGCCTCCATCCCGGAAGCCCCGCCTCCGGGCCTGAAGCTCCGCCTCCGGGCCGGAATTTCCGGCCCGAGTGCGGACGTAAAGATAGTAGTTGTAAATCCATTCTGTGAATACCAAAAGTAGTAAGTGCATTCTGTGAATACCAAAAGTAGTAACTGCATTCTGTGAATACCAAAAGTAGTAAGTTTAGGATTTTGTCTTAAGTTAATTCTGTGAATCGGGCCCTTCGTCTACAGGGGAAATAGAGTTATTCCTCCAAGAAACATGTATGAGCGCATTATCCAAATTGCGCATGAAGGCCACCCTGGAAGGAACATGACAGAAAGTAAAATCAGACAAGACTATTGGTTCCCCAACATGGACTCCATGGTTGAGAACCGAGTAAAGAATTGTGTGGCTTGTGGAACCAGTGACAAAACCAAAATCATCCGAAAATCCCCACTTTTGTATGTGTCGATCCCCAACAAACTCTGGGACAAGTGGAGTCTGGATATAATTGGTCCCTTGAACCTACTCAGGCCTTCTCAAAGATTCATGTTCGTTCTCATTGATTGCCATTCCCACTGGATTGTAACAAGATTGGTTTCCTCCATCTCTACCACATCATTGATCGAATTCTTGAGAGAAGCTTTCTCGAAAGAAGGCATTCCAAATGCTATGATAACAGACAATGGTGTTCAATTCACTTCAGACGAAATGAAGCAGTTTATGACCACGCTATCCATTACACATCTCAGATCCCTGCTCTACTGTCCCAAAGCTAATGGTCTGGTGGAAAGGGCCAACAGGATGTTAAAGGACACCATTCAACTTGCATTGGTCACTCATGAACAGGTTGAAGAAGCTGTTAGGAAAATGTTGTGGTCGTATCACACGACACCTAATGCAGTCAATCCCATCCTCGTCGCCAAAATGTTAAGAATTCTCTCACAGGCGAAGTTGAAAGAAAGAGAGTTTTATTGTCAGGATCCTTCAGTGCCCGCTCACAGAAAGCCAACGTGAACATTCCAAGGCTAGCTGCATCACAGTATTCCAAGGTACGGTAATACCAAGGAGGGAAAAGAAAGGGGGGGAAAAGGGACAGGGGAACAAAAGGGGAAAAGGGAAGTTACAACAACATGCATCTGTTTCCTACAGGAGCCACATCTTTTCAGAGCAGTACTAACACAGCTTACGCTCTTGATATTACCCTAAATAATACCACTTCTTGGTGCTAATCAAAAGAGCAGTATTTGCCATCCTTCTGAGCTCACGACACACAATCAAAGAAGGCAACACCAAGATAGACAAATTGGGGAGATGGATATCAGTAGATAGAGAGGGGAAGGCACAACTGCTCACTGCTAGCAGTGATATATGCCCCCATAAGGTAAAAGATACATTCTTAAGAAAGAGTATGCAACAAATAGAGGAATTCTCCTTTAACCCCGTAATTAGTGAAGACTTCACCTGGTAATGAATTATGCCCTAGAATGATCACTGCAGAAACGGGGGGGGTGACAGAAGAGAGGTACCTATATATGGGTGGAGGGGAGAATCAGGCTCATAGATCAGGGCCAGATTGGTACATGGTGACAACGCCACACCTTGATAACTCACTACTCACACTTGTTGGTTGCACACCAAACAGACATGTGAATAGATTACCTATTGCTAGAAAAGCACCTACTACACTTCATGGAATACTTATATGAGGGATCCCTGACACCGTCTGACCATGGACCAATAAAATTTGACGTCATATGGTAAGTCGAAGACAAAGCCCACCCTAATGGAATATGGCACCTTAATGATTTCCTCTTAAAAGAGAATTTGAATTGATATATAAGATATTTAACAACACTGATAAGACAGGGAGTAATGTGGAACATCCTTAGAGCAGTAATCAAGGACTCCTTTATACAGGAGGCAGTACAATTCAAATGCATGAGAGTGACAGCTCTTGAGAGGCTGACTAGCAAACTTAAGGAGCTGGAGGAAAGCAAAAGGCTAACACAAGAAAATTTAGAGAGAGCTAATAATGATAAAGAGATAGATCTGTACTTTTGCAAACAACAGAGCTAATTACATATTAAACAGACTGAGGGCCCATTTACATGAAGGTGGGGCACAGCATTGGCACACTCCTGGTGAAAAAGCTGCGTATTAGACAAGCCCACAGCCATATTAGTGTAATCAGAGATGAGAAAGTGGAGGATCAGACGACTGATGACAGAAAGCTGTAAGGATCACACGCCTATTAGCAGAGGCTATATACAAGTGGACCCTCTGAATATAGCAGTAACTTTCCAAGCTACCAGAATGGCATGTAGAGCCACTGGACAAACCCATAACTAAAGGAGAAGTAATTGCTGTGATAAATAGTTTATAGAAGGCAGGAGTAAAACCATCTGGAATTGTGGACTTAGCTAATTTTAAACGGTTTGCTCCCCAGGTGCTCCCAGTCATAACATAAGTGTTTAGTTACTATTGCAGAAGCAAGGATTTCCTTGATAGCTAAGTCAGGCAAAGACCACACTCAATGCACATCATATTGCCGATCTCCCTGTTGAACATGGACTGGACAGGGTGATGCCATACCTGCCCCTTGCAGAGGGGCTTCATCCTGGGTGTTGAACTAGTAACAACAACACCAAATATGCTCCCTGCTTGCTTGACATAGCCAGGAAGGGCAGCAAAGAGACCATGCTCTTGTCCATAGATCATCACTTAATGGAGTGGGCAGTAGCCTTATGATTCCCGCTAAGCCAAGATATGGCTGAATTGTATACTTTCTAACCACATCATTACGTGCAGATGAACTTGTCTCTTCTCCATTTTGCTGTTGGCTATCTTCCTGGAGCTGCTTTTGCAAAGACTAAGAGAACATCTGCAGATTAAAGGAGTGTTATTCCACCAAGACACCTACAAATTCTCAAACTCTCAGCCTTCGCAGACTAGCCTACTGTTGCTGACAGAGCTGAAATAATCTTTAAGGGAACTGATCCCAATCCTGGAAGAATACTAAGAAACAGTGGGTCACAACCACAACAATTAGAGGCCTGATCCTAGAGGGTAGTTAATCAATAACATTTCATCTACAGTCCATGAGCCCCTCAAGGGTTATTTAGGCATCCAGTTAGCTCAAAACCTCCATCTGTGTGGGAGAGGGACGTTTACCGCTCTCCTAAGAGATTCTAAAGTCACACTCACATTTGTCAAAACCATGTATTATTATGGTTCGGAAGGACAGCAGTGCTCAAGATGATGCTTCTTACAAAGGTCTTGAACGTATTCCAAGCACCTCCACTCTTACTGACAACAGAGAAGATATCCATAAACCAAGTCATTTATAAGACATTCACATTGTCTAAGAGGAAACCCCAACTCAGTTGGAAAATGTTCACAAAACACCACAAGCATGATGAGTTGGGAGTATAGGACTAATAAGATTACTGCCAGATCCCCAACTCTGATACAAATTGGAATAATTTCAGGGACAGACCAACAAGTTGTGGCGCTTGACCAGAACCCAGACAACCACCCAATGGGGGAAATACCTTGGGTTCCAAAATACGAATGAGGATAACATCTGTAGATATCCTTGGTTACTTGAATCACAGGTATGGGATCACTTGGTCACACATGTAGAACTAACCAGACATATGCCTCAATGTCGACACCATTGCTTAACAATTCAGACTTCTCAGTGGGGCTGTGGTCTTTTGACTTATGGACCTCAAGTCAGGGCTGCTTTAGACCTTGTGATCTGTATGAGACACCAGCACTTAAAACACAAGACACCCCTTACATTTTGAAAAACTCCTTCAGAAGCTTAATATCATCAAAGACCTCGGGGCTTATTTGCAAGTCTCTTGCGCCCCTGGTGCGTCACTTTTAATATGGGAAAAACTGACATACCAGTGGAGCAAGGGGCTTATAAATACACCCTCTAGTTCATAGAATACACTAAGGGCTTATTTGCGGGCCCCTTGTGCCACTTTCGTGTCATTTTTAACATGGGAAAAGTGACGTACGGGTGGTGCAAGGGGCTTTTAAATAAGCCCCAAATTTCCTAATGGATGACACATTTTTACTAAGTAAACATACCAATAAATGGGAAAGGGATCTTAATAGCACGCTAAATCACAAGCAGTGGGGGAGTGTTAACCTGGGCTAACAACTATACACAGAGCTAATTTAGAAAATACTCTACAAATGGCATTACACCTCAGTGCGACTGCAAATAACAGATAACACAAAACCCAGTTAATGCTGTAGACACTCCCGGAGTTGAGAATGATACTAAGCATACTGTAGACCTGCATACCGCTGATTCAGTTTTGGGAGGAGGTCCTATTATGCATATCTAAAGTTATGGGAAAGTAAATAGGAAGATACCCAAAGATAATCATTTTGGGAAGACTAGCAGAACAGGTATACCCCTCCACTGAAATAAGGGGAAAATAATTTTGCAGCAAAACAGGTGATTCTATATGTATGGGACCGGTGTACCTGCCAGACATATGACCTATGGCTTCAAAGAGTGGTGACACTTCTGGGCCATGCAGAACAAGTATATGGTGATAGCATATGTTACACAAATTCAATCAAAAATTGCTTCACATGGCCCAGAAGATTGAGGGCCTTGGGCTTGATGAAAAGCAATCAATACCTTCGATTTCAGAACACTGCTCAGACAAGTAAACCAAGGAGTGTAAAGTGGATTGTAAGTTTGTGAGCTAGTGGGAAGAGACAGGGCCAGACATATAAATGACTCAGATCGTATTATTCTCAAGGCAATTTCATGATTTCATGTAACCAGGTGTCTGCAAGCCGGCTTAATCCACTTGGATCGAGGGCAAGAATTTGCTACACAGGCAAATAGAACATGTGCTACACTTTCGCTGGCAGTTTTACAGCCTGGACATAGCATAGATGTGGTTAGATTTGCAGATCATTTGGCCGTGAATGCTTTGAGGGGCAGTGACCCAGTCCTGAATTGGATACAGAACTTCCTATCCATTAGGACCGCTATAATGTCCAGGTATTGTTCAAATGTACTAGCAGGTTTAAGTTTTAAAAACTCACTTGTCAGTGACCCTCTGGATGCAGTATTGACCTCATGCTACACTACCCATGCCCAATAGAATTTCTTGATTTGATCTTTTGAGGGAATAAGCTCCGGCATAGTGGAATCCCAAGCCTCTTGCATACCCAGGGAAGATAACATTTATTTTATGTTACTGATCCACTCTATTTTATGGAATCTATCCAAATTGATTACTTCCTCAAGAGCTTCTGCATAGGATGCTAATTCATGTGTAGACCTTAGTCTCCTCCAAAACAGCAATGCATGCAACCTGGCTCTATCTTGGATCGATTTTCTTCCCATGTCAAGCTTTAAAGGATATAGCAGAAAACTGGTCGGCAAGAGTACTACATTTCTTATGAACTTGTGTTCTGACATAGTCATATCTATGATGTTGGAGAAACCCCAAAGTTTGGCCCCGTAGTGGGCCAAGTCCACAGCTTTCAAATCGTAGATCTGGAACGCAGTGTCTACTGGTTTGCTAATGGATGCACAATGCCCTTTCGCTAAGACACCTAGGGTCAGATTTACAAGCCCCTTGCACCGCCGGTGCATCACGTTGTGTGACGCACCGGTGGTGCAGCCTGCTAAGTGATATTTACAAGAACAGGTAAAGTCATCTTGCGTGACTTAACCTGTGCTTGTAAATATCGCCCCTGTTCACGCAACACTTTGCGTGTTAGGGGCATGACATGGGTGTTGCTGTGGGTGTTCCCACGCAATACCCATGTCCACTGATTCATTTCCAGATTTACGAGAAATCGTAAACCTGGAAATGCGTCAGAATGCTACGCCACCCATAGCGAGGTGCAACGAGGAGAAATGCTTTAATTTCTCCTTGTTTTTTTCCTCTTTCAATGTGTGCTGCATACTACAGCACACATTAGAAGAGAAAGTCACCTCAATTGATTGTTTTTGTGCAGGAAGGAGCCCCTTCCCACACAAAAAAATCTCTCCACGACGCAAGCATCCTTGCACCTGGTGCAAGGGTGCCTGTGCCGGCGCATGGCAGCAGTTTGTGTGCCAGCGCAGGGGGAAGCACAGAGATGCAACATATTGTTGTAAATATGTCCCATCCCTGTGCTTCGTAACTAACGCAGTGCGGCACAGCAAAATGACTTGCGGCCCCGTGCTGCGTTAATTTTTTTGTAGATCTTCCCTCTACAATTTGCCTCTACTTTTTTTTAATTATTATATATTTATTGAGTTTTGCAAACAAAAGGGAATAGAGCAGACAGTTACAATTATAATAAAAGGAAAGAAACATAAAAAATCAGTCACAGTGTACATATATCTTTTACAAGGAACCATCTTGCTAGTATTATAAAGAAGCGTAGGTCTTTACAGTGAAGGGGGGTGGGTAGCCCCAGGAGTTCCTTTACAGCCATGATTGGAAAGGTCAGATGATAATACAGGGTTACTTATATTTGGAGACAAACTCCGAGGTAGGGCCCAGTGACGACTTACAGTAGCATTGTATATAGACAGTACTTGGAAACCAAACTCCTGGGGAAAAATCAATACTGCCACACTATTGCCCCATGATGCAGCACTGCTGTGAGAAGGGGGAGCCAGCACCTCTAAAACCCAATTCACTCCTTACCCGCTAGATAATTCTGGTATAGATTCCAGAAGTTCTTGGGAAGGTTTTGGGGGGCGGAAATAATTCACTGTATAATTCGGTCTGTGTGTTACAAAATAACAGGGACCATTGTGCTATGTTGGGGGGTGCTCTGGCCCAATGTATTGCAACCACCCGTTTAGCTATCAATAATCCACAATTTGCCTATACTACAAACTTTTTCAACATGGGGCTTCCAAGTCATACTAGTTGTTAACTTGATACCCAAATACTCAAAGGTATCAACCTTTTCGGGTATAGCTCCCGCCAATGAAAGCCTCCCTTTGTATGAAGTATGTGAATTAATCACCATATATTTGGTCTTTGTTGTATTAACCTCCAGGCCACAAATTGAGCAAGACTCGTCAAAACGAATAAGTAGATGTTAAAGCTGACCTGGCGTTTTGGACACCAAAAAGGTGTTGTCAGCAAAGAGAAGCATGGAAATGTTGGACTTGCCAAGGGAGGGAGCATACATCTTTACTGACTCCTAAAATGGAGTTAGTACATGGTGATCCAGCGCGAGGCCAATACCTGATCAGGGATCAATACTCAATTCATCCAATGACAATGGCCCATACACATTCACCCAGAATCCCTGATGCGCTGGGGTCAATGTTTTTTTCGTTCAATACTTTTCCTTCTAAGATCCATGTATAACGTCATGAAAATGCTTGCTTAATCAATAACTCAACTTTCCTTCCACTTGGTCGATGGACCAATTAGTTAAATAGTTGATGATAATGTCCTATTACTTACCGGTAATCTTCATTACTCCCAGGTCCCTCTAGTCCTCGTCCCATTCCTAACAAAGTGGAGAATACCAAAGCAGAGAACATGGCCTTCCGGAACCCCACCAAAGCGAGGGGCACCAGACCGAGAAAAACGCACCCAACCGAAGCAGAAGGGAGCCCACAAGAAAACGCAGGCAGGAGCACACAACCAGCCACGCCCCCAACCAAGCCGAGAGAGCTGAGACCCCAAAACAAGCGGGGGACGACCAAGAAAGGACCGCAAACGAGCACAAGACCCCCCAGGCAAGCCCAAAGGAGGCCCCACACCCAGAGCCAAGCCCCAAGGGAACACCCAGAGGGGCAGAAAGAAGGACCACCCCCCGAACCACCAGGGGGAGGGAGCCCCGGAGAAGCGGAAGCGCCCCAGCGGAGCATCCCAGCCAGGAAGGGCAAACAACTAGGGAGAAAAAACACCAAGTGAGAAGCCCACAGCCCCAGGCACCACCAAGCAGCCGCCCCATCAGGGACAAAACAGGACATCCCGGCCCAACGCTCAAGAGCATACAAGAGCAGGCTGCACAGGGAGACACGGCCAAAGGCCCAGGAAGGAACACAGCAGGGCAAGACAGAGAGCGAACACCCCAGAGCAGGGAAGAAGGCGACCCACAGCCAGACCAACCCACAAAAGACCATACTAAGAGGCGTGGGGAAGGAAGAGGAGAACTAAGAGGCACGCCAAAGCCAGAGAAACAACGAACGCGACCAACCACAGGACCAACCCCAACACACCAGGGGAAGCCACCAGCAGAGCCGCAAAGACCAAAGAGGGAGGAACCAGACAAGAAAACAGGCACCGACCCAGAGCAAAAACCAGGAAGAAAGGGACCAAGGAACCCAAGCAAGGCCCCCCCCTCCACCAACAGTAAACAACCGCGGCAACAGGGAACCGGAGGCACAGAAATCCAACAGAAGGCCCAGGCCAAAAGGCAGGAAAGACCACGCGTCGACCCGAGCAGAGACACTGGACGGCAGCAGCCAGGGCTGCCACACCGGGAGAAGAAACCCGGGGCACAGGAACCCGCCAGCAGCCAGGCCCGAGGCAAACCCACAAAAGCAGGAGACACAGGGACACGAACCCAGGAACCCGCCCAAACAAGGCCAGGGAGAGCAACAAGTGCCACCCGAAGCAGACTCCATACACGGCTAGGGCACAGCCAAGAGACAACAACCAAGGGCGGAACATGGAACCGGGGAAACAAACCCCAGAACCGGGAAGGAGGAACCAAGAGCCGACCCACAGGCCAGGAGGACACCAAGGAACCACCCAAGGCAAACCCCAAGAAGGGCAAACAGGAAGGACCAACAAGGAGGCCCAGAAAGAGCCAAGAAGCCAACCGGACAACCGACAGGCCAGCCAGCCAGGAGGACCCCAACACGGCACCAGCAGAGCCCGAAAGGAGGGGCAAAAGGGCCAACCGATCCAACCCCAAAAACCCACAACCAAGAAGGGGCCCAGGGAAAGGCACCAAAGCTAGACACCGCCACGCCACCAAGAGGGGAGAAGCAGCAGGAAGACAGAGGGGGAGACCGGCAAGCCACAACCGTCAACCAAGACAAAGGCCCCAGCGCACCAGCCAGGCCCAAAGAAGTGGCACAGGAAAGGACACAGGACCAACCCAGTACCCAGACCATCAGGGCCAGAACCACCGGCCACCAAGAGGCCAAAAAGAGGCCCAAAAGCACCCGAGAATGAGCGACCAGGGAAGGACCCTGCAAAGGGAGGCCAAAAACAGGGACGGCAAGGGAACCAACCCAACAGAGGCAGAGTCGAGGCCCCAACAGCACCCCAGAACAGCCCAGGTAGCCCCAAACCAAAGGAGAGGAGCCCGGAGAAACCAAAGGCGCACAAACCACCAGGGGGCATGGGAACAGACCCAAAAAGGGAAGAACAGACCCCGTAGAGCCAGCAAGAGCAAGTCCTGAAAGCAGTCCGCACGGGAGAGAGCAACCCGACACCAGACCACAACCGGCAGCCCCACGAACAAACCCACCGGCCAAGACCAAGAGAAGGCACGGCGAGGAGGACACCGGGAACAGCACCCACAAAGCAAGAAAGAAGGGCACAGGGTAGCCCGAACCCACAGACAGGGAGGGGCACAGAAGCAGCGCACCCAAGAAACCAAGGAGCCACCCTGGCAGAAGCCAAGGAAGACCCACAACACCCAGCCACCACAGGCGGCAAAGGGAGCGGCAGCGAGAGGAAATGACCCCAAAGCGCACCAAGACACAAAAAGAGACACAAGAGGGGAAAAGGAAACCACAACAGGAAACCAAACCCCACCAGCCAACCAAGTACAACACAACACAGCACCAGGCAAGAGGCAAGCAGCAACCCCAGCCAGAAAGCCCACCAGGGGCCCCACCAGGACAGCCCTGGAGCCGACAGCCAACCAAGGCCAAGGCCTGCCAGGACAGAGGGAGGGCAGAACAGCGACCCCCCCCCGGAAAAACAACGGAACCCAAGAAACAGGGTGTCCGGAAGCACCAAGGACCCTGATGCAGGATGCAAGAAGCGACCCAGCCAAACCCAAGCAGGGGCCAAGCCCAAGAGCAGATGCGCCATACCCGCAGACGGGGTGGGATCGGGGGTCGGTCGCCCACCTCCCTGACCAGCAACCAGAACGAACCCCACCCACAGGGAACCTACTGGGGGAAGGAGCCCACCAACCCGGGCAGGAGGGCACGCTGGAGGGGAAAAGAGGATCGAACACAAGGGAACCGGCGGGCCCAGCCGGCATCCCCAGGCACGACCAGGCGCCAGCAGGGAGGAAAGGCCACAGGCCAGGAAACCCCACATAGCGAAGCCCAGGTCACCTGCCAGGCACAGGGGGGCAGGAAGAAACAAGGCATCCCGAGCACGGGCCAAGCCAACACCCCCGGGAGGACGCAAGGAGCGCCCAGCACCAGGAGCCATAGGCGGGCACCCAGACAGGCATGCACCAGGCCTGAACCCACAAGAACAGGCAGGAACCAACAGGGCGGACAGGCAGAACGCGGAAGAAGCCAGGCAACAGGCAACCAAGGCAGACACCCAACCAGTGCACCAACCAGGCCCGACCAGGGGGAACAGAAGCACGCAGGGCAGGAAGAATGGAAGCCCAAAGGCCATAGGAACAAACCAGGCTGAACCCCGCCCAAAAACAAAAAGCCCACAAGAGAAGACGCACACACATGGGAACGGGCGGAAGCCCACAGCACCTGCCAGCCCCGGCACACCCCCAGCAGTGGAAAACAGGGAACCAAGGGCGCAGCACAGCAGAAAAGCACAGCACAGGGAAGAAAGAAAACCCGCTATGCGGCACTTACCAGGGGGACAGGCCAACACCACCAAACAGAGACCGTCCCGCAACCACCCGCTCAAACGCCACCCAGCAACAAGCGCCAAGCAAGCGGAAGCCAGGAGGCCCGGGAACCCACAACCTGCGGAGGCAGCCCCCCCCCCACCACAGCACCGGGAAGCAAGGCAGAGACACAGCGCAGAAAGCCACGCAAAGCCCCAACCCAGCACGCAGGGACAGGTAGCACCACAAGCCAGCACAGAAAGGCCCTAACAGGAATCAACCAGCAGAGGGAGAGACCAGAGGACACCGGGACCCAGAGCACCAGCAACAACCCAAAGAACCCACGAGGAAAAATGAGAGCGCCAGCAGCAAGCAAGGCGAGAATACCACTGAAGCGGCCGAGCAGGTCTCCCAGCCAAGACAGCCGAAGCAGCCGCACCGCGCACAGCCTGACCCAGCCAGGCAAAGCACAGACCACAAAACCAGAGGAACATGAAATTGCGAGGCAACTGCGAAGAAAAGCAGAACCGTTATGCGGTACTCACCACAGGGGCAGGAAGAGCCCACCACAAGTGCCCTGCCCCCAAGAGCCAGCCCAGGCGCCCTCCAGGACACCAGCGCCGGGCGGGGAAGAGGACTGCAGCCACCGTCCTGACACCAGCCCCCATCAAGGCCCGCCCCTGCACCGACATCCCGAACAGCAGGGGCGACAGGCAGGCAACAAGACCAGCAGTACAGCAACAAGCCAGGAAGGGAGGCCAGGAGCACCACCCAGTTTAGCCCCTGGACCCCCAAAACAGCCTCATCATCGCTTCTTCCAGTCCGGCCAAGCCTCAGGAAGACGCGCGCTGTAACCCGGAAGAAATCCGGAGAAACCGTGCCCCAGCCGCAAAGGGTCGGGCGCCCATCAACACGACTCCCAGCAAGCCCAGCAGGCCAGGAGACGAGGAACAGGATGTCGGGGACAGCCCAGCAGCCCGACGAGACATCCATGGAAGAAATTCACAGGTAAGACAGCAAACACGTCCCATTCTGTCGGAAGGCAGAAAAAAAGAACAGGCTGCATGCTGTGCTGGTATCGCTTATGTACTCCCAGCGGGAGGGAGTGGGGTATCCCAGCATGCTCTTGTTCTTTTTTTCTGTCGCGGAGATAGTGATCTCCACTTTGTTAGGAATGGGACGAGGACTAGAGGGACCTGGGGGTAATAATAATACTATATAACTAACCCTTTATTCAGCTAAATAATCACAGACGCTTTGTAAGTTTATAAAACTTTATCTCAATATTATTGCAAATGCTCAATGCATACGGTCACAAAATGCAAATAATGAAACTCACAAAGGGAGAGAAAAATATTCACAACTTCGAATGAATATAAACTCATTATATAAGCAATGACATTATGCATGAAGGAGTGGATAGATTAAGAGACAAAAGTTTCAGGAAAATCAAATGCGAAACAAAATATATCTAACGGAGGGCATAGATGAAGAGACAATCGTTTCATTAAAAATAATATGTATCAATGTACCTATGACGGAGTGGATAAACAAAAGATTCAGGGGGATATTCTTAAGGACTGGTGATACCTAACGCAAATGCCAGTTAGCGGCAGTTTTTTTTCTCGCCGCCTAACCCTGAAAACTATCACCATGTTAGCGGTGTATAACCAAGCCATCACTACATGGCAATAGTATCAGGGAACGGCTGTGAAAACTGCCGCTAACATCAGTGTGATGGTGATAGGAAATCATGCGTTGGCAGGCAATAACTACCGATAGGCCCATTAGCGGCAAAAAAATTCACGCTAGTCAGCCCAAGGTGAGTTTTTTTGTCTCTAATGCAAAAAATAGCCTATCAGTCAACCTCCATTTTAAAGTAGGCATAAAAAACAATAAAATGCAGAAAGGAGCAGCCAGGGCCAAGTGCAGCACACATCAACAACCCCTGCAAGCCAGCCAACATCCAGGATGACCAGGATGAGAGCCTTGATGCCTCGCTGGACCTGCGCCTGGAACCTGGATACCTCGCTGGACCTGCGCCTGGATTCTGCATGTCTTGCTGGACCTGCGTCTGGAGCCTGGATGCCTCGCTGTACCTGCGCCTGGAGCCTGGATACCTCGCTGGACCTGCATCTGGAGCTTGGATGCCTGGCTTGACCTGCGTCTGGAATGTGGAGTGGGATGCGGAGGAGCTGTGAAGCCTATGAGCCGTGGCGGTAGACATTGAGGCGCGACAATCGCCTGTACCTGGTGGTGTAGTCTGGCAGGTCGCATGGAGACACGTTGCTGACCTCTGTGAGGAGACCACCTTCCGCACCTTGGAGCTGTTAATAGTAGAGGCGCTCCTGCGCCCCAACGTAGGGAGGTCTGCATCGCATACTACAATCCACCACTACACCGGGGTGCATGGTGGGGATTACCAACGGTGGGTGCCACCTCTCTGCATCACAGGCCGGGTGATGTTGGGCTGGCTGGACGCTGTGGAGGGGGAGGCCCCTGAGCTGCGCCGAACTTGTGTGGTGTGAGTGCGGCAACTTCACACCTGAGGGGGCCCTACTGCATCAACTGCATCAGGAGGTTCACCAGCGAACTTAGGGGTGACTGCTGTACCCAGCCTAGTGAAATCCCTCCTGGCTGAGGCTCCTGCTGGCTGAGTCACAGATTTGGGGAGAGTGCCGCGGATTGCACCACAGTGTTAATGTCCAGGTAAGGAGAAGGTGGGGCGCGTAGCGCAGGATGCCTGGGAGTCAAGTCCCCCAGGCCCAGCACATGTAGGTGACGCACCCCCAGTGGCGGCTCACCCGCTATGGTGGGAGAGCGTCACCCCACTGCTTTCAAGCATTGCAGAAGAGGAACAATCATCACATGATGATAACTTACTCATGTAACCGTGCTATGTTTCCCTTGTCTAGGACTGCTCCAAGCACAGGGCAAGGCATGGGCGGATTGGCATGCCCACTTAAGTGCGTAGTGACTGTTTGGTCGGCCCACTCAAGCCACCCGAAGCAGTCATGCGCACTTCCCTGTTCATAATGCAGGCTGCATTACAGCCTGCATGAGAACATGCCCACCCCTCCAGCCCCTGACTGCATGCCTTGTCCCGTTGCCAATTACCAATCCCACCGCTGCATAGCAGCATTGTGATTGGCTCAGGGGAGGGAGCCTGGAAGCCCACTTTCTGTTACTGGAAGCAGACACAGGAGAGCAGGAGCATCAAAGACACGGGACCCGGCTTTGAAGTAAGACTTCCCTTATTAACATTTTTACCACACCCGCTCACACACATTCCCACATCCAAGCCCCATCCAGTGTTCCTTCCAGCGTTTACCACCTCACAGTTGTCCAGTCCCCCCCCAGCACTTCTCAATGGCAGCCGCTGTGCACCCATGCACAGCGGGCGTACCAGCTGTGTGCCAAAAGGCACATACGTGGTTGCAACGCATGCCATAACATTGCATTTCTTTCCAATGCATACTAATACTAGGCACATTTCAACAGTAGAGTAGGTGTTACATAGCGGAGACACTGATATCACTATTCCTACTTCAGTGAGTGCAACCCAAAACTAACCTTTGCACCCCAAACCCAACTGTAAACCCTGGAATTCCTTTTTGAGCCCCCATAACACACCCCGATGTTCATATTTTACCCCAAATACACACCCCAATTTCCATATTTTACCCCAAAACACACCCCAATTTTCATATTTTACCCCAAAACAAACAACAATTCTCATATTTTACATCCGTTGTTGGAGTTGTGTTGTTAACGATGTACTGCCTGCATTATTATGGTCGTCTCCCGTGCCAATGGCAACCTATAGGCTACGCCGTTTGCGTCCGTCTGCCCCTGGACCTCGCTCAGCACCAAGGAGCCTTCCTCTTGGACACTCCACCGCTACGACGCCAGCACCTTCCTCGCCATCAAACCTGGACGCCACCTCGCCTGCCAGGACCAACCTCTGCTCTGTACCAGACATCGCCATTGCCATTACTGACGGGTGCAGTATCACCCGCAAGGAGCACCCCGACCATCAAGGAGGAGGCATTGCCATCACGTACAGAAGCACACTCCGACTGACCACGCACTCTAATGACCATGGACCACCTCAACTTCCAGATCCGGACCAAGCCCAAGCATATCCTCAGCGGCACCCTCATGTGCAGGCCCCCGAGCCTTGGCCCCCCGTTCTCCAATACCATTGTAGACCTCATTGCACCCCAAGGTCTCCCATACACTAACGAAATACTACTCGGTGAACTCAAGTTCCACGGTGACAACCCCTGTGACCAGGACACCACCCCCTCCTGGGGAAGGTCACCTACATCAGACGCAAGCAGCAAGTCACCTCAACAAGCTACATAGCAGGACACACGGCCGAGCACATCACCTCCACCAGCAGGAACTTCAAATACAGCCACAACAGTGGACACTCCTGGACCAACCATCACTGGTAACATCGCGTCTTCATCTTGCCCACCGCCGCCATCATCGCACCCCCTCACAGCTGCATCAAAGCCACCGAAGAATGTCTCGTCAACTTCCTCTGCACCAACACTCCACAAATGCTTCTAAACAATGACACCACAGCGCGCAACCACCACCGATGGATCTCCAACAGCGCTGACATTCGAGCACCCCTCATGAACGGCACTGCGTCAGTACATTCCGCCTGCCTGATGGCAGGCGTGAGGGTGACACATTGCCACAGGGATAGGGTGGCCCCATGCATTGCTAGAGTTGCATCATAGTTGTGACACGACTGCAGCAATGCGTGACTTTAGCGCAGCCAAATACGTCAGGATTATCTGTCATCACTTGCGTCATGGAGCGCTGTCCAGTGAATACACCGCATCCATGCTGTCGCAAGAAGGGAGTAGTGAGAAATGTTGCAACGCTGTCTTGTCGTAGCACTGCAATACTTTTCATTACTGGGGCCCAGGAATGTGCACTATCTTATTGATAGTGCACATTCCTGCACTGTAGTTTTGTCGCAGGGCAGCACTGAAACATTGCTTGCCGCGCTGTCCAGCACCAAAACCTGCTGAGATGTGGTCCCAAGTGTTATCCCCATTTTTAAGACCAGCTATTTTCTAACTCCAGTTAGAGCCCGTTTTTGGGCTTCAGAAGTTCAAGGATCCCCTTGTGAATATGGAGTAGTGGTGTTTGCGTGCGTTTTTGCATGGGAACGCCTCTCCTGCATATTATTATCGCTAAAAGAAGTGGCGATATTTAAAACGGATGCTTTCGCCTAAAAACTGTTGCTCTTAGCGACAGCTTTGTAATAGAGCGATAAAATTATCACTGCATTAGTGGCAAAAAACGTGCCGCTAACGCTGAAATAACTCCTTGAGGATATGCCCCTCAGAGTCTAATTAAATTTGTAAATAAATTTGCATGAATAAGACAGAAATAATAGAAACCTAACGGTCTGTGGAAAACCACCCCCTTGGCCTAGGTGATGGTGGGGGATCCCTGAAATAGAATCAGGGAACAAAGATTTTTAGAAGCAGGACAGGGACAGGAAATAGCTAGGCCTCTCTGCAAAACTGACAATCAGCGACGCATTCACCCGTCTTCTCTTCCTCCCCGCAAGTCTAAACCACACCCCTAAAAGCACCCCAATTATACCCTAAAACCTACATGTCCGTCCCACATCATTTGAAACAATTCTTGAAACTAGACAGATGATTGGAGGGCTAAGGAAGTGGCTCTGTCACACCACCGTGACTTCACTTAGATTCTGGTCGCTTTATTGTTCTACATCCTTCGTCACAGTTTGGTTCTTAACTCGTTCTCATGTTTTCTACACAAGATTCGTTTACTTATTTTAGGGCATATTCTCAAGGAGCTATCGCCGAGTTAAAGGCACTTGATCGCAGCCAAAGTTGTGATAAATTTATCACCCCATTCACAAGCTGGTGCTAACAGTTTACCTGCGATAGCAGCCGCAAAAAACATCGCCACAGATGACCCCAGCAACTATCGCTAATGAGATGCAACACCACTCCACAACATTCTCAACGACCAGCCAGATCGGCGGTAAGACCACGAAACATGCAATAAGGCGCGTTAGCAGCTGAAAATTAACACCTGCACCTGGTGTAAAGTCGGACGGCAGCCTGCACCAGAAAAGGCTACACCCAGAGCCACACCTGAAGAACAACAGATGCCATGGAGCCACTGAACATGCGTGCCAGACACCCAAGAGGGCCACAACACCCACCACCCCCAGGAGCTCCCCTCCCCGGCACCCGCCCCCACCCAGCCAAAGACATGCCAAATCAACTACACGGAATCATGTACCAAATAATCTGCCTGATGTTGCACGTTCACATCTGGCGACATGCATGTGTCGTCACAAAAAGGAGCATCACACATTCACCTTCGAAGCGACAAATGAAAATGTATTAAAATAAACACAGAACAGAAATGAAGACACAAGATGGCTCCCCTCGGGACAAACCGTAGGTCACAGCCTGCAAGTCAAAAATCATGATTAGAAGGTGTGTCCTGCGCACATCAAGGGACACAGAGACAGCGAAGGAGAGAGAGAGGATGAGAGGGAGAGAGAGAAAGACGGACAGAGAGGGGGAGAGAGAGAGAGAGATAGACGGACAGAGAGGGGGAGAGAGAGAAAAGAAGAGAGGGACAGGGAGAGAGAGTCTGCTGCTACCGGTGTGTCTCCAACCATATGCTTGTATGTAATGCAGTTCACCAGGTCCCACATCTGAGACAGACCTGTCATCTGAAACAGAGTACAGATACATGAATGGCACAGTACATACAATTGTACAAGACATCATCGCCTGACCGCCCCTGCACACCCAGGCAGATGCACCCCAGCCCCTCCCGCTGCCCAGCAGTGCCTTCCCGCCCCTGCTCACCCAGGCAGATGCACCCCAGCCCCCCCCTGCCAGCCAGCGGTGCATTCCAGCCCCTGCGCACCCAGGCAGATGCACCCCAGCCCCTCCCGCCGCCTAGCGGGGCATGCCCGCCACTGAGCACCCAGGCCTCACTGCTCACCTTCCACCACCGGCGTGTAGAAAAGAGGGCCCACCACGTGCCGCTGCAAGCCACAAGCCCAGGGCCCGTGGACATGACACCCTCCACATCATGCAGCCCCGCTCGGCATGCCTCCAGGTCTCACTTTTGATGCTGGGTCTTGATTTCACCATGGCAGAGGACATACCAGTGCACAGGGCATCATCACAGGCTGCACAGCCGCTCAGCACTTACGGTGCCCTACCTCAGTGCACCGAAAGTCACTGTACCATGGCAGTATGCCTGTGCCAGCCGCAGTGTATCCGGTGCCACCAAGTCTGTGCCCCGCAAGCCATGGACCCTCTATGATTGGGTATCGTGGTGCGGACACCATCATGTCACCTCTGGGCCTGCGGCATGTGATGTTGCAGGCCCCTGGGTCCCCATGCCTACATGCACACCACACGGATACACCCTGAGAGAGGTTGGAAATGGCGTTGAGCACGTGTGCCCGTCACTTTTTATTGGCAGGGTCACATGTGCTGTGACGCCTGTGCTGGATGGGTGTGGTGTGGGTGTACACCAGCCGTGAGGGAGTGGCTGTGGCATGCTGACAACTAGACCTGTGAGAAGCAGATCCCTACAGGGAAGAACTGGGACATGTAGCATTGTCGCCCCCCCCCCCGTAAACGTAAGTGGAGTGGGATGGCCTGGCGTATGCAAGTCCAGCGTAAGGGTTTGAACAATGACCCTGGGGCTCTGGGCGTTGTTCTGTACAGGGCTGGACAAGGAAGTGACTAATGCGTGTGTCGCTGTTGTTGCATCGGCGCCACACTGACAACATTCGGCAATGCGTCACCCTGTGACCAAAGTCCGACATGAGCCACATGGACGTAAGAGGAATTCACTGACCCTACATTCGTCCATACTACCACACTTGAAAGACCATAGACACAACACATCTGTGTGATTCGGAATGTTTAATGCACATTCAGTGGCGTGTTGCATCTGGAGCAGTACAGGGACATTCAAAGCCCACTTTACAATGTTGGCCCGTGCGGGCCAGCCAGAGTCCTTCAGGGAATGAAAAGTCCAAAGGAAGAGGAAGAGTTCAGTCCGCAGTCTATTAGCTGTTCATTGGCGATCAAACAGAATATGGCAGTCCATTGCAAGGTACAAGGTGAGTGTCGCAGAGTGTATCGGAGGACAGTGGAAAGTGATGATGCAGAGGGCAGAACCAAGCTGAAACCGGCCATATGGCTGAGATGAATGCTACAGTTTTCTCCGTACCAGTAAGGCGGTTTCATCTGCATCTTCGTCCTCTGCTGTCTCATGTGCCTCACGTGTGGGTGGTGCTGGCCTTTCTCCAGCACTGTGTTGCAGTGACACCTAAGGGGCCGGAGGTGGAATGTCTGCCGCACTGTGTGGCACTGACACTTCAGGGGGCGGAGGTGTGGTTGTAGTGGTAGTAGCAGCATGCATTGGCGCCAGGCCTTGTGGCAGCAATGCCATGAGGATGGTTTTGAGGTCATTGTGGAACCCAGCTATCTCTTGCTGGTGTGCAGCCGTGGCAGCCGCTCTTTCCGCATTGGCCCGCTCCATGGTCTCCGTGAGCCACCGCACCAGTCACAACTCCCGGGCGAGCTCGCTGGAGCCACTCTGACTAGACAGTCATTCTTGTCTCAGAGTCAGGACTCTGGTGATGTCAGCCATGGTTCGTTGGAGAGCATGGAGCAGACTGTGGGTATCCGTTAGGGACTGTGAGTGGTCCCTGATGGGACTTAGACACCCACGTATGGCATCTAGTTAGTCTGCCATGCGGTCGGAGCCCACCCGTACCTGTTCAGCCAGCTGCTCCTGGCATCCCAGCACACGGCGTTGGAAGGCCATGTGTTCTTCATGGGGGACCTGGGAGGCAGCCATGGTGGTGGGTGCTGCCTGCTGTGTGGTCTGTGCAGGGGGTGGGGCGTCCCCATTGCAGCTGGGCTGCCCTGCTCCTGGAGGTGGGCTGCAGAGACTGTCAATGAACTCTTGGAGGCCGTCAGAGTCGAAGCTGTGGTGGTCCTCTATGTCATCAGAGAAGAGAGGTTAGGGCTGCTCTGCAGGAGGTGTTGATTGTCCCTCTGCAATGTGAAGGGGAGATGCAGTTTGACAATGTGTTCACATGTGTGTTATCGGATTGTACATGTTCACATACAGACTGCATGGCTGTGTACATCGTGGCTGTTTTGGAGGGGCTGCCTATTTGCTGCAGGACAGTGGACATTTTGACAACATCACGGATGTGTGTTTGAACTTGTACATTGTCTACTCACATTTCCCTACAATGCCACTTGTGATTGCCAGTGTCTACACCCAGTAGGTGCCAGTTATAGCCTGTGTTCTGTTGTGGACGTGTTGCTGTTTGTTATGTTATGTTATGTTATATTTAATTTATACAGCGCACGGCTACTCGAAAGTGTCCCGGCGCTAGCTTCAGAAAAAGACAGATGCACACAAATCAGAGACTAAAAGAGCAACGTTTTTAGTTTTTTCTTGAACAGCAGTGGGTCCTGGGTGCCCCGAAGAGCCAAGGGCAGACTGTTCCAAGCCAGACTGGCTTTTCGCACAAAGGAATTCCCACCAAGTCTTTGGCGATTAAACCTAGGGGTCAACAGCTGAGCAGACGAGCGCAGCTGTCTCCCAGGTGTGTAAAAGGCAAACCTCTTCTGCAAATAAATGGGGCCTAGCCCGTAAAGGGCCCGATGTGCGATAGACAGCATTTTGAATTTCAGACAAGATTCAACTGGGAGCCAATGCAAGGAGCGCAGGGGGGTGCGAAAACTATGCATTGATGACAGACCTAGAAGAAGTCTGGCCGCCGAGTTTTGGACAACTTGCAGTTTCTTGGCAAGAAAACCCGGACTGCCGACCAGAAAGGCGTTGGCATAGTCCAATCGAGACAAAATAAGGGCACGGACCACAGTTTCTCTAGCACTACCTGGCAGAAGGGGAAGAAACTTCCTCAGGATTTTCAAAGTGCCAAAGCAGGTACCAGCCGGCTTCTTCACTTGTGTCAAATAGTTCAGATTTACATCGAACCAGATGCCAAGGTTTTTTGAGGCGCCTTTGCCCGCAGTTGGTCGGGGAAAACCAAGAGGCCAAAGACTTTCTTTGAAATCCGTCGTAAACGAGCCATAAAGAAGCACTTCAGATTTTCCTTCATTACATTTCAGCTGTGCATTCGCCAGCCACTGAAAAACCGAAGACAATGTTGCGCAGCCACAACAGAGTCAGCCTCCTTGCTCCATGAAAACAAAAGCTGGGTATCGTCAGCGTATGCCATCACTTTAGCCCCTAATGACTCCGCGAGATAGACCAGCGGAGTCACATAGATGTTAAAAAGCAGGGCGCTAAGTGATGACCCCTGCGGGACACCAGTAGTCACCTGCATAGGCACGAAGGCACACGGAGGAAGACAGACCTGCTGCGACCGACCTTCCAAGAAGGACCTGATCCACTGCAGGGCCGAGCCAGAAATACCTATTTCTGACAGTCAAGGAGCAAGGAGTGGGGTACAGTGTTGAATGCCGCCGAGAGATCTAGCATAACCAAAGCTGCTCTCCCGCCGGCATCCAACACTCCCGAATCGCCTCTGTCACCTCTAACAGTGCTGACTCCATGCTATATGAAGCACGGAAGCCGGATTGTGCCGGATGAAGCAAGCCTGACACATCAACATAGTTGGTAAGTTGGGATGTAACCACCTTTTCGCATACCTTAGACAAACTTGGCAGAAGCGAGATAGAGCGGTAATTCGCAGGTAGCAGAGGGTCAAGTAATGGCTTTTTGAGGAAGGGAAGAATCAGCGCCTGCTTCCATAACATTGGAACATGCGCCTCGCGAAGCGATTGGTTGACCATTAAATTCACTTCTAAATTAATAGTATCCGCCACATCAGACAGAAGCCTGGCAGCACACGGGTCGTTAGGTGAACCCGACTTTAGTGCCTTAAGGATTCTGAGAGAGCTGGGCAGAACGACCGATCTAAACGCGGAAAAGGTGGAGGCAGATGCTATCATCGGCCACGCCAAAAAACCACCTATAAGCTTCCTGGGAGAAGTCGAAAACGTCTCTTGGATGCTAGTTATTTTGTCCTTGAAGAATTTCGCCAAAATATTGCACCAAGTCTCCGAGATAGGAGCCCCCGCCACCTGGGCGCTAGGGGCTAAGAAGCTCTGCACAATAGCAAAGATTTATTTTGAATTTTTGTTGGCCCGATCAATGCGAGCGGAGTAATAATGGCCTTTGGCCACTCCAATAGCCCCATAGTAGAGTTATTGTTTGACTCTAAGGGCTTGTGCCACTTTGTTGTCAGTGTTGATATGCTCTGCATGTTATGTGTGTGTGCTGCATTGGGGGGGGGGGTTGACCCCTGCTGCTCTGTTTTGCTGCCCCTTATCTCTTTCATGAGGTGTGCCTTTGACTTCTGTGCTTGTATAGTGCTGCCATGTAGCATACTTGGGTACATTGTTCTCTTGGTGGGAGTTGGGGTCTAGGGCATGGTTTGTCCGCAGATGTGCTCAGCTAAATTGTGCATGTGTGCCATTGTGCCCATCTCCCCCCAGTCCCTGGTTGTTACTCACCCTGGTGCTGTTGTGTCCGGTCATGTGTAGCAGTGTCCGGTCCCCCGACTCCAGCCACAGTCTCCCCACTTATGACTGTGGACACCATTTCATCCATGTCGTCCAGCTCCTCCTGTGGCGCGGGACTCTCACCTCCAGTCTGCATTGCTGACTTCCGGTTGTTGGCGAGTTTCAGCTTGGTTTTGCGCTTGACGTCAGTCCAGCTCCTCTTGACGTCTTCCATGTCCTCTTCAGCACTCCGACTGTATTCACCTTGTGCACGATGGACTGCCATAGTCCATTTTTTGTTGCCAATGACACAGCGGAGGTGACGAACAGTTGTTGATGGTGTTCGCCCACCTCCGTTATCAGGAGTCTGTTTTCCTGCGGACTGAAGCGCTTCTTCCTACTCTTCTTCTCCTTACCCTTCCCTGACGCCGAGGTCCCAGGCAGGTCCTCCGGGGGCTTGTGGGGTTCTGGTTCTCCTCTGTACTTGCTCCGGCAACATCCATTGTGCTTGGCTGTTGTTTGGCATTTGTTTGTCTGTTTTGTTTCTATTTCTATGGTGATTTTTCCCGCCTGACGTGTGTGAATTGCAGGCCTGTAGCTGGTTTTTACAGATTTTTGTATCGCGATTGGCCTCATCGCAGCTTTTTTTGTTTTCGCGTTTTGCATTTTTGCGGCGTGGCGTTGATTTTAACGCGGTCAGTTGACGCGTTATCTGGGGAATGTCGCATGGTGCCACGGTGTTGAGAATGCTTCATTAACACGGTGTCATTTTCCCGCGATAGACTGCGATGTTGGAAGTTGCGTTAGGTTACTTTTGCGATGGTTATCACACAGTCTTGAGAATATCCCCCTTTAATTCATAACATTGACAACATCGCAGAATAAGACTGTGGTCCCACGGTTGAGTCCCTCATTTGACAGACAATCATTACATTGGTCTTCAACCCGTGCGTCTCTTCTGCTGTGCACAGCGCCTCTGTCTTGCCTCTGACATATTGTATTGTATTGTATTGTATTGTAATTGCATTTATATAGTGCTTATTATCCCTGACGAGGCGTTGAAGCGCTTTTTCGGCGAGTAGCACGCTACTCCAGGACCCATAGAGGATTAGTGTTGAATTAGTATAGTGAAACATGCAAGTACATTTTAAGTGGTGGATAGGTTAGTCAGTTATTTGGATTTGGATGGATAGCAGAAGGATGGAAGAGGCAAAAAAAAGGTTTGTATTTATATAGCACTTGTTACCCCTGATGGGGTGTTGAAGCACGCTACTCCAGAAACCCATAAAGGATTAGTGCTGAATTAGTATGGTGAAATATGAAAGTAATTTGAGTGGTGGATATTAGTCAGTTATTTGGAGTGAGAAGGATGGCGGAGGGATAAAAGGGGAAGAAAGATTTGCATTCATGTAGCACCTGATACCCCTGATGGGCGTTGAAGCCCTTTTCTGGCAAGTAGGACGCTACTCCGGAACCCTTAAAGGATAAGTGTTGGAAAATTAGTATAGTGAAATATGAAGTAATTTGAGTGGTGGAATGTTATTCAGTTATTTGGTTAGAGAAGGGTAGGTTGCTGGATAGAAGAGGGAAAGAGGTTTGTATTTATATAGCGCTTGCTCCCGCTTGATGAGGTTTTGAAGCGCTTTATTGGGGAGTAGCACGCTACTCTGGAACCCATGAGGATTAGTGTTGAATTAGTATGGTGAAACATGAAAGTAATTTGACTGGTGGATATGTTAGTCAGTTATTTGGATTGAGAAGGGTTGGGGAGGGGTAGAAAAGGGCACAAGGTTTGCATTTATATAGAGTTGGTAACCCTGATGGGGTGTTGAAATGCTTTATTGGCGAGTAGCACGCTACTCTGGAACCCATAAAGGATTAGTGGTGAATTAGTATAGTGGAATATGGAATTTGAGAAGTGAACATTTTAGTCTGTTATTTTGATTGAGAAGGATAGTGGAGGGATAGAAGAATGAAGGATTCTTTTTTTTTTGAGGTGATAGCAGTAGGAGGAGGCTTTTGGATGAGTAAAAAGGGGTTTTTGAGGGGAAGAGTCAGATGGAAGAGTTTCAAAAGGTTTGTTTTGGGGAATCGGTATAGTAAAAGAGGTGATAGATGATGCAAGGAGGGGTAGAGTAGGAGAGAGCCTAGAAAGGGTTATTTTGGGGATCATAGTAGTGGTATGGGGTTTGGGATAAATGAGAGATTGGATGTAGAGGATATATTGATAGATGTATAGGGTGAGCGATAGGGAAGTTCATTGGAATGAGTAGTAGAAAGAAGTTTGAGATGAGTCAGAAGGTTGGGCTAGAAGATATATTGAGAGAAGTATAGGCTGAGAAATAGAGTAGTTTATTTGAAATGCTAAATTAGAAGAAAGTGATAAATATATAGATCCTTAAGTACATTGAAAGTATATAGATGCATAAAGGAGGTAAGTATATGTTGATTAAAGATATTGATAGAGGTACAGGATGAGAAATAGGGTAGTGCATTGAATATGCTTTTTAAGGAGATCCAAGTACACGGAAGGTACATAGATGCACAATGGAAGTAAGTACATGTACACCAAAGATGATTTTTATTTATTTATTTTCAACAACATAATTATTCTACATGTTTATACAAAGCAATACACAAAGATAGGTACATATCTATAGTGAAAATAAATGCTTCTATACAGAGGGATATGCTGTAAATTTCTGTTTGCGTATGGTGCTTATGTGGGGAAGAGCCAATTCTTGAGTAGTTTTCTGAAGATAAGGTGGATCCAGGGGCGTAACACGGGCCCCCGCATCCCCAGCGGTGCGGGAGGCCCCGAGCTTCCATGGGCCCCCTCAGCACAGTAGTCGGGCCTGAGAGCTCTGTATTCATTCTGGAGTGGGACCCCTCCATGAACTTTGCAGGGGGGCCCCCTCAACTTTCGTTATGCCAGTGGGTGGATCTCATGTTGGGGGGGTAAAGAGTTCCATAGTTTGGCTGCTTGAACAGAGAAGGATGTGCCATCCATGGTTTTCTTCTTGTATCTTGGGATTTTGAGGTGAGATGCCCCTTTAGAGCGTAGGTTCCTTTGTTGAATGTGTTTGGTGATTTAATTCCTGACGAATAGCGGTCCCATTCCATGTATTGCTTTGTGGATGATACAAAGTAGCTTGAACGTGGATCTTCTGGAAACCGGTAACCAATGCAGGGCTTTCAAGGCAGGTGTCATGTGGTCTCGCGGTTTGATATGCAAGAGTAGTCTGGCAGCCGAATTCTGAATCCATTGTAGTCTTTTCATGGTCGTTAAAGGTGATCCGTGGTGGAGGCTATTGGCGTAACCGAATTTGGACAGAACAAGGGAGATGGTAGCTTGAACCTTGTGTGGAAATCCCAAATGAGGGAAAATTTGTTGCAGCATTTTTATAGCAACAAAGCTTGATCTTGCTAGTTTGTCCACTTGGGCATTCATCGACAGCTTGGAGTCCATGGTCATTCCGAGGTTTCTTACTTCTTTCGATACTTTAGGTGGTGCTCCCAGTTCATCAGGCCAAGAGGCAAGCGGGCGTAATGTTTCCAATTACCACCGAAGAGTATTTCCGAGACAACTGAAAATTGGGATTTTCCAATGTCTTTGGGGCATTCCAGTTGAAGGAGTATTTGCATGTCATCTGCATAGTTATAGCACGTGAGGTGAAATTGATTGATCAGTACCGGTAATGACTTCATGTAGATGTTGAAAAGCATGGGAGAGATGATAGAACCTTCAGGGACCCCTGCTTTTGTGGAGTATGGTTTGGACGAGAAAGGTGGGGTATGGTTGACATTAGTTCTGTTTTGAAGGTAGGACGTGATCCAGTCTAGAGCAGTTCCCTCTATGCTGGCTTCATAGAGTCTTTGTTTAGAGTGTCATGGTCAACCGTGTGAAAGGCAGCCGAGAGGTCCAAGAGGATTAGCGCAGCAACCCCGTTGCGGTCAACTGTATTCTACAGGTCATCCCAGATGGCAAGGAGGGCAGATTCCTCTTTGGAAGCCTGAGAGTATGTAATTCTCTTCAATGAATTGTGACATCTGGGCAAACGCTGCTCTTTCTATCAGTTTGCCCAGGGAAAGGTCCATTTGTAATGGGTCTGTAGTTGTCAGGGTTCAGCGGGTCCAAGTTTGTTTTCTTCAGTAAAGGGCGTATGTGTGATTTTTTGAGTTCTTTTAGAAATATTCTGGTAGTTAAGGAATCATTGATGATTCTGAATTGTCTTGAAAGTTTGTGGTGGAGAGGGGTCAGAAGGGCTGCCGGCAGGCCCGCTTGCTTTAACCAGGTCCATAAATTCCTAGTGTGAGATGTGTTGGAAGGAACGGAGAGGCTGGGTTAGAGTATTCTTGGATTGTTGTTTTGTACAAGGGTTAGTGCTGGTGCTTTGTTTCTGTTTTAAGTATGAGTCCAATGTGTCTGCTTTGTCTGTGTAATGATTTGCCAGTTTGTCTGGGATATCTTGAGTAACAGGATGAGTTCCTTCTAGGCTATTGGGTTGGCAAAATTCATTGAGTATTTTATAGATTTCTTTATTTGCACATTTAGCATTTTGAATTCTGTCTGAATAGTACCTTTTCTTAGCTTTTTTGATAGCTGACTTGTATAATCTGTTAATTTTATGTAGGTGAAGTTTGTCTTGTTTGGAGTTTGTTTTGAGCCAGGTACATTGCAGCTTTCTAATTTGTTGTTTTATGTCTTTTATTTCTATGTTTCTCCAAGGCGCTTTTTTTCTTTTGTGCTGTTGTGTGGTTTTGAGTGGTATCAGGATGTCAAAGGCTTCCTGTAGCCACTCATATAGATTTTGAACAGAAGTTATTGTTTCCAGATTTGTACTTGATGTTAGTTGTGTTTCTAAGTGTTCCAAATTGAGTTTGTTCCACAGCCAACAGGTGGATCGATGTAAGGTAGTTTTAGGTGAGTCCCTTAGTGTTGTTTTATGTTGAAAAGCAAGCAAGTGGTGGTCTGACCATGTGACTGGAATTATAATTTGAAAGGTAACTAGTTCAGTATTAGCAAAAATGACATCTAGGATATGTCCAGCGATGTGTGTGGGTTTGTGGACAATCTGATGCAGGTTCAGTGCTTCTAGGCCAGTGATTATTGTTTTTGGATGGGTCATATTGGGTTTGTCAAACCAAATGTTGAGGTCACCCAGAAAGCATAGGTTGGAGTGTATTGTTATCAGGTATGAAACTGATCAGATTCACTCCTCAGTTCACCCCTTCCTTTTTGGACAATTTTAGGAAAATGGCGTTTCATCCAGCACACTATAGCAAATGGGAAACGAACATTCATTAGTTACATAATAATATAGTTTTCACTGTGTAACCCCTCCCTTGCACTATTCCTCATTAGAGTTACCTAGCATAAGCCTTAAGCCAAAAGCGGCGTTATTTATTATCTCCAAGCAAGATGCAATATGCAAACTACAAAATGCATATGCGGCCTAGTCAGGCATTATTTTTTGTTCTTTTCAAAGCATACTGCAAATACATTTTAGTTCTTTCACATATTATTTTCACATTAGTGCATACATGCGCAAAGCTATTTCCCTCGTGTTTGTGTGCATTAGTTTTCATTTACTACTAACTGTTAGTACATATTATGGGGGTATTAATTCGAGCAGGTTTCTTTTCTCGAACCCCTGCTCCATCAATGGTACAAAACCTTTTTGCGATTACACCAATGAGTAAATCGTAAGGTATGTAACTTCTAAAACAGATAGTTTACTCAAATCAGATTTAACCTTGGTCCTGTGTCACTGGAATCAAGCTGTCCCCGGCTAATGAGCCCATAACTAGAGTGAAACCAGTCCTGTGTTTCTTTTCAGGGAGAACCTGACTTGGCAGTTGGGCTGGACTGGTCCCATGAGGAGCAGGGTCACGACTGATTTGACTATGGCTGGGTCCAAACTGAGGAGGCACTGTGAGCAAAAGAACAATGAGTTGGGATGCTACCCCGAGCGATTGCCGGTGGTTAGACAAATTGCAAGCATTCTGCCCATCACCTTATGTGTGTTTCACGTAGTTTATCTCATCCCACGCCAGCCCAGAGCATCTGCTGTATGTATTGACTGGATACATTGTCTACCTCATTTGTGTGAAATGACAAGCAGTAGTTCACAGAATTATTGAATTGATGGCATTCAGAAACCTGTGGTATTAACAATAATGACATTTGTGGAGATTGTATGTACTGCCTCAGGTAAGGTGAAACCCTGACTTAACAGTAAAGGAGGCTGTCCATTGTACATTCAGATAGATGGTGCCATAGAAATTGCTTTGACCCCAACTGAAAGCCCAGTGTCTCGCGTTATCTAATGAAATAACAAAAACGTGTATCAAATTGCTTGACCTTAACAATGATTTTCTCAAATTCAGAGCAAAATCAAAAAAGGTTCTAGATAAAAACTGTAGAGCAAAAAGGGAAACACTGCTGGCCTATATAATGCATCCCATTACAGACACATGATATTCTTACCATATATAAACCCTTTAATGTACCAACAAAGATATGTATCTTATGGGAAAATGAACTTGTCCAAAGAAACTAATCATTGAAACCAAAAATAATGTAAAAAACATAAAAGAAAATAGAAATATGTGTCAACGTTTTCATCTAGTATTTTTTTCCGCAATCGCCAATTGTAGAAAAGGAGGATCTGCCTTCATGGTTAACCCCACATTTTGCTTGATGTCAGTATGTTTTTACCTAGTCTGACTGGGTTCCTGCTAATCAGGACCCTTTCTCCCTAAATTGAATAGGGTAAGTACTTTGGCTACTGGTTTACCCTCGTAAGAGCCTAGTTTATGGTACTAAGGTACCCAGGGAATATGTGCACCAGGGATCTCCCATGGGCTGCAGCATGTATTGTGCCACACATGGGAGTCCACTTAAACTGTGACTGCAGGCCTGCCATTGCAGCCTTTGTGAGTTGGTGCTTGAACCACTCACAACAGATATAAGTTCCCTAATGGCTGAGGTCACGGCACTTAGAACCTATAAGTCACCCCTATGGCAGGCTCTTCAGTCCTGAAGACAGGGTGCTTGGTTATGAGTGTGAGTGTGCCCTTGCATGAGCAGGACACCCCTAAAAATCCCAGAGTTGATTCTCCAGGCTTTGTAAGTGTGGCCAGACAGTTTAATACGTATAGTGGACATTAGTCATAACAAGATATCTAGCAATATGGTGGCTGCACCAAACCCAGTCATATTTGGTATCAAACATGTTGGAATCATACCCGAAAACCAATTCCAGTGTTGGAAGTATGATCCCCTGTACCGGGGGGGGCTCCGTTGGGGTACCCCCCTGTACTACTGGTAACAGAATTTCAGAGTCTGCCAGCAAGCTAGTGCTGCTGCCGAACACAGACATGATTCTGCCTGCCTGTTGCTGAGCTGAGCTCAAGCAGAGGAAGGTAGAACAATAGGTTTCCTGTCACAAGGACGTGTGAGCACCTCCCAGACAGGACTTAGTATACTGGGCTGGGGTGGAGGCGCTTGCCAGCACCACCAGACTGCTTTGAAGGGCACATTTGGTGTCCTCCTTGCATACTACAGTTTGAGCCAGTTCAGGGAGCCCTTGGCTCCCACTCTGGTGTGAAAATGGTTAAAGGGCATGGAAGTATCTCCCCTCTGTCCAACCCATCCTCTGGGAGTGACCCGAGTAGTTCCAACCCTTTCCCATAGGGTACTTAAGAGCTGCTCAAGGTCCTCATACAGCTCCTGTGCCTTCGGCATGTGGGTCCTCCGGAGGGTCTTCGACTGCTTCAGTGGGCTCCCCTGCTTGCTCAGGGCTGCTTTGACTCTGCTGATTCTGGTTAGTCCCTTGGGCCATGCTAGTCCCCACGTTGCTCCTTCTTTGTTCTCCATGCCAATTGAGGCTACCATGACTCTATCCCCTCTGCTTGCAGAATCCAGAATCCACCTTGGATTCCATTGGACTTCTATACCTTCTTCTCCAAAGGCACTTTTCTCCAAGTCTTCCATTATCGTCTATGGTGGTTTCCGACGTCACTTCAGCCCTAAGTACCTGGCTTACATGGTTTAGGTAACTTGATCTCTGGGGCATCCACAGGTGGGGTGGCTCTCCAACTTTCCATCCTCAAAGGGAATTCTTCGGTATCCTCTGGGAAGGCTTCTTCTTCTGCAAAACTGCAACTGCAACTTCTCCATTGACTTCCATTGGAGGCGCAGCTGTGTTCCCACTCTGCATACTGTCATTGTGGGGATTCTGGATACTTAGCTTGGGTGGTTATTTGTGTCCCCAGCTCTTCTGGGTCTTCTGGTCCAAGCCGCATCCTCTTCTGCAGTTCGCATTAATTTATGGTTTGGTCTCCCCCTTGAGACCACTGCATTTTGTGCTACTTACCTTATTGCAGAATTCTTGTGTATTTGTGTTGATATCTCCAGGTAGGAGATATACCAATGTATTTGTGAGTGTTGTGTAATAAATAGAAGTATTTTTATATATACACTGTGAGGTTCTTTTTCATTTAGTCTACACTACATGATTAAACTTATAAAGCAAGCTGCTAAACGGTTCCTCAAGAAAAGCCTGAAGGCTGATCTCCACAGCTACCACTTTGAGAGCTTTCTTTGGTTATCAAAGATCACTAAAATAACCATGAGGGTAGCCTGGATTAGTGCAAGGTGCATCACTTAAATAAGTGTGCACCATATACTAAGTAAGCCTCCTACACCAATTTACAAAAGTAATATACTGTTATGTCCTTCAAACTCTTCTGCCCACAGGAATATTATGGGGCTCCTTTATGAGAGCCATGAGTCACTTTTGCACCATGTAAAGTGGTAAATCCATGACGCAGGGCTCTCATTTGGATTAAGGAAGCCACACAAAGTCACACTGCGTGGCTTTGAGTGGCCTCATAAATCATGAGTAAGGTGACGCAGCGCAAATCTCTGCATCAGCTAATTCTGCGCCCAGGAGGCGTTCCATAAGTGTTACGATGGGTTTCCCCGTGCAAGATCCATGGAATATGATGCAGCCCCAGATTTTCAAAGTGATGTAAAGCTGGGGAAGCACCAAATCCGTACACCTCCCGAGATGACGCGTAATGAGGAGAAACATGTTTATTTTTCTTGTTTTATTCTCTTTCCGTGTGTGCTGCACTTGGCAACACACATAGTAAGAGGAAAACGTCTCTTAGAATTGTTTTTGTGCAGAAGGGTCCCCCTTCCTGCACAAAAAACAAATCCTGCATGCAGCTGGGCTCCCAAAACAGTGCAAGCGCAGGGAGAAAGTACAGGAGTGCACCATAGAGCTTAAATATGGTGCATTCCTACCCTTTTACTTTGGCGTAGGGAAGCGCAGCAAGGTGTCGTGCTGTGCTACCCTAAGTCAAAATCTCACAAATAAGCCCCTTAGCGTCTATTGGTTGTCCAAAACACTTACTTCAAGAGCCAAAAACTGAGCTGCAGCCTATATTGATACTTCATTGTATACAGGCCATACAGCAATTTATATAGTAAAATCTAATAAATGAAAAATAGGTGTGAAATAAATTTACACATTTTTTAAATGAGTCTCAAATATCGAGTTTAGAAATAGTGGTTTATGACAACTCTGAATTTGAGGCTACTCATACTATTGTGATTCAGAGGACATTCCACAGTATGTATTCTTTCTTGCACACAGGCTTAAAGTTTGAAGCTGAAAATAGAGAGAAATTCCATTGATAATAACAAATGTTCTAGTATTCTAAATGTCTACACTTTTCTTGAAACAAACAATACCCAATTTGTGTGGCTTACCCTATTGCCCATGACAGGTAAAACCCTAAAACATAATGTGTAGACATCACATTTTTGCCTCGAAAATGTACCCACTGTGATGATGGGGAATAGCTGTGCTATTTATTTATGGTCTTGGCTGACAAGCACAGAAATCTACAAAGCCAGACATTTCTGAAAACTAGACACTCGTGCAAGTCCAGGGTGGTTTAACTTGTGTGGATTCTTCTTCATTTTCTTACCCAAAATGCCCTGCAAACCTCCAAATTTGGATGAAATCGCCCATTTTTCTCATATGTCTTTGAGAAAAAGCTCCAGAATCTGTGGGGATCTACAACCCAGTGTTCTCACGCTTCCCCCTGATAAAAACATTACTCCATTTGTGAGGCTGGGCCACTGAGATGGGGTACTGTTTTTGCAGTGCCTAATAGCAGAGAAAAATCTCCGCTAGTTTTCCCAACTTATCTCATGAATTCTACAGATGACAAAGTTGCAATTTGAATGCCACAAAGTGCGAATTCCAGATGAGAGTGTCCCCTTTGTATGAATTTTAAGATCAATAAGAAACTTCCATGGTCAAATTAAAACAACATAGCATCTATGAGCCCCGGGTTAAAAAAAAGGTATGCTTTGTTATATTTTAGCAGACAGGCAACATTATCTCCACTCGGTAGGTATATACTCCATGACTCTAGTTGTACAGCTCAGACAGTAGCAGCCGGTAGTTTAAGCGGGGGAGGGCCACACACGAACACACAAACTCACACTCACCAATCTACATGCACTCTCATTCACACCCATGCTTTCATAAGCGTGCCCACATACACTCACTATTCCCAAGCGGAAGCACACGCACACATCCGTTCACCGCTTGCATGCACAAATACACATACAGACACACAAGCATGCACTTAACAGTAAAAAAAAAACCTTACCTGCCGCAGCAATGATCTTGGATGGCAGGAGGGAAGCCTCAATGGTTCCTGGAGGATTGGGACTGTCGCCTCTTTTTAACTGAGCTTGTTGTGGGTCCGCCAATGAGAGGAGGCAGAAGTCCCTTACTTGTCACAAAGTGGATGGTGTCAGTGAGACTGCTGACCCCACCCCTACTTTGTGATGATAGTCATCGACAAACAGTCAGCCCGGGGCACTTCAGAGCTTAAAACTGAAGCACCTTGGTCTGAGTCTATCTGTGGCGTGCCCACCCATCGTGAGGGGGGAGGACCTTGCCAGACTGAGGAGGTAACGCCTACAAGTCTGTAAAATTTCAATCCCGGTAAATTCTGCTCTGTCAGCCAAGTGCTTGCCAATTTAGCGCATGTACAACACCTGCCTGCTTGATCTGAACATAACGAGTGTCTGTCAGGCTTACCTTTGGCTTAGCATGACACACACTCTTTATGTTTACACAAAGGTTGGGCGGGTGGACGGGCCCCTTCATGGGCACAGATCCTTGGGAATGACTCACATTATCTACCAGTAAAATTCATTACTCCATTTCCACTATCCTTATGCAGAATTTACACCTTGAGATGTGTCCACCTTGGTGGACTAAGACTAAATATTCATGTAAAGTAATGCCAAAATAAAATATAAATCCATGGCGGAGATTTATTAAAAGTGCAATACTCTTTGGGCACCATTCACAGAACTAACTTAAGACAAAATCCTAAACTTACTACCAATTTGGTATTCACAGAAGGCACTTACTCATTTCGGTATGCACAGAAGTTAGGAGTCGTAACTTTAGGACTCCTAAATGCCTTCTGTGAATATCGAAAGTCTTAAAGTTAGGATTTTTCTCAGTTTAGGCTTCCTAAAGTTAGGAGTCCTAACTTTACTACTCCTAAACTGAGAAAAATCCTAATTTTAAGACTTTCGGTATTCACAGAAGGCATTTAGGAGTCCTAAAGTTAGGAGTCCTAACTTTACGACTCCTAAACTGAGAAAAATCCTAACTTTAAGACTTTCGGTATTCACAGAAGACATTTAGGAGTCCTAAAGTTAGGACTCCTAACTTTACTACTCCTAAACTGAGACAAATCCTAACTTTAAGACTTTCGGTATTCACAGAAGGCATATAGGAGTCCTAAAGTTAGGACTCCTATCTTCTGTGAATACCGAAATGAGTAAGTGCCTTCTGTGAATACCAAAATGAGTAAATGCCTTCTGTGAATACCAAAATGGTAGTAAGTTTAGGATTTTGTCTTAAGTTAGTTCTGTAAATTGGGCCCTTTGAAAGCAGCAAACTGCAAAAAGAAATTAAATAGTACCATATTTACAAAGAGTCACATGACGGTAATGTCATCAGCCACACTTGTGCAAAAAATGCTGTATTAGCACCAAAGGCCTCATTATAAGTGGTCTGGTAAAATTTAGGGGTGGGTGGAATTTGCGTAGTCGCGCTAAGCAAAGCTCGGTGAAACGGTAAAAAATCTCCGCAAGTAGGCAGAGTTCCGCGGACACGCGGAATTGCTTGTTCCACCCGTTCACGATGCTCTTTTCCTCTTCGCGAACGCTGTTTACGTGCTTGGGTGGAAATATCTCGCGAACACGCAGTTTGAAAGCGCGAACAAGCTAAAAATTCCGCGAAGCTGTAGATCGCAGAATTTTGGGCAATTCCGTGTTCTCCGCGAAACGCAAAATCACCCAAATTCCGTGACCGGAACGGAATTTACCACTCAGACCTAGTAAAATTCCTATTATTATCTAGTCCCTCAATTACAATTACCGAGGGTCTGTCTAATTCTGGCTGTGGGAAAATAAGAGAAATTACATGGTTTGGGGAAAGGCATTTTTTAGCAGACAAAGGTCTCTGTGTGAAATATGTTTAATTGCAACGGGCCTGCTAACTCCACATACAGAGCTCATCGAAATGTAGAGGCCACTGGTAATGAGGGCCTACGCATTGCATCATGGCGCAAAGGGGACTCAGAGTTGTCTTGAGGTAGACCCTGTAGTACAAAGTTCTACGTAATGAAAACAAGCACAGGATAAAGTGGGATAAAGTATGTAGTATTCAGAAATTACATGTTCGTGATCCATATATCACCCTATATTACGTGAACCCTTATTCCTAGTTTCATTTGGCGCTAGGATTTCACTCGTCAGGTTAGGCTAGTGTAATATATCGGGTTACGCATAGATTTCTAGATGTGTTTGTACGGTTCGCGCCAAGTTGCGTGCCCCGTTTGTGTATATAAAAGGATCGGACTGGGAAAGAAAATGGGCCCAGGCATCAGAATACACGTGCCCCCATTAGCAAATAAAGTAGCTTAAAAGTGGCCCATATTTGTAGAGACGCTCTAGAGATGTTTTGTAAGGTATGTTCGAACACATGTATTTATGCTTGCTGCAGTCAATGTTTGTGGTACTATCAGGAACATCAGCAGTAAAACCTTGCCTACAAGACAATAAAAGAAGCCCACAAACAGCCCAAAACAACAGCCCGTCCATCGGGCACTGCCTGAGAGCCCTTTAGGCCAGTCCAAGCCTGTATATATCATAAAGAGTTGGCATTCTTTACCCCAGAGTATTTTTGGTACTGAGCTCATATTAACTTTCTGCACAAAATAGTTTTGTCCGTAAAGTTGGCCAATGCTGCTACTTGCACTACTACGCATTTTGTTGGAGCACCAACTCCGGTCAATAGTAAATCTGGGGCCATTTGTCTTAACATGAGCTGAAACAAGCAAGCCTTCGCACAGTAAATGCCGAGAACAAAGATCAGTAACAAGCTAGTGATGAAAAGTAAAAAGGAACACTTTAATAACACTGTCAGAAAATGGAGTAAGTAACACATTTATTTATCTGCAGGGAATTCATTTTGTTGAAAGTTTTATTATAACAATCACCACTTGGAGGTGCTGTGGGTTTTACAATCTGTCATTCAACAGGACCTACAGAAGTGAATGTGGATATCAACGAAGTCATAGCAGTTTAATTATTTTATTTTTATAACACCAAGTTGTACAGTAGCTTATGCCATAAAATACAAATGTACCTGGGTGCACCCCATCTATGTGCACTATTATTTTAATATCTCTATTTTTATTTTTAGGTCCGGTGTTAGCCAAGATCTTTTGATTTTACTAAAATAATATGTTTAGTATACTGACTTAAAGACCAAAAAGGGGCTTTCAGCCACCTCTCTTCACACATCGGTCTGTTGTTGTGTCGTTTCGCTTCCGCCCATTACAGCATACAACATGGAGCAATGGGTCAGACTACTTAAGCCTCTGGTTAACATCACTTTGAGTTACTGTATTTTTCTCTTTCACAAGATGCACATCCACATTCAAGGAGTCCCCTTTAGTTCAAGGTTTGCCTATTGTGATAGTAGGACACATCTGATGTGAGTATAGTGCACATCCGAGCTTTATCAGTTCATAACTCCTTCCAAGGCTCTTGTAAATTCCTTTTGAAGTGGACTGCTGCTATTTCACAGCATAACAAATTGTGTGCCTGGAGTCGGTTTCACCAATAATTCTTTGATAAACTTTGCCCAGGAAGAAAACCAAACTGTAGCACACTAGTAACAGTTTTATTAAAACATAGGTGGTGTGTACTGTGGGTTTCCGTATCCAATATTTTATGGTGTTAGCACTCCTTCCTTCTGTCTATCCATTGTCTTTCTTCGATCCTTTCTTTCCATTTTTTATCCCTTCTTTCTTTTTTGCCTTCTTTTCCCCTTCTTTCTTTTTTGCCTTTCGTTCTTTAATATTTTCCTTTCTTTCTTTTTGCCTTTTCTTTTCTTTTCCTTGATTCTTTTTTGCCTTCTTTCTTTTTTCTTTCCTTCACTCCTTTTTAATTCTTTCCCTCTTTCAATTTTTTCAACAAATCTTTCTTTTTTCTCTTTTGCCTTATTTTATTCTTTTTATCCTTCTTTCTGTCTTGTTTGCCTACTTCCCTTTTTTCTTTTATTCTTTCATTTCTTTATTCCTCTTCCTTTCCTTTCCTTTGTTTTTTGCATATTTATTTCTTGCCTTGCCTTCTTATTTTCCTTCATTCTTTCTTTGCCTTCTTTCCCTCCTACTTCCTGTTTTTTGCCTTATTCCTTTCATTCTTTCCTTCTTTTTTACATTCTTTCTTTTTAACTTTCTTTCTTTCCCTACTCCTTTCTTATCTTCTTTGCTTCTTTCATTTCTGCTTCTTTCCTTCTAGGCTTCTTTCCTTCTTTTTTCTTTTTGCCTTGTTTCCTTTTTCTTTCTTTTTGCAGTCATTTCTTCTTTCTTTCTTTTCTTTCCTTCCTTCTTTCTTTCTGTTTTGCTTTCTTTCTTTCCTTTTGTCCTTTTTCCTTCATTCTTCCTTTTATGCTATTCCTCCTTTCTTTTGTTAGTTTCTTTTTTTACCTCTCTCCTTTACTTCTTTGTTTTTTGCACTCTTTCCTTCTTTCTTCTTTTTGCTTTTCTTCCATTCTTGCCTCCCTGAATTGCTTCCCTTCTTTTTCCTTCCTTCTTTTTTCCTTCCTTCTTTCCTTTTTGGCCTGCCTTCTTTCCTTCTTGTCTACATCCCTTCCTTACTTTCTTCTGTTTTCCCTTCCCTTCTTTCTCAAAGGCAAGGCTAGCGGCCAATGCCAGGCTGATGGTTTGTTTAGGTCTGTGTTAGCCAAGACCTTTTGATTTTACTTATAACACATGTATATCATAGTAACTTACATTGGTTTCCCAGCATGCTTCAAGGGGCAATGTTAGCGCACTTAAGCCATTGACTGACTTCATTATAAGTTACGGCATGCTGCCTTTTCACAGACAGCACATCCACACGCAAGGTAGTTTCCGTCAGTGAGGGGTATACCTTGATGATATGTACTTTTATGAGACCAGAAAAACACTTTTGCCTTTAGTATTTAATTCTTTTGTTTTTTTAGGCTTATTGACAGCCTGGTAGCTTCCTGAATAATAAAGTTTTGCAAAAGACTTGACAAAACAAAACAAGAATTGCCAAAAGGCTGGCGGCCAATACCAGACCTATTGGTTTTGCCAATGCTTGTGTAACAAATAATTACCCATGCAAGAACAATCAGTCTGTGGCAATCCCCACAAGCAACTGTGACAACTTTTCAGTGGTTCTTAACCTGTGGCCTGGACTGTTTATTAAATTAAATAATATCAGCAGATTAATATAGTGCAATATACATAAAAACATCGAACACAGTCATTTTTAAATGGTCTAAACGTGAAGGAATTTGAAACTCGAAGCTAAAAATGAACAAGCCTCCTTCCATTGCCCCTTTACTTAAACGGCTTGTTTGTCTTCAAGGCTCACTATACCTTAGCTCTCTCATCCTGTGCTAAATCCAACGGCTAAAACATTGTTTTGTGACCTGAGGAGCGTCTGGGTAACACTGATATGTGTTCACTTTAAGAGTTCATTTCATATCAAATAAATGCATTTTTCTAATACAAAATCAAGATTTTTATTAAGTGCACAAAGTTACGGTACGAACTAGCCATAGAATGGAAGTTGTAGCAATGTAAACAATAGTCAAGACCATAAAATTGAACCAATGAGCACTAGAGCACGGTGCATGTGGTAATGTGCATACAACTGTCAACAGACCAAATTCAAATACTATGAGTGGACGTTACACTATGTAAAGCTTGCATGGGAACTCCTTTGAAATTATGTCCTTGGGTCATGATGTGCATCAGACACTTTCATACTACAACTGAATTACCCGTCCAGAAGAATTATCTCTCAGCAGCACCTCGCTTTCTCTCAGCGAATTGTCCCATGAACTGTTGCCCCCGCCCTTTCATATTTTTCAATGGGAAACAGCTGTTACAATACTGCTGTTTCCCCGCATACCATTACAACGCAAGCGTTACCACACATGCGTTGCATTAACGCATTTTCATTACTACACATTTCTTTACAACGCATGTGCTTTTACCACACGTGCCTTTACAAGAAATTTCATTGAAAAGGTATGTGTGGTAAAAGCACAAACCATATAAAAAAATATAGGTGATCTATGCCGTTGTGAGGAAACAGAGGCTCTTTCCTTTTCCTCGTAACGACGTGCACCGCCCCTCAGATGACCAGAGGGAACCAGGAACCACGAGGAGAGAGAGATAATGGGGATAGCACCTAGGGTGGGGGTTACTTTTTTTAGGGTAAAAGGTGGTCGATGGGGTGTGTGTGCCATGCAGGATACTGTTTTAGGGTTTAGGGTAGGGTCGGGGTCGTGCAGGTTAGTGTTTTAGTTTAAGGAGAGGACTGGGGGTCAGGGGAGGCTCATGTAGGTAGTGCTTTAGGGTAGTGAGGGGACTGAGGGTTGGGGGAGGGTGCTATTTTAGGGTAGGGAAAGGATTAGTGGGTGCGAGTCATGCAGGGGTAGTGATTTAGGATTTAGGGTAGGGTAGGGAAAGGATTAGGGCATGAGGGGGTCATGCAGGGGTACTGACTTAGGGTGTAGAGTAGGGCACGCACACCACGACCGAACAACCACCCCCCACCACCACCCTCCACGCATGGACCCCGATCAGCACCGAAGACACCATCCGCACGATGAACTCCATCCACTCCGGATCACCGACCGACCCCTGCCCTCACCACGTCTTCAACAAGGCCGACGCTGTCATCGCACCCCACCTGCGAGACATCATCAACACATCCTTCGACACCGCCACCTTCCCCGAGAGCTGGAAGCACGCCGAACTCAGCGCTCTACTCAAGAAACCCACAGCGGACCCCACCGAACTCAAGAACTACCGCCCCATCTCGCTCCTCCCGTTTCCAGCCAAAGTCATCGAGAAGACCGTCAACAAGCAGCTGGCCGCCTTCCTCGAGACGAATGGATCCCTCGACCCCTCACAGTCTGGCTTCCGAGCCAACCACAGCACCGAGACCGCCCTCATCGCCGCCACCGATGACATCCGAGCCCTGATGGACAACGGAGAAACAGCGGCCCTCATCCTCCTAGACCTCTCCGCGGCATTCGACACTGTCTGCCACCGCACCCTAGTACAGCGCCTCAGCAACGTCGGAATCCAGGACAAGGCTCTGGAATGGATCATCTCCTTCCTCGACGGAAGAACACAGAGAGTCCGCCTACCACCGTACAAGTCAGAGGCCACCGAAGTCATCTGCGGCGTCCCCCAAGGATCCTCGCTGAGCCCCACCCTCTTCAACGTCTACATGAGCCCCCTCGCGGCCATCGCACGCCAACACAACCTCAGCATAATCTCCTACGCCGACGACACCCAGCTGATCCTCTCCCTGACCAACGACCCCGCCGCCGCAAGAGCCAACCTGCACGAAGGGATGAAAGAGGTAGCCGAGTGGATGACGACCAGCCGCCTGAAACTGAACTCAGACAAGACGGAGGTCCTCATCCTGGGCTCTTCACCCTCCACCTGGGACGACTCCTGGTGGCCTCCCGCCCTGGGCACCGCACCCAAACCGACAGACCATGCACGCAACCTGGGCTTCATCCTGGACTCCTCCCTCTCCATGACCAGACAAGTCAACAACGTCTCCTCGGCGTGCTTCAACATCCTACGCATGCTACGGAAGATCTTCTGGTGGATCCCCACCGAGACCAGGAAGACCGTCACCCAGGCCCTCGTCACTAGCCGACTGGACTACGTCATTGCCCTCTACGCCGGTACCACCGCCAAGCTCCAGAAGAGACTCCAGCGGATCCAGAACGCCTCAGCCAGACTCATCCTCGACATCCCACGAACCAGCCACATATCCGGACATCTGAGAGACCTACACTGGCTCCCCGTCAACAAAAGAATCACCTTCCGCCTCCTCACCCACGCACACAAAGCCCTACACGACCAAGGCCCGAGCTACCTCAACAGCCGAATCAACTTCTACGCTCCCAAACGCCACCTCCGTTCAGCCAACCACGCCCTCGCCGCGGTCCCCCGCATCCGAAGAGCGACTACAGGAGGAAGGTCCTTCTCCTACCTGGCCGCCAAGACCTGGAACTCCCTCCCGACCGACCTGCGCCTGACCCAAGACCACCTCTCCTTCAGGAAGAAGCTGAAGACCTGGCTGTTCGAGCAGTAGCGGCACCCCCCCTACCCCCAGCGCCTTGAGACCCTACGGGTATGTAGTGCGCTCTAGAAATGTCTTTGATTGATTGATTGATTGATTGTAGTGTAACTTACCTTAGATACTTTTACCAAGAGTATACCTTTACCACGCTTGCCTTTGTATTGTAAAGGCATGCTTGGTAAAGGCATATTCGTGGTAAAAGTATGCAGTGTAATGATAGGTCATGGTGAATGACTACGTGTGGTAATACTGCGTTGTAATGACACGCGTGGTATTAGTACGCTTTGAAACGTGTCATATACTTTTTCAATATTATACTGTACTTTTTTAATTAACAGAACAGAGAGTATCGCAGAAATGCCATAAAATTACCACTGATATATATATATATATACACCTACATCTAAATATATATATATGTATGTATATAGAGTTGGACATTTTAAAACGAAGCAGAAGGGAAACTTTACGACCCCGAAACAAGGGAACGGTGGCAACAGGAGCACCCAGAGGAAAAGGGGGAGAAGATAAGCCCAGAGAATCAGGAGAGAGCATGAAGAGAAGACGAGGGAACCGCAAAGAGAAGGCACTGTCCCCATGTCTAGCATTGCCGCAAGTCCTGAACCTACCACTGCGAATTCAATTATAGATTTGGCCAATATCAATCTTACCATTGCTGAGCAACAACTTTTATCATTAGGACTATCCTTTTGCCCCGAATCAAACTTTGTACTTTATGTACAAACCAGGGCGGACATTTATACATTTATTAGAAAACTTAAGCTCGCAAAATTTCATCAACAAAGAAAGACTAACAATCTGATTGAGAGTATTGAACCACCAAATATCTATGTAGAATCCCCGGGCCTAACTGTTTCAGACATTGGCTTACTTAAAGATATTCACGAATTGCAAATGGGGAATGTAAGTTCGGCCAACACAAGTGGAAGCATAACATCTCAGGAACAGAATGACAATGCAGGCAATGCCCTCCCCAATACATCCGTTAGACCCATCACTCCTTTCAAAGCAAAGTCAAGCTTCGTACCTATCATGCCTCGAGATGCATTGGATATCTTCAATGAACAGATTGTTGCACAAGTTAAGAAACTGAATTATACCATAAACAGATCTAAAATGAAAATGTCATACCAACAAAGAAATTACCATCAACTTATCAACAAATTGCAAAAAGAAAATAAGGTGGTTATAAGAAATGCGGATAAGGGCGGGAACATAGTCTTATGGCCCTTAGATGAGTATCTAAAAGAAACCTATAGCCAATTGAACGACCAAGATTGCTAAAAAGCATTTTGAAATACAAACAGACACAGGAGCAATTTTTCTCGCACCTCCTTGCACGGAAATGCATAGGTCTAATTAGTTGGGACGAGTACAAGTATTTAAAGAAAGAACACCCAACTATTCCAGTTATTTATTTTGTCCCGAAGGTCCACAAAAACATACAGAGACCACCAGGGAGACCGATAATAGCGGCTTGTGATGGATCATTAGAGAACATGTCCAGGTACATGGATTTCTTTTTACAGGAACATGTCACATATATATATATATACACGCACACTTAAAAAACAAAAGTTACAGCAAAATTATAGTTAGGAAATAGAATTAAAACAATCTTAGAAATTGACTGGAAAAACCCAAGGTTACAGAGGCATTATAGTCAGGAAATAGAATGAAAAAGCCTTAGAAATATCACAAAAAAACAAAGGTAATAGGGTTAATATAGTTAGGCTCAGATTTCACTCATACAAAACCAGTGAAATTAAGCAGTTATAGTTACCTGAGCTAAATATAACTTACACCCCCACAATGTATTCCTTATGACCTCACACATCACTCATGACATGGTCAGTGACGGTTCAGTGACTAAATATCGAGGAACATAATATAGAATGCCCAAAATATCGACGCCAAAATATAGAAGGACAGAATATCGACTCCCTATCTACAAAGAGGTAAGTACTAAAATATCGATTCCAAAATATAGAATCTTAAAATATAGTTAGCTAAAATATCGAATTTTTTAAATGTATTAAAAATAATATAAAAGTAATTAAATATTTAAAACAATTAAATAAAACATACATAATATAATATACAAAAAACTTAAAATATAAACATAATAAAAGTAATGTAAAAAAAGTAGAGCTTTTGTTGGATAGTGAGAGCGTAAAAATTACTATTCCCACTCCAGTGAGTGCAACAGTAGGGAAAACGTTGGATAGCATAGGGGTAAAAATTACTATTCCCACTCCAGTGAGTGCAACAGTAGGGAAAGCGTTGGATAGCGTAGGGGTAAAAATTACTATTCCCACTCCAGAGAGTGCAACAGTAGGGAAAGCGTTGGATAGCGGGAATGGAAAAATTACTATTCCCACTCCAGTGAGTGCAACAGTAGGGAAAGCGTTGGATAGCGTAGGGGTAAAAATTACTATTCCCACTCCTGTGAGTGCAACAGTAGGGAAAACGTTGGATAGCGTGGGGGTAAAAATTGCTATTCCCACTCCAAAGAGTGCAACAGTAGGGAAAGCATTGGATAGCGGGAGAGTTAAAATTACTATTCCCACTCCAGAGAGTGCAACAGTAGGGAAATCGTTGGATAGCGGGAAGGGAAAAATTACTATCCCCACTCCAGTGACTCCAACAGTAAGGAAAGCATTGGATAGCGTAGGGTTAAAAATTACTATTCCCACTCCAGAGAGTGCAACAGTACAGAAAGCATTGGATAGCAGGAAGAGAAAAATTACTATTCCCACTCCAATAAGTGCAACAGTAGGGAAAGCGTTGGATAGCGTAGGGGTAAAAATTACTATTCCCACTCCAGAGAGTGCAACAGTAGGGAAAACGTTGGATAGCGTAGGGGTAAAAATTACTATTCCCACTCCGAAGAGTGCAACAGTAGGGAAAGCGTTGGCTAGCGGGAGGATAACATTTACTATTCCCACTCCAGAAAGTGCAACAGTAGGGAAAGCTTTGGATAGCGGGAAGGGAAAAATTACTATTCCCACTCCAGATAGTGCAACAGTAGGGAAAGCGTTGGATAGTGGGAAGGGAAAAATTACTATTCCCACTCCAGTGAATGCAACAGTAGGGAAAACGCTGGATAGTGTAGGGGTAAAAATTACTATTCCCACTCCAGAGAGTGCAACAGTAGGGAAAACGTTGGATAGCGTAGGGGTAAAAATTACTATTCCCACTCCAAAGAGTGCAACAGTAGGGAAAGCGTTGGCTAGCGGGAGGATAACATTTACTATTCCCACTCCAGATAGTGCAACAGTAGGGAAAGCGTTGGATAGCGGGAAGGGAAAAATTACTATTCCCACTCCAGATAGTGCAACAGTAGGGAAAGCGTTGGATAGCGGGAAGGGAAAAATTACTATTCCCACTCCAGTGAATGCAACAGTAGGGAAAACGCTGGATAGTGTAGGGGTAAAAATTACTATTCCCACTCCAAACAGTGTAACAGTAGGGAAAGTGTTGCATAGCATAGGGGTAAAAATTACTATTCCCACTCCAAAGAGTGCAACAGTAGGGAAAGCGTTGGCTAGCGGGAGGATAACATTTACTATTCCCACTCCAGATAGTGCAACAGTAGGGAAAGCGTTGGATAGCGGGAAGGGAAAAATTACTATTCCCACTCCAGATAGTGCAACAGTAGGGAAAGCGTTGGATAGCGGGAAGGGAAAAATTACTATTCCCACTCCAGTGAATGCAACAGTAGGGAAAACGCTGGATAGTGTAGGGGTAAAAATTACTATTCCCACTCCAAACAGTGTAACAGTAGGGAAAGTGTTGCATAGCAGGAGGGTAAAAATGACTATTCCCACTCCAGTGAGTGCAACAGTAGGGAAAGAGTTGGGTAGCGGAGGGTAAAAAATACTATTCCCACTCCTGAGAGTGCAAAAGTAGGGAAAGTAATGATTTAAATTTAAAATAAGATTACATTAATTATCAATACCAATAAAAAGTTAATTAAAAATAATTACCAATTAATAACAATTAATGACCATTGAAAAATATTAATTAGCAATTAATAAAAATTAATTACCAAATAATACAAATTAATTACCAATTAATAATTAATTATCAATTAATTATCAATACACATAAATGAAAAAAATTATTATTTACTTTATTACAATTAAATTACTTCCCACCCAATTCCCCTACAAACCCACAACCCGCTCCTAATAATAAAAAATACAATTAACATAATTATCAATTAATCAATTAATATAAATTAATTACCAATTAATAAAAGTTAATTACCAATTAATAATTAATTATCAATCAATTAATTATCAAAACATATCAATATAATTAATATTTAATTAACCATAATTAAATTACTTCCCACCCTATTCCCCTATAAACCCACAACCCACTACGGAATTAAATTACGCACAAATTAAATTACATAACATTCATTAGTTTAAATAAATTTAACATACATTACAAAAATAATACATAATTTTAACACATATACTACCATACATAACACTAAAAAAAAATCGATATTATAGATATCTATATTTTTAAATGTGATATTATGGTAATCTATATTTTAAAATTCGATATTATGGAATTCTATATTTTTAAATTCTATATTATGGAAATCGATATTTCGTACCCCAATTTCGATATTCTGACCGATCTATATTTTGATAATTCGATATTCTTTCCACTCTATATTTTAACTTCGATATTCTGGGAAGTCGATATTTTGGAATCGATATTTAGGGTGTTCACCGTCAGTGACATCACTGATGACATCTCACATGACATCACTGATTACATCATCCTGTGAGTGTAAGTGTTTTGTAAATGTTTGTGAGACTTAAAATTATATACTAAGCTACAGCTTGAGTTAAATTACTATTCTTTCTGTACTAGTAATTAGGCATGCTATTTCTAAGATATCTCATCTGAGTGGCTGTGGGACTGTATCATTGTGTGAGTGGATGTCTGAATGGCTGTATGGATGAGTGAGTATGTAAGTGGTTTTATGGATGGGTTTGTGGGTAAGTGAATGGCTGTATTGAAGAGTGAGTTAGTGTGTGAGGTGGCTGTGTGGGTGAATTAGTGGCTGTGTGAGTGGCTGCATAGGTGTGTGAGTGGCTGTATGGGTGACTGAATAGCTGTGTGAGTGGCTGTAGGGTGAGGGATTAGGTGTGTGAGTGGCTGTATGTAGGGGTGGGCAGAATTTGCGAAGTTCACTTTCACAAATTATCGCGAAAATGTCACAAATCTCCGCAAACACGCGGAAATATCGCAAAGATGCGGACGTTTTTTTCCCGCCCGTTTACGATATTTTCTGCATGGTTGCGGGTCACCAACTTACCCCTGCGGTTGCTCGCGGGCGCGGCCATCTTGTTTTCAGTTGTCTCGCGGTGCATGATCGCGAGAAGAAAGACGTGATCGCGCGATGCATGACGTCACTGCGGACGCGAACTGTCGCGAGACAGCGCAAATGGCTAAAACAATACAACATCTCATGGAGAACGCGACCGGATCGGGAAAACTTGTCGGCGAACGCGGGGATTCAGGTAAGGCGATCGCGCGCGAGAATTTATTATTTTACAGCGCGAGCAAGAAACAAATTATCGCAAAGCTGCGGAATGCGGAAATTTTGACATTTCAGCGCTCTCCGCGGAACGCGAAAATGCCAAATTATCGCAATTTCCGCGAACGGAACGAAATTTTCGCCCAGGCCTAGCTGTATGGGTGACTGAGTATTTGGTTTTAGCGTGTGTATAGATAAATGAGTGGGTGTGGTTGCCTGTATTGGAGAGTGAATGTCTGTTTGATTGGCTATAAGAGTGAGTGATTGGGTGTGTGAGTGGTTGTATGGATGTGTGAATGGGTATGTACGTGGTTCTGTGGGTGTGTGAGTGCTTGTATGGGTGAGTGAGTGGCTGTGTCAGTGGCTGTATGGTGAGTGGGGGTGAGTAGCTCTTTTGGTGAGTACGTGGCAATGTGATTTGCTGTATGGGTGAGTGTGTGTGTATGGGTGAGTACCTGTATGGGTGAGTGAGTGGCTGTGTGAGTTTTTGTATGGGTGATTAGGTGGATGTGTGAGTGGCTGTAAGGGTGTATGAGTGGGTGTGTGAGTTGCTGTATGGGTGAATTAGTGGGTGTGTGATTGAGTAGATGTATGAGGGGCTCTATTGATGAGTGGTTATATGAATACTGGTATGGGTGTGTGAATGGGTATGTGAGGGATTGCTTGGGGTAGGAGGGGGTATATGAGAGGTTCTATGTGGTGTGTGTGGAGGTATTAGTGGTTCTGTGGATGATGTCATCAGTGATGTCATTTGAGATGTCATCAGTGATGTCATAGACCATGTCCTGAGTGATGTAATATATGAGGTCATAAGCAGTGCATTGCAGGGGCATACGTTATAGCTAGCTTAGGTAACTATAAATGCAAAATTTCACTAGTTTTGTACGAGTGAAATCTGAGCCTAACAATAACATACTTATAAGCATTGTTTTTTGGGGGGGATTTCGAATTTAAAAAAAGTGCTATTTCCTAACTACAACATCCCTGTTATCTTTGTTTTTTTTCAGTGAATTTATAAGTTTAAAAAAATTCTATTTCCTTACAAGCCCCTTGCGCTGCATCACTTTTTAGGTCGAGGACCGCCGGTCTGCCGAAGGCAGAACCGGAAGTCGGAGATTTAATGACTTGGAGAAGAGGGGCTTGAACCCGCCCCTCTTCTCCCCTGTTCTCCATTGGCTGGCCTCTTGAATGCTGGCCAGCCATTGGAGAAGAGGTCCCGTCACTCCGATCAGGCCCCGTCATTTTCGGATCGGGGGGCGTGTTTTTTTCAGAAAGTCTAATTATCTCCTCCAGCCAATGGCAAGAGGAGATAACAGAAAAACACCCCCCCGAATCCGAAAACGCCACTGCGTTTCTCCGAGGCATTTCTGCTTCGCCTCGGAGAAAGGCGGTGGTGTCTTCAGGTGCCCTCGGCTTGTTACACTCGCTGTGTGTGAGCCTGCGTTATCATTAGTCCATCGTCTATGTTAATTCTTGTCTAGATTGAAAGTTTATGGTATTACAGCAGAGTCAGGCTCTTGAGTTGTAAACCGGAAGTAATACCGTAGAGCCGGTCCACTCTCTTTTCCGCTTTGCTCTCTTTCCAGTGGCGGCGTACTTTTAAGCAGCCCCTGAAGTGGCAGCGCCATGAGTGTCCCAGCTTTTATCGACGTGACGGAGGAGGATCAGGTGAGAGGCGCACCCGATCCCGGGAACTGATCCCTCACTTCCTCGTTCATCTCCGTTTGTATCCTTGCGTGCATCGTCTACTATCGTATTGCCTCTCCATATAGCCTAGTGCTTGGGTTTCTGTGACCCACTGCCACTCTTACAGGAGCATTGTTGACATCTGGGCCTTTTACTTTGTACAGAGAATATTTCTGGGCCTGTGCCCTGCAGTAATCTTAACTTTAATACGCCAGTCCCTAGACATACATATCTCCAATAATACACTTGTATCCTGATCCGCAAAAAAATATGAAATTTAAGATTGGATATGCATTTAATATCAGACGATATCAGAAAGAAAAGTAAGGGTATGGGTCTACAGTATTAAATGCGTAGTTTTGTGGATGACAGTATGTCGTAGCAGTGTTAAGAAAACCCAGCAAACAACAGTTGATGGTAAAGAAGATGGGTAATTACACTGATGTGATTCGGAATTTTTTTTTGTCCATTTGGAGTTTTGAGAAAAAAAAGATGCAGCCCAGACAGCAGAAACAATGCTGGCATATTTCATTTATGGGAGCAAAGAACTAGCAGCGACAGTAGCAAAAATCATACCATCCCAAATACAATGATAGTAATATGTGCAAAGTTTCCATTTACAAGAAATACTGCCTGTCTACCCTTGGTCATATATGTCTGATTTTCCGCAGAAATTTCGCTACTTGAAAAAGTTCCCTTAAAAGTTGGGCTCATATACAATTCATACCCTTTTACATGCGGATGGTATTATTTTGTTTGGTGTAACCCCTTAGGTCTACAAAGACACCTGCAAGAATTATGCACTTTAGCTAAGCCTAAAAGTCGCTTTCTATAGATAAATATTTGAAACTCTAAGATGCTAGACTTAAGCGGGAAGAAGAAAGGTTTCACGTTTAATTGGTACATGGACTACGAAAAAGCGGAGGTTGGTAACTATGTTTACTTGGGGAAAAACCTTTGCAATCAACCTCTCCCACAAGCTGCACTTTCACTATTTAGGAGAAAAAAACCTTCGCCCACGCAGGTGCTCTTGACATTTTTTATTATCCCATGGGAAAGAGATATTTTAATTATATATATCAGAATTATCTAGAGCAAAGATTACTGCAACTTTGATATATGTCCTGTCTTTAGCTGGGCTTTTTAAAACTTGTATGAAGGGAACATTTTAAGGAAATTTTGCAGTTTGAGTTCAACCTATTTCCAAGAACTTTCAAGTGTAATCTGTTCGGGATAGAGGCTCATCCACGCACCTGCTCTTTCGTTAAGGACACTACTTAATGTAAGTTTGAGAGGAGGACACGGAGGAAAAAATTTTAAAAAATTGTTTTTTAGAAATTTGGCTTTTACACTGGCATATGTCAAATGTGATAAGGCTGTTCTGGAATTGTGATCGCCAGGCCAGCTATACCACTTTTTGAAAGTCTAAGTGGGCAAGCTAAATTATATCAATGACCAAGAATATGGCAGAAATGCTTACATCCATAGCAGTTTGGCAGCACGCACTAGTTTTGAGGAAAGGCATCCATATCTCAGGTATCTAATATAACACAATGTGAAAGGGCTTCTTCGGATAGTATACCTCCCCCCCTTAACTCCTATCGAGCTAGAAGAAGAGGATCCTCAGTTGATTCTGCTATTTGTAAACTGTGAATTAGGTCTCCACAACCTTTATTCATGTACTACATCTCTTCCCAGTACTAAGTGGCGTTAGAAGGTGTTTTCTTTATTCCCTTTAACGGAATGCTTTAATATAATTACACATCATGATTTGGTATTTTTTAATTACTCACCCACCCACCTAATGAACAAGTGTGTTTTTCTATCTCTACATTTTTAAGAGTTTTTTTTAATCGATAGTTGAGAAACAAGATAAATTGTTATTTTATACTGCTTGAAATCCGTTTGTATTATTAACATTTTTAGGTGTTTCATTATTAATGGATGTATTGTGGATCTCTGAGGAGGTCTAAATCAATTTTCTTAATACACCTGAAAATGCCTACTATCGTACTCCCTCTCTATAATGGCTAATAGTTGGCTTTCTGTGATACCTTGCTTCTCTCTTATAGGACCATTGTTGACATCTGGGCCTTTGATAAGTATAGAGAATACTTCAGGGCCTATGCTCTTGCAGTGATCTGACCTTTATTATGCCAGTACTTAGACATGCAGATAGCCAACAATAGACGTGTATCCTGATCTATAATAAGCAGATACAAATTTAAAATTGGATGTGTATTTAATGTCAAACAACATCAGTAACAAAAGTAAGGGAGAGGGCCCTTAAGAGTATTAAATGTGCCGTTTTGTGGATGCCAGTATGTTGCTGTAGTGTTATGAAAGGCCAGTAAAGTACAGCTAACGGTAAAGAAAATGGGTGATTACTGGTGCACTGGTCTCGGCATTGGTAAAGTTAGATCTATTGGCATTGCTCATGACATTATGTTTGTTTATGTTTTTGTTTTTAAAACATTTAAAGAAACGGCATTGTCATGAGCAATGCCAATAGCTCTAACTTTAACAATGCCGAGACCGTTGCATTGTAAATGCTTGTTGCCATATGAAATGTGACGCATCAGTGGCACAAGCAGCTTTAAATAAACCCCTGAGTATGTGAGTGAGTGCATGTGTGTCTCAGTGGGAGTATGAGTGTTTGAGTAGGTTTGTAAGTGGCTGTGAGAGGGTATGAGTGGCGTTGTAAGTGGGTATATGAGTGTCTTAGTGGGTGTGTGAGGCTCTGGCAGGGTCTGTGAGTCAGTGCGTGAGCCTCTGAGTGGATCTGTGAGTGAGTGAGAGAGTATGAGTGATTCTGTAAGTGGGTGCATGAGTGTCTGACTGTGTTTGTGAGTGGGTGTATGTGTCTGAGTTCATCTGTGAGTGGGTGCATGAGTGAATGGGTCTCTGAGTGGCTAAGAGAGTGTCTGAGTTGTTCTGTGAGTGGGTACATGAGTGCCCGCGTGAGTTCGGCTTGTTTTCTGCCTCTTTTCTGCTCACTTATGACCTTTATTTTACCTCTCTCTGCTTGTTGAGGAACTTTATTTTTTCTCTTTCTGCTTATTGCTGACCTGTATTTTGCCACTTTCTGCTAGTTTCTGACATTTATTTTGCCTCTTTCTGCTCATTTCTGACCTTTATTTTGCATCCTTCTGCTCGTTTCTAACCTTTATATTGCCTCTTTCCGCTTGTTTCTGATCTCTATTTTGCCTTTTCCTGCTCATTTCAGACCTTTACTTAGCCTCTTGCTGCTAGTTTCTAACCTTTATTTGCCTCTTTTTGCTAGTTTCTGATCTCTATTTTACCTCCTGCGGCTCGCCTCTGTCCATTATATTACCTCTATCTGCTCATTTCTGACCTCTATTTTGCATCTTTCTGCTTGTTTCTGTCCTTTATTCTGCCTCTTCCTGCTCATTTCACACCTTTAATTTTGCTTTTTTCTGTCGCTGCTAACCTTTAGTCTGCCTTTCTGCTCATTTCTCACCTTTATTTGACCTCTTTCTGCTCATTGCTGACAGTTATTCTACCTCTTTCTGCTCGTTTATGACCATAATTCTGCATCTTTTTTCTCCTTGCTGACTTTTATTCTGTCTCATTCTGATCATTTCTCACCTTTATTCTGCCTCTTTCTGCTCATTTCTCACCTTTATCTTGTCTCTTTCAGCTCGATGCTGACCATTAATCTGCCTCTTCCTGCTCGATTTTGACCTTTATTCTGCATCTGTGTGCTTGTTTCTGACATTTATTTTGCCTCTTTCTTCTCTTTTCACCCAGGTCCATGGGGGGATCCTCAAGGCCCTTTACTTTCACAAACAGGGAACTACTAAACATACAGCTCCCTGTCTGTGAGAGCAATTCCTGCATCTGTTTCCCTGCCACCTGACAGTGGGCAGGGAAACAGACACAAACTTGTTTGTTCTGATTCAGTGGGAGCTGTCAAATCTCCTGCTAAGTCAGGAGAATTGACAGCTCAGTTAGGAGGGTAGGCTACCTGGGACATAAGAGGAGCTAGCCCTGGGGGATGGCGGTCCCCAAGTCCATTATTGGCTCCAGGAGGGGGCTGCATAGCCCCCCTCCTTTGATCTCTACAGGCTGGCTCAGGGAGTTGGTAGTCCCTGGGGCTTAGATGGGCAGGAAGGGGAGGCACATGGCCCCCCTTCCAGTTTTCTAAGTGATTTGGCCCCAGGGAGGTGGTGGTCTTCAGGGCCAAGGGGTTCACGCAGCCTCTCATTCCTTTTAGATTTAGCCACACGGAGGTGGTGGTCCCTGGGGCTTGTAATAAGCTCAGGAGGGGGTCCGCGCGGTCCCCTCCATAATTAAAATGAAAACCCTGGGGAGGTGGTGATCCCAGGGGCTCCAAGGAAGCCCAGAGGGGGGTCCGCACAGCTCCCCTCCATTATGTAAATAAAGCCCCAGGGAGGTGGTGGTCCCCGAGGCTCTAAGAGCCTTAGGAGGGGGGCCCCGTGCGCCCCCCCTTCTCCTTTAAAAAAAAAAATACCCTTGGGACCTGGCCAACTCAGGGCTCATTTCAAAACAAGCACGGGAGACCACCCCGAATTTCACAGAAAAATTGAAAACAAAAATGTTTTAAAACCCCAGCAGGGTCCCAAGCCACCACATCTATGTTATGTTATGTTATTAGTATTTTTAAAGTGCAAACTGTTACCCGAAGGTGTCCTGGCGTTGTCTACACACCTCCCTAAGAGACCTACATATGAGGCCAGGATTAAACGCCTAATAGCCGGGTTTTTAAGGTTTTCCTGAATGCCAGTAGATCAGTGCAATTTCTCAGATGGAATGGGAGGGCATTCCATGCATTGGCTGCCCCTGCCAAAAAACTCCTACCTCCCCAGCTGGCTTTTTTAGAGATAGGGACTGTTACCAATTTTGCTCCCAGAGAGCAAAGTGGTCTATTGGGGACATACCAGTGAAACTGCTGCTTAAGATGATCTGGACCGATACCCTGAAGGGATTTATAAACAGTACAGAGTGATTTAAACTTCCACCCATTTCTTAACGGGCAACCAGTGAAGTCTTCTGATGTCACCAGAGACAGAGGCAAATTTAGCTGTCCCTGTGAGCAGTCTAGCAGCCGAGTTCTCTAGGAGTTGGAGTCTATGCAGTAACCGCTCCTGAATATTAAGGTAAAGGCTGTTACAATAGTCCAGCCTCTCCATAGTTAATGCAGTGACTATGGTACGTTGATTTTCCTTAGGTAAAAACTATAAGATTTTCTTGCAAGTTCTAAGAGCAAATGTGGTAGCCGAGACAACTGAATTAACTTGGTCCTAAAAATTGAGTTTGTCATCAATCAGGACTCCCAGGTTTTTGACTTTCCTAGTGGGGATCGGAAGCAAGCCCAAAGAATCTGGCCACCAACTAGGGGTCTAGAACTTGGGGTCATTACCAAACAGAATGACTTCCGTTTTACCAGAGTTGAGTTTTAAACAGTTTTGGGACATCCATTTACCCACTGCTCCCATGCAATTGTGAAATTGTGAAATCGTTTTGCTGTCCCCATCTCTTGCCCTGGTAGCAGAGACACCACAATTTGAGTGTCGTCTGCATACGATGTTAGAGCAAATCCAAAGGATTTGATCAGGGGGGCCAGAGAGGACACATACACATTAAAATGGGTAGGGCCAAGAGAAGAACCCTGAGGAACTCTGCAAGGCAGTGATAAAGGTTTGGAACAGAAAGGACCCAGTGACACTATTTGCATTCTAGCCGAGGGGGAGGACTTCAGAAGTTCCCATGCTTTATCACAGACTCCACACCTCCACAGCCAGTCCATCAGCAGGTCATGATGGTCCATGTCAAAGGCCGCGGACAGGTCTTACATAATCTAAGTATTCCTACCCTGACCCCTTTTCTATATTTTTAACATTTTAAGAGGGACTCGGCTGAAGCTGAGTCCCAAGATGGCTGCCAACACTTCCTGGTTGAAGTGTTGGCGGCCAATCAGATTACAACACAGAGACTGTTGTATTAGGGTGGGATTCGCGCCCCCAGACATACAAATTTGGATTTCAGTTATTATCTCTAAAACTACTGAATAGATTTACACCAAACTACCCAAAGGCACTACTCTGGACCAAGATCTAGCTTTCTGCAAAATTTGGTATAATTGCGTTTGGTGGTTCGGGCTGGAGTCGTGTTCAAATACCCTATAGGAATTAACAATGGGAAAATGCATTTTGGGACCTTCTCCCATTTTTCTCAGCCCCCGCTTCATTGATTACCCCTCACCTTTCAGGCAGCAGCTGAAGTGAGAGTCAAATTAGTTTGTAAAATTTTGTGAAGATTCGTCAAACGGCCCACAGTTCTTGGCAAAACAAAAAACGCTTTTCCTATGGCAAGTATGTCCTAAATATAACTACCTACTGGTTTGTATGTATATACATATATATATTATATATATATATATATATATATATATATATATATATATATATATATATATATATATATATATATATATATATATATATATATATAACCTAGTTATAGTTAGGACCTATTATCCATAGGAAATCCGCAACATTCTATTTGGAATAACATTGGCGCCCGTTGACGAATTTTTGCGAAATTTTCAAAACTGGTGAGGCACTCCGGTCCGCTCCTATCCTGAAAGTCTCGGGGTGATTCATCAAGCGGGGGCCGAGAAAAAAGGGGGGTCCCAAAACGTGTTTTCCCCATGCAATTTTCCATAGGAACCTTTAATCGCAGCTACACCCCGAACTGCTGAACGGAATGAAACCAAATTTGGCAAAAAGGTAGCCCATGGTTCAGAGTCGTGCCTTTTGGTTAAAGGGTGTAAATCCGTTCAGAAGTTCCTGAGAAAATCAAAAGTAAAATCACATATGTATCTGGGCGGAGCCTAACCACACATCTCATCGTGAGATCTGATTGGCTGTCAGCACTTCATCCAAGAAGTGTTGGCAGCCATCTTGGGACCAATATACATGATAGCACCTCATTAAAAAGCATTGCAGTTAATAGAAGGTTTTAAGACTTTAGTTACATTATAAATCATTTGTTGATGGTACCATACTCATTTTAGGAATTGTGGTGTGTGCTAAGGTGATTTTACCATGTGAAAAAGCCTTCTGCTGGGATATCATGAATCATGTTTGAGAGAAAAATATTTTCTCATGCTTTTCCCACAGAGGTTTGGAAGGTGATTTATAAGCTAAACTGAGAGCATATTTTCTGTAAATTCACATTATCTTTCTCAGTCATGTGAGAATGAAGTCTGACATTCTCAGTAAAACATGTACATCCAACAAGGGCAGAGACTGCCAGTTGATTCCTTTGTGTTCTACTGCAGCTTCCCAGAGTGTTCTAAAGAACAACTAGAGCGCTAACAGTCCTACTTATGACAAATGTATTGCACACCTGTAGCCATCTTGATTGGAATAAAGTGGTTACTCTAAAACATTTAATTTAAAAAGTAACAAAATGAGGGGGTTCATTTTGCCATAGAAAGTATAATTAGTGCTGCAGAAAGAAAAATTAGGGCATATTTTGAGTGACTTCTCAAATCCTCTTCAATTTCATTAAAAAATTCTGACATGCAGACTGAAACATGCACTTTTAATACCAGCAGCAGACTTCCCTGGTGAGCAGTAGCTTTACTACAGTGATTTAATGAGCAACTAGAGTGCTAACATTCTGAATTTATGGCAAATGTGTGACACACCTGAATGCCTTCTTGATGGAATCAAAGTAAAAAACTGAAAGCATTTCCTACTGAAGAGACTGCAGTAAATGAGGAAATTAGGAAACTTCATAACAAATAAATCTCCCAAGATGGCCACCAGAGACAAAAGAGCCCAAATGCAGCACAAATATCACCCAGATGTAGCCCACATGTAGCCCAATGACAGAAGTGTGCAAAACACTTTTTATTTTTTGTGTTTTTGCAGTTTTATATAGTGCAGACTTGTCAGGTATTGGAGTGCTCTACATGAGCATTGGCTACATCACACAAGAACAAATTAATTTTGGTTGTAGACATGGGGAGATTAAGTGATTTGACCAGAATCACAGAATGTCGAGCTGAAGCAGAAACTTCAACCTGGTTCCCCAGTTGCAAAGTCTGCAGCTCTGGAAGTAACACCACATCCTCTCCCCTAAGTGCAACATTTAATCAAGTGGTCAACTGGATAAAAAAACATAAAGATAACAAATAATTTAAAAGTGCTTTGTCGCTATTTGAAAACTCAGAAAATATGTCCTCATTTTAGTTTTTTAGAGCACTAACCATAATTTTGATGCAAATAAGACCCTCTCATATATGTAATTTCTAAAGGAAATGCTCTAGGTATTACAGTTTTGATTACATAAAGATGACATCAGACGTTCCACACTTTTGTAATAATTATAGAATGTTAGCAATCTAGTTGTTCATTAGGATACTGTTGAGAGGCAGAGGCCAGGGGCACAGACTCTCAAAATTGAAGGCAGGTGGGAGGGTGCAGAGGCAACAATTTGACTACACTGGGCAGGCAGGAAGGGCAGTGGCAGCACAACAGTCTATGGAGGGCAGTGGAAAGGGGGGCAGAGGCAACAAACCAACAATACAGGACTGGCAATAGAGGCTGTGGCAATATAATAGACCACTGTGGGCAGAAGGAAGAGGCAGTGGTAGTACAACCATACATGCCAACAGACCCGATTCAGCCAAGAAACGTCCAATGTTTTTAAGCTCAATGGGCTTTATTTGATCTGTCTCCTGTCTACAATCTCCTCTTTTTCAATGTAACTCAAAGGGGAAAATCAACACCCCAGTTTTTTTGCAAAATCTCCCTCTTACCAAATTCAAAATGTCCGCAAGTATAAAACATTGGATCATGGAAGGCAGGAGGAATTGGGGTAGGGACATGGACTCGGATAACAGAGGACAGGAGGGACATGGAGAGGTGCACCAAACTGACCCTACAGGGCAGGCATCAGGGTTTTCAGCAGCACAATACACCACACAGGGCATGTGGGACGGGAGTGCAGCACAACAATCCATAGAAAGCAATAGGGAGGGGGCAGGACCATGCACATGGACAACAGAGAACAGAGGGGAAAGAGGCAATGGTAGCTAGCTGACCATAATGGACAGACAGGAGAGAAAGCTGCAGCATAACAGACCATAAACGGCAGGAGGGACGGATCAGGGGCATTACAATAGAACAGACAAGCCAGGAGGGAGGGAAGAGGGGTCTGCACATGGAAACAGAGGGCTGAGGGCAAGGGGGCAGGGCAGGAGCAGCAAGATGACCATGGAGGTTAGGAAGGATGGGCACTAGAAGCAAGACACACCATGGAGAGCAACAGTGAGACTATGATGGCATACACACAGACCATGGAGGGAAAGTGGGAGGGGGTCAGGGGCAGCTAGCTGATGACACAGGGAAGGTGGGAGGGGCCGTGGCAGCACAGAAGACCATGCATGGCAAGCGGGTGGGTTAGTGGCAGCACAATGCCTATGATAGGCAAGAAGGAGGGTGCAGGGGCATGCACAAAGGACCATGGAGGATAGAAGGGAGGGTCAGGACCTGGGCACAGACAAGAGAGTTCAGGGGAAGGGGCCTCACAACAGACAAAGCAGGGCAGGCAGGAGGAGCAGTTGCAGCACAACAGACCAGGGAGGGCAGAAGGGTGTGGCAGTAAAATGGACCATGGAGGACAGGAGGAAGGGGATAGGGGCATGGAATGTGGACAGGCAGGGTGGAGGTGGCAGGGACAGGTTACAGTCATCTGACAATGCTAGGCAGGTGGGAGGGGAGTGGCAGCTCAACAGAACACTCAGATTAGTTAGGAGCGGCAGGTCCATGGAACATGGTGGGTAAAAAGGATGGAGCAGGGGCATGCACAAAGACATCGGAGGGCAGGGGGAAGGAGAATAGGGGCAGCAAGCTAAGCACAAAGGCTAAGCAGGAGGTCAATGATGAGGCATACAATTGGGCAATGGAGGGCAGGAGGAGTGGACTGGTACATCATGCTAAATGGAGGGCAGTGGCAGCACATCAGACCATGCATGGCAGGAGGGAGGAGGCTAGTCCATGGATTCAGACAACAGAGGATAGGGAGGAGGTGGATGGGGCAGCAAGCTAACTGTTCAGAAAAGGCGGGTATTAGGAACTTTATTGTTTTTAAAATGTGTGTCTGTGCGAACTCCTTAAAATATGAACAAGTATGCAGCATAATCTCACTTTTATTAAGGAAGAAGAGGACGTCCGTGACTGTGACTCCGGGCTGACTTGGCAGAAACACCCCCTGACCCTCCACCCCCATCGCAAAATGTAATGCCCGTGAAAAGGGAAGGTGAACGCAGTGTTATATAGAATATAGTCCTGAGAGCACGATTGAAAATGAAAACTAGATATAGTGTATGGTATAAACTGTGCACCAAAAAGTGGGATATAAGATGAACCGGGGTGTGAAATATAATATGCAATACATTGTGCGCAATGACAGATTCATTGGAGAGCGCGAGATAGCACAGGCACTAGCGCGTGCTATGCGATATGCACCTTTAAGTGTAATATGCACAGGGCAGTGTTGTGTAACCTAACTAGTCTCTAAAGTTGTAATATAAAATATGTGCTGGGGAGTGTAACGTTGCATATGCACTGTGACAAAGATATGGATCCCAGATTGTAATATGCATGGCATAGCGCTGTGCGTTATAACATAGGCATCGAGGAAAGCACTTTACATGGGGCAATATAACCCGTGCAAAGTCAAGTGTGGCATGACATATTCACGGGGTGGTGTTAAAGTGCACATGGGCTAGAGAGTGTCATAGCATACGCACTAGCTGGTGGAATACAACACAGAGGTGTGTGGCACTCGGCAGTCACTGGTGGGTGTAACACAGCATTGGGCTCAGCCAGGAGCGCGCTGTGACTCTCAAGTGAGGTTTGTCTCCTTTCCAGAGAGTAAAATAAAAAGTATTACACATCCGGGGGTAGATGTGTGTTTTATTAACCGTGAGGGGGTTTCTTGCATAGTTTGGTCGAATTTTTGTCTAATCCCCTTTGAATGGCTTGGTGTGCGTGTGTATTAAATGTGCCCGTCAATAGCTACCCATGTTTGTATAAATAAACAACAAGAGTGTCTACTTGGAGGGTAGCCACTGGCGGGGGCGCCGGGATTAGGCACGGTAGGGCGTCAGACACGTCAGAGCTTCACTAGCGGTGTAAATGCGTTCCACGTGGATTCATTGTATGCATAGTCGCCTTTTAATGAATATCATGCAAATCGTCATGGTGATAGGTACGCACGGTTTGTCCAGCATGTCCTAAGTGTTCCTATAAATATATATTAAAAACAAAAATAATAAAAAACAAAGGCCGGCCCCGGGGCCATAAGTGGCCTGAGGAGGGGGGCAACGCAGCCCCCCTCCTAAAGAATAAAAAAAAAAAGGCCATGCCCCGGGGGTTGGGGTCCCCGGGGCCGATTAAGGCCTCGGGAGGATGACCACGCAGCCCCCTTCCAAAAATGTCTTTTCTAAAAAAAAAATTAGGGGGCAGGCCCTGGGGGATGGGGTCCCCAGGGCCAATAAATTAGAAAAAGAAGGGGGGCCACACAGCCCCCCTTCTTAAAAATAAAAATAAATCAAAGACCGGCATCGCGCCGGAGGCCACACCCCCTCCTTGCAGCACTCTGCAAACACGCGCCCCCTGGCAAGTTGTAAGTTGTGGAATTAATTTCCCTTCTATACTGAGGGTCCCTGAGGGCCAACTAGCCCAACAGGTATCTCCAGTATGCGCCAGGGAGCTGCATTGCAGACAGGTGTTCTGAGGCCACGCCCCTTTTTACACCTCTCTGCAACGCAGCTCTGTGGCGCTTACTGGAGGTACCTAGTGGGCTAGTTTGACCCTAGGGACCCTTTGGATTCAAGGGGACTTAATCTCTCAGATCCGACGCGTTTCGGGAGTTAACCCTACATCATTGATCTTTCAAGGAACAAACCGGCATACAAATGGTCTACTCAAAATACCCTCTTTTATTTCAGTGGAACAGGTAGTGAACGCTACTGCATCATGGGACAGGTAGTCCGAAAAATTAAATCCCAAGTGGGACACGGGAAACCGGAGGGTTTCGAAACGAGCCGGGAGTTGTTTGCCACAAACTTGATGGAATAAAGCACGCTGTTACAAACAAATTGGGGCTCGGCGCAATCTTTAGAAGCAAAGGATTGATTGATGGAATACTAAGGGTCGCGTCCTTGCCGGCAGCCCGCCACCCTTTTGAGGCAGAGGATATCGCGAAACAAGGTTTGAATTTATATATATATATATATATATATTCACTGAAAAAACCATAGGTTTCACACACGTTATAGTTAGGAATTAGCATTTAAAAAACCTTGCAAATTCACTTAAAAAACCATAGGTTTCACACATGTTATAGTTAGGTGGATATTTCACTCGTAAAAAAACAATGAAATTCCCCCGTTATAGTTAGTTCAGATAACTATAACTCGCGCGCCCGCAATCCACTGCTCATGACGTCACATATTACATCACTCATGACATGGTCAGTGGCATCACTCATGACATCACTGATGACATCATCCTTGTGATAGAGTGGCAGTCGCGCGAGTTATAGTTATCTGAACTAACTATAATGGGGGAATTTCATTGGTTTTTTACGAGTGAAATATCCACTTAACTATAACATGTGTGAAACCTATGGTTTTTTAAGTGAATTTGCAAGGTTTTTTAAATGCCAATTCCTATCTATAACGTGTGTGAAACCTATGGTTTTTTCAGTGAATTTGTACGGTTTTTTAAATGCTAATTTATTTATGTATTATTATTTTTTATATATATTTAGTTTACAATAAACTACGTATTTTTTTTTTTTGGTTTTTCACCGTGCGCGCACGGTGCGCGCACCCCCGCGATTTTTTTTAAAAAAAATTAAAACATTTTTTTCTGCCTTCGGGGTCCCTCAGGGACCCCCTGACAAAGGCTAGGGGGTCAGGAACTCTCTACCCTGCCCCCTTTTCACGTTCGCCACCTTCCTTTTTCACTCTCGCACTGAAAACAAACAAAATGGCGGCCGACACTTCCTGATTTCGACCGATTCGAACGTTGACTAACATGTAACCACCAATCAGAATTACGGTCGCGCACGTTAGGGTGCTCGCACGGTGCGCGCACGGTGCGCGCTTATAGATATTTATATGCTTTTAAATGCTATTTTCTCAGGAACTACTGAACAGATTGACACCAGACCTGCAAAAGGCACTTCCCTGACCTGAGGACTACCTCTCTGCCAAATTTCAAGTAATTCTGTTCAGCCGTTCGGGCTGCACCTTCGACTAAAGGTCCTATGGAATATATATATATATATATATATATATATATATATGTATATATATATATATATATATATATATAGTATATATATAAATGTATATATATATATTCGTTACCAACTTTTGTTGATCCAAAAGAAATCCAGGACACGCAGGGGTGAAATTAGCAAGATTTAATGGGCAAGGTCACGCCACATCAACGCGTTTCGCTTTACAGCTTTTTCACAATGTAAAAACAAAGTTTCACTTCCTGTATTTTCATACTCAACAATTCATGGGCATAAAGGAAAGACTTCAATGGTAAACCGTCATTTCTCAGTGCAAACCACAGCGCCATCTTTGCATGTTAAATAAAAGTCTAGCGACATTTGCCAAATACCAAAGACTGCATTAAACAGACATTGCATGTTGAAATAATTGCAAGCATTTCCTTTTAGTAAACATTCTTTTGTCTTAAAGAATGAAACTTTACATTTCCGTTATCAACACTTGATTTAGCGCGCACACAGATAATTTTATGAATTGAAAATAACCACGAAACCCTCTCAAATGCTCCGATGACTTGGTGATTCAAATACAAATCATCTAAAAAATACTGAAAAAACCAATTCGCCCCAGTGGGCTCAAGTCTTGTTAAATAATGTAACAAAGTTTTACATGATTGAAATCAGTAAAAAAAGGCATCACATAAACGATAAATAATCGAGATTGATGTGCCATTAAGTTGAGCACAAGAGAATTTCGCCCCAGTGGGCTTTAAGTTACAATGAACATCATTGAACTGTCCGTAGGAAAAAAAGGGAAAAGGAAGAAACTCTTGTTTGTGAATAATCTTGACTTGCACTGTTGTATAAAACAACTTATTATAACTTCAATAGAATCCTTCTTGATATATTCATGCAAAATAAAACAGATTCATTTTACAGGAAACCTCATAATATTTAAATTTCAAGATGTACGGCCATTTCTTCGCTAGAATTGAGTCCTTCCGGCATCACTGTGTCAAAATCAATAATGTACCTCGATTCCAAAAATCTTAGTTGGCGCTCTCTGTCACCACCTCTTTGTTGTCGCTCAATTGCATCTAGAACAACATAAGATAGCAATTTTTCATTTTGTTTGTGTACACTAAAAAAATGACGAGCTACAGGATATCGTATATCATGTTTTTTGATTGCACGTAAGTGCTCCAGAACTCTTTTCTTTGCTTGATGCACTGTGCTTCCTATATAAAATTTCCCACACGGGCAAATTAAACAGTACACACAATAATCTGTTTTGCAGTTAAAATTGCCTTTTATCACAAAATCTCTTTTCATTTTAGGCAAATTCAAAATCTTGCAATCTGCACTATGGGCACAGGCCTTACATCGTTTGCACGTCACAAAGCCTGAAGGGCATTTGGAGTCATTAAAGTCTTTGGTGGTTATGGCATTTTTACTTAAATCATCTTTCAGGGATCTGCTTCTTCGGAACGTGATCTGCGGATTATCATTTAGATATCCACTGAGAACACGATCACTTTTAAGGATATGCCAGTTTTTGTCAAACAGTTTTCTTATTTTAAACGCACTTTTTGAAAAAGTCGTTATAAATCTAACTGATTCACCAGTTTCAGATGGTTTTGGTTTCTGGCATAGCAGATCTGATCTATTCAGTGTGTCAGCTTTTGAAATAGCTTGTTTGATATATATATAGAGCAGAGAACTCTTTTGGTAGTTCCCAAGTTTTAGTGGAGAGCAGCTCCTATATACAGTACCCCACAACATCTGGGAGACTCTAGTACAGCAAAGTCTTTAAGCATAGGATTAGACAGTACCATCCATGCCGGACTGTAAAATGACAAAAGCCTTTTACCACTCCAGGCACAGTGTTACAGCTTGTATTGGTAAAATACCATCCAGCTAACCTGGAATGAATAAAACCAACTCCTGACATGTGGTTCGCTCTCATTACAGCTCTTCAAGGAGGTTTAGCTTTGTTGAGACACAAGGGAGCACCCTTTCAGGCTTACAGTGCTGCATAAATCATGCAAAAAAAGAAGCAGAGTACTCTGGGCGCAAATGCCTTTTGCCATTAACTTTGTACTTACGCGTTGTGATCAAACGCCCAATCAGATTGCTATAAAATTTGGCACCAACACAATATGATACGCAGATGATCCTTTTGGGCACAACGTGTAAGTATTTTTTTAAGTTAAAGCCATTTTAACTTAGTGATATCTGTTGCGCTATTTGTGTGAAATGTCACGGTATCTTGCTGTGGTACCACGGTACATAGCAATGACAAGGCATTATGTGATTGGTTATTGCTTTTACAGAAGTTAAAAGCAGCCATGATGTTTTTGGAACACTTTGGTGTATTCTGCCTTTTGCCCTTAGATATAGGTAAATATTAGGCTTGATATTTTTCCGCTACATATTGCCACATTAGGAACGTGGTAATAGTTAAGGAAAAATATTTATAAGTTTCTATATATTAAAAAAAAAATGTGCAGAGTACTGTCGTACTGCCTTGGGAGTAATGCGGTTCTTACAAAATATTTTTTTTAAGTAAATATGTTAAAAAATTCAAAATACACTGTACTACACAATATTTGACAAATATAGTTTACTAAAGTGTATTTTTAATTTTTAACATATCTAAATCTTCACAAAAAAATTCATGGTGTAATGTGGTAATATCTAAAAATTACCAGGCTACTTAAAGATTCTTTTTTTAAAAGCGCAGTTCTCCCATAACTGCTGGGAAAATATATAGAAAATTATGAATACATTTCTCTAACTATTAGCACTTTCATTAAGTGGTAATAGGTAGGAAACAAATATAAAACCTAATACTTACCTATATATAAGGCCCTAACCAAGAACACAATGGAGGTGGTGTGCTGAAAATGACATGGCTGCCTATTATGTTTTCTAAAGACAGCCATTAGTCAATCTGATTCTGCCTTCTTATTGGCATGTTCTGAGGTATACTGTGAAGTTACCGCAGTATACAGCAGCACAATATATCACTAAGTATCTTAACACTTGTAACTTTAACACTATTTACACTATTTACACCTACTACCAAAACAAATAACATTTACACCTCATATTCTATATTCCTGGCACATTACATCTACATCTGTTCACCCACTTTCATGCTACATCTGTTTCAAGCACCGCACTCCACTCTACGCCACTCCAGTCTGGGGCACAACACTATATGCCACTCCACTCTACACTAATCCACTGTATGCCACTCCCCTCTACCCCACTACACTGTAGGCCAATCTACTCTACACCACTCCACTATAGGCCACTTCAGTATACGCCACCCTAGTCTATACCCTTCCACTCTACGTTACTCCACTCAACGCTATTCAACTCTACAACACTACACTCTCTGCTATTCCATTCTATCCCACTCAAATGTACGACACTCCAGGGTATGCCACTCCACTGTATTCCACTCCACTGTACACTATTCCATTGTATGCCTTTCCACTGTATGCCAATCCACTGTATGCCACTGCACTACATCCCACTCCACTCTATGACAATCCACTGTACGCTATTACACTATACATGACTCCACTGTACGCCACTCCACGCTACTTCATTATAGGCTATTCCACTCTGTGCCACTCCACCCATATCCCACTCCACTATACACTGTTCCACTGTATGCCACTACACTCAATGCTACTCTCCTCTATAACTAGTCCACTCTATGCAACTCCACTGTATGCAACCACACTCTATGCTGTTCCACTGTATGCCACGTGAGTCTACGACACTCCACTCTACGCTTTTCCATTGTATGCCACTCCACTGTATGCTACTCTGCTCTGCGCCACTCCACTGAAAGCCACTCCACTCTACACTATTCCACAATACACAACTCCACTGTGTGCCACTCCATTGTAGATTCCTACACTCTCTGCTATTCCACTATACACAACTCTACTCTGTGCCACTCCACTCTTTGCTATTCCAATCAACCCTATTCCACTGTATGCCACTCCACTGTAAGCCACTTCAATGTACACTATCTAACTCTAGGCAACTCCTCTATGCCACTCTACTTTGTGCTATTGAACTGTATGCCAATCCACTATATGTTACTCCACTCTACAACAATCCCCAGTATACTATTCCACTCTAACCCACTCCACGGTATGCTACTCTAGTCTAGGCCACTCCAATGCATGCCATTCCTCTGTATGTTACTGCATTCTACACTACTCCAATGTACGCCGCTCCACTCTACGCTATTCTACTATATGACAATTGACTCTATGCTATTCCTCTATATGCCAAGCCACTCCACGCCACTCCACTCTAAGCAATTACACTGTACCCCATTCAACACTATGCTATTCCACTGTACAAGGGAGAGTTGTGGCGCAGTGGCTAGGGCGTCTGATTCCGGAGCGCAGGACTCATGGCTCTATCCCCAGTGCCAGAGGTAGATCAGCTCAGCATTATGTGACTGGGCAATAGGTCACTTAATCTCCCCAATGGCCCCCGGCACCTTGAGACCCTTACAGGTGATTAGTTCACACTTTACAAATACTGGGTTTACAAATACCGGGTCACGCCTCTCCAGTCAATGCCACGCCAGTCTATGCCACTCCACTCTATGCTATTCCACAGTATGCAGCTCCACTCAACGCCACTCCATTGTATGCTATTCCACTCTACCCCACTCCACTGTAAGACACTCCTGTCTACGCCACTACACTCTACACTACTCCACCCTATGCTATTCCACTGTATGCCACTCCACTGTATGTCACTTGATTCTACAACATTATATACCACTACACTCAGCTACACGCTACAATACGTTATGACACTCCAGTCTACAACATTCTATTCCACTCTATGACTGTCCAACAGTCAATAGCACTCCACTGTACTCTAACCCACTTTAACTCCATTGTATGATGTTACGCTCTATGACACTCAAATGTTTAGCACTCTGCTCCACTGTACTGTGCGACCCTCCACGACAATTTGAAACACATTTTTATCAAAAAAAATAAAAAAATTAAATTAAAAAACAAAGGTTAAGGATAATTTATGGTTAGGAAAACGTTATTTATTCTTTCTATACAAACCCAACTTAAACTATACAAACATATTTCTAAATTATAAAGTTATAGTTACAACTTAAATGTATGCCTTACCAGTTATAACCTAAAATTATAATTGACACATCAGCTTCAATTTACCATAAGTCACACACACAGTCTTATCACCTCACTCGCCACACTACGTTTTCTAACATTCACTGTGTTCTTAGAAAATATATCATTTACGATGTCAGAAATGTTGTTATGAATGCTAAAATTTCACATGTTATAAGTCATATAATATGCATAGGTATAGCCAGTGCATGGAGAAAAGATGAGTTATAGTTAATGTAGTGTGGCAAGTGATTTGACAAGACTGTGTACAGAGGTATGCGACTTATAGTAAATTGAAGGCGGTGCGTAAATTATAAATTTAAGTTATAACTGGTGATGCGTAAATTATAAATGTAAATTGTAACTATAACTTTAGAATTACTAATGTTGGTATAGTTTAAGTTGGGTTTGTATAGAAAAAAAAAGTTTTCCTAACTTAAACTTATCCTTAACCTTTGTTCTTTTCATTGATATATATTAATATGATAAACTTGAGCTTCCACTACGCGTTTATCCAGCCAAGTGCAGTGGTGCTTCAAATGTAATGGAGAGAGAACGTTACTATTTTACTGCATTTTAATGCAGAAATGATCTGAGGAGTTACTGTTCCAACCTTTTAATCTGTTGGGACTGGAGCATTCTACTTATTGAAGAGCAGAATTATGTACGCTCTTTAAAGTACTTTAACTTGCAAATGAATGAATGTCACTTTTAACAACTGATGCTCCTTAGATCTGTGTCACCCTCTCGCACACAGTTGTTTATTTCTATAGGGAGTACTAGCAATGTTTTACTGACAACATCACAGGTGTAAACTTTTATAAAACCTAGTAGCACATTTTAGAATTACACCACGCCGAGAAGAATACAGGATTAATGATGAGTGAACGCCTACTCAGCCCCAGAGAAAGAAATGTCACAAACACCTTTTGGGGCCAGTCATCAAAATAAATCCAGCCAACTCGTTCTGTGGCTCCCATATTTGTTCCATGAATATAATTTTGTCACTGCATACGCCTCCACTGCGCAATATTTCTCCTTCCACATATCATTTATTCCACATGGATTTGGTAATATTTCTAAAGCTGTAGGGTGATTTAACTTGAATCTTAAACACTTTCATTGTTCTAAACCCTCTGCTAATTACCACAACCAAAATGAGTTTCAGTCAAGCACTCAGATTAAATTACGTTACAACACGAAGTGCAAATGGAAATTCTATGATCAGTTACTGTCAGGCATCTGGCTCTAAGCGTTACTCCTTAAACGAGTAACATTTCCCTAGTAGAAGATTTTAGTGAGCGATGTCCAGAATACCTCTAACACTATCTAAAGTACTCAGACAAAACTGCCTCTTCAAACTACAACCAGTCTTCAGTTCAGTCTCACTTTCATAGCAGCCCTGAATGATGATATCTAGAATCCTTATGGTTCACCTGATGTCCATTGGATTCAGGGTTTACCTCTCACCCTCAGTGTCACACTAAAGTAAAAGGTATGCATCACTAGAATGGTCAATATTCTAGGAGACAGATGCCTTTCTCATAATTAGAATAAGAGAGGCTCTGGGTAGCTTTTTAAGTAAAATCGACTTTTAGGTTACATACATGAATTCTTTCCAGTAGATCTGTCAAACAGAGCTTCCACCCATCGTCAGCTGAATCCCATCTGCCACTCACACACACTTCAGTGACCTCCAGCTCCACATTCACCAATGACATCACAGACCCTCTGCTGTTCTGATTGGCACTAGACTTTTCTATGCATTTCAAGTCTGCATGTTCACTCTCAAACAGAAATGCAAGATGAACCCTCGGATAATTTACTCTCCAACAGAAGTACAATCAGCTCTGAAAATACACTTAGACACAGATAAAACAATAATGCTACGTTCAATACCACTGTCTCACCACTGCTAAGTAGTAACCAAAAGCCAATGACATAATCTTAAACCTCGCAGGGGTTACATGTACACATACATTAAAGCACTTGCTCATCACTCGGATGTGCATAATATTCCTAACAGGCATAAAGTAACGATGCACATACTGAACATGCACTGATAGGCATGAGCAAGAAGGAGGAAGACACCATGTCCCAATCAGTACAAGGCATCACAATGAAAAAGAACAAGGTCATTGAAGCTGAGGTAGACATCCTCTTTGACTTTTTATGGAAGCAAAAGTATGAACTTCTACAGATGTATTTCACTGTGAATGCTGCTGCAGTCTTTCCTATTGAAATGCTTAATTCTGTTTTTTAACAGTCACGTTTTCCATTTGTTAGGCTAGGAAAATGCTAAAAGGATTATTGTAGCACTGTTCTAATATTTATAGAACACCTAGTTTATTGTTGTAGGTTTACTGTATGTAAAGGTTATTGCTTAATATAGTTCAAAGGCGACTTTATTAATTCCTTTGTTATGCTGCCTGGAAGGCTTAGCAGTAATTAAATGAGTTCTGCTCGGCACTTACCTCCTAACGATGATTAGTGCTTCAATGGGGAATTTTACTGCTCAGTGGCGAGCCCAGAATGGGGTGGATCGGATGGTGCCTTAATTATTTCAGGCAATGTGCGCCAGAGACAAGGTTCACAGCAGCATTTCAAAATACAGTCAAATTAAGAAAGGACTGACACAAAAAGTGAGTTCTATAGCGGACATTAGGAAAACCATGAAGGCTCATTACAACATTCAGAAAGAGTACAATACAGAAATTGTAAAGTGCAGATGCAGCCGGTTTCACTTAAATGCATAAATCATTGCCATGAGGGTTCTCATTAATGGAACAATGCAGAATAATAGCTCAAATTAATAATAGGCTAGTCCTAAATGTGCAGCAAAATCAGTAAGAAATCGGTCAGCATCCCTAGTAGCTTAGGAAAGTTCTCTGGCTCACCCCCAAATTCAAGGGATTATCTAGCCAATTTCTGAATAGAGGCAGATTCGAACAGCAAAGTTGCTGTCGAATGAGCAAAAAAATACATTTTCCTCAAATCAAAATACAAAGTTTAAAAACATCACACATCCCTACCAACGAAGCACTAACCCACTACAGGAATATTCATTCACAGCCTCTGACATAATGCCATCCGGAGGCGTCAGATCAAACTACTTATATGTATAACAGTGAACCATTGTGAACAAATGCAATACCTTGTCCAAGCAGAAGGTCCTTGGAACAGTGATACAGTAGGCTTGAGGATTTCTTCAAGAGCAGTGTCATTCAGAAATAAACAAATCCACATCTTGCTTGACTACATGCAGTAGAAACATAAACAAAGCACGAACATGGCAGCATTAGTTCCATGTCAGTGTACACATGTGAATTTGAGTGTTGATCAATTGATCTGCAAACTATTAATAAGCCTCTGCAGTAACTTTGCAATCACAGGAGGAAGGGCCTGCCACGGTTACTTCTACTAATCTAAATATGGTTCCTGTAGACAATGTTAATTGTCATACAAGGCATACTAGACCTGACTGCATTTTAAGTACAGTAACTGGGTGCATGGAAGAAAGTGAGGCTGGAAGCCTAAGGGAGCTAGGAGTGATCTTCTGGAATGTTGCAGGTCTTAGAAGGAATTTAGCAGATGCTGTATGGTAGGAGTACATTGACCAGAAAGACATAATTATGATACAAGAAACTTGGGTAGTGGAACCTCCACATAAAGTAGGCTACAAAACTTTTGATAATGTGCTATCCCCTCTATTAAAGGGAGGCCTTCAGGAGGTCTCTGTATTTGGGAAAAGGTTACTCTTGGTCTAGATGTTAAATTAATCAATATATGTTCAGAGGATATCCTTGGAATAAAATGTTATACACCCGATAAAAAGGAAGTCTACATAATAAATATATACTCTAGACCATATTTAATAAGTAAACAATCAACGGTAATTGAGCAGCTAGATAACTTCTTAAGTACGATTGAGGTAAAGGCACTCAAAATTGTGGGAGGTGATTTCAACCGCAGATACGAACCTGTGGTGGGGCTAGAAAATATCTTTCAGGAAGAAGATTTGGCCAATAACATTCCACTCCTGGACAGCCAGTCAGTAGTGCCATGCACAGTAGCGGTTGCCCAGTTACTGAGATTTGTTTCGGGACACTGCTTGAGAGCCTGCAATGGCTGTTTACCATCAGACAGCCCAGCAGCACACACATTTACTAGGAAGAACATAAAAAGCCACCTAGATTATATAATGATCTCAGTCGAGCTTTGGCCAATGGCCATTGACCTAAAAGTCGAAACTAGAGTAGAGAGTGACCATTATCCATTATGTTTGACACTGACAGCTGACCTTTTCCATTCTGCCACCCTGAGAATAGGGGAATTTGATAATGGAATTATAGATCCACTTGTAAGCAACAACAGGACAGCTTTAAAGTGGCCTTCGATAGGGAATAACCCAGTGGCTATCAAAAAGATCTATGACATTTTCGTAGATAGGACTACCCCGTACGTAGATTTCCCTGCATCAGACATTCCAATAATGGATATCCACTACAAATTAGTTAAGGACTTGGTACCCATACTAAGTAAAATCCCGAAGAAAGCTAACAATGCAATTACGGTGGCGGCTGAGCTGAAAAACCCATGGTACAATAAAGCATGTCGTACTGCAAAAAGTGAGCTCATTGCGGCTTCTAAAACTCCAAATACTGTGGCCTTAAGGGAAAAAAGGGCAGCGTATAAGCAACTGTTAACCTCCGCAAGGAAAGAATGGGAGACGAACATTTGGCATGAATTATTAGTAGCAGTGAAAGCAAAAGACCAAGTTGGCTTCTGGAGGTTAATCTCAATGGGCAACAAAAATGGTAGATGTAGTAGGGACCTTTTCTTAGACGCTAATACTTGGATAACTCATTTTTCTAGTCTCTACTCTTCTTCCCCAAATGACAATGACTTTTGCCCAATGAGTTACGAAACTACACTAAACACTGCACCTTTATCCTTTAGTTCAAAGGAAACCCTCACAGCCATAGATGCACTAAAGCCAGGAAAGGCGCCCGGTCCTGATAAAATGCCTGGGGACCTATGGAAGCATCATAAAGGTGTGTGGGGCCCCTATATTAATTTGTTTTGTAATTCTCTTGCTTCAGGTGCTCCACTACCTGGAACTTGGAAAGGGGCAGAGATCACAACTATTTTTAAGAAGGGTGATCGGCATAACCCATCTCACTACCGACCAATTAGTCTTATCGATGTTTTGCAGAAGGTATACGCCAGGCAAATTTTAAGCACACTGATTGAATGGATTGAGGAACATAACATTTTATCACAGTATCAGGCAGGTTTTAGAGTGAAGACTGGCACAATAGACCAGGTTTTTAGATTCCTTTGTACAGCCTGGAAATACATATATTATTCAGGAACGGACATCTGTATATCGCCTTTGTGGACCTAAAAGCAGCATTCGATCTTGTCCCTAGGAATCTCATGTGGAAGTCCTTAAAGGACCAAGGGGTTCCGGGGGAAATTCTTTTACAAATTATAAGGCTACATGAAGACAACTGGGCAAAGGTCAGATGGGATCCACGAGGCGAACTAACTTAACCAATTAGGGTTAACAGGGGTGTAAGACAGGGGTGCGTTCTAGCTCCGAATTTATTTTCTTTAAATGTTAATGACATCCCTGATTATCTCTTGGGATGTGATCATGATTCCCCCAGGCTAGGAGGGCTGCCTGTACCGGCACTCCTCTTTGCTGTTGATACGATTTTAATTTCCCAAACACCAAAGGGTCTACAAAGTTTAATTAACTCATTTGGGAAATACTGTAAAGCCAAGGGGTTAGAAATAAATCCCAGTAAAACAAAATATATGTCAATTAACCCACACAAAACTTTCAAGAAAAATTTAACTGCGGACAATCAAATAATCGAGTTTGTGCACGATTTTAATTATTTGGGTATTACCTTGGATTCAAAATTGACCTGGAGGCCCCAGTTAGAAAAAAGTAGAACTATACTCCTCCAGAATACATTCCCATTAATCAGGAAAATCGAAGGTAGTACATGCAAAGCAATTTCACCCGCTCTCGAAGTGTATAAATATAAAGCACAATCTGCTTCATTGTACGGGGCAGAGTTGTGGGGTCCTGCGGTAAATGGAACATTCAAGGTGGGTGAAAATAAGTTTCTTTGAAAAATATTAAGTTTGCCCACACGAACACCACTGACTCCTGTATTGATGGATTTAAATTTTAATCGTGTGGATGACCAGGCTAACCTTAGACCATTGTTGTTTTGGGTTCGCTTATGGAGTACAGAGGAGCTTATTCACTACAGGGAGGGTCTTGTAGAAATTCTCGGTCTAAATGAAGGTGTAGGTTTGCCTTGGTTAAAGCACATTCACGATTGGTTTTTTAAATTGGGATTAAGGCACTACTGGGAAGAGCCGTCCGATTTGACATCTACCTCAAAAAAACTTTTAAAGGAAACTTACTGGTCTTTTATACATGATTCCGTGTCCCATTCTCCTAGGGTTGGGTCATTAACCACACGGTTCCTCCAAATGAAAATAGCTTGGAATTTTGAACCCTTAATGGATGAAATACAGCCACAATTAGCTAAGTCATTATACCTTAAATATCGCTATGGTATCCTACAAATAAAGGCAAACACAGTAAAATGGGCGCTGGGCAAGGACGAGGAGGACAGATGCATTTCGTGTGAGTTAGGTGCAATGGAGAACGAGACACATCTGCTGTTCTTCTGTCCGGCATATGAGCGCTGCAGGAATAAATGGATAAAACGTATTTGCCGGTTGCTTGGTATTAGATCATGCCTTGAAGCAGAAGGACTACTACGTTCTGACACCAGGCAGACTGTCGTTTTTAGTGTTAGTCGATATTTGTTTGGTGTAAGCTTGATAAGGAAAAGGGAAGGTTTGAAACTCTAGGCAGAGAAAATGAATGGGAAATTACTATGAGTTTGGCACGTGCACTTTACTAGAACTAAGCGAAATATATACTTACTTGTATATTACGTGATAAATCTGTCTTATGAAAATATATTTTCTAAAGAAATGGTTTTATCGGTATTTATTTGTTCACATATGTATTTTGTTTTGCCTTTTTAGAATGTCTTGAAAGAGTTGTTCCTAAAATCTGTATTCTTAAAAAAATATTTTTTAACAATCTGAATACTTAAGAAACTCGCGATACTACTAGAACATCGCTAAATTGGTTGGTTAAATTTAGGTTGATTTTTATAATGAAATATGCAGCATTGTATTGCATTTTATTTTCCATATGATGTACTGTGGAATTAATTGTACTATCTTGTGAAATCTTTTATGGTTATTTTTAACTGAAATAAAGCATAAATTAAATGAATGAAGCCTATTCTGAACAAAAAGCATTTGCTCCTTGTCAACCCCACTTCTGATGATTCTATCATTACAAAAAAAATCAAACTATTTACAAAACAGTCTACATCACTGTATTGTAAATTACGCTCAGTGTTCCCCCTCCCAAATTATGGAACAACTCACCAGAGGTCTGAAAGCCCAGTCAACCTCACCAAACCAGGAACCCACTGATGCCCACAAACCATGCCCTTCAAAAACTTTGAAGTCGCAAAAAACATTACTTATATAAGCAACATACTCATTCACAATCTTACTGGTATGTGGAATGAAGATGCAGCACTCTCTCACCTTTACAACACTACCGAATCCGCCTTGCTTCGGAAGTAGGATATCTAGCGCAAGGTGATTCTGCATAATCATCATGCACATGGACGCAAACTCATTATTTATCTGGATTAATGCATCATCAGTGTTGAAAGTCAAGCGATTTACAAGCGCAGACAATATTTAAATTTTCGCATCATTCATAGCCACTCCAATGAATTATAGCTAGGGCCAGCTGCTGAATTTTTAGCATAATTGTGTATTTGCCGCTGTTAGAAATGGCCCTTTCTGCAGGGTCACCCCCAAACCTTTTGCCTTCCTCCTTCCCTTTTTCTGACCTTGTTTTTTATTGGCCATAAGACTCTGCGCATTTTACCACTGCTAACCAGTGCTAAAGGGCTTGTGCTCACTCTCCAAACCATGGTTTGATTGACTTATTCACAATTGGCATATTTAATTTACTTATAAATCCCTATTAAAGTGCACTACATGTGCCCAGGGCCTGTAAATGAAATGCTACTGGTGGGTATGCAGCACTGATTGTGCCACCTACTTAAGTCTCCCTTTAAACATGCGTCAGGCCTGCTATTGCAGAGCCTGTGTGCATTTTTAAACTGTCATGTCGGCCTGGCAAGTTAACCTCTTGCCAGGCCCAAGCCTTCCTTTTTAAAACATATAAATCACCCCAAAGGCAGGCACTGGCCAGCCCAAGGGCAGGATGCAGTGTTTTGAATAAGTAGGGTGTGTACGTTTAAGTTGTACATGTCCTAGTAGTGAAAAACACTTAAATTTGTTTTTCACTATTGCAAGGCCTATCTCTCTGACAGGATGACATTGGGATTACCTTATTACAATTGATAAATGTAATTTCCGATTGCGAAGAGATTGGACCCTTAAGTTTGGTATCTCTGGAATCACAATTTAAAATCACAACTTATGGTTAAGTCAGATTTGTAATTCTGAAAATGCTACATTTGAAAAAGTTGGCATTTTCTTACTTTGGTACATGCTGCCTGTCTCTGAATACATGACTGGGACGGGTGACCGCTGAGATTGGTGCATTCTCTCTTGACGGCCACACACAATGGGAGCTTAGTTGTGACTTGATGGACCTTAATGGATCATTAACTGGCTTGATAGGTGGGTATAATTGAGCACTGCCTCACTTACAACTGATTAGGCTGTGTCCTGTCCACACACAATAGGGCTTAACTATGTTGCATTGTCAGTCCAGCCAGCTTGGAGCCAGGACAGGGCTGGCAGGGCATATGTGCACTTCAAATGCATGCCGCTAGAAGCTTCTCCCCTCTTCAAAGGCATAACTGTGTATAAAAGAGGAACTTCAGGCACCACCACTTCATTACACTTCTGGACCTGTGGATACTCTGCCAGGACGAGGACTGCTGTGCCGCTGAAATGGCTCAGACTCTGCTGGACTGCTACTCCGAAGGAGCTTCTGCCTTGCTGTGCTGACCTGCTGCCTGGAGAAGAATAACTGGACCTGGAACCCATCTCGACCCAGGACCCCAGCATTTCTCAAAGGGCTAGCCTGCGGCCTCTTGATCTGAGCTTAAGGGACATAACAGGCTCCTCACAGAGCCTTGCCCTCTGTTCAATGAGCTCCTGATCCCCAAGAGGCGCTTCTCAGGTTCTGGGTCCTTGGAAGTGTTTTTGACTTCCGAAATGAAGCTTTTGAGTTCTTTGCGAACTGACTTCGGCACCACACCGCAAGGCTCTCCTTGCTCCCAGTGAACTTCTTCCCTGCAAACAGGACTCTTAGCACAATTCTTGTAAAGGTCAATCTTCAGGGGGACTTATCTGGAACTGTATCCGATACGCACTCCATCACGGTCGGCTTGAATTTTTAGATTTGACCCAGTCTAGCACGCCCAGATATCCCCGATTGGCACTTTATGCTTTTAAGAACTACAATTTATGTTTATTCTTTAAAGAATCAGAATTCCAGTTCCACTTATTGGATTTTTGTCATTTTGGTCTAGTTGTTGACACACGACTCAGACCCTTATAGAGAGCGGAACCCTTATCTACTAACTAGGTAGACTCTCATTATATTTGGCCATATATCATAGGTTATCTTTGTGAAGCCTAAAAGAGAATTACAACCACAACTTCCTGTAACATAACCCGTCAGAAGTGGAGAATTCGTGATATTTATATTTATACATGGCAATTTTGGCCTGATCGTATATAACTCTTATGGTCTACAACACAACCAATTTCCCTTGGTCTTCCATGATCAGGGGGACAACAAAAGATCGCATTTATTCTGAACAGAAACAGAAATACACTTCTACCAGCAGCTTTGTATAAGGCGACTACAGAAGCCCACGCTCCAATTAGGAAACGTGAAGTGATCCCTATAAAGGATTGTCAATATTATTCCAGGGGCGATTTTACATACCCACTGGTTCTGGCAGACAAATTTTATGTCTTGATAAAGGTGATTATAAGAAGGACTTCTCACCGAAACGCGTCGACGCAACCTAAAGCGTATAATTCAAGTCTCCAACACCATAATAGATACGCTGATTTGGTAGTGATACTACTCTGGTGTCATTAGAGCGGAGAAAGAATATACAAACCTGTATCCAACAAATGTGTGTTGTAACTGTTCTGTCTGCTTGTAATTGTGCAGGTCGCAATTATATATATTGTCTTAATTTTATCTTGTTTTAGTTCAGGGATTTAGTTTAGTTATCCCTATTGACTGTTTTTTAATATATTCAAATAAATGAACTTTTAACTTTTCCAAATTTTGTTGTATGTATTTGTTAAGTCATAAGGTACATTATTTTATACCTGTTTTCTATTTGTGCCTTAAGGGAACCCTTTCTCTTACCTAGTTGTTTTCATCAACTCAAGCGCTAGTCTTCTAACCGGGTGTGATATTTTTTTGCGTGGTGTTTTCACAGTTTTACTATTTGAAGTGTTGCACAAATACTTTACACATTGACTCTTAATTTAAGTCTGACTGCTCTGTGCCAAGCTTCCAGGGGGTGAGCACGGGTAAGGTGTGTTTGTGACTTAGCCTCACTAGGATTGCATGATAAACTGTACGATAATGGTAGTTAATAGGTTGCGCCTTCTGCAGAAGATAGGAGAAAAGTACAAGCATAACAATTCCCTGTACCAATAATCCAGACTAATAAATTAGCATAAAAGTTCAACCTGAAACTACTCACTAATCTGTCCATAGGTGTCAATGTTATATGTTGTACTTTGTTATGTGTTGTGGTTATTCAGTTTGTAAATGAGAGTCATATTCAGCCAGATAAATTAGACACTAAATTAGACACATCAGGTTAATTACCAATATTAATATCACTATTAGTGAAACCAAACTAAATCATTTACAGCATTTGCTGTAGGCAATTCTCTACTTAGAACAAAAGTAGCAATTATACAGAATTGAAACTCCAGATGTAAAAAATCATCTTCAGGATACTTCTTTCTCAAAATAACAATAATCTTGTTAAACAATATTAAAAAAACAGACTTTTATGATACTTTTTTTCTCAGTCTTTTTACTTGGACTAACAAAAAAAATCAGCAATTTCTTGCAAAGTACAACTCTTCGTTTCAAAATCATGAAGATTTTACAAAAATTCAAGGTGGCTCCAATTCTTCTTCTGCTTCATCTTTAAAAGTTAATTGGTAACAGTTAGCTGGACTGTATATTTCTACAACTCATTCTTCTTCTGACAAAATTGTTAGATAAATTACTCTGGTAATTCGTACTTTCAATTTGGGATTCTCTTTCTTGTTGGTCTCCTAGCAACAGGCAATTAGCTGTCACTGTTCTCATAATCAATTACAATTGTCTCTAGTTCTGTTCTGAGCATTTCTGATCTCTGATTCTTCCAGTGTCCCTTTTTACTGACTCTTTTCATTGCTTCAAGCCACTTATCTCCTTGATGTACTTTCTTGTCTTTTGTATCTGCTGAGCCTTTTCCACTCACAGTTGATCTAGTGCTTTTATCAGCATCAGCAACTTGACCTACTGTGAATTGCTTTCCCTTGGGGGTTCTCAAAACATGAATTTTCAGCTTAGCTTTTTCACAAATTAGATCAGAGACTGTTTTGAGGTGATATCCACGTAGAGGGTGTTGCCGTTGTCCAGGCATATGTGGTGATGAGGGCCTGGGTGAAGGTGCTACTCGTGACTTAGCAGAAGTTCTTCACTCTGATTCTCAAACTGAAACAAACTCCTGGTACCTTCAGTCAATCAATCAAATCAAATTGGTTTTGTAAAGCGCTGCTTAACACCCGTGATGGTATCCAGGTGCTGGGAGTTGCTGCTGCTGGGTGCAGTCAGTCGAACAGCCAGGTCTTCAAACCTTTTCTGAATTCCTGCAGGGTGGGGGAGCTCCAGAGGTGAAAGGGGAAACCGTTCCAGGTCTTGGTGGCCAGGTAGGAGAAGGCGTGGCCACTACTCATGCTTTGGTGGAAGCGGGAAGTGTGGTCTATGGAGAGGGAGGTGGAGCACAGTTGTCTGAGGGGTTGGTGGAAGTCTACCTGTGTTTAAGGTAGGCTGGTCCTTCATTGTGGAGGGCCCTGTAGGTGAGGGTTAGAATTTTTAACTGGCACCTTTTGTGGATGGGGAGCCAGTAAAGTGTTCTGAGGTGAGGGGTGCTGTGGACCCGCCTTGGGTGGTCAATGACAAGCTTGGCCACTGAGGTCTGAATTCTGTTTAGCCGCTGTGAGGTGATATCCACGTAGAGGGTGTTGCCGTTGTTCAGGCATATGTGGTGATGAGAGCCTGGGTGAAGGTGCGTCTGCAGCTGGTGGGGAGCCATTTGAAGATTTTCTGGAGCATGTGGAGAGTGAGGAAGCAGGCTTTGGATACTGTGTTTATCTGTTTTTCATGGTGAGTTTGCTGTCAAGTACGATGCTGAGGATCCTTGCATGATCTGTAGGTGTGGGTGAGGTGCCCAGTTCTGCTGGACACTTGAGTCACCCTATGGATCCAGGAGGTTGTCGTTATCTTGGTGGTTGGTGAGTTGGTGGCTGATTGCCTCTTTCAGAACTTTAGCAGGCAAAGCGAGCAGAGAGATGAGCTAGTAGTTCTTGAGCTCTTCCGGGTCTGAGGATGGTTTTTTGAGGAGTAGTTTGACTTCTGCGTGTTTCCGTTTCTCTGGCAAGGTTCTTTGCTGACAGTGCGGTTCCCGAGGTTAAACTTGTGGTGGGAATACAGGTACCTGGGTACTCCTAAGTGGGGCTGTGGTTTCTCCCTGGTCTAAGAGTGATCTGATGCCAATAGTGGCTGTGATTAGGGCGGTTTCTGTGCTGTGATTTGAGCGTAACCCAGACTTCTGCCTTCTGCGGTGTCAGTGTTCTCAGTAGCTATGAAGTTGGAGAACCCTTTGACGATGCTGAAGAGTTCCTTGCTGTGGTTGAAGCTGGCTTCTTGGTGGGCAGTCAGGGTGTCCTTTTTAGCTTCCTTCAGGCATTGGTGGTAGTTATTGAGAAACAGTTTGAAGGTGGCTTTATTGGTGCACCTGATGCTTTCCAGTCGTTTGTAGATGCATTTGGTGGATTTAAGTTCCGGAGTGACCTAGCTGGTGTGTTTGGTAGGTCTGCCTGGCTTGGCAAATTTGAAGGGGGCGACTATGTCAGCGCATTCAGTGATTCATGGGTGTCTATGACAGCCACCTCAAGGTTGGAAGTGACGTCCGGGGGGAGGCGCAGAGGATGTTGGTCCATAGGTTTTCGGTTACCTTGCTACAGCTCCTCTGGGGGGTGCTGGTCTGATTGATGGGGGTGTCAAAGGTGGTTGTGATGGAGAAGTGGACAATCGAGTGGTCAGAACAAGTGATTTTGGCGGCATAGCTGTAGCTGATTCTGTTGTTGGCTGTTAAGATGGGGTTCAGTGCATGCCAGGCATTGTGTGTGGGGTAAATGACAAGTTGGGTGAGGCCGAGGTTGTTCATGCTCTCAAGTAGGTTGCCTGGGTTTGCGTTGTTGGGGTCATCTCCTTCATTTTCACTAGTTTCAGGATCTTCAGGATTCACTTCTTCAGGGTCCACTTCTCCCACCTCTAGATCCAGGCAGCAAACTTGAGCTTGACTCTGTGAATTAGTAGTTGTTGTCACCACTTCTTCATGTGCCATCTTCACTCTTATTGCATGAACTACATGGACCTACTGCAAGATTTTGGTACACTTTGCAGCAGCATTAGTCACAAGCACAACTTGATGTGGCCCTTCCATCTCTGTTCGAGACAGTTCTGGCAAATGAGCAGAATACAGTCACCTGCTTGAAGTGCATGGCAATGAGGGCCATATTCACAAGGAGCCATCGCCGAATTAACAGCACTTTATGACAGCCAAAGTCATGATAAATGTACCTCCCCATTCACAAGCTGGTGCTAACAGCCCACAGCACCAGTTTACCCGCGATAGCATTGCAGCGCGGAACGTCAAATTCCCCTTTCGCCACAGACCAACTACCTCGGCATCCAATTCACTCAAATACATTCATTGGTGGGGCCCATGACACCAATATACTTACACTCCGTTGATCTGTTTTCTGAGGGAAAATACGCTTCCCAACGCTGACATGAGAGTAATACCTTTACCTTACCCTTAAACCCATTGCCCTCAGACTCCTAAGATATCCCTCTCATAAGGAGATGGATCATTTAGTTGTTATATTTGGCTTTAATGAATAATGCTCGTCTATCTATACATTACTTCCTTTTTTTTTGTAAAACATTTTTATTGGCATTTATAAACAATAATACACGCAGGCACACGCGGTATCGCCATTATCATAGAGACTTACATATCAGGAGTGCCCAGTCACAGCCCTTTCGATCTCTCAGTCGCATGGGCCCTCAGGCCGTTCGCCTCTACCCTGAGTGGGGCTGCAGGTATGTGTCCGGGACCAGCCTCTGGGTATGCCCTACTGGAGCGCGCAGTGATCGCCTCGCCGCATGGGTGCCTTGCAATGTTATTGAACCCCTGTGAGGGGTGTCGCAGAGGCTATAGGATTGCAGCCATTAAATAACCATGAACTAACTGGGGGCAGAGAACTAGGGAATGGGGGTGCACTATGTCGCCTATCAGGAATACTTGTAGCTATGCGCTCGAGAGCTGGACCATCGTGTGGGAGAAGGTCGGGGTGGTCGCGGACGCGGAGGAGGGGAGGGGGCAGGGGAGGCGGGAGCATCGATCATAGCCTATGAGGAACCTGGCGGTGGGACCTGTGGTGTCTGCCTCTGCGAGGCACCGGGTGCTTGGACTGCCTGCGCATTTCCCAGGGTGGGCTCTGGAGTCGTGGGCGCCCCCGTGGGGTCAATCAGTCTTGAACTCGCCACAGCCGCTGTTTCCTGCGCAAAAGCGTGCATTAACATGGCCCAGGGCATGGAGATCGGGTGTTTGCGCATCCCCCGGGCCTCCTCCGTTCTGACTGTGGTTTCCTCCACCTTGCCCCACTTCTTGACTGCTCCCACCCATGCCGCTAGAGGCGTCTTCCAATCCATAGCAATGCATCGTTTGGCGAGTCGCAACACCAGGAAAGCAAACCTCCTCTCCACTTTCTGAGGTTTATGTCGCCCATGAATACCCAGCGCACACGCCTCCCATGTGTCCAGGTCCTGGAACCCTGTAACCGTTTTAAGGGCAGTGTGAATTGTGTGCCAGTAACTGTAGAGCGTCGGACAATCCCAAAACATGTGCTTAAACGAGGCAGCAGGCTCCAGGCATCTAGGGCAACCAAACACACCGTCAGGGAAATATTTCTGCAGCTTTTCGGGGGTGAGATACGCCCTGTGCAGTATATGCAACTGTATGTTCTTAAACCGATAGTTGCGGGACACTTTTTTTGTGGATTCCAGAGCCCTGGTCCACTCCCTGTCATGTAGAGGCCTTTGGAAGTCATCTTCCCAGTGTTCTCTAAGGGTCGCCAACGTAGGACTTCGCAGGGTCCGTACCGCTTTGTAGATCCAAGTGACAAGATGGCGACCAGATCCCATCTGCAGTATCGCATGGATGACCAGGTGCGTGGGGGGCTCCGTATCGATCCCCCTCCACTGCCTGCGGCAGTCCGTGAGAAGCTGCCTGTGCCGTAGGAACTGCCCCCCGGGAAGCTCGAAGTCCCCGACCAGTGCATCGAAGGTCCGCAAGCTCTCCCCGGAGAACAGCATCCCCACTTCCGTCACCGCATGATCCGTCCACACCTGCATCATTTGCTCTGTGTAGTACGCCCGACCCCTAGGGAGCCCCACCAACGGCAGCAGCGGAGAGTACAGGGGAGTATCCCGACTAAGTCGGTGAACACGCGCCAAGCAGGCGCACGCCGTCATGACCTGGAGGGGCCGAGATAACGGCGGTGCTGCACCCGGCAGCAGAATGCGATGGACAGCGGGGATTGGAATCCGCCCCGTCTTAGTGAGCAGCTCCTCTTATGCCCGGCCTGCCGTCCAACGCGACACCCACTGTAATTGGGCGGCAAGGAAATACGCCTCGAATGAGGGAGCCACCAACCCACCCTGGTCAAGGGGCAATTGCAGTTTTGCCAGGGCTATACGCCGGCGGCCGTTTACCCAAATGAGGGTCCCAAGCAGGGCATCCAGCTCACGGAACAGGGATCGCGGGGGAACCACCGGAAGATTGGAGAAGAGGTAAAGCAGGCGCGGGACCAGGATCATCTTCGCGACGGCTATCTTTCCCGGGACAGCCAAGTGGAGACCCTTCCAGAAATGGACCAAGGATCGGATGTTGCCCATCAGTGTGCGGTAATTCCCCTCATAGATATCTTGCGGCGTATGGTATAGCTTAACGCCGAGATATCGAACCGCTTGGGGACTCCACCAGATATCAACGTCTCCTATTCGTATCGGATCCTGGGGCACGACTTGTGTTAAGGGATAGGAGCCTAGCTGATGCAGGTCTCTATCTGGTTTAAGGAGGGATACTATAACGGATTTGCGCATGGAGTGAGGTAGGCCTCCCGCGTCTAGAGCTGCCTGAAACTGCAATTCTAGTTGAGGGACCAACTGGGACGCAAAAGTCTGGTAAAATTCAAGTGGGAAGCCATCCAGGCCAGGGGCCTTGTGAGTGGCTAGCGCCTTCATAGCGTGCCGAATCTCGGCCGCCTTGAGAGGGCGATCTAGGTCCAGACGCGTATCACGGTCTATGCGGGGAAGCCGAATACGGTCCAGGAATTCAGCCAGGGCGTCATCCGACACCAGGGGATGGGGGCTAGTGTACAAGTGCATGTAATGATCTTGAAAGGCCTTGAGTATCTGACCCTGCGAATACACCAAGGTACCCTGGTCATCACGAATGGCCGTGATGGTCGGGAGACTCGAATCCTGCTTTATGAGCCATGCCAATAGGGTGCTCGTGCGATCGCCTTCTGTGTGGGCCCTAGCAGCGTATGCCGCGAAATTAAACCGACGCATGCTTGCCAACGCTGCGGCGTACGCAGTCTCGGCACTAGCTAACGCTGCCGGTGTGGCTTTAGCGGGGTCTGTCTCCTTAGTAAGCGCGGCCAGTGCCCCTTCTGCCCGCTAAATGTCCCCCTCCAGAACCCGCCGGACCCCCGCAATATGACGAATGCAATTGCCACGCATTACAACCTTAAAAGCATTCCATTCCGACGCTCGCGTACTGGCCGTGCCGGCGTTCTCCCTGAAATAATGACTGATGTGATCCGCCAAGGTTTGTCGGAAGACCGGGTCTTCGAGACTGTCCCGAGGGAGGCGCCAAGCGGGGACGGGGGGATGCGGCGGGCGCCATTGCAGTGTTATCGTGTGGGCGTCATGGTCTGATATAGTTCTACCCAGGTAGTCAGCGTCCAGAACGGTAGAGAGGATGGTGGGGGAACAAAGGAAACAGTCCAGACGCACTCTAAGGTTATGCGGTCTGGAGTGGAACGAGTAAAGTTTAGCGGTGGGGTTCCGAGTCCGCCAAGCATCCGCCAGAGACCAATGACGCATCCACGTTGTGAACCGTTTTGCCTGCGTTACAATGGGGGAGGTGGGGAGGGGCGGGTGGGATCTGTCTAAGGTTATGTCTTGTACGCAATTGTAATCGCTCCCCAAGATCCATGGCACCTGCGTGTATGTGCTTAAGGGGTTGGATAGCGTGTCCCAGAATTTGGTTGATCGACCTTCGGCCCATAGATGCTGCGTAGTAATATCGTCTGGCCGTCTAACCGACCGAGTGATAGTATATAGCGACCCTCCGGATCTATTACGTGTGACAATTCCTGAAAAGGGACTCCCGGGCGCACCCATATGAGGGCACTGCGGGCGAATGCGGAGTAAGTTGTGGCATAAAGGGCCCCCCGCCAGCGTCTACGCAGTTTCGTCACCTCCCCCGCCGTTAGGTGTGTCTCCTGCAGGATTGCAATTTGTGCCTGGTGACGCTTGATGTATGCGTATATGGAGTATCGCTTGCGCGCCGTATGCATGCCTCGCACATTCAGTGTAAGAATTGTGGTTTTACCGGCTTGTGCCATCAGTGCATGTGTCTAGTGCACGTCGCAGGATGGGTCAGTCGGGTCCCCCAGGGGCCCCCGGCTCCAATCCCCCCGTCCCACCCCGTGGGTCCAGCGCATCAACGCAGCAGCTCAGCGGCGCGTGGGTAGGGACATAGTGCAGAAGGTGTGTGTGGGAAGGGAAGGGGAAACTAGGGTGAGGCGAATGTAACTTGCCCCAACGTGGGGGACATATCGCCAAGCACAATACATCCAAACTGACTCGCATGAGAGCATGAACCTATTAGTGAAAGGGGGTCGGCTGGCGTCTGCTGAAGGCTCTACAAGCGGGCTGTGCGTGGTATCTATGGCTAGCCACTTGGGCAATATAGGCGCTTCTGGGGATGAAAGTGCCCGAGGCAACGGGGGGAACGCTAGGAACGCTGGGCCGGCAAATGTATGAGGCGGGGAGTATCACCCCATGCTGCGGATGTGTGGCCCTCGATACAGAGCCAGTCATATCAGATCGTCTGCTGTTCGCGGGGTGACTGAAGGCAGAGCCCCCGAGTCCACTCCGGACTGTGTCGCCTCACTGTCCTCTTCCTCCTCTGATGTGAAGACATTGGGGGCACGCTCCAAGTCCGTTGCCGGGGAAGCCGGGCAAAGGCCCGCTGCCGCTTTGAGGGCCTGGCGCCGTTCCTGGACGATCTGCTCCAAGTCCGGTGACCCCAAAGTGTGTGACGGCCCCCCGGGGGTACCTGGGCGGTGTCGTCTCCGTGAGCGCTGCCTCCTGGGTCCCCCCACATTCGCTTGTTGTTCTTGAGGGCGCCCGGTCCGTCGGCTCACAGTACAGTTCTGGTCCGCCCAGTCGTGCGCCTCCTCCGGTGTTGTGAAGAAGTGGGTGACACCGCCGTGGATGATCTTCAGGCGGGCCGGGAATAGGAGAGAGTACTGTATTTTTTCTTCCCTTAGGCGCCGTTTCACCTCCATAAGGGACGCCCGTTGGCGTTGGACTGCACGTGAGTAGTCGGGAAAGATCATGACAGTTTTATTCTCGATGCGTAGCGGGCCTGCCTGCCGGGCCGCTCGTAGTACCGCATCCCGGTCCCTGAAGTGGAGTAATTTGGCCAGCATCGGGCGAGGTGGGGCTCCCGGCTGCGGCCGTCGAGCCGGCACACGGTGCGCCCTCTCAACAGAGAAGTAGGCTGTGCGGTCTTCACCAGGGGTAAACGATTTAGTCCAGATTTCAACGTACTCCACCACATCTGCCCGTTCAATTCCCTCCGGCAGCCCGAGGACGCGAATGTTGCAGCGTCGAGACCGCCCCTCCAGGTCATCAATGCGTTCTTCCATGGTGGACATGCGACTCATCAAAGCGTGCATCGAGTCCCGGTGTGTGTCCACCATAGGTTGGATGTCGGCGACCGCTTTTGCATTGTCCGTGACTCTATCTGCTAGTTTACGGTGGTCATTACGGAGGAGACTGACGTCCGTAGTTAGGGTGCCCAGCTGCTGCTCCAAGGAGAGTCGCGACTGTTCAATCGCCGCCAGGACCTAATCCAGCTTGGTCGACAAGGATGGCTCTCCATTCGATCCTGCGGCCACCGGGGCCCCTCCACGCGTGCCGGCCGGGACCCCTGATGCTGCCCCTGGGGTCGACAGCACCGCCCTAGACTTGCCCATGATGTCCACCGGGAGGGCTACCGCAGGCGCGGATCGGGTGCAGTATCCTGGCTAGGTGTGGTCGTGACCGGCCCTGGGCCCTCCGGCGCTCCGCTGCGACTCGTCGTCAACTGGCGTTCCTGCTGGGCCATATCGCTTGTGGGGTAGGTAGGGCCGCGGAGGGCAAAGCAGCCGATCTCCCACGGTGCCGTCGCCAGTCCCCTCTCGCCTGCGGCCAGAGCCCTCCTCCATGTGTCCCCAGGACAGACTCCGCCGCCGGGTCAGCAGTGCTCTGTCTGGGAGACTGAGTCGGCTTCAGCGCCTCGCGGGTCCTCCGCTGTCTCCCCCGCACTCCGGTCAGACCCCCGGGGGGTCGCTGCTGTTAGTGTGGGATCCGGGCAGCACCCCCGGGTCCTAGGAACTGGTGTGCAACACTCCACGGTCTCGCCGCTCCTCCTCCCAAGTCACTATACCGGGATGCCACCGGCCGCCATCTTAAGGTCAGGAAGACGTCTCCGCAGTCACCACCGGAGGCCTCCTCACGCGGGAGTCAACCCCCCCGGCGCCACCTTCAGACCAGTGCACCACTGCGCGGGCCCACCTGTACCTCAGCCTCCAGTGTCCCACAGCACGGCCGCTTCCTGGTCTCCCTCAGATCGCCTCCAAGTCGCGCCGGTCGACAGTGGCGGCAGTCCCCGCCAGCCGATGCCTGCATCCACAACACCCCTCGTCGGGTCTCTCCGTGTCGCTTCTCAGCTCCGTTGGCACCCCGACTCACCACCAATGTCTGCCACACGGGGGGGGGTTATGGGGGGCTCACCGGCACCCCCGAGGCACTGGAACCCGTGGTCCGCCACAGTATCACCCTCTCTCCAGGCAATCCGCTCCAGAGGCAGTCAGACAGCCCCGGCGGGGAGCGGGATCTCCACCTCCAGCGCTCCGACCCCTGGACCGTAGTTCGTAAGCGGTTGCGGCGGAGCTGGGCGGGTGCCATTTTGCGATCGGCACCACCTCCTCGTCCGAGCAGCTCCCGCATCGAAGTCCTGGCACCCAAGAGCCGTTCCGCTACCAGGTCGCCAGTGCCGGACTCCCCGTGCCTCAGGGCAGCTTCAGAGGTTGATAAGGCGCCCCCAGGCTCAGCGAGAACAGGCGAGGTGAAAGCCCGATCTCTGAGCCTCAGCAAGACGCGTCCGTCTAGGCGGCCATCTTAGCCACGCCCCCATCTATACATTACTTCCTTACCACATTTCTCTTATTCAAATACCCGACACAACACTTTTGTCAATTAATCAAATATTCTTTATCGAAATTATATTGCAAGAAAAATTAGAAATCATCATCAACAGTTCAGAGCATCATATTTACCTATTCTGGCTAAAGTCGTCCTCTAAGTCAATCAGTCAAAGAAGAATTTATTCAGCAAAGTTAGGCCGCAATACAGTCATTCAGGATAACAGCTGTCCAGCAGTGTCACCGTCCTCTCCGTCAGCATAACGTCAGGAAATCGAGTTTGTAAAAGAAGAGCGTTTTTTAACCTAATTCCCTACCTACTTTTGTAATGAAAATAATATCAAAAATGTATCAAGATCGGGGTTTAGAGAGTCCGGATTGGTCAATTTGGGGTTGTGAGGTGAAGTTCTCACATAGTCCGCAAAATGAGGTCATCGCACTTGCTTGTTCCGGCTTTTAAATTGAGCTTTGTCTTTAGTCTTGGATGGGTTCCCGGAGCGTCCTTGGAGGGTACATGTTCTCCCGGGGGCAGGTCCAGGCCACTGTTGCTGGCGGTGACACCTGCGCACTTCACCCAGAACCTCGTGTTGTCAGGGCAGTCACGTTTAATGTCTCGTTCAGCAATCTTGTATAGGCCGAAATGGTCAACTTAAGCAAAAGAAACACAAAAACGTAATTAAAACATAGAAATGACTAATCAAATGTTATCCCCTTGCTAATACCCATATGTGTGTGTATTTATCTAGCAGAAGCAACATTCAGAGCGTCTTATACTCACTGAATAAAGCACAAATCACAAATACATCACCAAAGCAACATATAACATGCAATATTCTAATTTTCAACTATTAATATGCGTACACAAGTTAATTTACAATTAATATAGCCATGCAAAGTGCAATTCCCACGTGTAATTCTTTTGTTAATATAGTTGGTGAGTTATCACCTCAAACAAATTAATAATATTACAATTAATTGATTATTCGGATTAATATAAACATGCAGAATGGGGGGTATACAAAATGTTGTACTACCCGCTCCAGCAATCCCCCCTTTGGTGATTATATCACCACACTAATTTAAAATTGTGTATCCCTTTTACGGAAATTTCAAATAAATTTCTTGTTTCGTTCTTGTTTCAGTTTCCCCTGTTTCTTCTATTTGTTGCTGTTTTATACATGCTATCCTTTAATTCTTCAAGTTCTATTTCTTCAAATTCTCTTTCTTGTTTCTTATCCCTTCTCCTTAAGTTTTCTCTTTTTATTCTTTTCTGGTTTTTATTCTTTCTACAACAAATACAACCTAGTCTAATTATTAATACTAAGGAAATCACACAAGTTAATGGAAATAATATCTTACCTATAAATGTACTACCTAGTTTTACTACAAAGTCTTGAATAGCTGATATTTTCTTACCAATCTTCTCCCAAACACCTTCAACCTCCAGTGGTACAATTTCGTTATGCAATTCTGTAATATTTTTAATATAATTTTTCAAATCTTTACTTTCGTCAGGAATGTAAGTACAACAATGTTGAACTTTCAGCATTCCACAGACTCCACCCTCTTTTGCAAATAAAATATCAAGGGCAAGTCGATTTTGCATTACCGTTGCACGCATGGCAACCATTTCAGTATTTACCAATAAAAATCCTCCAGCGGTGCTTGTTGACAAGCGATCCACTACTGTTGAAAGTTTTCTAATTTTGTTTGCATTCAGAGATATTCCCACTGCGGGTATCAGTGCTCCAAAAATGTCACCCACAATTTCAGTCCAAGATTCTCTCTTACTACGTGCTAAATAACTACCTAAACTATGTACACCATCTTCTCCTCTATCCATGTGAAAAATCTTTGGAAAAACCAGGCCAACATGTGCCATACCAATGGTCTGGCAAACGATAATATGCCCTGTTCCCACAAATGAAATACAGTCCTGGAAAGACTGGATCTCTTCCACCTTTAAATCCCCATCCTCCCATGATTCGATATGTATCATGGGACTCACTATTCCCTAGAAAATAATTGTCATACGCCGTCTGATTCCTTCTTATACACAATTTCCCTTTCTGAGGCCAATCTAAAGCCATAGTTGGACTCGTTTCTCCTCTTAAATGTTTCTCCATTTCTACATCCCAAACTGTTTTCTCCACTTTCCCTTCTGAAACCTTTCTTTGCATTTTCAATCTCCTTTCTTCAACCATATCCAAAAATGTCTTCTCCTCTTTCTTTAAACTGCAAGTCAAGTTATTTCTAAATATATATCGTAAGGTTAGTTTATTTGTCTCTAAGAAAAATTCACCTAATACCTTTGCAGGTTTTACCTTGTTTAGTTTGTTAATTGCTGGTACTTGTGAAAATATAGTATCTACATCTGAAAAATAATACTCTAATTTACCTGTTTGATAAAATAAACTAGCTATTACACTACATGTTATTCCATATGTTACAGGAAGGTGATGATAAGTCACTCCTTCGGATACAGATGCAGGTAATTGCATACATACATAGCAATCCCTACGTCCATTGTTTTTACATATTCATACAACAATTTTGAAAACACATTGTTAGAAAAACCTGTTATTGACCTATCTTTATGTAAATAGTTTTTATCTATTCTAGTTGGAACTACCTTTTGAACTTTCCCTATATTAGTTATGTTATCACTATGTCCTTCTAATGTATCTACAGTAACTTTAAATGAAATTAGTAGAGCAAGAACACTCCAAAGAAGCATTAATAATCCTGTACAACAACAACACATTTTTCACAGTCTTCTAATGAAGGTACATCTACTTTTGCTATTTTCTATGTTTGCCATCTTTCTAAAATGAGCCGTGTCTTTTGACTTAGCCTCTTCTACTTCACAACTAGTTTCTAACCCTAGGCTTCTAAGCACCTACGTGGTTCTACCAGTTTTTGTCTTTTTCAATATTTTATTGTTTTTCCATCAGTAATTTCTTTATCTCATTCAGTTTGGCATCTCATCATTCTTCACTTTCCTTTCGTTTTCAACATACAAGTTGTCCTGAACATCCGCTTCTTCTCCAATATCGGACAAGATAACTCCCAGGATTTCCGATTCGTCGTCTTCCTCAACCACTTCCGGTACAATCACCTCTGGATTTCCTTGGCTATCCGCCTCTTCCTTCACTTCAGGCAGGGCCGCATATGTCCATTCTGGTGATTTATACTTCTGGCTAGGTTTTCTTGTTCGTTTGTTTTCTTTGACTACTGTCTGTTCTTCTTCTTTCGATTTTTCCTGACTCGTTACTTCATTCACCTGTTCAGCTCTTGGCGAATTTACACGTGTCAGTCGATATCTCTGTCTCTTTATTTTGTTTGGCCACACCTCGTCTTTTGCCGCTGTTTTCAATTTACTCCCTTTATCATTCTTTTCAGTTCTCCAAGCTCTCTTTCTCAGAACTCGGCCTTCTGGTATTTCATCTTCGCTTTCCTCAGACTCTGTTTCAACTTGCTTTTTACCTTCAATTAGTTCTTTTTCCACCTCTTTTGTTTTCCCTACTTCTGTCCCTCCTCGAATCTCCGTCACGCAATCTTCCTGCTGACTACTTGTCCCTGCTTCTAACTGGATGTTGGAGTTCCCTACACCTCCTCGGGGGTCTTCCGCAATAATCTTTCCCTCTCTCTCTGTATCTGGCACCTGTTCATCTAAAGGTGTTATCTCAGGTGGAATTTCTCTCAATCCTTCATCTGGCACTTCCTTCTCACGGATTTCTTTTATTGTCTCTCCACTGTCCTTTTCTTTGTTCTTCCTTTGTTCTTTTTTAGACAAATGTGCTCTTTATTCTGTCTCTGAGTCTGAACTGGATTCAGAAATCTGCAATCTTTTCCTCAGGGAGTTACTTCTGGGGACCAAAGTTAACCTTGGATCTGTCTCCCCCCTTTCAGAATTTTCTCCTTCTTTATCTTTTGGCTCTCCGTCATCTGACTCAGTACTGGATTCTGCTCATCAAAATACTCCTTTTCTTTACAGTCAACTGGATTTGGAATTCTCAAGGTATGACTTGCATGGATCCGGTTCTTCAATCCAGCACAATTCACAGCTGTTGCTGTAGTCAAGATGACTTGCCTTGGTTTTCCCCACCTGGGAACCAAACAGTTTCTTCTTCTGTGTACTTTTATCCTTACCCAGTCCCCTGGGCTTAGATCATGAGCTGGCTTCTTTTCAAGAGTGGTGGCATCCGCTCCAACCTGATGAAACACAGAATGAACTGTGTCAGCCAGGCTTTTACAGTATTTCAATACCATGTCATCAGTTATTGTCATCAGCTTGTTGACTGGTATAAATACATGTCTCATTGCGCGTCCCATGAGGATTTCATGAGGACTCAAACCAGTAGTTCTGTCTGGCATTGATCTAATAGTCATGAGTACTAGAGGCAAGACATCGGGCCATTTCATTCATTTGTTCTACTACACCAGAAGCCTCTGGTCGGTAGGCACAATGCAGTTTTTGTCGTACATTCAATGCTTCACAAATCAGTTTTATGATCTCATTATGAAAATGTCCTCCTCTGTCTGATTCAATTGTTACTGGGAACCCAAACCTAGGTATAAATTCCCTCAACAATAATTTTGCCACTGTCATTCCATCATTTCTTCTTTCTGGGAACGCATCTACCCACCTGGAAAATAGGCACACCATCACCATAACATACCTCAACCTGTTACAAGGAGGCATTTCAATGAAATCTACTTGCATTCTGGTGAAAGGCCCTCCCTCTCCACCTATTGTTCCTAGACTCACCACTGTCTTTCTTCCGGGATTGTACTGCTGACAAATTAGACATCTTTGACAAATACTTTCTGCCACAAGCCTAAACTTGGCATTATACCAAGTCTGTTTAAAAGACCTATTAATGGCGTCTCTCCCTATATGTCCCTGTCCATGATACATCCGTGCCATGGCAGACATCATGCTATCAGGCATAACTGGTCTTCCATCTCGATAGACCCACACATGATCTTTCTCTCTTGGTGCACATCCTGCTTTTACCCACTGTTTTACTTCTTCCTCTCCTGCTTCTTCCTGCAACTGTCTTACCTCATCCCATGTTCCTTCAGTGTTAGTAAACATTGGGAAACAAGAAACCGATTATTTTTCCTTTGCCCGATTGATTGAATTCTGATTTCGTGCACAATACTGTGCCATGTCATTAGCAAATTTATTTCCAGTGGCAATGTATTCACCACTGCGACTATGAGCAGCACATTTTACCACAGCCAATTGCTTAGGCAGCTGTATTGCCTCAAGCAACTTTCCAACCACTTCAGCATTCTATATGGGAGTCCCACTTGAGGTCAGTAAACCTCTTTGCAGCCACATTTGGCCGAAATCATGGACCACCCCGTAGCCATACTGGCTATCAGTTATCACAGTCACTCTCACACTTTTCCCAATCTTACATGCTCTGGTCAGGGCGATAAGTTCAGCTACTTGGGCCGACCTTACTCCTTTCAAATAGGATGCTTCCATTACTGCTGCAACTGTACATACTGCATATGCTGCACTTAGCACTCCATCATCTGTCCTCAAACAGGATCCATCAACAAACATGACATAATCACTTTCTGGTAAAGATCATCTTTTATGTCAGGCCTTGGTTTTGTACAAAAATAAAGTACATCCAAACAACCATGATCTGCTTCATCTCTTACCTCCACATGCTCTACATCAGGCAACAGCGTTGAAGGATTTACATTCACGCATCTCACAAGACTCACATTTGTTGCACCCAAAATGACCTTTTCATACTTAGTCAGTCGGCTGTGCGTCATATACTGAGTACGACTCCTTGTTAAAAGAATCGCCACATCATGAGGCACAAATACTTTCACAGGGTATCCCATCACAATTCCTTCACTCTGTTCCAAACTTCGACATGTAGCAGCTACTGCTTTCAGACACCCGGGAAGGGCGACAGCTACTGGGTCCAACATGGATGAAAAATATGCAATTGGTTTCCTCAGTTTTCCATGTTTCTGCACTAGAACAGAGAGTGCACATCCATTTCTCTCACTGCAATACAACTCAAACTCCTTATCATAGTCAGGCATACCTAATGCTGGCGCTTCACACAATCCTTCTCTTAACTTCTTGAATGCTGCCTACTCATCTTTATTCAAATCAATCGGATCTCTCACATCACTTCTTGTCAGACGTACCAAAGGTTTTGCAATCAAGGAAACATTTCCTATCCATTGACGACAATATCCAACCACTCCCAGAAACATTCTCACTTCTCTTTGGGTCATTGGTGGACTCATTCTTTTTATGATCCTCATTCTATCTATGGTTATTTTCCTGTGTCCTTTCTCAATGCTGTGTCCCAAATATTGGACTTCTTTCTTACAAAATTGTAATTTTGATGGTGACACTTTTAGTCACCATCTGCCAAATGATTCAAAAAAGCTACTGTGTCTACCTCACAAGCTTCACGTGTTTTTGATGCCACAAGTAGGTCATCGATGTACTGGACTAGTAATGAATTTTCAGGCATTTCTAGACTCTCCAAAGACTTTTTCAATAGCTGATTAAATATTGAGGGGCTTTCTGTATACCCCTGTGGAATCCGGCACCACGCCAAAATGCGCTCGCCGAAACGAAATCCAAAAATTTGCTGACTGTCATGGTGCAATGGGATGGAAAAGAAAGCATGGCACAAATCAATCACTGTGTACCATTCTGCGTCATGAGGGATCTGATATAAAATCACAGATGGATTTGGTACAATGGGACAAGATGGTACAACAATTTTGTTTATCTTTCTCAGATCTTGCACTATTCTGAACTTGGCTTTTTCAGTCCCATTATCGGTGAATTACATGGGCTACTCATTATTTCTCTCAAAATGTCTTGTTTTATCATTTTCTCAATCACAGGAGTAACTCATTCAATTATTTCAAGGGTCAATTTATATTGTGGGACATTTGGATAACATACTCCTTCTTTTACAGTTATCTTTACTGGATCTACATTCCTCATCAATCCTACATCTTCTCCTGAAATCCCAAACTTCTGTTTTTACTGATTGTGTCAATTCTTTTGGTAGTTCGCCAGGGTTGAATACAGCATATGTTCCTGTAACCTCTTTCTCTCTGTTTGCCAATGTCATTTTATACAACACATCATCATCTGGTGTTTCAAAGGCTATTCCATCTGGAGTACAAAATATTGTGCAATTCATCTTGCACAATAAATCCCTACCTAACAAATTCACAGGACTAGTGTCACACACTACGAATCTGTTCATTTCAGAAAATGTCCCTATACTAACTTTCACTGGTTCTGTAAGGTAAGTTTTAATCTGTCTGTTGGAGACCCCAACTACTTGGATTGTTTCATCCGAGAGAGGAAGATTCTTGACATCAGCTGATCTAACAGTTGATCGAGTAGCACCAGTATCAACTAAGAAAATAATATTTTCATTATTAACCTTTCCATCTACAAATGGGCCTGTCTGGTCTACTTCTAGAGTTGCGCCAAGTACGCACTCTTCTTCCTCCCTTCGGCACCGTCAATAACCTTCTTCTGAATCGCTTTCATCGCGTTGCAGCCAATACTGCTAAGCAGCGCTAGCGCGTTGCGGCTTATTTACCTGTTCTTCGTTGTAGGATCCATTCTCCTTACTATACTTCTGCCAATTTTTGTTCTGTGGAAAAGGTGGTTTTGGCACCTGATTCTGTTGTGTTACACCCTGCTGTTGTAGTTGCTGTTGACCACTCACCTCATTCTGCACCTGTGGATTCAAGGATGAATTTTCATCATTAGTACTTGGTGGATTCTTACACTCGGATTTCCAATGCCCTATCCTACCGCAATTATGACACGGAAATTTCTTTTTAGCTTCCTCAATATTCCCTTTATTTTTCCCAGGATTGAATCTTGGTTTTGATCCCGCTTGTTCCACTAATTGTGCTTCCTGTCTCCCTGCTACTTTTACCTGTGCCCACATTGCCTTCTCTTTTAGTTTTCGCTGTTTTGCTTCAATTTCCTCACTGAAATATTTAGCATGTCTCAATACTTCGTCTATTTTCTTGTTTTGCCAATCTACCGTATGCTGTTTTATCATTTCACTAATTTCTGGACGAAGACCATATACAAACCTGTATACGAAATGACTCAAATCCTTGTCACTCAAATTCTCATCTCCACTGAATTGTTTAACCTTTCATAATAGGCATGTACTGATTCTTTGCTTTCTTGATGTGTTCTGTCAATTTTCACCCAATCTGTCTCTTTAGGGGGTACTTAGTTCTTCAGGAATGCCATAACCTGCTCATATTTCTTCATTACTTCAGGGTCTGGAGCTCCTGTCTTAGGATCCCTTGGGTATTCCTGTGTCGGCCAATCTATTACTAGCTTACATTCTGTCCATAGATCTGCTGGTACAATTATGTCAAACAGGCTATTTAGATCAATCCACAATACTTTGGATGATTTCACAAATCTGTCCACCTGTCTATACCACTCGACGGGCTTTTCACGCAGTCGAGGGCAGTCATTCGTACATGACAAAATATCCTGTCTAGTCCATGGGACATGCACATATCCTCCTCCTGGAATCTCTCTCATAGGGTATTCTGTCACAACCTTCTCTTTCTCTCTCACAGGATAAGCTGAAAACGTTTTGTCTGAGACTTTGTCTCGCTTACGATACCATCTGCTCTTCCATTTGTCCACATCTCCCCATTTTCTCAACAAAATAATTATATCCTTAATCTGACCTATTTGTCCTGTGGTATTCATGTTTTCAATGTCTTTTTCAGTGAAATCTACTCGACAGGGTTTCTGTAAGGCTTTTACCTTTTCAATATCAATACCCATCTCATTTGCCACTTCTTCTAATCTTTCATGAAGATTTTTTGCTCTCCATGTCACGCTTTTGCACAGAAATAACAATTCCTCATCTTGGTACGTTTTTAACTTCTCTGTCGGGATAGTTCCTACTATTAATTCTTCCAGTACCATTCGTAATTATGCTACATCTATTGACTGGGATTCGTTATCTTTCTTTTGCAAGTTTCTCAACCATTCACTCAACTCCTCTGTTGACGGACCAACAGGCTTTTCTACATTTCCTTCTCCAAAATCTTTTTGTGTTTCTGACATAGGGCCTCATGTAGGTAGCGAAATACCGGTCGGTAACGGCCGATTTTCGGTAAATATGCCGTTACCGACCGGTATTCAGACAAGTGAGATGTAGGAGTCCAAAAACCACTTTTCGGTAAATATGAGGCGGTAAATACCGATTCATAGTTACCGAATTCTAAAATACCGATTCATATTTACCGAATACATAATTAACGGATCGGTAAATATGAAGTGGTAAATATGAAGTGGTAAAAATTTAAAATGACATGTAGGAGCAGTCGGTAATTAAGAAATCCAGGAAAATCGGTAAATAAGAGTCGGTAATTAACACGGATTGAAAGCAGGTGGTAACCATCAACAATGCACATAAGCAATCCCAAAATGCAACAGCGTGGACAACATGGCCGCCATGTACGTCATTGCAAGACGCCTACGTCTACAGGCAGCAGGACTGAGGGTGTGGCGACGGGAGGAACAAATCTACAGACAGCGCATCACACTATTACAGCTGACTGATGCAGAGGTACATGAGAGGTACAGGCTACACCCCGAAACCATCATGGACCTGATAAGGGACCTGCACCCACTCCTGGACCAGCCAACAAGAAGGGCGCACGCCATACCACCACATGTGCAGGTGCTCTGCAGCCTACATCTACTGGCATCCGGCAGTTATCAGGTGGTGATAGCTGCGGTGGGTGGTGTATCCCAGAGTTGCCTGTCCCGTTTCTTCAGGAAGTTCCTGGATGCCATGATGCAGAGAATGCACCACTACATAAGCTTCCCAAACACACAGGCTGCACTGCAGAAAACAAAAACAGACTTTTATCACATGGCACAGTTCCCCCATGTCCTCGGCTGTATTGATGGTACACACATCCCAATCTGTCCACCAGCTGATACAGAGCACATCTACAGGAACAGGAAGTCCACCCACTCCATCAATGTGCAGGTGATCTGTGATGCAGGGAACATCATCACAGATATTGTTGCAAAGTTTCCTGGGAGCACCCACGACTCTTACATCTTCCAGAATAGTGGGATCTACACACGACTGAGTGCCGGCGAATTCGGAGAGGGATACCTGCTGGGTAAGTAACAGTGACGTCCCTTGAAACCTGCAAATCAGAGTGTATAGAGGCATGTAACTGATGGTTCCCTTTTACTCATCCAGGCGACAGTGCATATGCATGCCGTTCATTCATCCTCACTCCCTACCTACACCCAGCAACCCAGAGTGAGAGACGATACAACGTGGCCCACAAAACAACACGCAATGTGGTGGAGCGCACGTTTGGACTACTGAAGAGCAGGTTCCGCTGCCTCCACAAGAGCGGAGGCGCACGCCAGTACAAACCCATCACCTGCTGCAAGATTATTGCCACTTGTGCAATGCTGCACAACCTTGCCACGAAAAAAGGTACAGATGTGGAACTAACATATTTTGAGGACAACGAGGATGAGTCAGGCCAGCCAGAGGGCAGCGCAGCTAGAGTGCCAACTGCAATCGATGGGAGAGAGAGACGGGCAGAGATCACATGCAACTATTTCTGAGTAAGTGAGGGGACACAGCGAGTTGTGAGAAGTCATGACGTAGTTTAATGTGGCACCACGCCATGAACACATGAACAGGCCAATCTGGCAATATACCATCTATACAAGGAGTATGTCCAGGGTTACGTCACCCAATGGGAAGTGGCTAAGCAGGGCCACATCAATGTTTGCGCATACGCGCTGCAGTGGTGGATTGCACGGCCTGTGCATCCTCACTAGAGCCAACCCCAAGCCGCCTGCTGCTCCTGCGTGCTTCGGGGACGGGGGGTGTGATGCTGCTGCTGGTGTCGATGCTCTCCGCAGCATCCCCTGCAGCAGTTGTCGACGCCTGACTAGTCAATAGCACCCCTAGTGCACTTGTCACCTGCACCATCCCCCGAGACAGGTCGCTGCAGCACTGTGTTAGGCCCTCCTGCATCGTCACAGAGCGCCGGCAAAGTAGGGAAGTCGCAGTTGCCAGACGGTTGAGTGCCCTGCTGGTAGTGTCCCTTCTCTGGCGTTCCCGGCGCCGTGCTTCGATGTCAGCATCTAATTTGCTGCACAACTGCTGGATTGACTGGGACATGTCCCGAATGCCCGCAGCCATGCCGCCAATGTTTGTGTCCATGTTGACTAAGCTTGTCTTCATCACCCGCTTGTGCCTCTGGACTGACATAACTGCCTTTGATTGCAGGCGCTGTTGCTTCAACATTTGGCCCTCGAGCCCCAAGAAGACACCATGGCCGTCAGTGGGTGCTGGTGGACTCTGGACACGCGACCTGCGGCGCCCTCTTGCTCCCGTCTGTGCTGCCTGTGAGGTGTGGGGCACAGTGGGATGGCTCCCTTCCTGGGGCCCGGTGCGGTCTTCTGGGCCCATGCTGTCGTCTGACGAGGTGTCGAAGGCTCGTAGCCTGGCTGCTGGACGCCTCCTCATTCTCACACCTGCAAGCGGAGATGTGGCCGGTGATTCGAACATGAGTGGCGATGCTGGCTGTGGTTGTGGTGATGCTGGCTCTCGGTGAGGTGATGCTGGCTCTGTGTGCGGCGAGGCTGGCTGTGTTGGTGGTGCGGCTGCCAGTGGGCCTGCTCCCTGGTCTGAACTCGTGCTGGCTAGAGGTGATTTTTGTGGCCGGTGTGCCGTCTCCCCTGCAGCATGCCCTGTACTGCATGATGTCACATCTGTGGACAGAAAAACAACATTGGCTCAGTGTCCCCGAAGGGCTGCATTGCAAGCGTCACAATAAATCATTTCACATTCCAATCTGTCCTCTGTCTCCTTGTGCCTCGAGTGCGTGACATGCCTTGTTGCCCTGTAACATTTACGTCATGGTTAGTGTTGCCCTGACTACATCTCCCGGAATGCATTGCCTGTCTGCACTGACACGTGTGGACTGCAGTGTGATTCTCGTTTCACAATGGGGGATGTGGGATAGGGGTAGGGGAGGCTACATTGCTGTGCTTTCGTCTTACCTTGGTGTGTTGCGGCTCTGGCAGAGCTGTCGGCGTCCCCAAGACCCACGACGCTCTCTTGCTCGATTGTGGCCGCCACCAGCTCCTCCAGTTCGGTGAGGGCAGGTGCCCTGTTGGTTCCACCTCCGGTCTGGCTGGCCTCCTTCTGGATGTCGCCCATCTTCCTCTTGGTCACAATCCTCAGGTCATACCAGCGCTTTTTGAGGACCTCAATGTCCCTGTGGGTCACTCCCACAGCATTGACCTGCGCCTGGATGGCCAGCCATATGTTGCGCTTTTCGGCCTCAGGCACTTGCAGGGATTGCCTCCCAAACAGCTTCTGGTGCTGCTTCACCACCTCCTCCACCAGCACCTGGAGTTCCTTGGGGCTGAATTTGAGCTTCCTCCTCCTTTCCCCTCCGTCTTTCTGTGTTCTCTGGCTGGACATGCTGTTCGTTTCCCGCTCGCACATGCAACTGCTCCCTGCCTCTCCTCTGCACTCCAAGCCTCTCCAGGGTCGGCTAATTATGTACACCTGCCTGGGTGTGGCCACTTCGGCTAATTGTGTACACCTGCCTGGGTGTGGGCAGTTCCTGGTTGGGTGGGCTGTCGTTGCACAGGATTAGCTGTTTCGTCAAGTCATGTGATGTTATTTACCGAATCCGTACATACCGATTCGGTATTTTCCGATTCGGTAGATACCACCTCGGTATTTTCCGATTCGGTAGATACCACCTCGGTATTTTCCGATTCGGTAATTATCACCTCGGTATTTACCGAATCGGTGAATTCCGATTTGTATTTACCGAATGTTACCGAATCGGTAACTGTTACCGAATTTTTACCTACATATAACTTACCGATTCTAATTTACCGATTCGGTACGGCTCGGTATTTAAGAACCGGTAAAATTTATTTACCTACATGAGGCCCATAGTCTCTATCATTGTCATACGTTTCTCTGCACAGTTCTGACCTACAAACAGATCACTTGAAAAACTCGGTTCAATCATACTCATAGTCTGTCGCCATGGATTCTCACTCTGACTCATTCTTGGTTGTTCAACCGGTTTATTACTTTTATAAGGGACTGTCAAACAATGTTCGCTGTCTTTCTGCTTGTCAAAAATAGGCATTACTGGACCTATCGTTACTGGTACAGTTACCGCTTCCAGATTCTTAGTCAATTCTCTTATTTTCTCCGTTAATTCTAGGGTTGTTTTAGCTAATTCTGCTGAATTTTCTCCATCCAATTTTCCTCCAGACTTCTTTTATACGTCTCTAATATGATTGTTTCTTCCCAAATCTTGGAACGCTGGTTCCGATTTTATGATCCGTACTGTTTCTTTCATTGGGGCACTTGGAGTTAATATTTCTGGTTCTGGTCGACATGGTGGTGGATTCTTATAGAACATATCATCAAGAACATCATCCTCAGACTCATTCACTCCATACCCTTTCGTCTCCACATTATGCCTCTTTTCTACACACTTTCGTCCTACATGCTCTCCTGCAGTTCTTACGGGAAACAAACCCTCAGTCATACTCGCATTACGCCACCTTCTCATTCGATCATCATGCGTCTCATGTCCGTACTATTTACCAAACAAGTACCTATATCCTCTACCATTTCTCTGTCTTTCTCGGTCATGCATTTCGTCCTCCCACTCCGTCAAAGCCTCACATTGAGTCGGTCTAGGTCTCGGTTCTAAATTCATCATTTTCTCTCTCAAATTTCTCAAAACAGCCAAATTGAATGAACTATGTTCTGGAAAAGCTAACACTCCGTCCTTCTCTGTATACTTAACCCAGTTGTCTAACCAAATACAGGTGTGATATCCATATTTCACAATCATTAATTATGCAGGGGTTTTCGGTGGAGGAAGTAACTGTCCTTCCCTAGTTATGATCGGTTTGTCCTTCTTAAACCACTTCTTAATGTTACCAAACCATGACTTTTTCTCCTTTTCTGGTGGTTCGTAATACATTTTCCTTTCTTTCGTGTCTCACTAGTTTCTCCCTACGACTGTACCGCTACTCTGTCCAATCGCAGCGCGACTCACACTAACGCACCAATCCGGAGCGTCTACGTCACTGTCACAATTCTCAAATCCCAGCGCGACTCACACTAACGCACCAATAGGGAGCGTTTTACGTCACCCTGTATTTCTCCACTCCTAGCGCGGCGCACACTAACGCACCAATCCGGAGCGCTTTGTAGTGCTGACCGACTGTCCAATCCCAGCCCGGTCGTTCTGACGTCAGCAGCCGCTGCAGCAGCTCCTGCTCCTGTCTACCCCATCCTTTACAAATCTGCTCCGCAAGCTTTTGTTTCAATTTCTTCAATTCCGTTAGTAACAACATAAAAACATCTCCATTGTCCGCTTCGCTAAACAAAGAATAGCAATAGACCTTTCTCACGAGAATTCCGTCTTTCCCGAGAGCAGCGCTTACCTCTGCCCTACTACGGAATCGTTACTTCCGTTGATAAAGTAGCACATCCCTCTACTTCACCCTTCTAACAAACATTAGCTAACTGTTTCTCTAGTATTTAAGACACATAGTTGGAGACCCAATGCTCCTGAGAAATAAACCCAGAGTTTCGCAATTAACCCAAATGCTATTTCGTTCACGCACTTTTACACTAGAATTTGTAGTACATTCACACAGAATCCGGTCTTTCCCGAGAACAGCGAACAGTCTGTTCTACTACAGAATTATAACACGCGTTAACAAAGCAGCGCTTACCTCTCCTTTGTCCTTCTAACAAGCTCAGAGAGTACCTATTACCTTTCCAGTGATAAGCATTATCAGAATGCCAGTTGGATCCCTGGTACCTAAGACCAGAATTTCACAGGTAACCTTCGCTATCATACACACTTCTCTCACACAGAAAATGTCTCTAATGGCAACACACGGCGATATCACCGAATCGAACCCAGACAATGCGTCGTGCAACTTCAACCGTCACACGTTTTCTCCTGTGTACCTACAGGATAACAACAATTCCGTCTTTCCCGAGAACAGCGCTTACCTCTGCTCTACTACGGAACCGTTACAAACTTGCGACTTCCTACATCCCAGAAGCCGTGCAAACAACATATAACTCAACGCAACTCAACACCACGCATTCCGCAAATGAACTATCCGACTCATCCACACACAGAAGCCCCTGCCTGTGGTACCCACGCATGGGATGCCCTTGACACACACAGAATCAGAAAGCCACTCTCCCCAACGTTGCACACACATTCGAATCATTGCTCAGAATTGTAGCATATCCTCCACACAATTGCCGCAGTTCAGAAGAGTGCCGGTTCCATGAGACGCACCAACACAATGGCAGGCCACACCGGGCACATGCACAACCCCCGTCACGTGGAACAGTACCGTGCACGTATGCTGCATTTACCGGGCGCAGTGCCACTGGCAGTGCTGCGCATCAGTTACAGGCTCAGCTTCCGCCTTGCCTAAGTCACCTGCCTCCAGCCCTGGTTCCACTGCCGAACATGCACATTCGAGTGTACCATGGATGTCTGCCTATCCAACACAACTGTTGATGAATTGGACTTTGACCTGTGTCTGCACCCCCTGTTGGATCATGAACAGGAGTGTAACCGAGACAGCCGTGCATGGGATGCCCTGACATACTGCTATGTATTGTTAGTTGTGCATGGGAGATTGCACAATTCCTCGTGTGCAGTGACCACATCGATGCGCTCCCCTATTGGGCTGTGTTGCGGATTCATGAAACGGTGTGGGCTGAGCACACCTGCCCGGACCACTTAATGGATTGGCTCACCCTGGTGTTCCTTGAACACAACGACGTACTGTTGGAACACATTGCACATGAAGCTGCACAGGCATTCATGGACGAGTAACTACGTTCCTGCCGCCATAACCGATTGTCACCCACAGCACATGTCCCAACAACTTGTTGCATCGTGGGTATTGCTCAGATATCCCACCACAAGATGGAAAACATCTGCCTTCGTCCGGGCTCTGGATGCATGTGTGTGGTACAACGCCTGTGTACACACACCTGTGCAAGGGGATGCAGGTCAATGCCCGGTGCAACACAGCGTCATTTGGCAAAGTTGCCAATTTGGACCCACTGCTGGGGGACAGCACACACATGGCAATGTAGCACGACATGTGTACCTGTTGGACGCTCACACCTGATCACCGTCAGCAGAGCAGACAACCGTGCACTCCGGAGGCAGAGCACCATGCAGATCCCATGGGCAGTGAGTCGTGCCTCCTCACACGGGGCAATGGGCATATGCCAAACAAAACATGACTCATCCAGCAAGGCAAGGTGGACTGAGAGTGTTGCCATCCATGATGAATGTTGCCCATTTTAGCCCCAACATTTCCTGAACCTCGACATGTACCCATGCTGTGTGCAAGTGTCTCAAGCATGTCCCTGCCTGTTGTGGCCGTTGCCTTGTCCGTACTGAAACACATATGCCAATAAAGTCAATGCAACTCCACTGGTGTCTAACTGTGAGGTGTGTTGTTTGGATTGTCCACTCGTGTGCCACAATGAGCATCGTCCCTACACAGGGAGGAACTGACTGACGCTTGTGCAATGGGGGGTGTCCCTTTGACAAACTCCACCTCTGTGAGCCAGACAGTGTTTTTGGATTGGTGCTGGACGTCACGTGCACTTACGTGACTACAGCAATGTGAGTATGGTGTCCAACCTCTGACCATGTGGAGCAATGTCATATATCACAACAGAATGTGTCCACACAGCTGTGTGTGAGTAGGTATGCGACGTAAACTTCTGGTATCACATGTGGTGCAGGACACCCCTCCTGGCCTGCTTTCTTTTGGGTCAGTCCTACACACAGCCCTATTCAGTACATGGACGTGTGCCTACATTGGGCATTGTGAGATTGTTGTTGATGTGCAATGGGGACACAGCTAGTACTCACCTTCACAGTCAGCCAATTGGCCATGTGTCTCAGGGATACACATGCGCATAGATGTCAGTTACCAGGGTACACCTTCATGTGCAAACATTGTTCCTACATCCAGCCACAACTGCATACGTGAGTGAACATAATGATGACACATCTTTGTGATTTACAATGTATTATTCACACTCAGTTAATTGACGGAGCTGGGGCTGTAGATGGCCATCCAAGCCCACATCACATCGAAGCCCAGTGGTAGGCCAACCAGAGTCCTTTGGGGATTGCACAGTGATTGGGAAGAGGGAGAGTGCAGTCCACAGCAGGATAGCTGTGTAATTGGCCTGCGGTGATGAACTGGCAGTTTGTGTCGGGGTCCGGGTGAAAGCCACAGAGTGTTCCGGGGGTCAGTAGGAGGGGTTTCACAGGCCATGATGCATAGGTCATACCCATGCAGGGACAGGCCATACGGCGGTGATGGCTGCTACTGCCTCCTTCCTCACACAGTAGTTCACATCCCCTTCTTACTCCCCCGATACAGGTTCTGTGTCCGGTGTGTCTGGTGTGTGTGGCGGGATGATGGCTGCATCACTGTGTGCCACTGGCAAATCAGACTGCGAAGGTGATGGGGCAGCATCACTGTGTGCCACGGACACATCAGGGGTCAGAGCTGTGTGTGTCGATGTTCCCGCTGCAGTCATCTGTGGCTGAGCATGGTGCGGACAGGGGGTGTCCGATAGGGACTGTACGTGGTCCCTGATGGGACTCAGACACCCACGTATGGCATCGAGTTTGGCTGCCATGAGCTCGAAACCCACCCGCAGCTGTTCAGCCAACTTCACCTGGGAAGACCACGCACGTTGTATGTGCTCCATGTATTGGTCGAGGGGCTCCTGGGAGACAGCCGTGATGTGTGTGTTTCCTGCTGTGTGGTCTGTGCAGGTGGTGGGGTCACCTCGGGGCAGCTGGCCTGCCCTGCTCCTGGGGGTGGGGTGCAGAGGCTATCAAGTATCCATTAGAGGGAGGGTATTTGGACAAATGTGCAGGTTGCCCTCTACATCATCAATGATGGGGTTTGCCTCTGCAGTAGGTGGTGATTGTCCCTCTGAAATGTTAGGGGGAGATGCAGGTTAACAGAGTTTCACATGTATGTTGTTGATTTTCAGATGTTTACATTCAGACTGCATGCCAATGTACATTGTGACTGTTTGGGAGGAGCTGGCTTTTTGATAGAAGTCAGTGTGTCTTCCGAATACATGACGGATGTGTGGTAGTACCCGTTCATTATCATCACACTGTGTCAGGCAATGCCAGATGTGAGTGGACAGTTACTACGCACAAGCGAAACCTGTTGTGAGCTCTGTCCTGTGGTGCTGGTTTTGCACATTGTACCACATTGCCGTCTTTGCTGATGTCCTGTGATTGGTATGTGTGCGTGCTGCATTGTGGGGGAGTTGCCCCTGCAGCTCTGATTTCGTGTGGCCTTCTCCCTTAGAGGCGGAGTGCCTTAGAATTGTGTGCTTATCGGGCCTGATTTTTTTTTGACTTGGGTAAAATGTGCTCTCGGACAGATTTTGTGGCCTGGTGCATTGTTCGTCTGCTGCGTGTTTCGTAGGGCATGGGTTGTGGGTCCACGTGGACATGTCAGAGTGTGACCTGCTCCTTTACGGATGTGATCCGCACTGGGCTACCTCTATGACGAGTCGTGGGCCATGTCATTTATTTTGGCTGCTGCCTTGCTATTGGACATGCAGTGTTACTTGCATAGTCAGTGTGGGTCACAGAGCCGCTGCTTTGCTGGATTAAGCACATGTGCATGGGTCGGTTGGGATGTTGGTGATGGGGGGGGGCCTCTGTACACATTGTGGGTGGGGGCCTACTTGGAATTTCAATGTGTACTGCAGTGTGACAAGCCAATCAGGGACATGTTCCATGGTCATTGTGGGTTGGCAGTGTGCTAGACTTGATTGTGCATGTGTACCATTGTGCCTATCTCCCCGTCCCCCCGTCGCTGGTCGTTACTCACCCTGTTGCTGTTGTGTCAGGTCGTATCGTGCTGTGTCCAGGCCCCCCAATCCTGCCACCGTCTCCTCACTGCTGACTGTGGCCACCATTTGCTCCAGCTCATTCAGCTCCTCCTGTGTCGCAGGAGGCCCACCTCCAGTCGCCATTGCTGCCTCCTTGTTGGTGGCAAGCTAATGTTTGGTCTCCCTTTTCAGGTCATGCCAGCGACTCTTGACGTCCTCCAGTGACCTCCTCGACACTATGACTGCATTGAAATTGGTGACAATGGCCTGCCATATTTCGGTTTGGGTTGCCAGTGCCGCAGTGGAGGTGCCGAGCAGTTGTTGATGGTGTTGGGTCACCTCTGTGACGATGATCCGGTCTTCCGGCGGACTGAACCCCGTCTTCCTCTTCCTCTTGTCCTTGCCCTTCCCCAGACGTGGGGTTCCTGGCTGGTCCGCCGTGGGGCTTGTGGTGTTCGGCTTGTCCTCTGCACTCGGTCCGGGTACATCTATGTTGCAACTCAGTTTGAATTGTTTTGTGGCTTTTTTTTCTTGCTTTTATAGTGCATTGTTCCACCAGACGTGTGGGATTTGCAGGCCTGTGGCTGGTCTTCGCTGTTTTCTGTACCGCGATTGACCTCATCGCATGTTTTCTAGTGTTTCGCATTTTTGCGGCGTGGCATTGATTTTGACGCTGACATTGTCCACGTTATCTGGTTGCTATCGCATGGTACCACCTTGTTGTGAATTCCACGTTGACACGGGGTTATTTTCCCGCGATGGGCTGAGATATTGAAAGTTGCGTTACGCTACTCTTGCGGTAGTTATCACACGTTCTTGTAAATATACCCCTGAGTTTTTTTGTCAGTGTTGTTGCCAAATTCAGCTGATGAAAGACAGATGTCACCACATCAGCCAGACCTTTGTAGTAATCCAGTGCAATACCATCAGTTATTGATACAAGGTTGCTGAAGGGATATATGCAATTCTTATGGCTGTGCCCATAAATATCTCAAGGGATGAGAGACCAGTCTTTCTATATGAAGTACTTCTAATGCTCATGAGAAAAAGAGGAAGAGCACCAGGCCACTTAAGACTTGTGCAGGCACAAACATTGGCAAGTTTATTTGATGGTGCTGTTCATTTTCCCCACAACTCCTGATACCTGTGGTCTGTAACTACATTGAAACTATTGCTCAATCTGGACAGCAGTACAGAACAATTTTAAGAACTCTTTTTTAAAATAAGTTCAACGATCTATCTGAATAGAAGTAGGCAGTCCAAACCTCCGTATTAATTCCTTAACAGGAGTTTGACCACAGTCATGCTGTCACCTTTTCTGGTTGGATACACAGCAAACCTATTTAGAAACAAAGCAGGTAATCACAAGAACATATCGGACCCTTTATACGTAGACATTTCTATGAAATCTGCTTGAAGTCTGCTAAATGGGCCTTCTGATTTGCCTAAGTGACTCATGACTACTGATCTCCGCTTCCCCTGATTATTTCTCTGGCAAGTAATACAACACATTTTCTGCTACACTACTAAAATTTGTTTTGGACCAATGCTTCTTAAATGTTTTAAGCATTCCATTGTGTCACGCATGTCAATTTTCTTACAACAAGCTAATTCCCTTCTTTTCTTTTCATTATTTAACACTTTCTTCTGCAGATCACGTAACTCAACATTGTCTGTACTGGATTCAACAAGAAATAATCAACATTATTTAGATCATTATTAGTTTTTTATCCGGTTTATTTTCACATTGTTCTGATTCTTGTATTTATTTCTGCTCATTTCATCTTATAAATGTGCTTTCAAGAGCGCAGTACTTTGTAACCTGGTCTGCATAATTTTTACCCATTGTATTCAGGTCATCAACAAATCTATGGGCTAAGCACTTTACCACTGAAATTTCTCTAGGTTACTGCATCACTTCTAGTAGGTCTAAAATGTATGAACTGCTGCTAGTGGGAGTACCAGAGGATGTAATGAAACATCTTTGTGACCACAGCTGCCCCAAATCATGTACCAATCCAAATCCATACTGGCTGTCAATGTAAATTGCGACAGTCAATTCATTTTCTAGGCAGAAAGCTCTGGCTACAGCAAGTAACTCGGCCATTTGCTCTGAAGTTACATCAGACAAGTAAGATGCTTCAATGATTTCAGAAATGGAGCAGATTGTATTTGTTGCTTTCAGTACTTCAGTACTCAGATTTGGATTCTAATTCCTTTATTCGTAAGCAGAAGCAGCCATAATAGTCCATGTGTATGAGAAAACACCAGATTAAAAAACATCATACAAAAGATTGTAAATAAATATGAATTCATGAGAACAATACAAAAATCATGAAACTTAAAAGTTCACATACAACAAATCAAGTCAGAAAAATAATTAATGTAAATCAATCAAAGTGCATAGTGCTGGGTGACCGGACAGTTAGTCTCAAAAAAGATCCTACATGAAAACAGCATTCAGTGTCTGCCAATAGTTGGAGAAGGAGAAAGGCAGGTCTAAACTGCTGAAAATTATGTGACTTAATAAGTGGAGTTAAAAAATGTTTAGTGTATTTTCTGTAAAATGTACAACAAGAAAAGTAGTGCAGCACTGATTGGGAGGATCTTCCATCACAGGGCAAGGATATGCACTAATGTTTTTTTGATAACCCAGGGCATAAAAAAAGTAAATAGATAACGACATCAACCCTAAAGCGGAATAGTAGGGATCTTTCCCAGCACTACATAAATATTGTCACAGAGCATTTGAGTGGTCAAATATAAGTAAACTGAGATTGAGTTTTTTTGTATTCTGTTGTTAACCATTGTGAGCTAGCATTAATTATCAACAACGCTTTCCCTGTCTTTTTTCCTATTCTACCGCTAAAACAGGGCTCACTGCAAATTTGAGACAGTCCTATCTCAACAAAGGTGTTTTTCACATATGACAACCATGGGGTGCTAAGGCCCTTGTCACATGCTATACCATCTTTGGTAACAGCTTGATTCAAAGCTGCCTCTTTGGTTTGCCATACAGGCAACCACAAATGTAGGGGGCTAGTTCTAATACAGTCCTCTACATACCTCATACTATTTTCCTAATGACATGAGAGGTGGGTGGTGAGACTGACAGATTCTTCTGGAAAATCGTTTTTCCTCCACCTGAATATGCCCTATGAGTTATGCCCCAGATCTCAGCTCCGTACATTGCCACAGGTACACACTGTGTGTTGTATATCTGCAGGATTGGGAAAAGTGCGCTCCCCCAGGAGGCTGCGGAAGGTTAAAAGGAGAGGCAACTGCTCTAGATAGATTTAGCCTTTGATGTGTAATACCGGGTATTCATAAACCCGAGGAGTCAAAAGTAATCCCAAGATAGGAAACAGTGGGCCATATTAGCAACAACCGGCGATAATTATCGCTCAGCGCTCTTAGCGTGAGGATAATTATCGCCGGATAACATGGATTTTTATCGCTGAGATAGCATGCTATTAGCAACGCTTATCTCCTCAGCGATAAAAATCCTCACGCTAACTGCCTAACGTGAGATTATCGCTGGAAACCCAGCAATAATCTCACGTAGTGTAGCGTTAGCTTGCTGATAGGGGCTCACAAACTTAGCCATGATATCCACCTTCCATAGGATATCATGGCTATGTCAGTCCTGAAGCAGGCGTAAGGAAAGTAGCGATAACAGGGGTTAGCGCTACTTTTCCTGACGCAATGCTTCATAGCGTGGGGCTTGATGATAGGAGAAATGTCGCTTAGCGACATTTCTCCAGTCATGTTAGGTCAGGAACTCCCACTTTGCATCTCCTTAGAATCTCCACGCTAAAGCAAGGTTTCACGGGTTAGCGTGGCCTTGCTAATTAGGCGATAAAATTATCGCCGCTTTTCGGCCGAAAACGGCCGCAAAAGCGGCGATACTTTTTTATCACCAGCTTGTAAATATGCCCCAGTGTTTGTTTTATCTAAGCGTTAAGTGGGAACTCAAATTAATTTTGGGCCAGAAACCATAATATATGACTTTGAAAAATGTGTGAGTAAATCTAAAACAGCCATAAATTGGGTAAAAGAAGAGTGTGGGCCATCAGCTCTGCGTCATCAGCATAAAGCAGTGTGGGGACAGGCACACCATACACCTTGGGAACATCCGGTGGTAGTGGATAAGTAAGGAATTTGCTTATTAATATGAAGTATAAAAAGTAAAAGTGTTAAGGCACAACCCTGCCTTATGCCTCTGGAAATTTCAATCTCATTAGAGAGTTTACCATTCACCCTGTATCTTATTCTAGATTTTATATTCTCATGAAGAGTTGATACAAAGTGCACAAGTATCTCAACCAATCCCATGGTCAAAAGGAACTTTCACAGCTTTGAATGATTTACACAATCAAACGCAGTTAAGAGATCCATAATGGCAAGATACTACAATAATAATAATAATAATACAGACAGTTATAACGCGCAACAGCTACCTCAAACAGAGGTTTCCCTGCACTAAGCGGGACAGTAGTATAACGCTGGACAGCTCAGAGCAGGCCCTCGGGCCCTCAGTCTGCCCTAAAGAGCCAGGTTTATACCATTTTCCTGAAGAGGGTCTCAGTTTCTATGGTGCGGAAATTATTCGGCAAGGAGTTCCACAGTTTTGCTGCACCAAGTGTAAAAGATCTGCCCCCCATTCGCACCTTTTTGAAACGGGGGATGCACAGTAAATTTTGCAAATTGGACCCAGGGCCGGACTGGCCGTAGCGGGCACCGGGCAATCCCCCGGTGCGCTGCACGGTTGGGGGCCTGTTTTGGGCCCCTGGGGGCCGTTTTTGTTACAGGGCTGTTTTTGCAGCATAGCTGCAAAATCGGCCCTGTAACAAAATCGGCCAAAACCGACCCTGGTAAAGAGCTCGGCCGCACCCCAACCCCCTGGGGGGGGGCCAGCCGAGTACTTTGTCAGGGCCGGTTTTGGTTCCCAGTCCAGCCGTGATTGGACCTCAAGGGTCTGGACTGTTGATACCCATGTAATCTGTGTTTTAGGTATCTGGGGCATGCATGGCACGGAACGCCAGCGTCAAGGCCTTAAATTTAAGTCTTTTTGTGACTGGGTGCCAATGAAGCGCTTTTAGATGCAGAGAGACGTGCTCGCGGAAGGGCACTCGCCTGATTAGTCTCACAGCCGCATTTTGCACCATCTGCAGGCGCTTAATCAGGTAATCAGGCTGACCCAGGTAAAGGCCCTTTGCATAGTCCAGCTTGGATGTCACTAAGGCGTGTACTATGCTTTTCCGGCACTCCTCTGGCAGAAGATGCAGACATTTCTTCAGGTTTCTAGTTGACAGAAGCAGGTCGCTGTCACCTGACGTATCTGAGCCGAAAATGAAAGGTCAGCCTCCCACTTCACACCTAGATTTTTTATACAATCTGCTGGTGAAGGTGGGGGACTAATTTCAATAGGCCACAAGAGATTCGGAGCTGGGGGTGTCTCTTTCCCGAAGTACAGCACCTCTGTCTTTCCTGAGTTGAGCTTGAGCTTGTTGTTATTCATCCACAACGCAATATCTTTCATGCACCCCTTGAAGCTCTCAAAGGCGGCCTTGGTTTGCTCTTTAAAAGTGAAAACCAACTAGGTATCATCCGCGTGGGAGATTGCTTTTACCCCCAGTGTGAACAGAGGAACTAGATACAAATTAAACAGGAGAGGGCTTAGTGCTGACCCCTGGGGAACTCCGCACCAAAGCTGTTTTGGTTTAGATAGAAATGATTGGAGCACAACTTTCTGTGTGCGCTTAGCCAGGTAGGATTTCAACCATACCAGAGCCATGCCGCCAATGCCAATTCCCTGCAGTCTCTCAGACAGCAAGGTATGGTCGACTGTATCAAATGCAGCCGACAGATCCAGGAGCACCTGAATCTGCCGCCTGTCTAACTAGCTCAGCCACCTCCAGGGGGCTGTCTCTGTACTAAATCCCGACCTGAAACCAGATTGGGTATCATGCAAGATGCCCTCGTTCTCGATAAAGCTGGGCAATTGCCTCTGCACCAATTATTCCAACATCTTTGCTGGTGGCAAAGAGATGGCCTATAATTGGTCAGATCCCCGGGATCCCCATTCGGTTTTTTCCTTAGCGGGGGAAGAGTAGCGTGTTTCCAGTTATCTGTAAAAGTGCCGGTCGTCAGGGAGGAGTTCCAGATGTGTGTCAACAGAGAGTGAGCTAACACATTCCAAAGTTTGGGGGGGCAAGGATCATCAGGTGCCCCCGACTTACACCTCACAATTTCTGCCAGGGTGTCCTGTTGGGAGATGTTGGAAAATGCCAAAAAAGAAAGTTCTATAGCTCTAGCTACCTTCTTGTCACATTTCTCCGTCACCGCCGGGACTGAGAAAGAATTGTACACTTCCTGAATTTTATTGTCGAAGAAGACGGAGATACTTTCATACAAGGAAAGTGAAGGTTGCACAGTGGACTCAACAGCTCTGGGTTTGAGAAAGGATTTGACCACTTTGAACACCTCCTTAGTTGAGTTGTCAGCCTTATAAATGCAATCAGCCAAGTACTCTCTTCTGGCTACCCTAATCATGCTGCGGAGTTCTTTCAGAGCATTTCTATATATGATTTTGGCAGACTCACAGTAGCCTGCCCTCCACTGCCGTTCCAGTCGTTTACAGCTGCTGTTGGCCGACCTAAGTGCCTCCGTGAACCACGGGGCAGATGGGCAGAGCCATGATGATCTAGCAACCTTGGCTGAAGCCGCGGCATCGACAGCTGTCGCAATCCACTGATTTAAAGCTCTGGAATCAATGTTAGGGTCGGATGAAAGTGCAGGTTGGCTGGCCTGTAAAATAGGATCCAACACCGCCACTGTTAGGTTTTTCCAGCTTCGTTTAATATAGGATTGGTTACCCTTGCTCTGACCAGGTCTACTGAATCTAAAACATAAAGAAATCAAGCAATGGTCCAACCAGACCAGTTTGATAGGGGCTGCTGTGCTCAAGGAGGCCAGATTGGAAAATACAAGATCCAAGGTAGGGGATATAACATGTTGCGAGAGATTAGCCCCCCCTAATGACAGCACAAGTTGAGCTGCCTGTGTGCAGGTAGTGTCATTAACATGTAAATTAAAATTTCCTAGTGCGGTGAAATTCACATACATTAATGATTTCTGGATAAAATAATTGCATAGCTCAAGGGTTGTGTTAGAAGCACAGTCCAGTGGCCTATAGATAAGAATGCCCGAGAAGGAGGTTGAGCCCCTCAATCGCATTCAATCTGAGAGGGCCAGAGGCTGCTAAGACCCAGGAGTCTTTGTAAATATTGGCAACCCCTCCCCCTCTTTTCCCTCTCTCTCTATTTGCATAACAAATTTTATAACTGCAGGGAACTGCCAAGGCTACTGTTGCAACTGAATCTGGGTTCATCCAAGTTTCTGTTGAAAACAAGGCGTCCCACTCATTATTTGCTAGCAGGAGCCACATGTCCGCCGCATGCTTAGACAAGGATCTGCAATTTATCATGCCAGCCTTAATCCTGGCCAAATTGTCATCTTGTCCTTGAATATCTCCTACATCTACGTTTTTTCACACTAGTCCCGAAGGCATCACGAGGCCCCAAGCACAGATAGGGCAAGGACCTGGTAGCTTGTCTGTACCTACATTAATAGTATGTGCCTTAGTGCAAAGATTACCTCTGTATGACAGTAATGCATCTTTAGACCAACAGATTACCCCCCCCCCCTCCGCTTAACATCCGAGCAGAGTGGCAGGCGCTGGCAGCGGTCTGGCCGGTGACAGGCGCAGACGGGCTTGCCTTTAGCGCGCCGGTGGAGCGTCCGGTGCGCGTCCAGGCACCCATGCTCTTTAAATAAAGTTTCGGGACCCGGATGTGAGGAGGATCAAGGGGCGGAGTCACGACACTCCGTACAATCGGCACTCTCAAGTCGTGACGGACCGGGGCTTCGTGAAAAGGTAATCAGGGGGAGAATGCACCTGAATCTATGCGTACATCAGTATTTTAAAAGATTAACAAAGAATAATTGCATTGTTTAGCATTTGTGTGCTTGCCAATAATTACATTTGAATTCAAACATTGTTCTAGTGTCCCCACATGGTTCCTAAAGCCATATCGACAACTTTGTAAGATAGTTTTTTTCTGTGGTCTCGTCCTTAATTCTATTATAAATAACCCTTCCTAATATTTTACAGAGGTGTCAATAAGTGCGATAGAGTTACAGGAGATAGGTTCGGACCGATTATCTTTTTTTAAAAATCGGGACAATGACTGATGAAGACCATGAACTTGATGGAGAGGATCATGCAAAATTGTTAAACACATTGGTCAGTAACGGAGCCTAAAGATCAATATTGCACTTTATCTGGTCTATATGGACTCCACTGACCCTGGTGCCTTCTCACTGACACTCCGCTGGATAGACTCAACCACTTTGTGCAATGAAAACGATAAACTCAGATGTATGCTACAGGTGAGGGGGGACTGATTGATAGAAGATTTGACAGAATATATTTTGGAGAAGTGAGCCACACATGCTGGGCTGGAAATATGACAGCTGGTCGGGTTCACAATATGTTTCAAGGTTCGTATAGAAGTTACTGTAGCGCAGAGAGATTTAAGGTCCTTCATATGCACTGTTTGGACTATTTTTTCCCATTGATGGGTAGTAACCTCACTCTGCCTCTTTGTAACAACACCACTCCAAGGATGCCAGGTTTGACATGCTACAAATTTACAATGATAGTCCTGAGAGGAGAGGTGTAATGAATGCTTGGTGTAGTCCTAGAGCAAGACTAGAGTGGGCCATATGTAGATGATGAGGTGTATGGCTACCCCATATCATTTGTAATAGATACTGGTGCTCCCCACTCCTTGGTTCATTCCAATGAGGTTCCAAACCTACTCCTCTTGGTAAAAGAAGTCTAAGTTGTAGGAATCAGCAATAAACAGATTGCTAATCTGGTTACAGCAGATGTTACGGGTAAAATAGGGTCAAGAAAGAACAGTCTTGTTAGTCTACTTGGAGAATACCTACTTTGCAAGATGAACTGTCTGATTTATTGCACACTGGATGGTGATTCAATTGAAACCAAGTTAAAAATTCAGTGTTGAAAATAAAATCCCAATAGTCAAGAGTTATAATTGTTTCCAGTTTTTACCAAAGATGACTGGCCTCTTGATTTAAGACATACTGAAAAAGAAGCGGTATGGGATGTCACAGAAAAAGAGATAGGGATAATAAAAAGGACATATTAACCGGACTACAAGTCAATCTTAATGAAATTTACCCCAGAATTTGGCAATATAAACTGTCACAAGTCTACAGAACTGCCACCTTGGCTGCAGAAGATGGCATGAAGCCTGTCATAGAAATATGAGTAGGGCATTCTAGGGGGGTGCTTGGTAGTCCTTGCAATTCTCCAGTGATGGACATTAAAAACCAAGTGGTAAATGGAGGATAGTGCAGTATCTGAGAAACATTAATTAAATTGTAGATCCATACTGTCCGCTGGCACCAAATGCTACTGAAATCCTGCTCCAGATTCCTGTGAATGTAAAATGTTACACAGTCATTGACTTGTGTCAAGCACTGTTTTCCTTAAACTAGATTAGCCAATATCTTTTAATCATTTCACTTCCAAAATAAAGTTCTTATTAAGTGTGGTATTCAACAAGGGTATACAGAAACGTCCTCAATCTTTAGTCAGCGCTTAAAGGAAGATTTAGAAAGTTTGCAGCTACCCTGTCACTCAGTGCTAGTGCAATACATCGATTACCTACTGGTGGCATCACAGGCAAAAAATGGATTGTGCAATTTAGATACAATTGCACTCCTGAACCATCTTGCTTCCAATGATCACAAGATCTCTCCCCCAAAAATGCAGTACAAAAAAAAACAAGTAATTTATCATGGTCATCACAATGAGAAAGGAGCAAACAAGGTCTTAAAAGAATGCCTTTCTACAATCCTGAAAATGAATCCTCCAACTACCCATAGGGAAGTGAGGATGTTCTTGGGAATAGTTGGCTATTGTCAGTAGATTCCAAACCTTTCCCTGACTACAAAGCCTTTAGTGAGGTTTACTTGCAGTGACATCAATGATCCAGTACCATCGGATAGCACATGCATGAAGGGTTCTGGGAACTCAGAGAAAATCTCTGCTCACCCTAGGAGTTTCTGATTATGAGAAGGAGTTTCTTTTGGTTTTGTAATGAAAGGAGTGGGTGTACTTTGACCATACTGCTTTAGAAGCATTGTGAGGTAATGCAGCCTATTGGTTACTTCTCTGATACATTAGATTCCGTAGCCATATCTCTTCCTGGTTGTCTGAAAGTGGTTCCAGCTGTTTGCCTTTCAATAAAGCAGAGTGAAAGAATTGTCATGGATCTTACACTCATTGTGTTTGTCCCTCATTCAGTTGACATTTTGCTGACTCATACTGTAACTGTAAGACAAACAGCACCTTCAGAAATTATGAGCAAAAGATAGTGGTTGCAGAAGATATCATGATTAAGACGTGCAATAGCTTAAATCCTGAACCCTGCTGCCTTTTCCAAAAAGTGAAGAAGGTGATGATGTAGACCAAACCATGAATGTGTAAATGTAACAGAATTATGTACCAAGCCAAGACCAGATCTCAAAGATGTTCCCCTTGAGATAACTGCCTTTGTTGTTGACATTTGTGTCTGAGATACCATTAAGGATAGTTGGAGGATCGGGGCACATGAGCACACGACTAGGTGGACTGCAAGAACCAGAAGTCCTGGGTGCTGTCGGAGGTAGGCTGCAGGAGCCACGAGCCCTAGCACTTTTGCACTCTCTACGCGCTTGCAGTGCAGGATGCATGTGGGATGCGCCCAGGTGCACCCTAGGCAAAGACCAGGCCCATCTGTGCCCATCCGAGGCTGGCCTGGGACCCATAACTTTCGCCTGCCATTGCTGGCGAAAGATGCCCATCGATTCTTTGGGTGAGTGCTACTACTGTTCATTATGCCAAACGGAAGGGGACAGGTCCCGTTAGCACCCCACGTAGAGTAACCACGATTGATAGTATGAAGAATAAAGCAGTGGGGTGATGACGCAAGAAACTGTCCTGATGGAGCGCAGACTGTCCCTTGAGCAGAGGCCGGTCTCCGGTGACACACCATATGGAGATACTGTTAGTATGGGAGGCTTGGACATTAGGGAGGGGCAGAAATCAACTAATCACCGTAGTACCTGCAATTGAACTATGGATAATATTGACACCCCTTTGGCCTCACCAATCCCTACAGCTATTTAGTGCAAACAGAGAAGGCTGCCATACGTTCAGCCGCAACTTACCAAGGTAGGTGACCTCCCTGACTTGGATTTACCCCTCAGTGAGAAATATTATAACAAATATTTGACTTTCTGCAGGAACAATTGTGCCCCATCTTCGAACGCCTGGGTCGTATTGAGATGCAGCTGGATTGTCTTCAAGTGGCTGAAAAAGCCAGGAGCTGCCTCACTTTATACTCCAGCGCCTGCTCGCGATGTGATGGACAGTCAGTAAAAGTCTCTGAGGGAGGTTGACACATAAATGTTGAGGGAAATAAAACGAGTCAAGAAAATGCTCTGAGTTAACCACCCTTAACAGGCCTTCATGAGACAAGGTCTGGCACAATGCCTGCTGTTGCCATTCGTTCACCCTTAAATATTCATCATATCTCGAAGGACAATCGATCACGGCGTAAAAAATGTGCCATGTTGTGTCCTATTTACAAAGTGACGTATCTAGGCAGATGCGTCACTTTATAAAGGCCTGCGACACATTATACCTGCGCCAGGTATAATGTATGCAGGGTGGGCATTCCCCTGGAAAAAGCCTTGTAGAAGTGGCGCATTGAAATCTATGAGATATCATTGCGCCTCTTCTAGGACACCATTGCGTCAATATCTTACACCTGCCTCACAGCAGGCATAAGACTGACGCAGACCCTTTCACTTGGGGCTTGCCCTATGTGAAAGGACTCATTTCTAGAGTTGCGTCTGTTTTCAGACACACCCCAGCAATGCGTCACTTTTGCACCTACAGATACGTCAGAATTACTGACGTGTCTGTAATTCCTTGCGACATGGTGCGTCATGCAGTAAATATGGCGCATCGATCATGTCGCAAGGAGGGCAAACTGAGAAGTGACGCATTGCTGTTTTCACGCAGTGATATGTCACTTCTCATAAATAAGGCTAGTTAGAACACCATCACGTCTGCAATCTCTGCTCCTCAAATTTCTGTATACCTAGGGGCCTAGAGGTAAAACCCTCCAAATCCACATACATGGTGCTGAACCCACACCAGTCCTTTAAAGGTAGGATGAGGATTGAACAAGTTAAATGCTTTGACTACCTGGGTGTCATACTGGCCAATAACCTGTGTTGGGTCCCACAGGTAAGAAAAAAGCAGGAAGATTTTAATCCAAGGGCTTCCGCTATAGGTAGAAAATACAAGGCTACCTCTAGTGGCACTGTAACATCTGCCATTGCAGTCTACAGAGCCATCGCCATGGCAGGGGCCACGTATGGGGCAGAGCTCTGGGACTGTGCTGATGTGCCCTTGCTCACACAAACTGAAATTAAGTTCATCAGATTATTGTTTAACCTCCCCCAAAGCACCCCCCTCATACTCCTTAGCATTGACCTCTTACTAAACAGAATTGACCACATTGTACTTCTAAAACCTTTGTCATATTGGGTGTGTCTTTGGCCTGGAGTGGAACTGGTCCTGTACAGGGAAGCACTGGTGGAATGAATTAACATTGATATAAAAGTACACACCCCTTTGGTTGAGCAATATTAAACAATTTACGGAAGCCATTAAGAGAAAGAAAGTGTGCTGCCCTCCTGCTACACTAAACAAAAGGTATACTACATTGGAGCATGCCTGCTGGGACTTCACGCTGCAGTGAATTTGGACAGAGCAAAGAGTGGGGAGTTTCACTGAAATGATTTTAATTTATAATTGTTTTTTTAGTTTTGAACCATATCTGGACAGGATTCGGCCCCTTCAAGCCAAGAGTCTTTACTTGAAGTTCAGATCTGGTATTCTGCCCTTGGATTCATTTTCAAGTAAATGGGGCAAACAAGGATCTATTTCCCAAATTGCTCATTGTGCTCGACATCCCTTGAGACAGATGATCACTTTCTCTTCACATTGTGTTCACTGCCTCCAGGTTTTTATCTTGGGAGTGGAGAATCCGAGCAAGCGAACTGATGGGTGTGGGGGAGGGCAATGATTTTCCCTAAAAACTCTATGGATTTATGATGATAGTTATCAGTCACTTGATATGTTGGGATCCCACCCAATATTGTTCTACTTGCTCTAGCTGCCAGTGGAAAGTATTATAATAACGTTTGAACCTTTGATGAATTGTAACATCGTTTTACCTCTACTGTATGTTGTTTTAAGCAGTCAAATGTTTTAGCTATTTATGTATGTACTACTTTTATGGTTTGCATAAACTGAAATAAAGTATTATAACATTTAAACCTACCTCCATATCGTCTATGTGGTGGTGTTGGCATGAGTTCCGCCTTTAAAGAATAATCACCTTGATTCTTGGGAACAACTTCAAATGAAAGTAATCCATTGACTGTGCAGGCACAACACTTTTAAGGTGATGGATTGAAATAGGATTCTAATGATTCGTAGGGTGGGTTGGATGAGGCCCTCGACCATAAAATATTGATGGTCGCATTGTAGTTAGCTTTCAACATCCGGCCTGAGCAAAACATCATCTTAAACTGCAGGCAGGGAGGGAGCATTCGCATTTGGGCGTTGTCATCTTACCTGTGGGTTTTTTCCACAAACCACCATCAATTTTCTCTCCGCAAGCATATTTGCCAGCCATGGAGTGAAGAATAGATTTTCAATTCTGTTTGACTCTGCCCACATTGATTGACTGCACTGCACTGAAGGACCCTGAGTTGGAATATAGCTGGCCTTCCCTCTAAGATGCACCTACCTGACTGGCAAGTGTTCATAAGAGATTTTGGTATCTTATTGTTCCAGGAGACTTGAGATTCTCAATCATTGGTATTTGAGAGTTATGAGTGTTTTAGTGTACCAGCTAAATCTTCCCGGCATGCATGTGCTCCCGGGGTCTATCTATTTGCATTAACTTATCACTGCCTGTGAGACTTCAGGCCCTGGAAACACCCGAACAGGATTTTCAGTCTGTACATATTAAGGGGAATTCTAATTTGTGTTTGTTTATAATTAATTTTTAAGAATAATGTGAAGTTTAGTTTTCGATATTGTTTGAGCTTATTGACTCGCTAATATCAAAATATAATGTTAAAGGGCGTGAGGCAAACTTGATCCTAGTAGGCGATTTTAATGCCAGCCAGGAGCAGCATTGTATGCCAGGAGACCCCGAGCAATTTGCGGGTGGTGAAGATCACAGAGGCAACAAGCTAGCAAACTTTGTACCCTCCTACGAGCTGAGTACTGTTATTGATATTAGGGGGATCATGAGAAACCCCATTCCCCACTTATAGGGGCAGAGGATGTGCCTCAGTAATTGATAACATTTTATTTCCAGCAGTTTAATTAACTTACAAGTGCACCGGGCCACTGAAGCCTCAAATGTTGGTGCCCATAATCCCATAGATGCAGTATTTTTGTTACTACTGGGAAAAGTAGCAAAAGTGAGAGAACCTGTTAGCAAACCCCAATCATCCTCTGATGGCCTTAGGCTGGTATGGAGACTTCCTAATCCAACCCAATTCCTTGAATCCATAATAAATGAGGTGCTCTTGGGATGTTTGAAGGAGGAAGGAGGAGATTCCGCTGTCCGCTCTTTTGTTGCCCTCTAAGATTGCGTTAAAAAAGCCCTTTTAAAGCCAATTGGAATCGATCTAGCCATACTAAGGTGTTTTAATAATGACTGCTCGAGAGCCAACCAACAGCTGCACAGTGCTCTACTGCTAGTCCCAGAGACCCAGTCGAAGTAGCTGCCATGTATAGAGGAAAGAGAGACTATTATAACCTTTTCTCTCTTGAGACTGGACGAATGGGAAGGAACACAGATCAAGCCCCAGCCCTGGACGGACCCACTCATTGATGCCACCAGGCCAGCCCCTTCGCAGCCCACAACCAACCACCGCTCCAAAGAATTTGCCGAGTCTTGGGTAGGAGGAGCTTCCAGTTTATTATGTTTATTACCTTGATACCGTAAATCACCATCTCCGCTCGCATGTGGAAGAAATCAACTGGCCCCATCGCAGACTCATGCTGAATAATCTAATCCAGCAGAGTTGAGTCCTGCAGATTGTAGGCTTCCCTTGCGACCATCTGTCTATCCTCATAGGACCATCTAGGCCGTGTCCTGGTTGCAAGTGCAATGTTTGCTTTGTGGCTAGCCCCTGACTCAATGTTGGTCCCCACCAGTGGTCTTCCATTACCCACTGGTATGGCAACCTTCACCCCTCCCTAGCAGACCTGTGGTGGTATTCTTACAATTACTGCTGCTCGTTCTGTCACACTGCAAAGGGTTTTGCGACCCTTAGCTGCTCCCCTTCTTTGCTTCTCCCCTATAAACTTCCTACAAACAACCCGCTAACTCCAATGCCCCAGTGATGTTTAGCAAAAACAGGTTCATGCCTACCCTGAACAAGTGTGCCCTACGCTACACGTAGTAAGTACCCAGGGGACCCCGAGGTTGATCAACCCATGCAGTATGCACAGGCCCCTTGGCAATTTCACTGTCAATCTTCATGAACCTATCGATGGGAAGCAGGGAGAGGACTGTGGGAAGACTTGAAAGTGATTTTCCATCGTTCCCAGGACACAGGGGATATGGGCTAATAACCAGAAGTCTTGTAAGGTGGAAGCTAGAAATAACAAATAAGAGCTGCTGCAGCACCAATTCTTGCTTCACAAGAGGAACATCTTTTGAAAGTTCCAAGTCTGACATGAATGGGAATTGGAAGGAGGGATATCTAAGGAAACGACTTCGATTTAAAGGAGTAGATACCAGGAGTGATTGAACACTAGCACATTTTAGCACGACTGTCATACGATTAATAGGACAGTATTGCACACCTTAAAAGATGATGTATATGAATTAATCGGAGGACGAAAACTAAGAAACCACTTTAGAGAAAACCAAATCATGGAAAACCCTTAGAATTAAAATGCAATGTGATGGTACTTTTACAAGTATTTTTCTTTTCATGCATGGATAAAAAAAAAAAATTATGCTTCTCTTTCAGTGGATAAGATAAGATGCCTGAAGATCCCGTTTTCACCCTGCCTGATAATGTCACCAGGATAATGATGTTCACACGAGGAAGTACAGGTACAAAGTTTCTCCGCCACCTGAAGATTTGGCACCTTGTTGCTATGTTTTAATCAACATGACTTGAGTGCTCATTTGGCCACCTCTTCACTTTTCGCATCACAGACGTTTTGAACTTTGTTCATTCACCTAAACGCGATTCTGAAACCAAATGCACACTGGATTAGTGACAGAAATATGAAATCCATGAATAGGATATATGTAGAAAATATTTGAACTAACAATTCCTGCGCAAAACACATTTTGGAATAAACCACGGAACCTCGAGTTAAATATGACCAACCTATTGCGAGTGAAGCAATTCCTGCCATCAGATCTTATCAGTTCCACAAGATAAAACATGCCACCCAGCAAGTCACTGACAAATATAAACACAGGCTCGTGTCAGAAATACACATGGCGTAATGATAACAGCACTGATTCTGGAAATGTGGCCTGCGAATGCCACGGGATGTCTAAGGCATTCTCCAGCATAATAAAACGGTCTGCTTGTTAAGACGTCCCACCGACAGTATTGACACTGCCTTTAAAGATATCTGTTTTTTCAACATAATATGGTTTGCTGTGTGACGAAATGTAGCAAGCGGATATTGACATAATAGATATCCCCAAATATAAGGACCAGCATAAAGTGTGGAATAAATCACCAATGTGCGCCAAAACCTACTGAGGGCTATCAAATAGGATGGCAGCAATCACTGAAAACCACACTACCATTTATGTGGCTGCAAACATCCACAAGACCTGACTCAATGGATGTGGAATTCCACAGCACGCCCAGACTAAGGGCAACATATTTCACCTGTCCCGGGAGTAGGTCCACATGCATGTTAGTCAATTTCAGTAAGCGCGGAGGAGAGGACAAAATACCCACCACCCGGAAGTGCCATGCAATACCATCATCACTGAGGATGACTGGAACCCTCAAGATAGTGCCAGTGGTAGCTTCTGGTCCACAGCAGCACAGTGTTATGGTTTCTCACAGACAGCCTTTTTTTTAAAAGATATTTTTATTGGCATTTTATATAGTACGATAGACCCATTACAAAGCAGGAAAAGAAGAGAAAAAAAAAATTCACATCAGCAGTTACCGACTATATTCACCAGTACTAGTTCCACTAATACAATTATAATGCACCTATTCTGCAGGTAGTCGCTCAACACTGGTCCATCATCTGCCTATTTGCCCATAAGCGTAATCACAACAAGCCAATAACGAAACTTGGATTCTGAGGAACGAGGGATGAAAAAACAAAAAAGAAAGAAGAAAGAGTAACCTGTGCAAAGGAGTGGTGTGAACTTTTCGAATCACTGATGTCTAATGGAATTAACAGCATAGATTACCCACAGGCGGGTTTAGGATGGGGGCCCTCCTCACACCTAGGAACGCTTCTGTATCTAGCCAACACTCCCGCTGACCTCAGAGACCTATGCCCTGCTTCCCCGTGGTTTAAACCCTCAAAGCCACAGGGAATCTTGGGGGGGCGTGGCCTGACGCCGATGGAGACGGGAGCCTGAATCGGAGCTCCCGCCGGTGAGCCCCTCTCCAGCACCATCCTGCCCAATAGAGAGGGACCCCAAGCCCAGAAACCGGCTCATGAGGTGTCGGAACCACGGGGGCATATGGGCAGCCGTGACGCCAGGGGAAAAACGCCCTAATTAAGCTGTAAGCGGATCTGTGGAGCCGCGGGCCCGTCAAAATGGTGGCTGTGCAGCGGTAGCGCCCTAGGACGGACGCTGTGCAGGCTGAGGAGTGCGGCTGATCGCTGAATGTCCCGCTAGGCAGCCGCGAGGAACGGAGAGGGCATACTACCGGTGGACTGAGCCACAGAGGGCACAAGGAGGCGGCATTCAACGGGCACGGGGCGGAGCCCCAGGGCTGGGACATGTGAGAACCCACTCAGAAATACTGGTGACCTGGCCTAGACACGGGCCCAGAGCGCTGGCACCGACATAGGAAGGGTCAGAATACTTGCGCGAGCTGAGCGGCCGGACGCACGCGGTGCCCTGCACCCCTCAATGCCTTGAACGAGAACTGCAAAATGGCAGCCGTGCATAGAAGGTAGTGCTGGGAGTACTTCACGGAGGCAGAGTATAGCGGCTAAAGCTACGGACTAGGCTGGACACACGTCCCTTACAGTGAGTGACTAGTGCTCCCGGGCTGAATTGAGGAGTCCAGGCGGGCGCCTGGTGACATTCTGTGGTCAGAGAGTGGCAACTGAAACTAAAGAACAGTGGCGCGCTGGGCCAGACCTGCGGGGATCCCCACGCTGGGACTGGTTTAGTAGAAGCACTGACCCCAACGGCCCTCAGAGATTGAAGCGGGCATGATAAAGCTGCCGGCGCTGGGACCCTCTCGGGTTCAGAACCACGGAGTCTAGGGTGAGAGCCGCCGCTGGGACCTTGAAGCCAAGGGATTGGGCCATATAGGAGGGCTGTGCAGCTGCCATCATTGCCGAGTTACACATTGGAGGAAAGCGGCAGGGCCGAGTTCACCTGTGTAGGTGGGTTGGGACACCGCTATGCTGAATATTGGCCGGCAGAACTGCGAGGGGACTCAAAATGGCGGCTGCGACTTCATGCCTGGTGCCACAATGACCTAATCCCGTCAGGAGGAAACAGGTTCCAGCAGTAGCAGATTCTGAAGTGAAAGAGGAGTCTGACCAACACGGCCCTGAGAACACATTGGGCTCGAGGCGCTGAGAAGGAGATATCAGCAAGTCGGCGGGGCACTGCTGGACGGCGCGAGAGCAGTGAGGATACGGGACTGGCACCTACCCAATACATAGCAGGAGGGCGCACAGTAACAAATTTGGGAGCCAGGGACAGCAAGGGAGGCGCACGGAACACAGGGCCGACTACCAGCCGGTCGCAGGCCCATCCCACTGATCGCCGCATCAGGGGCAATGAGTACCTACTTCAACGGCACCATGGGTCGGATCACCAAGAAATGCGACACCGAGCATCAGGAGTTAGTGAGTGGTGAAAATGAGGAGTCACGCTAACGCCCGGGGACCAGAAAGGAAGGGGCGAAATCCCAAGAGGAGCTATCACTCCACGATATCCTGCAGGCAATAGAAAGATCGCAGACGGCAGTGGAGACCAAGATCAACACAATTCGAGAGGACCTGGGCCTACTACGAGCAGACCACAGGAAACTGGCTGACCGGGTCAAGGCCGCACAGGAGAAGATAGAAAGTCTGAGGCCACCGGTAGCTGCGACCGCGCGCAAAGTCGCGGACATAGAAAAAACGCGCAGAGGATACGGAAAACAGGGCCTGCCGAAACAACATTAGGGTCACGGGCCTACCCAAAAAAAGCTGCTGGGAACGACATGGTGGCATACCTTGAGCACTGGTTGCGCACAGCTGTGGTGGCCTCTCACAGTTCTTCGCCTTAGAACGGGAGCACAGAGATCCCGCCCAGGCGCCGCAGCCGGTGCTGGCCGCCGCAGCCGGTGGTGGCCCGCCTCCTCTCCTATAAAGACAGAGACCATGTGCTGAGCCAGGCGCGCCTCAAAGGCCAACTGAAAGTGAACAACAGCGTTGTCCGGATTTTCCCTGATTTTTCCCAGGAGGTGCAACAACAACAAGCGTCCTTTCTCACGGCCAAAAGGAAATTGCGCCAAATGGGGGTATCCTACTCCATGGTATTCCCGGCCAGACTCCGGATAGTACGCTCCGGGGGAATTACATTCTTCACTACTCCCCAGGAGGTTTGGGATTGGATTGAGAAGCAGGGTCCCAGAGGTCAGAGAAGGGAAGATAAAAATTCAGTTGAAAAGGAGCTCACACGCTCCCCTGACAGAGGAGCAACCTCAAAGAACCACCCGACGCTGGAGGAAATGCACTGGGACAGAGCAAGTGCGATCGCAGCGGTGGCCTCCCTGAGCGTGGCGGGTGCCCGGGACGCTCCTCTGTACTCCGGGGAAGAACAGAGAGAGTCGGACTCTGAGACCAGGTCGAGCTCAGTGGGTGACGCCAGTCAGGCCCTGCCGCACGTAACCCCCAGATCAGACGACCTGATGTGAGGCAGACCGGGCAAGCAACTACAACCAGGACTATATTGTGGGGAGGTGGGAAGTGGCGGCCCCACACAATGTTAAGAGGGTCCCTTATGTAATTGAACTAGACCTACACACTGGGGAGGGGGGATCCGAGGGGGCAGAGAGGACGGCTGTCCTCCAGGCGGACATTGGCCTAGTCACCACTCACGGACTTTGACTGTTCAGGCACTAGAGTGCAAGGTTTGGATGGGGGAGACGTTCTCACTTGTCCTGGGGAGGGGGAGTTGGGATGGTTTTCTTAGTTTCAGTTGGGGGCACTGCTGTCTTCCCCTATGTGGGACCACAGGTCATTGTGCGAAGGCTCTCATTTTACGATACTGGGCACTGGGTACCGGGAAGGGTAGGGGAAGCCAGGCGGAGGTAGAGAGGCTAATTAACAATTCCCACTCAGATGGAATATAATCTTCTATCCTGGAATATTCGGGGAATGCACTCCATGCATAAACGATACAAAGTCTTCTCACAGCTGAGTAGACGGGGGGTTCACATAGCAATGCTGCAAGAGACGCATACACTAGCATCTGAGGGGGAGGCATTACACCGTAGGTGGAGAGGCCAGGCATATTACACCACGTACTCTGCATTTGCCAGAGGGGTCCTGATTTGGATCAGGGCAGGCATCCCCTTCCAACACACTGCCCACAAAGTGGACCCAGAGGACCGATATGTGGTGGTCACTGGGTGCCAAGACGGGCGGGACATCACACTTATCAATATCTATGGCCCGAATATGGATCAAGGAACGTTCTTTGAGCATTTGTCAGGGTCACTGGCTCCATATCTGACGGGGACAGTCATCATGGGGGGTGACTTTAACTGTATAGCAGACCGAGCCCTGGACCGCTCACACCCACCGCTTCGAGATGCCCCAGTTCATAGGACAGCTAGGATGTTTAGGGAATGGCAATCCCATTGGGGGCTGGTGGACACATGGCGACCGATGCACCCACTGGACAGGGAGTACTCCCACCTTTCCCATGTACATGGATTACACGTCCACCTGGATACCTTCCTATGCTCCCCAGACATACACACCCAACTCCACAGCGTGGAATACCTCACCCGAACTGTGTCAGACCACAATCCTCTGATAGTTCGACTGCAATGGGGATACAAATGACAGCCCACCCCCACCTGGCACCTCAGGCCGGAGGCACTTAAAAACCAGGTGTTCCACCACAAGATCAAAGAGCAAATCACCACATATTTTAGGGACAATGCACACTCCACTGATTCCATGGTGACTGAATGGAAGACATTTAAGGCAATGATTAGGGGGCGCTGCATGGCGCTATCCATAGGGGTACGACGTACACTACTGACAGACGTGGAACGGGCAGATCGAGAGTTGAGGGGGGTGGAACTCAGACGTCCGACCAATCCAGACCTCCGGCAGGAATTGCTCGAAGCAAAGGAGGGGGTGACCGTACAGGAGGAGAGATTGAGGTGTTTTGACTACCGGGCATACATGGACAGAACACACGCAGAGAGAGACAAGGCGGGTAGACCACTGGCATGGCTCTGTGGGGAGTGGGGCATAGAGGAATACCTGGCAGACCTCTCGATACAAACCCTGACAGACGAAGATGCCGAACTTCTGGGAGCCGAAATCTTGGAACGTGAAGTTCGAGTAGCTATCAAGGCACTGGCGAGAGGGAAAATACCGGGCACAGATGGGCTCCCTAAGGAGTTCTACACTGCACACGCGGACAAACTGACCCCCAGACTGGTTGAGATGTACACAGAAGCAAAGGAGAGGGGCCACTTACCAGGCACGACTAGGGAGGTGGTGGTAATACCACTGTTGAAGCCGGACAAGTATCCCTTGGAGTGTGAAGCGTATTGGCCATTGTCGATACTCAATCTCGACTTTAAAATTCTAAGTAAAATACTGGCGATGCGTCTACTCCCCTATATGGTACCTCTGGTGCACAAAAACCAGGCAGGCTTTATACCTCGCCGGAATACAACCCTAAATACTTGCCGACTATTGTCCATCATCGAGCTAGGGACGGCGGCGGAGCAGAGATGGGCGGTGTTCTCCATCGACATGGAAAAGAAATTTGATAGCCTCGAATGGGGGTTCTTGTATGCAGTACTAAACAAAATGGGCCTAGGAATGGGATTTATACGCTGGGTGCGGTTACTATATACTGACCCGGTGGTGAGGGTCCGCACTGGATGCACAATATCGGCACAGTATCAGGTGGAGAGGGGGACACGTCAGGGGTGTCCACTGTCCCCACTGCTATTTGCCTTGGCAGTGGAGCCACTAGCCTGCATAGCGAGGTCCGGAGGGGCGTATCGGGGGATCCAGGTGGGGGAGATAAGGCACCAAGTGGCGCTATATGCGGAAGACCTCCTACTATTCCTAAATGATGCAGAGGATGACCTGCCGGGAGCAAAGGCTATGATGGAGCGTTTTGGCTCCTTATCGGGGCTTCGAGTGAACTGGCTGAAGTCTAAACTATTCCCCTTGGTGAGGGATGTGAGGCCCCCTCTGAACTTGGGGAACCTGGGATGGGAACCCCGCTGCTTCCGCTATCTGGGGGTCCAAATATTCCACACGGTGGAGGACGTGAAGGAGGGCAATATAGGGAGGGCGCTTCGCTTGCTTAAAGACGCTATGACTTTCTGGGGAAGACTCCCCCTCTCGGTGATGGGTCGCATCTCACTACTTAAAATGGTGGCTCTCCCTCGGCTGCTCTATTTCTTTGTAACACTACCAATTTGGATATCAGCAGCCTGGTTTTGAGAGCTGGACTCCTGCTTGTCGGCCTTTATATGGGGGGCAGGACGCAGATGGGTAGCTCTTAATACGTTAAAACAGCCCAGACTGGGGGCGGCATGGCGATGCCTGACATGGAGGCATACTACTTAGCAGGACAACTGCAGAGGTTCACACAATGGGTGGCGGGAAGCAGGGAACCGGACAGGGAAGTGCCTCCTTTTGCTCCGGCGAGAACCGCTGTGTTCCGAACCCTGCTAAGGACGATCAGGCCTCAACAAATCAGCAGTAATAAACACAAAGTGATACACCATTGCTGGGGCAGATGCCTACAGAAAACCAAAACAAAGCCCCCATATTCTCCAGAGATGGCGTTGCCGCTGTTGGAAGCCCTTCCCCACGGAGGACAATGGCGGGGCCTGGATGATTGGGTTGACGCAGGAGTGACGAAGGTTGGGGATCTTTTCCAGGACAGGGAGCTCCTCTCCTTTGAGGACTTCAGTGCTGACTGCGACATACCACAGGGGCATTTTCTCTTATATGGGGCAGTCACGGGAGCGATAAAATGACATTGGGGTGCGGGGACGATGAAACCACCGCGACACTACACATGCGAATACATGAGCCTGGCAGGTGGAACAATCAAGGCTGTGGCTTGCCTCTATGGAGCCATAGGACGGGACTCCACACAGCCGCTGGACAGACTAAGACACAAATGGGGGGACGATATTGGCAGGCCACTAGACGACAAGGACTGGGACAATGTTTTAGAAAGAACTGCCAAAGTATCTCGGAATGCCCGATTTAGCCTGATCAGCTTCTATATACTCCACCAAGCTTACTTAACCCCAGAACGTATCAACCGCTATTTTGATGGCCGGACGCTAGATGACCAAGGTGTCTAGAGCAGGGGGCGACTTTTATACATATGGTGTGGAGCTGTGCGTCCTTAACTCCTTACTGGCAGGAAATGACACAAGTGACAGCGAGGGTGACGGAGAGGGTGTTCCCCTGCACGCCTGCCCACGTACTGCTCCACTTATTTCCACACTCTGCTAAAACCAAAACCACAGCTAGGTTCCAGGACCTGGCAATTATTCTGGCGAAACGAGAAATAACCAGTAGCTGGAAGAAACCGGGGGGCCTCAATGTCCTCAGATGAAAACGTGAGCTGGGGAAGTGGGTGGGTTGCGAGGGCAGGGTCCTACTTCGGAATGCACAGCGGGGAGTGGGCAGACTGGAACGAGCCCAGGCATGGGAGGGGCTGATGGCGGATTTAACAAGACTTGGCAGGGACTCAGAGGCTTCCACCCCAGAGAGGCTTACGCATGTAGAGCACCCCCAGGGACCGGATTAGGGCAGAATAACTCAGTAAAGACAGGAGAGTGGGAGCGTTCCACGGCATCGACACACACGGGAGAGAAAGGGGGTCACAACGGGAGGTCCCGGCATAGCACCACTACCCACGCCTCGTGTGTCAGGGAGCCTACTAACAGAGCTGAACAATAATCAAGGGGAGACAGCAGTGCGGGGAGGGGGGCGGGGGACGTTTTGGTTTGTTGCCTTATTGTTTGGGGAAGGGGAGGGGGGTATATCTAATATATGGTGTACTGCTAGGAGACAGCAATGGGATCATTATAGTTACCGTGTACGAAAGGGGCCAAGCTAGGGTAACGACGAAGGCAGTGCTTCAGATATGTTTATTCTTTGTTCTGTCTACGGTATATTGACACCCCCAAGGGAAATGTTACATGACGTATAAAAGGCAATAAAAATTTGTTTAAAAAAAAAAAAGCCACAGGGAATCTTAAGGGAGTAGCACGTACTACAGAGCTCATTTGGGACTCATACTCGGACTCACACCCTCCACTGCTAGGGTCCACTGGATTCTCCCACTCTGCCATTACCTCTCTCCATTGCACAGCAATCAGGGGTTTTCTCATTCCCTTGGCTTCCTCCCATGCCAGCACTCTGCCTTCTCGTACGTCACATTAATCCTATGGGGCGTCATATAGGTCGTGTGTATGTAGTTGAATTGGATGTATTTAGAACGGGTATTGCGGGAGACCTTTTTTGGATAACGTAAAACCTTGCCCCACTCAGAGTCGGTAAGGACCCAACCCCCAATCTTATCCCAACGCTCCTTCAATCCATCCAAGGGGCCAATAGAAGCCTCTACCAGTGCGGCATAAAGTCATTTTACCAGGTGGCTCGCGGTGCCAAGAGTGAATAAGGCATGGAGAACCGGGTGCATATCAGGTTGTTCCCTCCCAGAGCCCCATAAATGCGTGAACGTGCGCATTAGCATCCCCCCAGGATTAGAGAACCTGTCAAGCATTGAGCCATGGGGGCAGAGAAAGACTCCAGGAAGCTGACTTGGCCTTGATTAGGCACATATACATTGCCTAGTGTCACCTACTGCCCCTCTAACCGCCCCTCATTATCAAGCCATGAGCATTCAAGAGCGAAGGGATCTCCAGGCCTCACCCAAATCAACACCCCCCTGGACTGGAGAAGGCCGTGAAAGTGGTCACGAAGATCTGACCCCGCCACCTCTTCTTCAACTTTCCCGCCTCCTCCCTGTTAAGATGTGTCTCTTGGAGGAATGCAATGTGCACATCCCTGCAACGCAGGTAGGAGTCAATGTTGTGGCATTTGGCCATCGTCTCCATGCCACGGATATTCCATGTGAGGAACCTCACAGTGTTAGATGTACCTGTCATTTCTACTTGAATCCGACCCACAGCAACCTAAGGGGGGCCCCTCCCCCGCACACCACCCTTGCATACACCACCGCACTCCTCTGGAAACAACTAAACAAAAGCTAGCAACAACTGAACCCCCATGTTGAACAACTCCCCGACCCGAGGGCAGCTTGACAACGATCAGTCGCTCAAGCAGCATGTGGAACATAGCCCTCAGTGAGGCCCTACCCCAGTAAGGCACCCAAGGGGGGTGAGCAGCAAGAGACAGATTTCTGACACACAAACTGCCCCACTAGAACCCGGCAGCTCGAGCCGAGAGTCCGCCACCGACAGCTCAGCAACACACCTGGGAGTCAGTCCCAGCCCAAAGCCCAAGCAGCTTCAGATAATGTCATGAGCTGTCCCTGGAGTCACCACCGGCAATTTTACACTGTCACTGCGGGAGGTGTCAGAGTCGATGTCCCCTGTGTCCCTCGAGGAGTGAGCCTCCACAACTGGGGATTGGCCACAGCCCCGCAGGAGCGCCGCCACCACCCTCAGGGCCTCAGTCCTCTCCTTCTCGGTCTGCGACGAGGTCGGTTTCTTAGGGGTTCCTCTACGGGAGCGACTTCTGGAGTGCTTTCCAAGTTCTGCTTTTTTCCCCACCGCAGACCAGGGACCTGCGGGTCGGGGGACCCCGAACTTATAGGCCTCGATCCAGTCCCAGGCCTCACTCGGGCTGCCACAAAAGTGGGTATTACCATCCAAGGTGATTGCCAACCGGGCTGGGAACATCAGGGAGTACTGGAGACCCTCCTCTCTCAGTACCTTCTTGACCTCCAGGAAAGAGGCCCGTTTCCTCTGCACCTCCAGAGTATAGTTCGGAAAGAGGGAGACTTTACTGATATTAACAGTGTAGGGGCCCTCCGCATGTGCCTTTTGAAGTAACACATCCCTATCCCTGCAATGGAGTAATTGGGCCAGCACTGGCCGCGGAGGACGTCTCGGAGCAGGGGGCCTGGCCGGTACTCTGTGGGCCCTCTCGAGTGTATAAAATGTCGATAGACCCTCAGACGACACCTCAGTCCTCAGCCACTGTTCCAGGTAGGACACCATGTCACTGCCCTCTACTCCTTCCGGCAGGCCCAGGTTTCTAATGTTGTTCCGCCTGTTGCATCCCTCTGCATCCTCGGCTCTCTGCTCCAGGACACCCACCCTGTCTGCAAGGGCCCACCTGCTGCTCCAGGGCTTTTTGGGCGGGGGCTATCGCTGTAATGTTAGATTCAGTCTCCTTCACCCTCTCGGTGAGTTTCTTATGTTCTTCTCGCAGGAGGCCAAGCCCCATCATCACCGCGCTGATGTCCTGATGGAGGGTGGCCTTTGTGTCCGCAATAGCCTCCAGTATCTTGCCCTGCTTCTGCTGTACCGGGTCATCCGTAGCAGTCAGGGATTGCTCCTGGGCACTGTCCTCTGGGTCATGTGTGGCCCAACCTGCCGGCCCGAGGTTTGCCCATGGGGCTAGACAACCCCACGACTGTTGGACCATGCCTGGAGGGGAAGGCCACCCAGCAGCTGGCTTCGCTATTCCACCCCACGCATTACAGAGCAGACCTGAGGTAATTAGGAGGACCCAACACCGCAATCCATAGTACAGGAACCCCTATGATGTGCTCACCACTTTGCATGTTCCTGCTACTCCTTGGTGGTCGGGGGCTCCATCCAGATTGCGCTCAAGCCAGCATTCGGGGCAGCCCCCACACGGGTTCAGCGTGCGGCATGCTCACTGCTACCTGTGCCTCAAGGCGGGGCGCACCCCTCCATAGCACACCACTTTCTCCAAGGAGGCCCTCCACTCTACAGGGCGGTGGCCAGCATGGACACAGTCAAAGGGTCCGCCAGATTCCCCCTGCACTTCAAAGCGGGAAACAGCCTATCAAACGGGCCGTTTATGGTCCTCCACAGTGCCTATTTTAGGCCCTCAAGTCCCAGGCCCACCCCAACAAGGCGACTCAAGCCCCAGGCCCACCCCCAAGGGGAAGCCCCAGGCCACAGTCATCCACAGTGAAGGCACACTCTCAGCCCGCTCCCGGGCTCCAGGGGGAAGAACCCCAGTCCTCCGTGTCACGGCCCAGCCAGCAGGGACTATAGGCACACCTGCTCCAATAAGGCCAATGGCAAGGTCTAGTCTCCGATCCCCCAACCCCAACTTAGGCTCCGAGTACGCTCCCCGTCCCACACCTCACCTCCAGGGCCCGTACTCCATCTCAGATGCCTCAATCACGCAGCACCATTGCGCCTGGGATGCGCTGCCAGGCCTCCGTCAGCACCGGCACAACTCACCGCAGTTCGGCACAGCCGGTGGAGAGAGGGCGGAGAACAAGCCCCAGCAGCCTCCAAGCTCCACCGCGATCCCCGGGCGTTGATCAGACCCATCTTGAAGCTTTCCCAGGTCCGGCCGCCGTCAGGGTCTCAAGTACTTTTCCCCCGCAATCTGGAGCCAATGGAAGTACCGGAGCCAGCTCCTCAATTCCCCGGCACCGTCAGTGCAGCCGCGGGACGGTCTCCGGACCTAGGCGCCAATCGATAATGCTGAGAAGTGGTGGGCCGGCGCGGAGCTCCAAGCTCAGGCGTCCACCATAATCGGCTCCTTGGCCACGCCCCCTCACAAACAGCCTTTAGCTTCATCCGCCATCTTGTGATAGAAGTCTAAACCGTCTGTAGTGAGCACCCATTTAATATTCGACACACATAGAAAGACTTGTGCAATACAAAAGATGGCTATCAACCTTTGGAATGCCAAAATCTATTTGGGACACAGATGGCACACATATCTCAATAACTTTACCAAGGCACATATTCATAAAATTGTGGCACAGTGCAGCAAGTAACCTTGCTGTGCTGTGTCACAGAGAAAGGCAGGAATACACCGTATTTAAAAGAATATGGTGCATTCCTGCCTTTGCCCCTACGCTGGCACCGTTTTGGCTGGCTAGCGCCAACGCAGGCATCCTTCAACCATCATGCAAATGTGCCTGTGTTGCAAGGAGGATTTTTTTTGTGCAGGAAGGGGCACCTCTGTGGCATTTTCCTCTTCAGCACACATAGAAAGAGAACAAATGAGTTGAAATAAACATATATCTACTTGTTACACCTCACCTGGGGAGGGGTAATCTTTTTGGCACGTTCCCAGGTCTACCACTTTTGGTCAATCTGGGAATACGTCAAAAACTATGGGCGTTTCAAGGGAACATCTAGGCAACGCATTCCCAGGGCAGAGTAATACAATGTAGCAATTTGCAGAGCGTTGCGTTACTCCAGATTAATGAGGCCACTCATAGCCTCGCAAGGTGGCTTTGTTTGGCTTCATAAATTGCATTTTGGGCTTGCGTCGCGCTTGCACCTCATTGCGTGGTGCAAGCATGACTCAAGTCACCTCATAAATATGCACCCAGGTGCATCGCCATATGCAACATTGCATGTCACACACAGCATACATTCTCAATACATCGTCAATAGTTTTTTTGAAAATGCTTCCATATGAATGCCAAGGTATCCTATATTTTTTTAAAGTTCAGGAAAAAGAGGCAGGTCGAGGCCACACACTATGTGTATTCGTGAATGCCTGGGGGAGTAAAACCAAGAGCGTTGGGTGTGGATGCAAACCAGAGATGAGACTTGATGCAAGACATGCTGAGCTGTGCCCTGTTACCATGGTGATTATCATGGACAACGTATGCGCACTACTCAGCAGATTGCTCACTCATACAAACATGTTTCTCATTCTGATGTGATGCGGAGATAGTAATCACACTCCCAGCAATGAACATCTAAGAAACAAGCATTTTCAATGCAATCGGTCTCGCCTTTGGGACCTTATATGTATTTAGCTATGCAGCACATTAGCTTGGGTGCTGAAACATCTACTGTTCCTTAACATGAAGAGAAGTAAGCACCAAACTGCGTGACACGCCAGGTTTAGGAACACATGGAGAGAAATATTGTCTTTCAGCGGTAAATTGTATGTTCCAAACCTCTGTTTTTAATATAAAATCAGGGCTTTCGGTGGTCATATCCCTGAAAATGCAAGATTTGAAAAAAATATTATTGTCTATGGGTGCTTGTGGAAGACAATTTCTATGGACTGGAATCTAGAGAATGCTAAAGTGATTCTGGTATTTTACTGACCTCTGCTGGTCGTTTTCTATCAAGAAAGTTAAATAGAGGCAGTTGCCAGAAAAATTAAAAAACAGAAAGTCCCTCAGTAGAAAGCAATTCTGGTATTTTACTAACCTCTACTGGTCGTTTTCTATCAAGGCAGTTAAATAGAGGCAGTTGAACAAGCAGAAATTAATTCTGGTATTTTACTGACCTCTACTGGATGTTTTAAATGAGGAAATTGAACAGAAAAAAGTCCCTAAGCGGAAGCAGACAAGTCCTAGGGTTGATCTCCAGAGCCCACAAAGTACATACACTTATAAGTATATACAAGAGGTCTCGAATGCGCGACCTAAAAATGAATATACACACAAAAAAACAGAAGGTCCTCCTGCTTTCTGGCACAGGAATATGGCTGTAAACAGTTCTATAATGACTACAATGTAAAGTGCTATAATTCAGAATTAAATGGGCACCTATAAACAGTGTTATTCGACAGAGGAGAGATTGATTCCTTGTCGTTAAAGCTATTTGTGCTTCTGAGTCAGCCACGGCAAGGTCAGCAACACGAGTACCGTTTTTGGTAGTAAAGATAAAGTATTTTTATAGTTAAAGTGTATTTTTTCACAGCTATAGGTCTAATTTTGTTTTGTTGTAATTTGCCACAATCATTTATATAGTTCAAGTGAATATACCCAGTGGGATAAAAGATACACCAGCCGCAACTGGGTAATGACTGAGCCGAGGCATATTTTGAAAGCACCCTGCCTAATATATGGGTCTGCAAAAACAACAGTTGATGGACAGAATGCAGAACAATGTCATACATTCACCCCAGTACAGAGATCTGGGCCTAAATCCATCGTTTTTTTGCTCACCATGCCATTCCAGTTTGAGCACAGCCATATGCAAATCAGTCTTGACTCTGTGCCTCATGGGAACAGTCCAGCCCGAACTGCCAAGCCAGGTCCTCCCTGGACTGGAAACAAGCATCCTAGGACCGGTTTTGGGGTTTTACCCCTCTACAGCCAGGATAGCTTGATTCCAGTGGCATGGAGAGCACCGGACCCACGTCTGGGCTTACCCTTCCCACTCGGGGTGACAAATGCAAAAACAACAGTTGATGGACAGAATGCAGAACAATGTCATACATTCACCCCAGTACAGAGATCTGGGCCTAAATCCATCATTTTTTTGCTCACCATGCCATCACAGTTTGAACCCAGCCATATGCAAATCAGTCTTAACCCTGTGCCTCATGGGAACAGTGCAGCCCGAACTGCCAAGCCAGATCCTCCCTGGACTGGAAACAAGCATCCTAGGACCGGTTTCGGGGTTTCACCCCTCTACAGCCAGGATAGCTTGATTCCAGTGGCATGGAGAGCACCGGACCCACGTCTGGGCTTACCCTTCCCACTCGGGGTGACAAATGCAAAAACAACAGTTGATGGACAGAATGCAGAACAATGTCATATATTCACCCCAGTACAGAGATCTGGGCCTAAATCCATCGTTTTTTTGCTCACCATGCAGTTCCAGTTTGAACCCAGCCATTTGCAAATCAGTTTTGACCCTGTGCCTCATGGGAACAGTCGAGCCCGAACTGCCAAGCCAGGTCCTCCCTGGACTGGAAACAAACATCCTAGGACCCCCACTTAGACAGATGAAAACATGTATGCATCAAAAAGTATTTTTATGAGGCAAGAAAACGGCTGCTTTATCGATGCGCCAAATTTGTGACGTGAAGTATTTTTAAATGTGCCATTTGGTTTTCCTGTCGTTCGCTAACAATCGACAAATTAAACCGAAATATTTTAGAATGCTAATTATAGAAAAGAACTCGAATCCTCGCATATTCATAACCCTCGTGCTGATTGCGTGATATCATAAAAAAACAGCGGAAGAAAGTAGCGATCAGATGACATTACACAACAATTTGTAAGTGATGTGAGTAATTACGGTGCATATCTGATTCCTATTGGCGGTCAGAAGCACCGTGTGATCGAACCAGGTTCTTGGAACGCAGACCACAGGAAATAATCACTCGTTATTCAGGTATGCGACGCTCCCTTGACATTGAAAACTGAAAATTAGCGTCGCATTTAACTTAACGAACTGAAACATACTCCAGAGAATACGAGTGCGTAACAACAAAGGTAGAGGAAACTCGAATTCTATGTCAGTCCACAGAGGCTCTGATTATGCTTCTCAATCTTTACTGACAATTACAGCAGCCAATAAAAACTATCAACTTTAAACTGGCATGAGCCCGGAAGGCAAACCCCCTCCTGTGTCTGCACCAATCACATTCCAGTCCAGCACATAAGTGTCATTGTAAACTCCATAACTTCCTCTTTCTTTGCTGCTGCAGCAGCAGATAAGTACCTTTCCCCTTATTTTTATTGATGTGGTAGAAATGTTGGGGGAGGATGGTTTATCGATGTTGGTAAACTTGTGATGTTAGTGTGGCAGCGGAGACTCGCTCGCTCGCGCACGGTTGTGGTGTGTGTCGGCTTTTCCTCGACGGAGCGCGCGGTAACGATAGGGGGCGGTAGAGCAGGAGGAGGCAGATGCGAGACCCTCGCGCGCAGAGAGCAGTCTCGTCGTTGCCCCAGACGCTGCGCGTGAGCGCGAGGAGCTGTTTTCTCGCATTACGAGTGACCGGCTCTTCGCGGGTAGCGCTAGGCAGGACTGCATAAATCTCTGGCCTCATTGAACGCTGACCGGAGCGGTTTTCCGGAAGAGAGCTTGCCTCTAGGGGAGTGTAGGGGTCTCCTTCCACCTTGATTTAACGCCTCAGCCCTCAGTAGTGGAGTGCTTTTGATACAGCAGTTAGTATCATTTTAAGGGTCTGAGACACCCCTGGGTTGCTCCCCCCATTGTGAAAGCTCCTCCAGTCCTCTCTGCTTTATGGCAATGGCGTACTACGCGGATGAGGAAGACCAGTGGGTTGAGTGCAACCAATTTGAGGAATATCAGGAGCCAGAGGAAGAACAGTTGGAGGAGAATCTTGTGGAAGCCCTGGACACCCACATCCAGGGCTCTGTCAATAAAGCCCTGATCAAGGCATTGAAGCCATTTACAAAACCCCTTCACAATTATGGCAAGAGGAAGATGAAATCTTCTCATAAAAGCGCAGGGCACACGCAGTCATCGGCCCAAGTGTTAGCGCGCATGGCCAGGAATGTAATGAAGGATCATGGCTCCATGGCTAATTATATTACCGAGGAGTCTTCCCCGTCCAAACGGCTACCTCAGACTCCGAGGTTGAATCGGTGCTGCCTAAAAAGAAGGCAAAGAAGACTAAGCACACAGCGTACAAAGCGGACGACAGCCAAGCGCCCAAGAACCTGTTGTTTGACCCTCAAAGTTTGATCCATCCTAGGTCCACTGAGTGGGTACCTTGTCCGGAAGTGGCACATTATATGGCTAATAATTTGCGGCAAGGCTTTGAGAAGGAGGTGCGGGCCACTTTACGATCGGAATGCCCGAGGCCCTCCTTGAACGGGAAGGTGGCGGATACGCCAGAGTTAGACCCGAATATGGCTACTTTCATGAGGAAGTTCGCGAAGGATCCTAAGAAGGGTTTAGATAGGGCTTGGCGGGGGTGCCATGACAAGTTATTAGATGTCTCTGGACCCCTCACTAGAATCCTGGAAGCTGCGGTCAACGCAAAGGATCAAAATGTTCCGATGGACACGTCGGACGTCATGGAATGGGCCCAAAGGGCTTTTTGTTTTCTTGGCAATGCCAATGTGGCTCTCTCCACGGAGAGGAGACGTTCCTTTTTGATGCGCATTGATTCCCAGTTGGCGGAGATGGCCACTACAGAACCGGGTTCCCTCGCCAACGGCATGCTTTTCGGGGACAAATTTGTTAAGGAGATGGGAAAATACGTGGCCACGTTTTCGGTGTTAGACAAGGCTCAGGCGAACATTAAAAAAGTGTTTCACACGGGTGTTTTTGACAGGGCCGGCCGCTCACGAGGTCGAGGGTTCGGCCGAGGTTTTAGTCAGACCTCACGAGGAGCGGAGCAGCGATGCAGAGGTAACCAAAAGCCACATTTCTATCCCTCCCGCAACAGGGGAGGAAGAGGCAGAGGCCAGAGAGGAGTCTACTGAGGACAACAGAACACGGCAGGAGATGTCCCCTATTCAGGTACGGGTCTTAAGTCCCAAGGAGTGCATGGTGGGAGGTCGGATAGCATTGTTCCTTCACAGGTGGCAAGATCTCACGTCCTATCCCTGGATTTTACAGACAGTGTGAAAGGTTTTCGCATAGAGTTTTATGCCTCTCCAGAACAGCGTCACGTGCCCGGTCCTCTACATTTTTCCCGACTAGAGCAGAGTTTCATCGACAAGGAAGTGGAGTCTTTGCTCCAGAAAGGGGCAATCGTGGGGACTGTCCCACACACTCAGGGCTTCGTAAGCACCATTTTCTTGGTCCCCAAGAAGGATCAGGGGTTCCGTCTGGTGCTAAATCTCAGGGAGTTCAACGCATGGGTTGTGTATCGCCATTTCAAAATGGAGGGCATACACCTCCTGCGGGACATCCTACTAGAACACGATTGGCTGGTTCGATTGGACCTAAAAGACGCTTATCTCGCAGTACCTATATTCCCACCACACAGGCGTTTTCTTCAGTTTCTGTGGCGCGACCAATGGTTCGAATTTTCCGCCATGCCCTTTGGCATTTCGTCCGCCCTTTGGTGTTTCACCAAGCTGATGAGGCCGGTCGTACAGTGGTTGATCATTTATTTAGACGACATATTGATTATGGCGCAGTCGAAAGATCTTCTGTTAGTCCATCTTTCATGGACAATACAACTCCTGCAGGAGTTTGGGTTCATTCTGAATCTGGAGAAATCAATATTGATACCATCGCAGGTAATGGATTTTCTGGGCTTTCAGGTCAATTCACTCACGACGCAACTTCTTCTGCCTCTCAGGAAGGGAGTGGAGATCAGGAAAGAGTTGAGGAGAGCGCTTGCCTCTCCGACAATATCATTGAGGACATTAGCTCACCTGGTAGGTCTTTTAGCAGCCTCCATTCAAGCGATATTTCTGGGCCCCTTACACTACAGGGCCCAACAGAGACTGAAGATATTACATCTGCGCATGGGTCTTTCGTAAGCGCAGCAGATTGTGCTTTCGTCAGAGGCTCATACGGAGATAAATTGGATGCCTGGAATGGCAGAGCCATTTTTTCAACCAACACGGACGTAGTGATAGAGTCGGATGCCAGCCGCTGGGGCTGGGGAGCACGTTGTGGGACTCTGGAAACAGGGGGTCGGTGGTCCCGGGAGGAGTTGAACCTGCATATCAATTGTTTGGAGCTTCTGGCAGGCTCATTTGCGATTCGCACTCTGGCCCCTCAGCGGGTTTCTTGCTGCATTCTTCTCCGCATGGACAATGTGTCCGCGGTCTGTTACATAAATCGCCTCGGAGGTACCAGATCTCGTCTCCTGGCGGAAATCGCCAAGGACTTTTGGCATTACAGCCTGGACCATCGCATAGTGGTGACAGCGGAGTATATTCCCGGGTTGGCCAATGTGATAGCGGATTGGAATTCGCGATATTTGATGGATGTCAGCGATTGGAAGCTGCATCCCAGGATTTTCAGGGCTTTGGACCTCAAATGGGGACCTTGTGCGATGGACCTGTTTGCGTCCAGACTCAACAGACAGCTTCCCCTATTCTACAGCTGGCGGCCAGATCCTTTAGCGGTCGGCTCGGATGCCTTCCTTCAGTCATGGACGATGGGCATTCTATATGCCTTTCCACCGTTTGTCATGATCCCAAGAGTTCTGGCGCAGGTCCGCAGACAGAAGGCGGAGGTTATTCTGATTTCAACATGTTGGAAGTCACAAGCGTGGTTTCCAATCACGCTGGCGCTATCCTGTGCGTCTCCGGTTCGAATTCGGTCGTTCCCAGATATCCTCACAAATCCTCAGGGGCTTCGACATCCTTTGGTATTACAAGACCAGTTAGTCCTCATGGGTTGGAGACTTTCAGGCGTCGTTGGCAAGTTTCACAGGACACTCTCTTTTTCTTGTCACAAGCTTGGGCACCCTCCACACACAAACGGTACGAAGCCGCTTGGAAACGACGGGTTGGTTGGTGTAGTGAATGACAGGGTGATCCTGTGGGATCCGACATACATATGATAGTAAATTTCTTGTCGGAGCTAGCCAAATCAGGGTTAGCGTATAGGACCGTGAATAACTTCAGGTCAGCGATCTCGGCGGGACATCTGCACATGGAGGGCAAACCGGTGGGGGAACATCCTCTGGTTTGCAAGGTGGTGCGAGGTATTCGGTTGGTGAATCCTCCTCAACCTAAGTACAATGTACTTTGGGACGTTACTGTGGTACTACGTTTTTTGGTAAGCTGGCTGAGTAATGAAGCTTTGTCTAGGAAGCAGTTATCGGCAAAATTAACGCTTTTGTTGTGTCTGATCTCATGCAGACAAGTGGCTGATGTACGGGCCTTGGATTTGGCAGGTAGAGTATTTACTCCTTCTGGAGTTTCCTTTACGATTTCAAGACGTACAAAAACACATTTGCATTGTATTTCTTATCCCGCATTTCCTCATCACAGCAAATTATGTGTGGTCAAATGTTTAAAAGTTTATGAGGACTGTACTAGGGAATTTAGGAGTGATGTGTTAGGTCAATTGTTGATTTCCCTTCAGAGACCTTTTCGCCCGGTCACTACTGGAACTCTGGCCAGGTGGGTTACTTGGTTACTGGGTCTAGCAGGCGTGGACACTTCCAAATTTGGAGCTCATTCGGTTAGAGGGGCTATGGCCTCCAAATCATTTGGCGCCGGTTCCCGGTTGCAAGACATCATGACCGTGGAGGATTGGTCTGCTGATTCCACTTTTAAGACGTTTTATCACAAACCTATTGTGGATGCGGCTTCGGTGGTGGTGGAACAACTTTAAACTAGCATAATCAGAGCCTCCGTGGACTGACATAGAATGAAAAATTGTCTAGCAGTCGCGACAAAGAATTTTCAATTCTATTACGGACACGGAGGCGAGGATTATCCCACACAAGCTACATTGTCAGTGACAGTATTATGTAGGTTATAATGCATTTAACCCGCCCTAGAATTGGTTCAGTGTTAGTGTATTTCCATTAGTTGGGAATGGAATTTACGGTGTCAGTTTCCATTTCAGGTGACCAGAGCAAGCAAACCTGAGACAGTGGGATTACTGCAAGTGGCGGTGTGAAGTTCAGTGGAAGTTGAATAGAGCTTCGGTTGTGACAAGGATCTACGTCACGTTGGGTTTCCAGTTATGGTTGGACTGTTGATAATGATCGCGAAGAAAGAGGAAGTTAAGGAGTATACAATGACACTTATGTGCTGGACTGGAATGGGATTGGTGCAGACACAGGAGGGGGTTTGCCTTCCGGGGTCATGCCAGTTTAAAGTTGATAGTTTTTATTGGCTGCTGTAATTGTCAGTAAAGATTGAGAAGCATAATCCTCTCCTCTGTGTCCTTAATAGAATTGAAAATTCTTTGTCGCGACTGCTAGACAATTTTTCACCCTGGCCCTATTGCGCGTAAGCTCTCAAATACATCGAGAGTGCTGGGGGGGTGAGGGGGAGAGGGAGAAGGCACGGAATGCGGGAGGGGGGGAGAAGGCACAGGAAGTAGTACAACTAAAATTAAAAAGACATTGATTTCTTTTTACCTGCTATTTAATGTTGAATTCTTGCATTTAATGTCACGGGGCGTTAAGTTTCTGACTCGTCCTCTTCACATCTCCTCTTGCCAGCAGCCCCTCCTGACCAGGTCAGGACTTCACTTGCAGCGGGAGATTTTCACGGTTGCAAAGTATTAGTTTAAATCTTTGAACCCCGCTGGATTTGGAATGTTTCCCTCCGCATTCCTAAGTCCCACCTCACTCTAAGCAGGGTCTCGCAGCTAGGGTGGAGGCGGGAGGAAGGTGACGCTGCAGAGCAAAATAACCATGATCTGGTCCTAGCAGGGACCTTAAAGGAACGTCGTTACCTCTTGTGACAGTGTTCAGTCACTCGGAAATCCCGCCTTTGCCATCGGGCGTGCTTTCTGTCTCGATTAGCAGCGTGCTTCTCTTCCGGCTCTCCTGGTAAACACCTTCCTCTTCATGCGCAGGAGCGTCTGTTTAGCGGCTGCTGGACGACGCATGCGCAACATAGCCGTCTGGACAGGTCAGGCAAAAGAAAGTGCGAATGCAGGCAACCAATGATATGAAAAAAAAGCATTTACAAATGCAATAGGACTCGTATTTACACAAGTCCTATTGCATTTTAAACAAAGATGCGGGCGCTGAAGAAGGCAGGAACAGGAGTGGGTGGGTGGGTGGTGTTGGCCAGAGAAGTCACGGACTGCGGCAGGAAACAGGGGGAGGCAGGGGAACAAAAGAGTTGCTGAAGTAAAGGGGCTGATAGCCATGGAAGGATAAACATGACGTGATGGCAGTAAGGAGGCAGGACTAATATGCCGGCAACCAATCAGAATGCAGCATTTCAGTTCTGTGCCAATCAAAAGCATGGGCAGAAAGTGGGCAGCGCTTCCCCCACAATACTGTATACAGCATCTCTCTACGAGACAGCGCATGCGCTGCCTAGCCGAGACCTAAAAAGGAATGTGCCATGACCCAAGTTGCACACACAAGATATTGTCACATTAGCACACAGACATAACTTGGGTATAAACACTAGCAATATTCAGTCAACTAAAAGAGTCAACTCTTGTTAACATCTGAACACACCTCTGAATCCACATACGCTATGCCGCTTTGTTTTATGTCCTGATCCCCCTGTATCCAATCTTTACCCGGTCAGTGTGTACACGGGTCAGCATTAGAAAACTCACGAGTCAAGGCCCCGTGCATGCCGCAGACAAAGCAGCTATCCTGCATAGCTTCTTGTTGCTTGGCTCACCGTGACAAATGTACACCCATCTCCCACCACACTGCAGTTATCTATAATGATCCAATTACTCACCTTTAGAGCATGACAAAAATGCACCGTCCAAAGAATACATGTGATGCCAAAGCATTGAACACATAACACTGCCTACTGCCAATTGAAGGACTAATTGGAATCATGCGTCACAGGAAGAAAAAGAACGACTGGACTGCTCTGAACAGCTTTCATGCATGCATACAGGCACCTCAAAACTGGGGCCCGAAATGATTTACCGATAAAATATGCCATGTCAATAAAAACATGTCCATTATGTCTACGGGTGACAACACTACATCCCTGAGGATCATAACACCTCATGTCAAATACAGAACCCACACCTACCACCTCAAAGACCTTACAGCACACCCACATCAATGGTATGTCTTATGGCAACTGACACCCACCGCAGAATTGAAAGGTTGGCCAGAGTAGTTATTTAAAATAAATCAAGCAGTCCTCATTGTCCCTTATTCTGATTATTATTCAAGCACTGGTGCCTAACGCTTTAAGATAAAATGAATAAAGCAGTCGAAATGACCTCTTCATCTCGCTACTATAGTTGCTTAAAGTCATAACCCAAATATAAAGGCCACGATTCTGAATGCAGGATGCATATTACTTTTTTCTTTTGATTTTCACTAGGTGTTGTTCTATCTTAATTCATTCCTTATGTTGAGCTGAAACATACCAGAGGCTACAATTTGATAACTCGTTCAATCTTCTGTTAGAAGAGCATGTCCCACATATCTGTGTCATTATCTTGCTGTCATTTGCGTTGTAGATCCAAAGCAGTTGGTTGTGAAAGTAGATTTGTGGTTGCTAACAGGGTATAACAGGCAGAAGAGCGGCCAAGGTCGTGGACAAACTCACAGACAGAATGACTATCACATGCAGCACAACGAGAAAGTGTCTAATAGTCTATTGGAGTTCACTGTGATTGAGCAGGTCATAGTATGTAAGCCAGCCCAATTTTAATCCCCACAGGAATCCCTATATCTAGTTTTGTTTTATTTTTTGTGTGGAAGAATCAGGGCTAATGACCCCGATAGTGGGGAGGGGGTCGGAGGGCCTGGTGCTTCTGAATATCCACCCATTCAATGATGCATGGTGAGCATAGCCAGGATGTGGTTGGACTCGGAGACATTGAAGCCTGTTGGATAATGATTATGAGCCAAACCATGGTCTTGATCAATATCTTCAGGGAGTTACTGTTCTAACCAGCCTTGATTTGGTAAGTCATTAAGGTACCCGAGACTGTCAGAGGACCTTGCCAGATGGAAACAAGTATAGGAGAGTTGTGGGAATGATCATATGGTAGCTGCTGATCTGGGTTGGTTTGCCAAATGCCACCAGGAGAGTAGCAAAGGAGGAACCAGCATTAGGTCTGTGTCTCCTGTGTCTACACTGAAGGATTTTTCAATTTTTATGGCAGGATCAGTGGCTAGAGATGAGCCAAGAAAGCAACCATGTAAAAAGATAGAACAGGAGATGGAAGAATCAGAGAATCGGTGGTATATAGGTGACTCATTTCCATAGGGGAAGGTCCTGCATCATGGAAAGACAGACCTACCTCCCTAGACGTTCTGCTCCAATGTGCATACGGGAGATTTCAAGAGGAAACTCCTTAGAGTGATAAAGTGTGTCAAGAGTCTAAGCGCCTGGCGTTGAGTCCCCAGATGCCTATTTCCAAGACCAATTGGAAGTCTGACCAACCCCAGTAATGTCTGCGGTTACAACCTGGGGACAGCAGAACCAACTTGAGTGGAATGGATTTGCCAGGATTTGGCTAACCTGCCATCAGTGGGCATCATCCATACTCCAGATTGGTAATCGCTAGACTGCAATGACCTGTGATAAGTTCCTGGGCAGGGGCATCTCAAAACTCCCAAGCAACAGGCCTAGAACCCTAGAACATAGGACTTCATTAGAAAATCACACTGTAACTTCCCATGGGTATGAGGGAGTTAAAAACAAATAGTTAAATAATACTTTCCGCCCAATGAGTAGTTTCTCAGATCTAATCAGGGAAGGACGTGCTCAAGGGTCATAAATGGCTGCATCATTCCACCATTTTTCTGTTAGATGTCCCCCCCCCCTAGATTTTTGCCAGAATTTTATGGGGTTCCTAACCTCTAAGAGCTCCTCCCTGGTATATGGGTACTCTGTGTACCCAGTGCATGTCAGTTAAATGTCGAAAGTGGACTGCAGCACCTACTGCACCATCACTAACGTGACAAAGTAATGCATGTCTTCGAACCTGCAAAGAAAGCTTTAAAACTGCAAATTCGATCTGGCAAAATAAACCTTTAGCTAAGCCCAAACCTTTAACCTTTCTTCTTAATACTGATAAGTTTTACCTAAGGTAGGCCCTAAATGCCTATAGGGTAGGGTGCATTGTATTTAAAACAAACATTGGCAAATGCATTAGGATTTGCCTAAGTTATTAATAATAACCTGTTTTTTTTGCTGTAAGTCATGTTTGTGCCTCTGGAGGGAGCAGGCAGAGTAATCACCATGGAGGTAGTTGACAAGGAGCTGTTTTATACCTATTCTAAGGGGTTAATGGAAGCATTAAAACTGCATTAGAAATAATACAGGACACTAAAGCAAGAAGCAGGAGCGGATGCACTAATTCCTCCCCCAAGGTGCATGTCTGAGCCCCTGGTGCTGCCAGGAGCGGATACATTGGTATGTCCGCCATGGTGCATGTTTGAGCCTCAAGTGCATGTCTAAGACCCCGGTGTAAGTCTGAACCCCCTGGTGAATTTCTGAGCCCCCGGTGTAAACCTGAGCCCCCTGGTGCCTGTCTGAGCCCCCGTTGTAAGTCTGAACCCCCTGGTGAATTTCTGAGCCCCCGGTGTAAACCTGAGCCCCCAGTGCATGTCTGAGCCCCTGGTGCACATCTGAGCCCCCAGTGTATGTCTGGCACATTTTGTTGAGAGATGCAGGATGAGTGCTCCAAGGCAAAGGGAGAGTGTTGTGACACAGACTAAGTAGCATGAGAGAGTGGATGAGTGTCACTGGACTTATCGCTAAAGGCGCAATGCAAACTAGAGCTGAGACAGGGTGTGATATTCATGAGACAAGTAGGTGCATTTGACAAACATCAATACAGTGAAATAAAGAGCATGTGTTGTGTGATGCCAGGAGACAAAAGATTGGGTGCTAGTGCTGTGAGATAGGGGATGTAAGTTTTGGGATGACTACAATGAAAAAGACACTGTCTGATAGAGGGGTAGTTCTGGGAGATAGAATGATGTCAGATAGTGGGCACGTGTTATGAGGCCAAGGTTAAATATTAGAAGATTGTGAGCTAGGAGGTCAATAAGCATGAATGTATGTTCAGCAGAAAGAGGAATAAATCATGAGACAAAACAAGCAGTGAGAAAAAAATCACTAAGTAGTGAGATAAGGAAAGTCTCATTAGTTAGGGTAGAAGTGTCAGGACACAGTGAGTGAGTGCCTTGAATTCATTTGGGACGAATGTAAATGCTCTTATACGTCACTTTGCACAAAGGACAGAGAAGTACTCTTCTATGACAGTGTGAAATCAAATCCACACCACCAAAAGGAGAGTATTAGAAAAGCAAATATTTTATATCTGTGCAAACTTTTTAATGTGATCAGGAAATGATGGCCTTGATGTTAGTAACGTGTATCCAGGGTTCTGGAAAAGGGAGCACTTTTATGCAATTTTCATACAAGAAATGATGCTGTAAGGCACTTGCACTTATTGCAGGCAATCAGAATGGGGGGCTACGGGGCTCGATCTCGTGCCTATGTGGACCGCTTTGTGCTTTTCTCATCTCATTAGTGCTATTGTATTGCACATGCATTGCACACACACTTTAGAGAGCCTTGTATTTGTAGGCTAATCCCAGGTCATTGGATATGTGCATGTGACATTATAGATTGTTCTATGGAATTTTAATGTGATGCACAAGTACTTTTGTAAGCAATTCGGGCCCACAATCAGATCGATAAATTCCCTATTTAGGTCTCGCCTATGCAACGCGCATGCGCTGCCTGGGCAAAAGACCTTTAGCAATCGCTTCAGCTTTTCAGCCAAAAACGTGCACGCGTTCCATTGCCTTCAATGGCAACGTGTGCACGTCTGGCGATTTACTTGCAGGAGCGAGCGGCTGGCGCCATATGTTATCAATTATCGCGGCGCCAGCCGCTTGCTCCCGCGAATGAATCGCACAGGCCCCCTCCTCTCTCCCCTCCCCCTGCCGCCGCGCCCTTGTTTTTGCTTGTATTAAGTTCCCATTTTCAACAAACATAAATACAATTTAAAGCCATCTGTGGCTTCTTTCATTTGAAGCTTCTATTATGATCGTTGTTGTCTTTCATAACGAAAAGTGCGGGCATTTCCGTAGTTAAACCAGCTTCTGGGGAATAGAACCAAGGGCGTTCTTGGAAGGGAAAAAAAGCTTAAAATATTCTCTCGTGTGAACAATGTGTTTTTGTAGGACAGGGGTATTCACTTCAGCACGGCAGGCTTCATCGGAGTTTAATAAAGTATTGACATACAGAATGTTTGTATTTAGTGCACTCACGCGAGCCCTTTGCTGAACAGTTTTGGTGGGTGCGTTCAGGGTGAATAAACAAAAGAAATGTTCCAGAGTCGGAGGCCGCCGACCACACCTAACACCGGCTACACAGAGGGGCGTAGCTGTCACTGGTGCAGCAGGTGCGGAGGCACCCAGGCTAGGGAATGTATTACAGTGCTTGCTTTGTGTAGAGGAGCACCTTTTTCTTAGGAGCCCTCTCCTACTGCTGTCAAAGAGCAGGGTTGGTATTCCACCTCATGCCCCTTTCTTCCACCACCCTCTGTTATCTCGCTCGTACAGGTTCTTTTACATCTCTGCTTTCGTTCCTTTGTCACTCTTTTTCTCTCTTTTCCTTCATTTTTCTCTCTTCCTTTTCTGCCCTTTTCTCTCTGCCCAGCACATGTAAACAGCCATACGAGTGTTCACCACTGAGTGACTCCCTAGACGCCAGTCATGACTGTCGATTACGGCCAAAGCATGGTTAGAGGCGCACATTGTTTCCTGAGGGACCCACTGAGCTCATATTACTGTAATTTATAATGCAGAGAGCAGCCAGTGGGCCCGTTTCCTTCTTTGCACCAGTGCACGTGACTCACACCGGCTATGCTACTGCATCGGCATGGCTCCCTGGCTACGGGCGACAAAGCGCTGCGAATGGAGCCCAGTGCTAATGTGGCGTCTGCTGTCATGGAATCTTTGAACAGAAGCCTCATTCTGTACAGTAGGTCAAAAGGACAAGTGAAACTTGATTAGGCTCCGCAAAGAGACAAGTCAAAGCTCTGGTTAAATATCCTCACCCTCCAGGGCTTTGTGCTGCAGAGCAGCCATATTGCTTCTCGCTGCTCGTGGCCGTTATTTGACAGTGGCATCACTGCGGCCTCAAACCTCTCCCAATGGGGTGCTTTCCGCTTCATGTTGACACAGGTCAGAAAGGTGACCAGCAGTGGCCAGAGGTATGACCTGTCTGGATGTCCTGCACCAGGGGGTAGTTCGCAGTTTGCTGTCAAGCTGTCAGAGTTGCATCCATGGCAGCCCCTCCCGATGAATCTCTTCACTCTGAAAGAATATGGACCAGGAAGCATTTTTACACAGAGCGCTGGTGACACAATAGGCATGGCCGTAGTGCACTGGTCATTCATGACAATAACATTGAGAAACGATAGGCTTATTACTGAATAGTGAAACCATGTGTTTCTGTGTATGATGCTGTTACATGCGCACTGGTCTTTAGACATCAACATATAGAGCAATAGTGAGGGAAGAATGCACTGTTTGTTTAGTATTGCTCGAAGCACTTTTGTTTTAATGTGTTAAATTTGTGGAAGAAGCAACCTCTCACATCATAAGAGCTCCCTGAAAAAGGATAGTACTGCTGGTACTGCCATGTTCCTGTATTCACTTCATTTTCATGTTCCAGCATTAAAAAGGTTTGCTCCGTTTAGGGGACTCAGACACGTGTGATCTGTTGGAGAGTCTAGATACAAATGCAGTGCACATCTATGCTATTCAGTTTTGTTTATGTACTGTCTTTTTATAGGGAAGTTTTCAGTTTGTTTATGCACTGTCTTCTTTTTGTATTGAAGCTTTCAGTTTGTTTATGCAGTGTCTTCTTTTTGTAGGGAAGCTTTCAGTTTGCTTTTGCATTGTCTTCTTTTTAGGTCTAGCCTACGCAGCGCGCATACGCTGCATAGGAGGACCTTTAGCCGTCGCTCTGCTATTTTTGGAAGCACATACTTGTGTACGAGTATGTGCTTCCAAAAAGAGCCGGCTGCGTGCGCGCACGCACGCACCACTGCCGGGCTTGTTTTTTTCTGCCGTGAGCCTTACATGCCCCTCCCTTTTTAGATCGTGCTTGACAGCATAGCTATTTGCCTGACCTAATGTTACCAATACTTTCAAATATACATAGGGCAAGCTTTGACTGAATCAACAGCGATATTGCTCTTTTACCTCATAATGTTGATTTTGTGGTTTATCAATCCACTTCTTGTGGAGTGCTTGGTTTGAAATGCATAAGGCCGACTTTACATCTCAAAAGTACGATGACTCCCCACCCGTTTAATTCTTCATCCCATTCATCCTGGTATATAGGAAGCAATCATTTTTGGGTTCTTTTTTCACTTCAGGAGGTTAATATTTAGTCAAGGCTCACATTTTGTCTCCTAAATCTCTCCATACACGTGATAAACCCGTGATGGTAATATTTCTGGCTCTAATTATTCCAAAACAGGAATGCATGAATACTTATCTGCATTGAAGCCAGGCCAATTGTCTTTGACAATGCCTGTTTTAGTTTTTAGCTTACAAAGACTGTGAACAGAATTGGCAATAACAATGGCATTGGCTGCAGACTGCTGGCTCCTCTGCATGGACTGCATTACAGAAGCTGGACGTCTGTTACTTAATCACTTCCCCAGTCTGCATACTATTTGCAAGCCTATTTAATGCTTCTGATTTAATTTGTTGAATAAGTATCTAATAAAACAAATTTTGGCTATTCGATGGTCGATTGTTAGTAACGTTTCAGAAATGGTGTTGACGGTGGGGCACACCAACCTTTGTCAGGCACAAATGCAAAACCTTTTAACATTTGTGTAAAGCTGTGTCAACTGGCTTTCTGAAACGTAGGCGCAAAGACCTATTAAGGCATGGGCAAAGTAGGCACTTGCCCAGGGCCCTCACCTTCTGCCCCTCTGAAAGTGGACTTTTTTACTATCTCATGTTATTTATTTCTGTATATTCGATTGTGTGTGAGCAGTGTTGGAAAAACTTTACTCTGGGATCCCAAAAAAGAGGGAGAGAGCAGAAAGGGAGTTCGTCATCAGATCTGGAATCATGAAAAGCAGAGTCTGAGAGTCGACATATACATTTCGTTTTTTAAAATTGTGCCTTAAAGAAAATGGTAACCAGGACAAATGTGATACTAAATCTGGTTATAAACAGGCTGCGTTTAAAAGAAAAAAAACTTAGGGGGTTAGAGCATTTGCTTCAGTGATCTTTGTGTGCCAAGCACTGTTTAGGGCATAATACTGGTAAGATCGCTGTGGTGGTTAATGCACTTGCTGGAGAGAACTGTTTGTTGTCTAATCACAGTTTTGAATCTTTATAATGTAGCATAGAGGGTAATGTGCCTATTGCAAATCAGAGATGTGTATGTCATGTAGATGGCTCAGTTTGTTACTGCTTTAGTCACAGATCCTCCATTTTTAGGTCTCGCCTGAGCCAGCGCGCATGCGCTGTGAGCTTTAGTAAGGGCTCTAAAACTCCGACCACACGCTTGTTCGTGTGCTTTTTTACGCTATTGTCCTTTGCGTGCATCTTTCTAATGGTCAAATATGGCAGCATGTACCACTTTTCTTCTAAAGGTTAACACCCACGGCCTAAGGCTCTCGGGGGCGTGGACCGGTGCGCTGCATTTCAGGAGGATCAGGTTACTGATTAACCACGTCTGCGCTTGTTATTTATTTATTTTACAACTTCGTTTCAGTTGCATCTCATATCCTTTTCGCACTGTTCTTTTCTTTATCCTTTTGCTTTCTTACATTTTAATTAATCATCCTGACGATGCCATACTCCATGTTAGAAATATACATTAAAACTGCCTGACATGCATTATGATACATAGGCACGTACATAAACGGCGCTTGAGCGTACAGGCATCACAATGCATGGTGGTCGTCTTGGAATGGATTTCCATTAATATGCAACTCATTCCAAAATTAATGGCCAACTGGTATTAGTATAGCCAATATCTGAACTATTTAAACTGAGACCTATTGGCTTTGCCAACGCCTGTTTTTCATGTCTTTTTGGGACTTCTAGTCATTATTTTATAATATGATTAATAGATGTGCAAGTCCCAGAATTCAAAGGCAAACCATGCCTAAATGAGTGAGTATCAGGCATAAACCAGTGAAACTCTTCAGGGGAGTAACACAAGCCCTCGCAACCCCGCAGTGCATGTATTCTTGACATTACACAAGCGTTAGAAGTGTTAACCTTTACACAGAGACATCTCTCGGCTTGCACACATGTTAGAAGTGTGCACTTGCGCTATGGGTAGGCTACCCGCTAGACACAAGCACGCTCCCACCACATGCTCCTTTGATTCATCTATACATTTTGTATAGCAGAGCTATCTCTCAGATTGCACAGACATTTCCTTCTAAGGACTAGCCCCCAGGCTATACTGCTTCTATATAATGACTGATTAAACATAAGTCAATCAAGTGATCAGGCCAGGATCACAATGAGAGTCAACAATGAGCTGGGGGGTTTTCCTTTTAAGCTCAGCCCTTGTTAATTCTGCTCTGGGCCCCTCCTTTCCAGTTTTCTGATTGATGCTGTATCTGGGAATATGAACTCACAAAGGCTGCATTGATTACTTAAATTAGTTTCACTGATACAGAAAATCTGCTTCTTGTATTAGTGGTACGTCTTTATATACCCACCCGCCGTGTCTTTTAAAAATATTACACGTATCTTTGCTTTCTATTCCGTCTCTTTCTCTTTATTTCTTTCATTCTTTCTAACTCTTAATCCAAACACCGTGCTCTAAAGGACGCGTCTTAACACCTGGACCCCTCCACGCCCCCTAAATACGACCCTTGTCCAGATTTGCTGACAGATGGTCTAGGTGGTGTTGATTTAGGGGCACTCTCCTGAACCAGGCAGAGCGGGTTGCAGGCTGTCTCCGTGCCTGTGTTTTCTCGCTCTCCCTCGTGCATTTAACATGAGGACTTTCCCACTGCGTTTTCCTGGCGCCGCTGACATCTGGCTGCATCTCCCCCATGTGTACTTTCATTTTCTCTTTCACTTTCCATTTCCCCTCAAGCCTGTATGCTCCACCACCTCCCCACTCACTCACAGAGGGGCATATCTACAAGACGGCGATAGAAAATTATCGCCGCTTTTGCGGCCGTTTTCGCCCGAAAAGCGGCGATAATTTTATCGCCTAATTAGCAAGGTCACGCTAATGCGTGAAACCTTGCATTAGCGCCCGGATTCTTAACGCCCAGCTTTGCATCTCTAATGAGATGCAAAGTGGGCGTTCCTGACCTGACATGACAGGAGAAATGTCGCTAAGCGACATTTCCTCTATCATCAAGCCCCACGCTATGAAGCATAGTGGCAAGTAAAGTAGCGATAACACCTGTTATCGCTACTTTCCTTATGGCTGCTTCAGGACTGACTTAGCCATGATATCCTATGGAAGGTGGATATCATGGCTAAGTTTGTGTGGCCCTATCAACAAGCTAACGCCACATTTCGTGAGATTATCGCTGGGTTTCCAGCGATAATCTCACGTTAGGCAGTTAGCGCTAGGATTTTTATCGCTTTTGAGATAAGCGTTGCTATTAGCACGCTATTTCAGCGATAAAAATCCACGCTAGCCGGCGATAATTATCCTAGCGCTAAGTGCGCTTAGCAATAATTATCGCCGGTTGTTGCTAACATGCCCCTAAGTTATCACTTTTGTTTTTAATTAGGAAATATTCTTGGCAGTTGCTGATGTGCCTCTGGCTTATTTCTCATCAGCTTTTGTAAAATGACTCGACTATTCGGCCACCTCTCTTGCTTATCCACGCACTTTGTCTTCTTATCTCTGCTTTCTTCGTGTCTTCTCCTTCCTCTCTGCTGGTTTCTCATCTCAGTTTCTAAATTTTCCCTCTTCTGGTCTTTCTGCCTCCGCTCTTACTTTCTACTTTTCTCTTCTCCCTCCACTTTGTATATCTAATTTCCTCTACTTTTCCTCTCCCTCAGCCCATGCTCTTCACCCTTCCTCTCAAATGTCTCTCTACCTTCACTCTTCATCTCACACTTTCACTCTCGCCTACTCTTGTTCTCACTTTTCTTTTCTTCCGCTTGTCTCCCTCTCTTCGTTAGAATTTTTTTTGTCTTCCTCCATCCATGATGCAGCATTGCTCCGTCAGTGTTATCAACCAACTATGCTTGGGGTTGTGGCCTGTTTGATCTGGATTACCCTGCTAGAGAGTCCTATTCTCCCTGCTGCTGGCTGGAATATGCTTCTGTTGCCTGTACCCATTTAAATAGTTGGTCGAGTTCTATTGACCCCCACTTCATTTCCCCCCTCCTCGTTTGCCCATCCTTTCTGCCTCCTCCGCTCTCCCCTTCCCAGCTTTACCACCCCGATTGTTTGCCCCCACCCCCTCCTCCGCTGCTCTCTGGCTCCTGTTTGAGGAGTTATTACTCCTGGCCTGCTCCACCATGCGTGCCAATCTCTGCAAATAAACAAGTGCCTCTCTCTTCCCTTCTTGTAACGTGCTGCATGGCTAAATACTTACAATGTCCCAAAGGCGAGACCTATTGGCTATGCCAATGCTTGTTTTGTAACGTATAGTATTTGCTCATGTACTTTTATGGTCAAAATGACCGAAATAAAGTTTCTTGAATAAATGAATGAATGAAAAGCAAAGCATACTTTTGTAGATGTCCTTCTTGCCCCTAAACGTCTAATCACCTGCAGTGTGGTTTGCAGAAGGGCTGATCACTCATCCTGCAGCTGTACTTGAAGTCACAGTAAGCAGGAGGACAGCACGAAAGACAGAGAAGCTGCATTTTCGGGTTATTACTGTAGAGTGCCACCCGGCCTCTACGAACGTAGATGTACGCACCACACCCCTCGTGACCGGGCTCGGTCCGAGGGTATATAATAAATGGGCGAAGGGTCGCACGGGAACCTAGCGGCCGGAGCATCACGAAGTGTGGTCCTGTGTGTCTGTCATGCGCTGCGGCCCACGAGGTCACCCCCATACAAGCCCACGCTACACTGGCGACGAGGGTGTGTTGTCGGCCCCTGCTGTGTTCCCGCTTCCGAACCTGCACCTGGTGAGCGCCGGCCCGCCTGCGGCCCATCCTGTCTCCGTGTGTCAGCCCAGGGGAAGCGCACGCGCCTGCCTCGAAGCGGCGGCGCTGACGGCGAAGATCGCCCTCCCGTCCCGGTGGACCGAAGCATCCGGCGGTGAGTGCGTGCCCCGCTCCTGCGCCCGCGTTGAAGGGGGATTCCCGGCGCCTCACCCGGCCCTCTGCAGCGAGGCCGGTGATCGGCGAAGGCTCTGCGCGCCGAAGTGTGCGCGCGCACGCGCGCGAGGAAGGCCCGGCGGATCTACCGCGAGGCCCCGCAGGCCTCAGAATTAATCGGCGGTACCCCAGTGCCAGACAGCGCATCGCTACACCCGAGCCCCGGTGCCCCAGTGACAGACAGCGCCTCACTGCCCCAGCCCAGAGAACAGACACGACACTCGCCAAGGGCAGAGAAGACTGCTCTGAGTGCAGCTGGGGGACTGCGCATCAGGTGACAGGGGCCAAGAAGACTGCTCCGAGTGCAGCAAAGGGGACAGTGTGCCAGCGGTCAGGCGGGGTCCCAAGAGGGAACACTCCAGAGGGCACGAAGAGTCTGCGCCCACCACCACACGTGATCTCAAGGGGGCGCCACCAGGAACCAAACAGAGACAACATAAACAGGATGGCGACATGGGGGATGAACCAGCTGCACGGGCCCCAGCTCCCGTGAACCCGCACTCGCATGCCTCAGTGACTTCCCTGCCACCATTTAGCCAGCTAGCTGACCCTGCTACTGCAGCGCCACGATGGAAGCGGTGGGTAGGGCGTCTCAACCAGTACTTCACCGGCACCCGCGAAAACGACGGCAAGGTGAAACGCTCGCTCCTCATGCACTTCGGAGGTGACGAGCTGTACGAGCTGTTTGAAACCCTACCCAATACAGGGGCAGACGACGACTACGATGGCGCCATTGCAGCGTTGAACAGATACTTCGACCCCCAGATGAACCCGGATTACGAGCGGTTCAAACTGCGACAGGCCCGGCAGACGGAGGCGGAGTCCATGGATATGTACTACGCCAGGCTTTGCAAATTTGCAGCCACCTGCACGGGCATAGACCACAACGATGAGATCAGAGCGCAACTGATCTCGGGATGCAAATCGGTCACCCTAAGACGTCTTATCCTGCGGAAACCAGGCATCTCGCTGGATGAAATTCTAATCCTGGCCCGGTCGCATGAACTCTCCGACAAGCGTGTGGAGGAGATGGAAGAAGTTCGACTAAGAAACACGTCACTCTCGACAGCGCCGAAGCAGGTGCGAGTAAAGGAGGAGTCGGTGGAAGCTATCCAACGACGGCCGGTGGGCACCCAGCGGCGGAACACCGGGGTGCGGTCCCCCAACAAGTGCGGTTACTGTGGATTTGACCACGGGGAACATGACAAATATCCTGCAAGAGGGCAAGCGTGCGCCAAGTGCGGAAAGGCCAACCACTATGCCAGCGTGTGCCGTGGGCGAGGAGGAAGAGCACGCGGTAGTGCACCCAGAGGACGCCAGATGAGTCTGAGACAACTCACGCTGGAAGATTAAGGAGTCGCGGATGACCCGGCGGGAGCTACCGCCACAGCGTACTATGAAGATGATGACGAGGCGTTCGTCATTTCCTTCGCGGGGCGGCCAGGAAAGAAAAGGCGCCCACCCCCAATATGTCAGGTCAGCGTCAACGGATGCGTCATACAAGCTCTTATCGACACAGGGGCGTCGGTGAACGTTATGGATTCCAACCAATTTGACCGGCTGCAGCCCCAACCGACGTTGGTCCCGAGCAAGGCCAGAATCTTCACTTATGGTGGCACAGAACCTCTCCCGTTGAGAGGAAGGATAGAAGTCGAACTCTCCAGCGAGGCACACACGATGACAGCGACGTTCCACGTAACGGAAGGAGGAACAGGCACACTGTTAAGCTGCCACACAGCGGAGGACCTAGAACTCGTGTTCTTCGCCAGACAAGTGCACGAGCACCATGCCGAAGACATTTTAAACGAATTCCCTGAACTCTTCAAGGGACTCGGCAAGCTCAAAGGATACCAAGTAAAGCTCCATGTCGACAAAAGCGTCCAACCGAGAGCGCTCCGGCATCGGCGAATCCCAATCCACCTCCGCCCGCTGGTGGAGCAGGAGTTGCAGAACTTGGAAGACATGGGAGTGATTGAGAAGGTGTCGGGGCCAACCCCGTGGGTGTCCCCCCTAGTGGTGGCGCCGAAGCCGAAACAACCGGGTGCCATCCGCTTATGTGTGGACATGCGACTACCCAACTTGGCCATTCGCAGGGAGCGGCATGTAACCCCTACAATGGACGACATTGTCGCTGATTTAAACGGGGCTCAGTGGTTTTCGAAACTTGATCTGAACTCTGGATACCATCAGTTGGAGCTGGCCCCCGAAAGCAGATATATAACAACGTTTTCTACGCACGTGGGCCTGAGAAGGTATACCAGACTCAGCTTTGGAGTGTCGTCCGCGGCGGAGGTTTTTCAAAACGTAATTCAAGAAACCCTGTCCGGCCTCGTCGGAGTACTCAACCTCAGCGACGATATTCTAATATACTCTCAGAGTTTGGAGGAGCACCACGCTAGGCTGAGAGCCACGCTTCAACGGCTAAAGGACTGCGGTCTTACGCTACACAAGAAAAAGTGCGAGTTTTACCAAAGTTCCATAGACTTTTTTGGGTACGTGTTCTCCAGGGAAGGTCTTCGAGTGGATCCCCGGAAGGCAGAGGCGATCAGGAACGCGCCAGTACCACAGACTCCAACGGCAATCAGGAGCTTCCTGGGAATGGCGACGTATTGTGGACGGTTTCTCCCGAATCTCGCCACAATCTCCGAACCGTTGAGACAACTAACAAAAGCTGGAACGCCGTGGGTCTGGTCATCCCGCGAGGAGGCTGCCTTCCAAGGGATCAAAAAGGCACTGTTGGACCAAACAACTATGGCGTATTTCCACCCAGGACGAAAAACAGAACTGGTTGTCGACGCAAGTCCGGTGGGACTCGGGGCGGTGCTTCTCCAAGAGGCTCAGCCGGGAAACTACGTGCCGGTCGCATACGCCAGCCGGGCACCGTCAGCCACAGAGACACGATATGCGCAGATTGAGCGCGAGGCCTTAGCGATCCGCTGGGCATGTCAGCATTTCCACCTTTACCTGTTCGGTCACTCCTTCAGGGTGGTGACGGACCACAAACCCCTCTTACCACTATTCAGCGGCTCCAACAGATTGGCTCCGCCACGGATTGAGCGGTGGGCTGTACAACTGCAGGCGTACTCCTTCCAGCTGGTGTACCGTCCGGGGGCGGACAACCCCGCAGATTTCCTGTCACGGCACCCGTCGCAAACTGACTGTGGGCGGGCACCGGACGACGGCCAAAACATGGAAGCATTTGTGCATATGATCGAGGACGATGCTTGCCCGCGGGCAGTCACCAAAGAAGATCTGCGCGACGCCACCGAGTTGGATCCCACACTACAGCGCATCAAAGCAACCCTGGCCACCGGAAGATGGCACCGATTCCTCGACGGGGTGGCAAATCTCACGGAGGAGGAACAGAATGCTATGCGACAGTTGTGGAGAGTGCGGCATGAACTCAGTGTAGGGGAGTCCGGACTGGTACTACGGGGCCAGAACATCGTCGTCCCACAGGAGCTCCACCGTCGCATGGTAACCATAGCACACCAAGGTCACCAAGGAGTCGCCAAGACAAAGGCTCGGCTCAGGTCCAAAGTGTGGTTTCCAGGAATGGACAGACTGGTGGATGACGAGATACGGACCTGCCACCCGTGCGCCATTACGGGGACGGATCCAACTCCCACCCCAGTCATCACGGAGGAGCCATCCCGAGTGCCCTGGACCAAGGTGAATGTCGATTTTGGCAGCTTCCCCGACGGACGCCACACGCTAGTGGTAATAGATTCGCACACAAAGTTCCCGGTGGTGGAGCTGGTACTATCCACGGCCTTCGCCCATGTCCAACCTGCTTTGGAGAAGATTTTCGCAACATTTGGTTTGCCTGAGGAGGTGAAATCTGATAATGGACCACCGTTCCACGGTCAAGAGTTTCAAGACTTCTTGCAGAGGCGCGGGATCAGACATCGACGCATCACACCCCAGTGGCCTCAAGCCAACGGGGAAGTTGAGCGCTTCATGAGGACACTGAACCGGGCACTGCGCATAGGGGTGGACAAACATCAAGACCCCGAGACTTGCCTTCATCAGTTCCTATTTGCGTACCGGCAGACGCCACACTCCACGACAGGGTGCGCCCCCGCAACGCTCCTTCTGAAGCGGACACCGAGGGATCTCATCCCCGAAGACCCGGAGTGGATGCCACGAGCCTTCGACCAGGAGGGGGCGCAACAGAGGCGTCAGCGAACCAACGACAAGGCCTCACTTCGCCGGGGAGCCAAGGTTCCAGCCATCCGGGTTGGGTCTCGAGTAATCTTGAAGGATCGCCATCCCGGTTGGAAGTTCCGTACACGTTATGAACCCGAGGAGTGGACTGTCACCAACGTCAAAGGGACAATGGTTACCGCCCAGAGAGGGCGGCACACGGTAACAAGGAATGTGTTGTGGTTCAAGGAGGTGAAGGGCCGGCCACCGGTGACCGAGGCAGCCCCTGAAGGAGAGGAAGAAATGTCCAGCCTCCCGGACGTCACTACACCGACGGCCCGAGAAATTCCTACACCATCGCCCCGGCGGACCATGGAGAACCCCGACACCCAGCGCCCCACGGGGCCAGGAGTCGTTTCTTATCCCAACGGGTGTCAGGATGATGACACCTCAACGCAAGATGTGACACCCTCTCGAGGTCCACGATACCAGCTGAGGCCGAATCCAGCACCCAGCCAGAGGCTCCAGGACTATGCCTGTCAAACGGCCGAGCAATTGATACCATCACCAGAGGGACAGTCAGAGACTGGATGAGCCCCCGGCTGCACGACACATATTGTGTCTGCTTGGTTTTCTATCTTGAGTCTGTCCCAGTTCTTCTCTTTTCTGTCTTTCTCCCCCCTCTCTTCCCCCCCCACCCGTTCTCACTGTCCCTGTGTTTCCATTCTGACGCCTACATGTCAGCTAAAGGTTTGGAGGGATGTAGAGTGCCACTCGGCCTCTACGAACGTAGATGTACGCACCACACCCCTCGTGACCGGGCTCAGTCCGAGGGTATATAATAAATGGGCGAAGGGTCGCACGGGACCCTAACGGCCGGAGCATCACGAAGTGTGGTCCTGTGTGTCTGTCATGCGCTGCAGCCCACGAGGTCACCCCCATACAAGCCCACGCTACAATTACAGGCAGCACCAAACGTGCTAAGACAAGTTGGCATCGGTACTTGATTTAATCAAGTTTCATGCAGCTGGAATAGTGATTGCTTGGAGCTTACTTCATTAGCCTGGGCCCACAGCATATCTGCTGAAAATTGGCACACATTGAATTATTGCATTAGCCTGGGCTCACCGCGTATGAGCAGTGGATAGCACGTACATTTAATGAATCCATTACATCTAGTTTTTTCGTTTTTAAAAGCATTTTTATTGAACTAATTTGCTTCCTGCTTTTTAATTCATTTTTATCTCACGACGCTAACGCGTGAGGTTAGCGTTCTAGTTGTTGTGTATGCTAATCTCACGTTGCCGATATAACCGGATGCAGCGTCCGCGCTCCGGTAAATGTGATTTGTATCTTTGCTGCTAAAAGTATGGGGGGTCTATAGTTGAGACGCTGAAAAAGAAGTTTGTTCGTTTTTAAAAGCATTTTTATTGAACTAATTTGCTTCCTACTTTTTAATTCATTTTCATCTCTCGACGCTAATGTCTGCGCCCGTCCGCGCCCTGGGAGTGACTAGCGCCAGCCACGATGCCCGTCACATGTTAGAAGAGCGGGGAGCTAAGAGGTCTTTTAGTAAAAGCCAATTGATGGCTCTGAATAATGTCAATTGTAGTGGTGGGAAGAAATGGGCAGTCCTTCCAAATCTCACTAGGACATGCCCTGCCTGCGAGTTTTGTTTCTGCACTAAGGAGGTATCCTCCCCCTTAAGCATCGAGAGAATGACTAAAATTCGGGCTGCCCTTATCAATTCACGGCTCTATGGTTAAACATGCCCATTCTGTCGAATCATCTCCTAGACATGCTATTTATCACTGAAACTTGGCTTAATGAATCTTGTGCCCCAATAATTGAACAGGCTATTCCATTAGGATTTAAAATTGCAAGACTGGATCGGAAAACAGATAGAGGGGGCGGAATAGCTGTGATGTTCAGAGATACTTGGGCTTTCTCCGGTGAAGCCTCGGTGGGGTTAGTAGAGGGGAAGGTGTTCGACTTTTCCATTGCTATAGCGCCCCATTTCACTCTAGGCGGCACAGTGGTGTACCATCCCCCTGTCCCCCCCGGGCGCTTTTCTGAAAGCCCTGGATGATGTGATCATTCCACGCGCTCTACGCTTCCCTAACTTCCTCCTTCTCTGCGATTTTAACATTCATTTAGATTGCCCTGAAGCCTCTGGTGTCAGGGAGCTTACTGATATGTTTGATCTGTCTCAACTAACCCAGTGGATAAAATCCCCCTCACATCAAGGGGGCCATATAATCGACTTGGTCTGTTCCAACTTTGCTTTATCGGCATTGGACCCTCTGCAGGTCACTTGGTCAGACCATTATTTGGTGCACTTTTCTTGGTCCATAGGGAAATTTTTGCCCCCTCCTCTCCCAGCTCATACTAAACAGACTCGTAAGATTGACATCCCTGCCCTTTCTGAGGCTCTCTTGACGTCCTGCCCTCCGGTCTCCTGTGATCTAGAAGGTGCGGTAGCCAGTTTCTCTTCGTGGATTAGTCAAGGAGTCGGTGCGGTACCAAAACCCCCTTCCACCAGTCGTCCGAGAACAACAACTCCATCTAAACCATGGTATTCAGGCTCTCTTAGAGACCTCAAACTGGCCTGTAAAACATTGGCACAACGTTGGCGTCGGAACTACTGTCCCCTGACTAAAACTGCCTTGCGAAAAGCCCAGAGGAATTACTATTCAGCCATTGGGGCAGCTAAAAGCACCTTCTTTGCTGAGCGAATCGCTAAAGCCAGCAACAATAGTAAAGAGATCTTTTCTATTGTAAGAAGTTTCCTGTCTCCTGTTACTGAACAGACGACCCTCCCAGCCTCATCTGAGTGGTGCGAAGAACTGTCCTCCTTTTTCATTGAAAAAATTCAGACTATTCAAGACAGTCTTGAATCAGACCTCCTTCCACCGAGTAATTCTCCCTTTTCGCTGCCCTCAGTCTCTGCTGCCTCCACCCCTCTATTTACGAAGTTCGCGCCCGTAGCTGGTCTTGATACCTTGGCTATACTCAAAGCCCTTAAATCGGGGACTCGATCGGACCCCGTTTCTGCCAGAGTGCTTGCTGGTGTCGCTGAGGTGGTCTTTCTCGAGGCCAATAGGATTATAAACCTATCCCTACAGACTGCTGTCGTTCCGAGGAGTTGGAAACAGGCCAAACTCCTACCTCTCCTGAAAAAACCTTCCTTAGACCCGACTAAGCTTGTTAGCTACCGCCCTATTCCTCTTCTTCCAGCTATGGCAAAAGTCTGTGAGAAGGTGGTTTTTCGTCAACTGGAGACCCATGTGGAAACATCTGGTCTTCTTCATCCAGCGCAGTCTGGGTTTAGGGCATCCTATAGTACCGAGACTGCTTTGGTGGAAATGGCCGAAGCAATTCGGGAGTGACTAGACACAGGTGGCAGAGCAGCCTTAATCTTACTCGACCTCTCTGCTGCCTTCGATATGGTACCCCATCAATTGCTTCTTGCTTGCCTCTCAAATATCGGCTTTGCTGGTCCTGCCTGGGACTGGATGAAATCTTTCCTCGAAGATCGGACCCAGCCGGTATGGATGCCTCCTTTCTCCTCTACTGCTAAGAAGATGTCCACCGGTGTCCCGCAGGGCTCTACATTGAGCCCCCTGCTTTTTGATATCTATCGGACTCTTCTGACCTTCCTTGCTGAGGAGTTGGGTGCAAAAATAATTGCATATTCGGATGACACCCAGCTTCTCTTCACTAGGAAGCACTCTGATCTGTCAAAAGAGACTGCCCAGAATTGCCTCTCCGCGGTGTTCAGGTGGTTGGCCTCCGCCCAATTGAAATGTAATGAGGAGAAGTCCGAGGTCCTATTGTATGGCTAATTTCCACCCGCCTTTAGAGAATCTTTATGGCCTCCCGACTTTCCTCGTCCTAACTCCGAGGGTGCCCCAGCAAAAAACCTGGGGGTTTGGTTTGAAGAGGACTTACGGTTCACGCACCAAATCAAGAAACTCTCTGGAACATGTTTTGGCATCCTCAAGTCCTTAAGAAGGTTCCTCCCTTTGCTGCCGCAGTCAGCTAAGGAAACGGTCGTTCGTGCTCTCATCCTCTCCCGTCTCGACTATGTAAATGCTCTGTATGTGGGGATTCCGGGATACCTACTTCAAAAACTACAGACTATACAGAATGCCGCTGCCAGACTTCTGTTTAACATCTCTGGAAGACTTAGCGTAAATAATATTTACGTAACTTGCATTGGCTGCCTGTTGCCCAGAGAGTGCAATTTAAAGCTCTTACTCTGGCGCATAGGGCGTTGCATGATCTTGGTCCTATGTATATTCGGAAGCGGTTTGCCTTCTATGTCCCGAATAGAGCGTTGCGGTCAGCGCTTCCATCGACAGATGGTGATACCACGTTTCCGCAGGACTCGGCTGGGGGGCCAGTCTCTGTCTGTTAAAACAGCTAAGACATGGAACGCCTTGCCTCAGGAACTAAGGAATATCCAGGATCTCCGACTTTTTAAAAAACAATTGAAAACTTTCCGATTTCCAGAGTCGTGCTAAAGCCTTGCTACTTTGGATCACTTTTATTTTTCGCACCAGGACACTCTTGAATATCTGTGCGCGGTATAACTCTATTATAACATAACATAACATAACATAACATAACATAACATAACATAACATAACATACATCTATAGCTGACTGAGTTTATGGCCTTGCTTGTGAGGGTCGAGCTTAACTAACAGGACTGCAGAGACCGTAAGGAAAATTACAGTATGTCAGTGGAGGAGACGATAATAAGTAAGCAGTAAATGTGTAGCTTTGGTTTTGATGTTCAAGTGCGTTGATACCCTGAGACGGGTATGAAGTGTGCTATCAAGACAATTACAATCAGCTGGAACCGTCTTTGCAGCAGTTTGCAATCTTATCACACACCCTCTCTTGACACTACCTTGGAGTTAAAAGATGCCCATGGAGCACTCCCTCCCCATGCCGAATGGCCCAGTACTGAATGGAACTCGAGCAGCCTGCAGTTCTTCTAATGAAGTCCCTTGACAGAGGTGAGAGCGAGTAGGAAAACAAGCCAACTCAGGCACACCAATAAATCTCACACCACAGATAGCCCAGAACAGGATGCACCACTTGCAGCGGCACACGACTTGCTGTCTGGCACCTGAGTTTCTGAAACTCCAGCCTTCTGAGTGGAAGTCCATTGGTCCAGCAACTGTGCCTTGCGGTTCAAAGTTATAAATGATGACAGGCAGGAGTGTAATGTAATATGAAACAGATGGCCACTAATAAAGCTAGAGGCTTGCAACGTTTAGAAGCACAGTCTATTCAGTCAGCTAAGACATACAGTGGCGTGGACAAGCAGAATGAGATGCATTTACTGTCTGGGTGGCTCACAGTCATGAAACGCAGTTTGGCGCCATTTAAGGCTATAACCAGAGGCTGTTAAAATACAGAACATGCTACATCCGACTAGAAAGCATTGCGGGTACTAGATTCTTCTCCCACCTGACTTTGCTCTCATACAAAAGTACAGAAACACTTGGCATGCACTTAGAGTGAGAAGCAACCTGCCATTCATGCTTAATAGTGTGTTCACTTTTGTAAACAAGAACAGAGTACTGTAAGGGAACACTGTTGTAAAAGGGATATTCCTCCGCCGGTCAGGTCACCCTTCTTCCCAGTGCAGTGCCAGAATTAATGGGAACAAGCATTTGCAATGCAATCAGACTCACATTTGGTTGAGTTAAAGCTATTGGATTTGTAAATGACAATGCGTTTTAGCCATGTGTTGTTGAGTGTATGTATGTGGTGTGTAGTGGAATTATGTGGCTTGAATTGGAATTGTTAGTTATAAAATTGTGTGGAGTGGATTTGTGTTGTGGAATTATGTGGCATGGTGTGGAGGGGAAATATGTGGATAATAATTATGTGGTATTGAGTATATTGGAGTTAAGTGGAGTGGGATTGCGTGTTATGGAGTGTAATTATGTGGAATGGTGATATAAATTCAGCATTGAGCTGTACCGTTTCAATTACTTAGCTCCCCTGACAAAGTACAGCAACCAAAATCAAATGAGGAATGCCCTAGCGGACACACGGGCTAAGGGCAGCCTTTGGGGTGGGCCCAAATTTACTGGTAGTCATGACAAGTCAGGTAAAAAGATCATGGAGACAGCTGGTCATGTTGTACTCAGGCAATCAATCTGTGTGAGAGCTGGGAGAGATAGGATTGACCAGCGTCTTCGCAAGTTATCCACATGGAGCGATATGATTCACAGGGGTGGGCAGGTGAGCGGTCGCTGAGTGAGGCCTAGCACGCACTTATGTGGTGTTAGTGGGTTGTGGTGGGCAGATGGCCGTTCTTTGATATTCAAGCCAATTGGAAAGCTGTTTGGTGGAGAAGGTGCATGTGCTAAAGCAAATGTAATACATTTATCAGAGCCTTTTAATGCTTCGCATTTCATCATTCATCGACGAGTAGGCTGACATTGTGAGAGACCCATGAGTGGGAGTGCTGATGGCAAAGGTGGACATCGAGCTTACTTTCAAACTCCTCCATATGTACTCAGCCAGCTCACGTTTCGTGAGTTTTTAATGTGACAATGAACTATATTGATAAATGCATGCCTACAGACTGTCCTGTCTCCAGTAAACATTTGGACATGTTTGACAGTGAACTGAAGTGGCTCTTGCAGAGATTGCACCATAGCACCGGAGGGAGAGTATGCAGCACTGCCTCAATGACTTCTTGAATAGTGGGGATGTTGCTACGGTACTGTTAGCATGTCATTCCTTGATTTCTTAGGAATCTCCTTAGTGCTGCTGCTGCATAATTCAAGTGGCCCAGCATATAGTACTGCTGAATAGTAAATTTGACAGACTGGCTGCTTGGCTGTCTGTGTGGGGGTATCCTGTCCCTAGATATGTAGTGACCAGAAGTGACGCACAGTATTTCACATGTACACTGTATTGTTGTTTGCGCTGGCGGTTGCGCTGCTTTTGGCCTCAATCAATGGCTGTCTCCTTACAGCTGCTTAGATGCACAGACACCAATGCACGATCCAGGGTAGATGAAAGTTCAGCCACACCACTCACATGCACCTCACGGGGAGCTGCACTTTCTGGGCTACACCAGAACGATTTCCTGTTCTTCCATGCCTTGGTGTCTGCAGAAGTCAACCTCACCTACGGTCTCATTTTGTTCACGGCGACAGAGTGCAGCAAACACTCTGGACATCAGCAATGGCTGTACTTGAGACATAACTGTATCCTCAAACAGGCCACCTTGCTTGTTAGTAGAGGCACCCTGTGGGGGCATGTGAATCATCTCGCATCTCCTATGGAACTGCTCATATGAACTGGGCCCCACCATTATTTTTGGTGAACTGCATGGCTCCTATGGATGTGTCTGCAACCTGACTGAAGAGCCTAGGGTTAAGTTCTGCAAGATTAAACTAGCATTTCAATCTTACAGTGTCAATAAAGTGAGTAGCACTGAGATGGCAATATTAGCATAGGAATGTTGTTGTTGCAAAGAATAAGTGACTGAATGCTCTAAAACGACAGAGACACACAAACATTTATTTTGTAACAACCGTGATACACACAATGTCTCAAAAGGAATCTTGTTAATGGCATCACCGCAAACCATAGAAGAGACATTCAGAGGTTTTATGTTAGTTGGCCCCACTTTATATTTCGTCTTAAAGCAATTTGAAATATCTGATCATGCTTGGTTTTAGTTTTAGTTATAAAATGGACGTTGTTTCATTTCAACAAAAAAACACAACCTATGCTTCGAATAAAAATTGCCAAGGAGTCTTTCACGTTACAAGGGAACAGTTTTTCACACTTTTTTCTGCTCAAACACCGTGTGCCCTGTTAGGACACCAATACGATTGCATTTAATTCACCGTTCAAAGATGGCCAGCGTGTTTGCATTCGCTGATCAGAAGCATTTGAATTCCAACCCTGTTCCTACTTTCAGTCAGTAAGTCAAGTAACCCAACCCCTCACTCCAAAGAAGCATATTCGCAGGGCGCGTCAGTGACATTGTGGAACACATGGTATTCCCCTCGGGATCACAAATCCAGTTGTTTTTTCTCTTCTTTACTTATCACAGTGAGCCATATTTGTGTTCTTGCTTTGTGGACAGGGTGTGCCAAGAACTCTGAACCTGTTTGATTTTCATTGAATTTATTATAATTCCAAAGTCCGGCACGTACCTTGTGGCTGTTTACATGTGATATTTTCGTGTGCTTGGCCAGTAGTTATCTTCGATAATTACTCATCGCTCCCTATTAATTCCAAGCATGTGGTGTGTAGTATCCAGCTGGATACATTCTAGTGTTCCACCAGGATGTAGCATACACTCTACACCCACCCACCACAGGTGTCACCAGTTAGATGACCCTGTCAATAAAAAGGGGCCGGTCGCACGTGCCCGGGGCCCAGTTATTGCACCATACTACGCTGTGTCAGTGTCCATCATTCCGCAGCATGTGGGACTGAGGTCCAACACTACACTGGCGACGAGGCGGGCAGTTAACCCAGCGTGCCTGCAGCTCGGCACTTCCTCGTCACTCGTGGGGGAAGAAAAGGAAACGTGCCTGAGAGGCGGCACCCCCACAGCGAGGTCCACAGCCACCAGCAACTGCAGTGGTGAGCTAGCGCGACACCACTCTCCGCAGTCAAAAAGCGGCGACTGAATCTAGGCAAACCCCCCCGGATGTCAGAGGCGGAGGAGGGTGACCGGGCGAGCCCGGTGTAGGCGAGAACCCCACGACATCGCCCCGTTCCCTCGCCCGTACAGCCGGCGTCTACCCAGCAGTGACAAGCTGTCCCAGTCGGTCGGCGAGTGTCCCGACAAAGAAGTGCCAGGGGAAAGCACCGACAGGGACCCGAAGGCCGAGAATCCAGCGCCGCCGCCCAATTTGAAGGTACCCAGGCGGCAAGCCAGGGCCCGAGGCCGTTCCTGCAAACAAGCCCCATGCTGACACAGCAAACAGCCATCAGCGGCAAGAGGACTAGCGACCCTATCGTGACGCAGCACCTGCCATGTCCCGTCGCCTCGCTCGAACACACCTCCTAAGACTCCAACTCCCAGCGCGTCAGCAGCCTCTGCGGATTGGGGCTCGAGCGGTGCTGGACGGCTGCCGGTCACCTTGCTGGAACCATGTGAAGGCATGGTGAGTGGATGCACCCGGCCCTCGAAAACACAGCGTGGCCCACAGTGAGGGGGAAAGACTGCCCCAGCCGGGAAAAAGCCGCTGCTGGAGCGCCACCTGGCGACCGTGTGGACAAAGCGCGTCCATGTGGGAAACCCCCTGCACAGGGCAGCCCCATCCAGGACTGAGTGTGCGAGAACACTGCCAGCCACCAAAGCCCCCGACGAGGGCTGTGTGCCTCCATGGAGCCCCCTGGTTATTTTCTAGTCCTGCAGAGCTACCGAGCAAGCCCTCTCTGCGCTATACCGAAGTCCTCAATGCCCTGCTAAGCCTGCAGCACTAGGACACCTGCCAAGGCCCATGAATAGGGTCGCACAGCCACACAGTGTCCGCCGAAGGTACTCCACCCCAACTAAGTAAGCACATGAGAGCCCGTGCCGGTTGTTACTTAGGGGAAGAGGCAGCCAGCTCGCAAAAGAATGTCTGGACTAACCCAAGCAGCACTGTAGGCCGAAGGAGAGGCCCTGAGCAGTCAAGCACACTGACTGCCCACCGCGGCCGATGTCACTACATACCAGCGGTACCAGAGCACAGCACAACGTCCTGCTAACTAGCAAAGGTTGCCCGCTCATGCCCGACTGCCAAGACAGGCTGTGCCAAGCCCAGCGAAGCATACCCTCAGAAGTTAAGGCCCCGGAGAGTGCCCATCGGCACCCCCGCAAGATGATAGCACCCATGATTCCAGCGCAGATTGCTGCATAGTGTACAACTGCATTTAAGTTGTTCATGCGCAATGCCAAGTACCTAGGACCCGCAAGAGGAATACGAGGGCACTCCTTCCCCCCCATGACTTTACCTGGAGTTACATGCACACCAGAGGAGTGATGAGCAAAAGGGAACGCCACACCGCTTATTTTGAGGGGAGAGACAGACCCAGCAAAGTGAAGGGAGTCAAGCCCCGAGGCAGCAAGCCCATCAAAGGCACAGAATAGACACTGCACTACGTGCAACCCCCAGTGACTGTCTTACGACTTCGCAGGAGAAGTGATCGCGTCATTTGACCCTCCCGGTGTACAGGCACAATCGCAAGCGACCCTACAGGCACACGAAGTGGCAGAAGAGAGCATCCAAGGAGAAGACGGAGCTCAACTGGTCCAAAGTGAGCAGAAGGCCGCGCCAGTGAATCCGACAGCACGGGCAGCAGCCCAAGGGATAGAGAAGTCTCCAGAGAGGAGCACTGCTGAACGCCGAACAGAGAGCGACCACATCTCTACTGCACCGAGATTGAAGAGGAGAACATAGCACCAAGCAAGTGCACAGTAGCCCAGAAACAGCTGCTACCGTCCCAGGAGTGACAGACTGAAGAGAATGCGCAGCCAGCGCATCCAGTGGAGAAAACAAAAGGCGCAGTCGGATGCGCACCACAAGTGATGCCGACCTGCCAGACGGTCGCAACGAAGAAGCACTGCTGGAGGGAGATCCCCCACATCTCCACTGCCTCAGCGAAGCCCCGCAGTGGGCCGAAGGAAACACAGTGTCCTCCCTCGCACTGCCTGACAGGCAAGAGAGGAGTCGCACACTCCATGTGGCAGGCCACCACAGCGACAGGCGCACTGACAGCATGGCGACACGTGTCCGGACATCACAGCGCACAGCGACAAAGGAGCCTGTCACACAAAGTGACCAGTCCGGACAAGCGCACCGGAAGAAAGGAAGAAGCAGCGGCCACGACGGCGCAGCCTCGAGGTGCAAGCACAACGCCCTCGCCCTCGAGTGAAGTGAAGAGGGACACTGTGAAATCCCTGAGGAGGGGATGGTGCCACTGAAAGTCCCCAAGAGGTACATGCAAGTCCTCCTGACAGGACAGGCCTGCAACAGGTCCGCAAAAGAAAAGGAAAGCCCGCACAAGAGCGATGCGACCAGTGAGATGTCCATGTGAAGCAAACATGAGACAGGTGGCAGGACGCCACATCCACGTGAAAGCCTGGTCGGAAGAAGGAGAAGAGTGTGGCACGACGCCACTCCGCAAAGGAGGAAAGAACAGTGGCATGACGCCACAGGGCAGACAACCACCACAGGCGCGCAAGATGGAAGAGAGAAGAGCGACAGGACAAAGGACTCGCACCAGGAAGGTGTACATCAGCACGAGCCAGCCACCGGGGTGCAGAGACGTCACTGGAGACAGCTCAGCGGGAGGACCTACCATAAGCCGCTAGCAAGCACGATCTGTGTCCTTACCCCACACGTCGCAGTTCGACCGTCCTCTCACCTGTCAGCGGCTGCTTGGCATCGATAGCACCACACCTTGCAGTGCACCTGCCTGAAGACAACGGAGGGGTGCCACGAAGTCCCTCAAGTCCTCCTCACTCCCTAAGGTCACCCCGACAGAAGATCGCCGTCTGCTTGCCCACTGAAGAAAACCAACATTCTGTTATCACCATCCAGGTGCATCATCACCAAGGAGCATCGCACCACCTGAGGGGATCCACACACGCCCCAAACAACTGGAGTTCAATGAGGCGAATCACCCAGGAACCTTCTGTGCACCCCCTTTAACCTACAGCCCGCCGAAGTCAAGCACACCCGGCCATTGGAAGATCCGCCCTTGGGGACTACACAAGACATGGCCGTGGCCCTGTTGGAAGTTCCACAGCGACCCCTAAGCACGGCCTACGCAAAGGCCCGCACAGCCCACGCAGTCACGTGGCAGTCCAGGGGACAAGGGCCTCGACGGAGTTTCCGTGGGAAGGGAGTCGGAGTAGGAGAGATGTGTCGGCCATAGCTCCACGTCAGGCGCGGGAAGCATGGAGGTCACGGTTGAAGACTGGTCACCCACAAGATCGTCAGAGGAAGGCGTAGAACCCGAGTCCGGACGGCGAGGACACCCAGACAGAGACACCACCACCGGAGGCTTCATGAGCGACTTGGCTGTGAGTCCGTTGGCAGTTCCCCAGCGACGCCTTCGCGTGGCTTACACGAACCCCGCACGGACCACAAGGTCCCACGGCAGCCAGCAGCAAAGCCCTCCAAAAGGCTCCAGTGAGAGAGGAGTCCGGGCGAGAGAGGCAAGTCGGACGTCGCTCAGAAGTGAGGGGTAAGGAAGGCCATCGAGCACGTCACCTCCAAAGGGAGGCCTCACTCCCAGAGATCGTCTCCAACAGCTGCAGGTTCTGCCATCCACCAAGGCCTGAGCACCTGAGAGATCCTCCAGAGTGAATTCAAACTAAGCTCCAGATGCACCAGCACTGAAACTCTATACACAGACTTCAACACCGCGAGACCAGGCCGGTCTAAAGAACATCGCCAAGGTAGATGAAGGCATCCTGACCAAGCAGTCCGAAGCTTCAGCGCTGCCTGACTGACGGTGTGAATAGACTCATTTGGTGCCATGTGTTATTTATTTGTTTTTATTACAGGTTGGACTTTCGTTTGTTTTTTCATTAAAGTTTGAGAGGGATGTAGTATCCAGCTGGATACATTCTAGTGTTCCACCAGGATGTAACATACACTCTACACCCACCCACCACAGGCGTCACCAGTCAGGTGACTGTGTCAATAAAAAGGGGCCAGGCGCACGAGCCCGGGGCACAGTTATTGCACCATACTACGCTGTCTCAATGTCCATCATTCCGCAGCATGTGGACCTGAGGCCCAACACTACATGGTGTATACAAAGCTCAGGGAGTTTAAAACACAATGCCTCATATAGCTCTCAGCTATGCCTTCTTGTGCCTTGGCTCGCTGTCACATGTAGACTCCTTAGTTTCTGAAGATCGCTGCTTCAGCGCATGCTGGGACCTCTCTCCAAAAGAAACAGCTTAGATAAAAGTGCAGAAGGTGGGAGGAGAGCGGGGGCTTAATACGAAGTAATGGTCATCTCAGCTGTAGGCTTCAGCTCTAAGAAACAGGGTTTGAGTCTCGCCATCAACTCGACATTCTGTAATTCTGTGCAAATCACTCTATTTCCCAGTGCCTAAAAGTCAAACAAAAATTAAAGTATGTATGTAGAATAGAAAATACTGAATGGCAACGAGTAGGAAACAATTAAAAAACAGAAAAGACGGACACTGAAGACACAAGCAAGGCACTCACGTGCCCCAGTAATCCCAGTTGCTCCTGTTATTTCAGGAATGCAGGTGGCCCCGCTGAGTGCAGCCTAGAACCAGCTATAAATGAACCAGACAAGAGGAGGGAGGAAAGGCCATCAGTGTGATGGCCAACAAAAACATTCTCTGAGTAAAATCGCCAGGGAGGGAACTGAGCACACAAAGGAGGGACATTTCTGCAAATGCACCAATAGTAAGCCAGCATTTTTACATGACAGTCTTAACAACCAATAGCAATTGGCAGGTGTGCTAAAAGCCCATAGAGAGATACAACAAGTTGAGGTTTGACCTAAAAATGCTGGCACACCCTCTTCACCACATGGTGTTCCGGGGGCTGGGCCAAAGAACGTGTGTCACACTGCCAACAAGCCAATAGCTAAATTAGGCTGACCCATTGCCCTATTGTAAGTATGCTGCTCTGTGGGCTGAACCACAATGAGACTGACGCTCCCACTGACCAATAAATAATGTGGGCTGACGCATTTTCTGTAAATACTATTAAGTATTAATACATTTTTTGTGAAAACAGGAGGCTAACAAGAAGCTAAAGCTATCCCTAGGCCAGAACTAAAACGATAAACCATTTAGAGGGGACATTAACCTACATAAATACAAGTATGGTTATAAACAAAAAGCACAAACAATTAACACTCTGTTATGAACCCCAATGTACTCTAATATAGGCCAAGGTAGCTACACGACCTTTTACGCTCTCATCAGCAGCATGCTGGATTATGGCAAAGCACACTACGCCGGTATCAACAAGAACCTCACCCGCAAACACCAAAATGTCCAGAACGCCACCTCCAGATTAGTCCTCAACCTACTGCGCCATTGCCACTTCAACCAACACCTACCGTCACTACGCTGGCTCCCCGTCGAGAAGACAATCACCTTCAAGCTTCTCACCCACACCCACACCCACAAAGCCATCCACAACACCGGACCCATCTATATGAACCACTGCCTCTCGTTCCACACAGCCCAAAGATCCCTCCTCTCAGCCCAGCTCTCTCTTGCGACGATACCATGCATCAAGAAGACTAGAACAGGAGGACGCACCATCTCCCTCCTCGCGGCCAAGGCATGGAACACCCTTCCTCTTCACCTCTGACAGACACCAACACTCTCCAAGTTCTTGAAGGACCTCAAGATCTGGCTCTTCGACGAATCATATGAACATCCAGGAGCTGCAGCCACCCCCCCCCTCTTTTGCTCCCCCTCAGCACCTTGAGACCCTTCGGGTGAGTGGCTGTGCTTAACAACCCACTGATTGATTGAAAACCTACAATTGTCCTACCTTGCTCTGCATAATGGTTCTGGCATTGACCTTTTACCTAGTTATGTGCTAAATAAATGTCGATCAGTCTTCTCCGAAACTTGCCTCATTTACTATGCACGAGGATTCCTAGAATCATATCTTAATCCCCTGCCCAGGACATACACAGCAGGATTAACATCTTTTGCATTATAACTCTGTACAAAAGTCATTGCTATCGTCATCCTTGGACGACAGGTCTACCATACACAATGGCAAACCATTACATAGCTAGGTAGAACCCCTGAGGGTACTTTCTGGATATAAAAGAACCACATCTTCACTCAGGAACTAGATCAGAAGCTTCCACGCTGACACTAGATGCTGAGGTCCCGGTCTGGAGAAGATCCAGCACCCAGTGGTCTGACATTCCTTGCAGGGTGTCAAATTTGAGACCAAGGTGAGGTCCTTCGCTCTCTCCCATCAGGTAATAGAGTTGGCTCTTTCCTAGAGGATTCTTGGTTTTACACCCACATACATGCTAGGTACACTTAGGTGCACTTAGATAGGGTTTGCATCATAGGAGTGCGCTTGATTACTGTTATGTATCTATATGCTTACATATATTCACTAATATTCACTGTTTTAGCACCATGTTAGAATTCTACCTTTTATTTACTCTGTCAGTGCTTGTGATCTTATACATCTGTTTCTGTCTAATGAGTGTCGCAGCAAACATGTTTTATATTAGAATGACACTGGGTCAATAAATGCTTATTGAAAACATCCCTATTGTTTATTCTGTGTATCTCTCTGAGACTTAGTGAGCACAATTTACTGAGCGAAAGGTACTGCACTGTTTCCACGATCCCTGAAGGATCAAGGGTTGTAATGTTCGGTATGTACCAGAAACTATTGTTGTGTGTAGATTTAGATTCCGTATATAGGTTTCCTGATTTATGCCCTTATACAGGTACAACTCATAATGCCCTTATTTAGGCATAGAAAATCCAGCCCTTATTTAGGCATTGTCCATGCTAACCAAATACAGGCATGGTCTCCCACATCCGTCAATCCACGTCACAACGAGTTCTTGGAAAACCAGATTCTTAAATCTTTAGGAATTTCCCTTGCTTTGATATTGATTTCTCCAAGAACTCATTTAGTATGCATGAACATCTATTCCTTAGGGGTTCATTCATGACGTTCCGATGCCTGACTTTTACGTCAATACAGGCATTCCTTCAAGGTATAAATATACCTGCACTTGCCCTGGCAAACCACGGTTCCGGTACGGTCCAGTTCGACTGCCTACTTGCGGTTCGCCACAGCAAGTTCGGAAGCAGATCGAGTTCCCGCCTGATGCACTGACCAGACGCTGTCATCCTCCTCGCAGAGAATCCATCTCCAGTGTTTCTGACTCCCCTTGTGGGGTGTTAGATATCGAATCCTGGAAAGAGATTCCAACCTCACACATTCTAAGGTATGGAGCAGACTACAACTCAGAGAAACTTTTGGCAACTCTTGGCAAAACTAAAACTATAGCTAGCCATACTTTAGAAAACAGCACCTACTTCTTACCTCGTACTAAACTTAGATTAGGTACACTGGGGTAGAACTATTTAGAAGCATCAGATGAGTATTCACATGTTAGCCTGTGTTATTTATGTATGTATTTTATGAATATATGTCATAGCTACAAACCATGCTATTGCAGTATTTTATCTTATTGCTAACTCTATACGTATTGTACTTCGCATCCTGTCTTACGATTGTAGCAGTCCACATCTCTTGCACGAGAAATAAGACTGTTCAATAAACCCTTTTTATTGAAACACCCGTCTATCTATTTCTGTGTAACTCTGTAGAAACGAAGCATGCACGATTGACTGAGTGAAACTGTTATCTATTGTTTCCACGGCTCTAAGATTGTTCCAACTTTAAGGGAAATAAAGTGGTCATGTTTATGCAGTTGTCAGAAACTAATCCGTTCTTGTATATTCGAGAAGTTTCTAGTGACCTCTGAGTTAGCTGGCACACACAAGTAATTAAGTTTAATGTACTCGATAAAGACATACTGACCTCAGTCTTATGTCAAAACTATAGTGTGTATTATTCCAATGCGCAGAGCCTATCAGGGATATAGGAACTACACTACACTATTCGCTCCTCGGTAAAGTAAGGGGGCTTATGGTGGCACTGTGAGCAAGCTGGTCTAAAGGCTAACATATCCTGCAGGGTTGTCTGGAATCAGTCTGGACACCAATCCCTTAATTTATGCTATGTAAACGCGCATATCCTATGTATTATTAGGAACTGCATGACAGCCCATATTGTGAAGCAGATCTGTTCCAGTGCAGCAAGGCCCTAGAGAATGTCTCATTCTCTCCATTAATACTTACTACTTTTTATACTTAGGAACATTTGGTACATAGGTAGGCGCTCATTCATTCTTCTACATAATACCCCATGCCCATACTTAAATTTTCTTGTGCTTTTCCGCCTGGCTCCCATGTATTTTGCGATGAATCATGCTTGTTGTCTTATCCACCTATAAGAACCTGCATATTAACCTGCGAGTGCACAAGAAATACACAGAAAGCTCGCAATATATATTTACCCTGGATTGGCACAGCTGTTTTCAATTGTATCTCTTGCTTGTCGTGGTGCTGCAGTGACATTGACAACGTAGGCAAGCCCTGCTCTTATATGCATGGAGGTTGTTTCTTTGGTGGACTTGCGATGCCTTGTCTGTGCTCTGACTCATCACCCAGTATTGAGGAAGTGCATACTACACAGAGGTAGCAACTAGTGAGGAGCAGGGTTTTTCAGCTTCATTGCACCAGCAATGTTCACGTAGACCTGGCATGGCGGACACAGGGAGAGGGTAGCCAGCCAATACATGCCAACACCTGGGAGTACACAGTGAAAAGAAATGGCAGAATATTTTATATAGCACGATCTCGACGAACACCAGTTGCATTACAGACAGACACATCCATTTTAGGCATGGGGAGATAAAGAGATTTGCCCAAAATTACAGGATGTTAGAGCATCCCTACCGAGACTCGAACCCGATTCCCCAGCTTCAAATTCGGCCGCCTTAGATGTTAAGCCACACCCGCTCCATCATCCACTTCCACTGGAGTGGGGAAAGCAAAAATATCGTTTTAGTTTCCATTGGAGAGAAAATATTGTTGTGAGTTAGATCTTTTGGAAGGTTTCGCACAGCACGTAAGACCCAGGTCAATTACATCCCCCTGAAATCAGAGAGAGAGAGGCTGGCGCAACAGATGTGGAACGGGGCAGAGTGCCCTATGACAAAGTCAGGCATTGTCAATTAGATCATCACGAAGAACAGAAGCAGCTGCCTGGCTTCAATCAGCTCTTTTTGATACATGAATATGGTAAGCAAAAAAACAGCACTGTGGCAATATTATTAACATATTGTTTGTTAACTACAGAGGTGTGAGGAAAATGCTCCCTCTTGTATCGCACTGCTGCAAACTGTAAATTGAGAGAAAAAGAGAGAGAAACGCAACAGAGGTTAGCAACAGAAAAGACAACAAGAGAGGAAAAATAGCACGAGGAGGCGTGGCTAGCGAGCCACAATGGCGAACGCGACTCTGTAGAGCTCCGCTACCTTTTCCCCGACTTATCCTGTAGTCGGCGATCCTGCGGTGCTGTCCTCGCCACTGATACCGGCGGCAAGGTGCTGTGAGGCGGAGGGGGTGCCGGTGGAGTCCCGGAGAGCCGCGGTGCCGGAAAACGGGCTGCGGAGCATCGGGCACATACGAGCCGGAGGCCGGCGAGTGGCGGTGGGCCGCGAGGGCCGCGAGGCTCTCCCACGGAGCATTGGCCGGAGATAGCCGCGGAGCGGCGGCAATCATTGAGTGAGGGTGAGCGGCTCGTGGGGGCGATCTCCTCCCGGCTATGGAGGCTGCGGCATGGCTGTGGTGGAGGAAGCTGCGGGCACGCTGATACTGCGGCGCTTGGGGCGCCGGGAGGCGTCCTGCGACAAACTGATGCTGATGGGAGCGCCCTGGTGCCGGGGGGCGTGAGGACCAGGCCCTGGAGGCGGTACACCTGGGCACCGTGACCGGTGGAGGGATCGGCGATCGAAGCCCGCTGGTGGCAGCAAAACTTCCCACACTTGCGGACTGCCGGAAACCGGACACATCAGCCTGGCGCTGGGGGCAGCAGGGAGATACGAGACCCGAGTGGCGGTGGCCATATTGAGACCTACCCATCGAGACTGCGCACCGCACGGCGCCATAACCTGGGAAGCTTCGGAGGAACCTGCATCGTGGCGGGAGAGGCGGTGGACGGCCCCCTTCGCCACGCGAGAAGGTACGGGTGAGGGCGGCCCCCTGCGGGTGCCCGGCGCTGCCAGCTACGTGCGGTGAGGATAGTGGGGCTGAGAGGGGAGCACGTGGACCACTGACACCGTGGGACACGCATGGAAGTGGGCCCGTCACCACTGTGCTTCAGACTGCCGGGGAGAGTCGGCGGGGAGCGCCGGGGAGCGGCCGCTGTTGTCTCGGGGCGCTGACGTGGGCGCTGGGCCTGCAAAAGGAACTGTTGGCTGTGCCGCGGCGAGAGGCTGGGGGACCGGCGCCTGCGGTGAAGTGAAGTCGGCAGAGGGCGAGGCTATGCTTGGAGATTCACCCTGCGGGGGGGCGCCAGTGTCCCTGCCTGAGGAGACCCTGCCTGGCTGCCCCGGGAGGTAATTGCCCTCTGAGAATTGAGGCACGCTGCCTCGCCTGGCTCCCACTGGGTGCGATACCGCGACTGCAGGCCAGGGGGACTGGACCGTGGTCCCTGAACGAGGAAGCGGTGCCGGGGGGCACACAAGGGGGCGGGCCGCCTGCTGGCACCCGTTGCGGACTTCACTGATGACCTCTGCCTGCGGCTGGACGAGTGTGGCAAATCCTGTGCCGATAGCCCTGGTGGGCCTTCCCTGGGGGCACTGGCCAGACGGGTGCCGGCTGCGGTCTGGCGGCGGCTGTCCTGGAGCGGTTGGTGAGAGGACGTCGCGGGTGCAACTAGTCTTTGGGCGATTGGTGGCTGATGCCCACGGCGCAGCAACTAGTGATGGGTCGCATGCGCGCCAAGCTGCAGCAGGGCCCACAACAGGCACCGACTCCTGATTGTGCCCGCCCTCACGAGGGGATGGAGGAGGGTCCGTCATCGACCGCGGCGCTGGCGGCCAAGATGGACTCTGTGCTGGCCGCAGTGGAGAGAATAGGGACAACCTTGGAGCACACTAGGACGTCACTGGAGAACCGCATAGATAAGGTCACCTCGGACTTCACGCTCCTTCATGCAGACCACCACAGGCTGGCGGACACGGTTGCCGCCCAGGGGCAGACGTTGACGGAGCTGCAGCCGGTCGCTCGCAGCCATGCTGCTGCCCTAAAAGACATGTTGGATCGCATTCACGCCTTAGAAGACAGGGCGGAGGATGCTGAAGGGCGCTCCCGCCGCAATAATGTCCGCGCCGTGGGCCTGCCAGAGGGAGAAGAAGGGCGAAACCCGGAACAATATGTGGAGGACTAGCTGCGAGCAGTCATGCCGCCTGGGAAGCTGTCGACTCACTTCGCGGTGGAAAGAGCTCATCGTGTGCCTGCTCAAAAGCCGCCGCCGGGCGCCCGGCCTCGCCCATTCCTGTTCAAGCTGCTGAACTATAGAGACAGGGACGCCATCCTCAGAGAGGCCCGTAACATGAATGGTCTTTCGGTGAGCGGCAGTCAAGTGATGCTTTTCCCGGACTACACCGCGCTGGTGCAGCGCCGCAGAAATAATTACATGGCAGTGAAACGCCAGCTTCGCGAACTGGCGCTGCCGTACTCGCTGCTGTTCCCTGCTAAGTTGCGTGTGGTTGATAAAGAAAAGACTCACTACTTTGACTCCTGTAACGCCCTGAACGTCTCAGGATCGTTTAACAGACACGATAATGAGGACGCAACCACTTGTGAAGGGTTAGTTATTTTAATGAAGGCAAAAACAATACAACGAATAAACAAAAGTTATAGTCACTGGAATCCTCCAGGCTAAGTACGTTACCAGCCCACAGCACGGATGGTCCTAACCGTCCTCTGCATATACGCCGATCCCGGCGTATGCCAACAGAGGGCAGAAATGAAATGGCCGACAATGCCAATCGGTAGGCTGTGAGGGGCACGACGAGTTTTGGGGAGAATCGAGGAGTCAGGGAAACACCCAGCCGGGGTCTCTACCTGAAGGGAGCAGCCGCTCAACCTCTTCCTCCGACTGCACCGGGACGCGGAGTCACCTCCTGGTGATGCGTCACCGATACCCCAATCAAAAGCAAGAAGACTGAACCGAGAGCAGCCGCTCGATCGATCCTGTGGACTTCCGAGTCTGTAACGCGGCAAACACCTCCTGGTGTGCGTTACAGCTGGCAGTCCCTGTATCTCTGGTCGGGCTGGGAGTTACGACTCCAACCAGCAAAAGCGCCACTGCGCTTTGACTCAGCCGAGTCAAAAAGCGAAGCTCAATGGTTGACCGGTAGAGCTTCCGGGTCCTTCACAGGTGACGATGGGGCAAGACACGGCCCAGGGAGTAACGACTCGACCTACCTCCGTTCTTGCCTTACTGGAGCACCACTCCGGAACACTGCTCTTCACGAAGCAGGTACGTCGGTGTAAACACAATATCCGACAGCCTTGTACCTCCCGGTTCCTCCCTTTATAGGGCGTGTTTTCCTTGAGTTATGTAACAGCTCTCCTGTTTACATAAGGGCGTGTTTTCCCTTGAGTTATGTAACAGCTCTCCTGTTTACATAAGGGCGTGTTTTCCCTTGAGTTATGTAACAGCTCTCCTGTTTACATAAGGGCGTGTTTTCCTTGAGTTATGTAACAGCTCTCCTGTTTACATAACCTCTCAACCGCTAAGCATCCTGGGAGATGTAGTCCGTTTACGCTGGTTACCGTTTTCCTCCCCTCGCATGACAGGAATTCTTGACAACTCCACAGCGGAGGTCTGGAACTGGCTAGAGGAGAAGGGACTATGGACTGGGCAGAGGCCGGCAGACCCGGGCGACGGAGCCCGCCCCAGTAGAGGAGACAGGCGTCCTCAGCGACGTAGAACAGCGCGCAAGATGCCGGCGCGGTCAGTAGCTTCAACGCTGGAGAAAATGCGACAAGAGCGTCGGAATGTGCTGCAGGCGGTCACGACACTGACCAGTCCGAGCCAGATGGACTCATCGGACCAGGAGGTGCGACTCGAGGTGCTAGTGAGCGGGTCAACGTCTCCGACGACATCCCTCTCTGAAGCCTTCGGTGGGCCGGTGGTTACGCCACAGACTGCGGATGGTATCCTGGACTGTGAGATGGCCTGAGGTACTGAAATGGTCATACTTAGATGTCCCAATGGTGTTGCAATTTCATTGTGCAACAATTGGTCTGCCTTTGCAATTAGGGCTGAGGACATCTGAGATGATAGATTATAGGTATGTCTATGGTCATTCTAAGCTGCAAAATGAATTTAGGCTGTAGGGGCTGCTACCTTAGATGTTGTGTAAAAAATTATATTTCTTGATGTTGATACCTGTTCCTAGTCACCCTTTGACTGACATTTATCCTCATTGCTTCAACAGATAACATGACCCCAGAGGAGATGAGGCAAAACAAGAAGTGCAAGGAGCACTTCCACCACCTCTGACAAGTTCCAAGGGCACACAGGGCCAGGAAGAGGAGGTACGAGGAAGAGAAGGGAGAGGTGAAGTGGTCATGCTTTCCACTGGGACCACCAAGGGGAGCTCTGCCAGACATGAACAATCCGGTACAGGTACTTTCCAGCCAGCCGTTCCCAGTACCTCCACCAGCAGCCCATCAATCCCACCTGGATCCACAACTCAGGCCACAGGATGGCCCACAAGTTTTTAAATGGACTTACGAAAGGACATATCGGACCTCAAATCACATGTCGCAGTCCTGGAAATCAAAATGGACCAGGTATTATCCACGCTACAAGAGATCAAGCAGGCAATAGCCAGACCAAAGTGCACAAAGCCACAGGGACCCTTTCTGGCCTTCCCTCTCAATATCGTTGTTTTACGTAAGGTTTTTATTGCTTAGAGTAGGTTAGTGTAGTTATTTATTTATTTATTTATTTAAGGATTTGTAAAGCGCCTGGTGACCCGGAGGCATCCCCGCGCTGTAAGAGCTTGGATTAGTCAAGAGGGGAGGGAAAACTTATTTAGGGAAAAGCAGAGTTTTAAGCTGCTTGCGAAAACACAGGTAGCAGGGTTCCAACCGCAAGCTGCGGGGAAGCGAGTTCCAGCGAGTGGCTGCCTTTACGGAGAAGCGACGGCCTCCAGCACGCACCCTCCTAAACCTAGGGCAATTGCCAGTCGCTCATTGTCCGAGCGCAGAGATCTAGAAGCTTTGTACGGGGTGACCATATCTCCTAAGATCAGGGGACCTTGTCCATTGAGGAGCTTGTAAGAGATGCACATTGCCTTGAACTCGATCCTCTCTCGCACTGGTAACCAGTGCAGAGCCTTAAGCGCAGATCTGGCAGAGGTTCTGGATGGAAGACCTATCAGCATCCGGGCCGCCGCATTTTGGGTTCATTGAAGCTTGCCCAGAGTAGCTTCAGGGGCTCCTAAATAGACAGCATTGCTGTAGTCCAATCGGGCAAGGACCAGTCCTTGAACCAAGAGTTTCCTGGATTGAAGGGGAAGCAGAGGAAGGATCTTGCGGACTGACCGCATAAGTCCAAAGCAGATTCCAGCTGTTTTAGTTGCCTGGGTTTTCATGGATAAGTCCGGTTCGAGCCAGACCCCAAGACTCTTAATTTCTTTCTTAGGGGCGGGAACCTCACCCATAATATCGGGCCAGACAGAAGATGGAATTGCTGACCACTTCTTCCCCATCAGCATAACTTCTGTTTTGGACCCATTAAGTTTGAGTGAGGACTCGCACATCCAGAGATGGATTTTCTGTAGGCAGTGCAAAAGATTATCTGGGCATTGATCAAGATGTGAGAGAGAGACGACCAATTGTGTGTCGTCCGCATAACTCACAATCTTGATGCCATAGGGGGCAACTACATCCTCCAGAGGAGCCATATATGCGTTAAAAAGAGTGGGACTAAGTGAGGAGCCCTGGGGAACCCCACTTGTCAAAGGAAGAGAGTCAGAGCGGGAGTTGCCATCCCAGACCTGGAACGAACGGTCCGACAGGAATGACTCTATCCAGGCCAGCGCAGGGCCCCCAAGTCCCGCCCCGGCCAGCCGGTGGAGCAAGACACGGTGATTCACCGTGTCAAAGGCTGCACTAAGGTCCAGGAGGATCACTGCTACTGACCCCCCGAATCCAAAATGCACCTTGCCTCCTCGATGACAGCGAGGAGGGCAGTGTCCGTGCCTTGGCCAGGGCGGAACCCCGTTTGGGAACGTCGCAGCAGATTGTTGGATTCCAGAAACTGAGACAGCTGGATGTTCACCAGTTTTTCGGCAATTTTGCTGATGCCCGGGAGGAGCGAGATCGGCCTGTAGTTGGCCAGGTCGGCGGGGTCCAATTGTGGTTTTTTGAGAAGGGCTTTGACTACCGCCCCCTTCCAACTAGGAGGGACGGAGCCTTGGGACAGTGAAGCATTAATCAACTCCATGACTGGAGGGACAATCACAGAGGCGACTGCTTTCAAGAACCTCATGGGAGCAGGGTCACGGGGAGAGCCACTTTTCATCTTGGCCAGAGTTTTTTCAACTTCATCCAGAGAGACCGCCCTAAAAACATTAAGCTGCGGGCGATGGTCGCCTGCCGGGCAAGTGTCAGGTGTCACGTTGTCCCAGCAGGGAGGCTGGTTAGGCTGAGGAAGTGAAGTTAAAATGTGGGAGACTTTAGAGTCAAAATATTTTGCCAGTTCATTGCTCCTGTCCGGTGGAGCCCTGGTCAGTGAGGGGGGTTGCGGTATCTTTAGGAGTTCCTTGACGATGAGATAGGATTCTCTCGCGGGGTTTGTGGCATTTTTTATCCTATTGTCATAGTAAGAGGCCTTAGAAAGTTTTAGGGCAGATTTGTATACTCTCACAGTCCTCCGGTAGGAGTCTTTACTAGAGTGGAGCCAGTCCTTCCTCCACAGTCGCTCCGCTTTTTTACATTCCTTGCGGAGGGCTCTGAGTTCCAGGCTGAACCAGGGGGCCGAGCCTGTCTTTCCGCTCTTGTCTTCACGGGTTTTTATAGGTATGATAGAATCGAGTGAGTCGGAAATCCACTTCCTAAAATTGCTATCAGCTACGACAGGGTCCTCCGAGGGAGCGTAGGTCGTCGATTCCAGAGCTCTGGCCCAGTCCTCAGTAGAGAGTCTGGACCATGCCCTGTCCTGGGTGTACTTGACGGGCTTGTGGGGCTTCCTGAATTTTCCTGGCCAGAAGAGGGGAACCAGAAAGAGGTCTGTCCAGGGGAGGGGGCAACAAGGTTTGGCCTGGAGGGTGTGAACATTTGTAAAAACTGGGTCTAACAGGTGGCCCTTGATATGAGTGGCTCCGGTATTGGCCAATTGAAGGCCGTAGGCAGCCAGGTCTAGTATCAGATCAGCAGCCCCTGTGTCTAGGGGATCATCAAAATGAATATTGAGGTCCCCTAGCACAGTAAAGTTAGGTGTAGAGTGGGCAAGTGCTGAGATAGATTCTAGTAGGGCGCTAGCAAAAGGACCAAAATGGCCGGGGGGGCGATACACCAAAAGACCTGTCATAGAGGTTGTCGAGGCCAGATTGATGGTAAAATGGCAGCTCTCTGAGTCTGTGATGTGAGCGTCACTAATCCTGCAAGAGAGATAATCTCTGTGCAAAATGGCCAGTCCGCCCCCTCTGCCAGAAGGACGTACTTGGGACTGGATAAGAAAACCCGGGGCCAGAGCCAAGACTACATCCGAGTCCGAGTGAGTTGTGAGCCAAGTTTCCGTAAGAAACAGGATGTCGAGCTCATGGTCCACGAGCAGGTGGTTAATAAGCAGGGCGTGCATAGGGAGCGACCTACAGTTCAATTCTGCTAATTTCAGGCCAGAGTGTGAAATTGGTGCCTGAGTCAGTTGTAAATTGACCGGGTGGCAGAGTACACAATTTATAAAAGGTTCTTCTAATTTGTGTACATAATTACACTGTGCGTTCTTTGTAGGTCTAAGACTGAGTAAGGCACGACGCGAGTAGCTCACCTTATCGGTATCCACGCCCGGCATAGGTTCCGGCCCTAAGCCCGTTCGTGCGCGGACGGGCGCAGACGGTTTGCCTTTGGCGCGCCGCCGGCGCGCCCGCTGCGCGCGTCCGCTGCGCGGCCGAGGAAACCATCCCATTTAAGGAGGTGGGAGGGGGCGTGGCCGAGCGTCAGGGGGCGTGGCCAGGCTCGAGGGCTTCTCTGTCAGTGGCGGCAATCACCGTGAAAGCGCTTCGTTCTGCTGTGCAGTGTGAAGGTAATCAGGTGGGAGAATGACACAAATATTACAATAAAGTTTAAAACAATGTTAAAAAACAGTTTTAAAAGCTAGACTCCCGGCTTCCGCCTCAGGAGCACTGATCCGGCACTAAGACGCGCTGGGGGGTTAGCGCGTTTTAAATAGTGTGGCGTGGGGGCGTGGCCGAGCGTCAGGGGGCGTGGCCAGGCTCGAGGGCTTCTCTGTCAGTGGCGGCAATCACCGTGACAGCGCTTCGTTCTGCTGTGCGGTGTGAAGGTAATCAGGTGGGAGAATGACACAAATATCACAATAAAGTTTAAAACAATGTTAAAAAACAGTTTTAAAAGCTAGACTCCCGGCTTCTGCCTCAGGAGCATTGATCCGGCACTAAGACGCGCTGGGGGGTTAGCGCGTTTTAAATAGTGTGGCGTGGGGACGTGGACGAGTGTCAGGGGGCGTGGCCAGGCTCGAGGGCTTCTCTGTCAGTGGCGGCAATCACCGTGACAGCGCTTCGTTCTGCTGTGCGGTGTGAAGGTAATCAGGTGGGAGAATGACACAAATATTACAATAAAGTTTAAAACAATGTTAAAAAACAGTTTTAAAAGCTAGACTCCCGGCTTCCGCCTCAGGAGCACTGATCCGGCACTAAGACGCGCTGGGGGGTTAGCGCGTTTTAAATAGTGTGGCGTGGGGGCGTGGCCGAGCGTCAGGGGGCGTGGCCAGGCTCGAGGGCTTCTCTGTCAGTGGCGGCAATCACCGTGACAGCGCTTCGTTCTGCTGTGCGGTGTGAAGGTAATCAGGAGGGAGAATGACACAAATATTACAATAAAGTTTAAAACAATGTTAAAAAACAGTTTTAAAAGCTAGACTCCCGGCTTCCGCCTCAGGAGCACTGATCCGGCACTAAAGTTAGTTTAGTTATACTGTAGGTACAGTGATTTTAGTTTTTTTGAGGGGTGGGTTAAATTATTTGTGGGTAGATGAGTCTTAAGGGGGTGATGTTTATCATGTCATGCTAAATATGTGGAGTAAGCTATGTTAAGTGAAGGTAGTATTAGTTGGTAGATAGGCTAAGATAGTGTAGGATTGGTTAGGTAGTTAGTTTAGGGTAGGTATTTTTTTCTTATTTAACTTTTTGATTGACATTAAATGTTATTATTTGCTACATACAGGTTTACTTCATGATTTACTGTGTGGGAGTTAGAATGTGTCCTCAGGTGAAGTTTTGTACAAGCATATGTCTTTACTAGCAATGTTCGGCAACATGCGTGAGTAGGTGTCTTACAAATAGACAAGGATCTGTCAGGTTGGCCATGTCTGCACATCATCTGACGATCAGACATGATGAGCTGTGAACCTGGTAATCAGGATTGAACTATGACACAGTGCTCATCGTGTGTTCACATACAAGATCTATGTGTGGGTTCCTAATGCAAAATGCCTTGGAGGGATGTTGTGCTCGGGCTAGTTTGAATCCAGTGGCACAGTGACCGAACGTCTGGGTATACCCTTGGCCACCGGATTCAAGCTAGCCTGGCTGATGCCATGCCGGGTGATACCCTGAAAGCGGGCCCAGGATGTTTGTTTCTGGTCCAGGGTGGACCTGGCCTAGAATTTCGGGCTGAACTGTTCCCCTGAGGAGCAGGGTCAAGACTGATATGCATATGGCTCGGTCCAAACTTGGGTAGCATAGTGAGAAAAAGACCACTGGATTCAACCCAGGTCTCTTGACTAGGGGTGAGTGGTTGAAAAGTTTCAGCACTCCATCCATCATATTGTTGTTTCTGCTATGTTCACCCTCAGTGGCCAGGGGTATGCCCAGGCGTGGGTTCCATGCTCGCTGTGCCACTGGATTCAAGCTAGCCTGGCTTATGACGGGTGATACCCCAAAACCGGTCCCAGGATGCTTGTTTCCGGTCTATGGAGGACCTGGCCTGGCAGTTCTGGCTGGACTCTTCCAATGAGGATCAGGGTCAAGACTGATTTGAATATGACTGGGTCCTAACTGGGGTGGCATAGTGAGGAAAAGAATGATGGATTCAACCCAGATCTCTTGACTGAGGGTGAGTGGCTGAAAGGTTTCAGCACTGCGTCCATTATCTTGCTGTGTTTGCTAGGCTCTAAGAGTCCACCTGACAACAACTACTTCATTCTTCAAGGGATTAGGATTTTTCATCAAAGACTCCCCGGCATTCAGTCACTGTCTTGTGGTTTCTGATTGAATCAGTCAACACTACACTCTGCTTGCTATAAACAAAGATGGGCAAGATATGTCAGGAAATCATGAGAACCTTGGCTAAACCAATGGTTTCTCTCAGACTAGCAAGGATCGTGGGTGTCTTCTCCTCCTCCATCCAAGCGATATTCCTGGGACCTCTTCACTACAAGGCCCTTCAACAACTCAAGCCATTCCATCAACGGAAGGGGCCTCAGATACTCAGGTCAAGTCACTCTCTCCAATGATGCCAAGGAGGAGCTTTAATGGTTGAGCCACATGGAACGGTAGGGCCATTTTTGGCTCCGACCCAGACATCATCGAATCAGATGCCAGCCATTTAGGCTAGGATGACACTTGTGGATGCTTGTCTACTGGACGAACAAGAATGCCCCATGCACATCAACTATCTAGAACTGATGGTTGGATCCTTTGCCATCAAATCTTAAACCAGGTAAAAGGCTCAATGCTGCGTGCTCCTGAAGATGGACAATGTGTCAGCCGTCAGATATATAAACCACCTGGGTGGCACACAGAGTTAGCGTAGACCTCCTGGCAATTCTGTCTCACCAACCAGGTGTTGGTAAAGATGGAGTATCTTCCTGGGGTTGCCAACAAAGTAACGGATTGTCATTCAAAATATCTCTGGGGTTCCAGCATGTGGAAACTAGATCCGCCAGTCTTCACTGCCTTTAACCAGACCTGAGGTCCCTTCTCTGTAGACCTCTTTGCCTCTAGATTGGACCATCAGACCCCCAGATACTTCAATTCGAAACCAGACCTGGAAGCAATGGATGTCTTTCTTCAGAATGGGAAATCAGAGATAGGCTACACCCCCCGTTGCAATGATTATCAGGACAACAGGGTAGTTGTTAGTGGGCAGACCTGGTGCTCAGTACACCAATTTGGAGATTACAAATCTGGTTTCCAGCTCTCTGGAACGTTCATGGGATTTTCCAAACTGTCTACCCCTCCAGCCTCACCTTCTGATGAGTCCAGAGGGACTACTTCACCATCTGAAATGAAATGAAATGAAAAAAGTATTTAGTAAAGCGCACTGCGGCCAAGCGGCTTCCTGGCGCTGAGGACCTGATCAGAACTCACAAAGAACATCCCGGGGGACTAGGAGGGGAACGCCTGAGAGAAAAGAAAAGTTTTAAGGGCCTTGCGGAAGTGAGAGTAGATGGGAATAGAACGAATAGAAAGAGGAAGACTGTTCCAGAGCTGAGGGGCCAGGACTGAGAACCGTGTGCCCCCCGTTCTGGACTTGCGAAAACGGGGGATGCGCAAAAGAGACAAGGAAGAAGAGCGAAGAGTACGACAGGGGACATAAGAAGAAATGAGAGAGGTAATAAAAGAGGAAGCAGAACGGGAGTGAGCCTGAAAAGCTACACAGGCCAATTTAAAAAAGGATCTAAAGTGAACAGGAAGCCAGTGAAGGGTCTTGAGCGCAGGTGTGATGTGTTAAGTTCATCCAAAACTGCGAGAACCACCGCCTCCGTGGAGTGGCCCGGGCGGAAACCCGCCTGATGGGATGCCAATAGACCATTCTCCTCGACGTAGGTGGACAGGCAAGAGGTAACGTAGGCTTCAAGAATCTTACCAAGATAGGGAAGGAGAGAAATAGGACGAAAATTGGAAAGAAGAGAGGGATCCGGACCAGTTTTTTTTAAGATAGGGAGAACTATAGCAGATTTAAAGGAAGAGGGAACAGAACCAGAAGCCAAAGAAGAATTAAGAAGAGCAAGAGGAGGGGCAGGGCAGTTAGTGAAGAGAGTTTTGAGAATACGAGCCGGCGCGCAGTCCGCCGGAGAACCAGACCTGACTTTGGCTAGGAGTTTAAAAAATAATTGAAGGGAGATGGGAGGGAAAAGGGCAAAAGAGGAAAGGGGAGGGGGAGGGAGATGAATAGGGCAGGGTTGAGACACGATAGGAATGTTGGCTTTGATCTTCAGAATCTTGTCTATAAAGAAGTAATTGAGTGAGGAGCAGAGGGACTGTGAGGGGAGAAGACTGGGGGTGGAGCTATCAGAAGTGGCGAGATTGTGGACCAGGGAGAAGATTTCCCGAGGTTTATTAGCGGCGAGAGCCACTCTCTCAGTAAAATATGAAGTTTTAGCCACTAGGATCGCCTTTTTATATTCAGTGAGGAGTGATTTGTATTTAGCGCGCAGGGAAGAGCTGTAGTTCCGTCTCCAGTGGCGTTCCGACCGCCTAAGGTCGAGTTTAAGGGCTTTTAGCTCTGGAGAGAACCATTTGTGTGCGTCGTAAGGACGAACCGCTTTGATCTTACTAAGCGGGGCAACTAGGTCACAGGAAGAAGAAAGCCAGGTGCTGAGGATCTCGGCCTGGGATTCAAGAGGAAGATCATTAAGGTCCGGGGCAGAGGAGGCCAAAGCGAGCGAGAGGGAATCGAGGTCAATCTGATTCCAATTGCGGGCTAATCGGTTTTTAGGAAGGGGAAGCTTGTCGACCGCACCCAAGTGAATAGAGAAAGAGATGATGAAGTGGTCCGACCAAACACAAGGAAAAATAGAAGGAGATTAAATAACAGGACGAGTAGACCAAATTTGGTCCAAAGTGTGACCCTGAACATGGGTAGGAGCTGTAACATGAGACGTGAGGTTCAAACAGTGAAGGGTGGCAGAGAAATCTTTAGAAGAAGAATCTTCCCTGATGTCGCCCTGAGAAGTTGAAATCGCCGAGCAACAGGACGGAGGAGTTATTGACCACCAAAGTGGCCAAAAGATCCTGGAGGGTAGCTACAAAAGAGGGCATGGATTGGGGGGGCGGTATACAAGAACAACAGTAAGAGGGGCAGAAAGATTAAGTGAACGGGCCACCAAGTAGTCCACATTAGGTATAGGGGGATAAGTAAGAAGTTGAAATTTAAAAGACGACCGAGTGATCATCGCCACACCGCCCCCAGCCTTGCCAACCGGACGGTCAGCTCGAAGAGCATAGTAGGAGTCAGGGTGGATGGCCAAAAGATCGGGAAGGGAATCTGAGGAAAACCAGGTTTCAGTCAGAAACAAAAAGTCAGGGGAATCTGTGGTCAAAAGATTAAAAAGTGCCAGCTGATGTTTAACTGCCGAGCGGGTATTAAGAAGATGGGCAGAGGCAAGAGTAGGAACAGGGAGGGAACAAGGGACAGGAAGGGAATCAGAGGGATGGGGAATAGGACAGTGAGTAATGGGTACAGGGTAGGAAGGGGGAGAGGAGAGGATGCCGTGCGAATCCAAGTGTTGCAGTAATGAAAGAGGGGGAAGGAGGGAGGATGACAGAGCAGTGAGTTGAGCTGCAGTGTAAGCCACAATAGGAACAGGGTCGGTGGCCCCAGGTCCCGGCCCGTCGTGGATGGCCGCAGACGGGCTTAACTTAGGCGCAACTTCGGCGCGCCTTCGTTGCGCCCGCTGCGCTCGTCCGCTGCGCTGCCGAGGGTGGGTGGCCATATTATAGGGACACATGAAGGGGGATGGTCAGTGGGGCGTGGCAGGGAGTGGAGGAGCCAAAGAACTGCAACGCGGCGCCCGGACCCACCCAAGATGGAAGACCAGCCCGTCCCGCTCGGAGAGCCAGGTGAGGAGGGGGCGGTCAGCGGCGGCAGTCTGGGACGCGTGCAAGAGAAGGGACAGCGAGGAAGGATCCAGGAGCGCTATGGCAGGAGCGCAGAAAGTGCAAATGCAGGTAATCAAAGTTAAAAATAAACAAACAGTCTCGTAAAATAAGCGTTGCTCCCGGAGACGCCTCGGGAGGTCAAGAGGTAGATGCAGGAATGGGCGCGCTATCAGCTGCCGGCCTGAAGTACTTTACCAGGGGGGGAGGAGCCAAAGAACTGCAACGCGGCGCCCGGACCTGCCCAAGATGGAAGACCAGCCCGTCCTGCTCGGAGAGCCAGGTGAGGAGGGGGCGGTCAGCGGCGGCGGTCTGGGACGCGTGCAAGAGAAGGGACAGTGAGGAAGGATCCAGGAGCGCTATGGCAGGAGCGCAGAAAGTGCAAATGCAGGTAATCAAAGTTAAAAATAAACAAACAGTCTCGTAAAATAAGCGTTGCTCCCGGAGACGCCTCGGGAGGTCAAGAGGTAGATGCAGGAATCAGGATCAGGATCTGGTCATCAAAGACACCCTATCACTGATAGCTTGAAAGATTACCGGAGACCGTGGAAAATCCCAGGCCTGTCGGAAAGCTCTCAGAGATTTATTCTCAAAGCATGGACAGAGAACACTACCAAGAGGTACAGATTGGCCTGGAGCAGATGCTGGGCTGGTGTGCACGAAGACATCTGGATCCCGTGGTGGCAAATATTGTTCATGTGTTGAATTTTCTGTCAGAACTCGCTCTGCAGGGGATGGCTTACAGGTCGGTAAATAGCTTTAGGTCAGCGATTTTGGCAGGATACCTTATTTTTTTAAGGGGTTCAGGTGAGGAAACACCTGTTAGTACATTAGATTCTTAGGGGTATCAGATTATCCCGTCCTCTAGAATCGAAATGTTCTAAATTATGTGACAGCAATATTGTCTTGAACCTTTTCCTTTCTTGGCCACAGAACCAATATATGAACAGAATAGATCTGTTAAGTCAGCTGTATAGTGTTGTGCAGATGAGTGTTGGATGTGAGAGCTCTAGATATATCTGGTAGAATGCATACCTCAGATGGGATCAGGTTTACAGTCTGTTGAAGTACCAAGACTCATAATAGAGTGGTGTCCTACCTAACTTTGACTGATTGTCCAAAACTGTGTGGTGGAATCCTTAGAGGCCTACGGATCCATGACTGATTAAGTCAGGGCAATAGGAGAGCGACAATTGCTTATCTCCATCCGTAAACCTTTCAAGGCAGTTTCGTCTCCCACCATAGCCAGATGGGTTAGATGGGTCATGCAAAAAACTGACATTGACACTAAGATTTTTAGGACCCATTCTATGAGAGGTGCCATGGAAACCAAGGCTTTTTCAGTAGCGGCAAGGCTAAAGGGCATTCTGAACGCTGTAGATTGGCCCTCTGATTCCACATTTAAAAGGTCCCATATTAAACCCATTGTGGACATAGTCTCACTGGTGGTAAACCTCAACCCTGCACACACCTTGCCTCCGTTCCTGATGTAGAATTAAAGACGTTTTTAGCAATTGTAAGGGGAAGTTTCAATTCTATTAAGAAAGAGGAGACAATGGTTACTCCCTCTCATAGCAGTGAGACACTCTATTTATCCCTCTCTCAGAATGTATATAATAGCTACTATGGCTGTTAAGATTCCTTCCATTATTCAGTAAGCAAGAAATATCACATTCATAAACTACTGCTTTGTTGCATAAACTGTACTACCAATAATGACGACTGGTGTTTATAAAGATCTGGTTTATTAACAATAGGATCTTTGATTTTTCTCAGGAAATGAACAGAAGACAGAGTGATGAGTCGATGGTTAATTCCACGTCAGCTGTCATGCAAACAGGAGGGGCAGAACACACTTACTTCTCTTCAATGGATAGATGACTGTTGATTGGTGGATTTTGTGGCTTTTTTCCCCTGGAGATCGGGAAAATGTGGGTGCTGGTTTTGACTGCTGCTGGAGAGAAATAAAGAAGAACGTGTATGTATAATCCTCGCCTGTGTCCTTAATAGAATTTTGATTTTCTGTTACAATTGCTAGGAAAGTTTTCATTACTCATTACTAGCCTAGGGCATACCTTGTTCCTGTGGAAAACAAAAGTGCTTGTTGTTTAGGTATGAGACAGATTCGCTGAAGTAGCCAGAGGGAAAGGTGGATTCTTCTATTCGATTCCCGGTGTTGGCGACATTGGAAACCTGCTAGCCATGCAGCGTAAGCAGCAGAATAAGTTGATTAGAGTCCCCAGAACAAGTGAATCGTGTCAGTTCTGGCAGTGTTAGTGGCATGCTCTGGCACACCTTGGTTTCCTAAAGTGATGGCAGCCCGCATTAGACTTCCTGTGTGGCAGAGTTGTGTATAACATGGATCATGAGAAATGTAGACTTATTTACCAGAAACAAGGCATTTCCTTAGTAGGTCTCATCATTACTTATAAATTCCGGCTTAGTGAATGGGTTTTCGGGACAGTTATTTTGTTGGGCCCCCATCTTACTGAAGTGATATATCAAGAAAAGGATGTTAGAGAATTTGAATCTGCTTATCTTAAGTATAGTATGCTGTTGGTAATTTGTTTTTGCCTTACTTCATTGGAAATGGCCTGCTCAACATATGGATAGAATAGTAATTGTTTGGAATCCAAATGTGGTATGCTTACATGATCATTTGGAACTCTGAGAGTTGTAGTACAGATTGATTGAGATCCTTGTGTCTAATAAGTGGTAAAGCAGTTTCAAAATTGTATTTTGCTGATTTCTAGGGATTCATTTTGGCCCATATCCATGGTGTGCAGACATAGTATCATTAATGCTTCTTTTCTCAAGAGGGTTGATTCCACATTCACTTTATTATTAACATGTCATGGTACTGTCCATTTTAGGTCGGTATACCGAATGGTTGAATTAAAAAAATATGGCCTACCAGAGGAGCTGTCAGGGTTTTACAGCGGATATACCAAACATTTTCTTGAAACCTCTCTAGCATTTATAAGACACAAGGATCTCCCTCAATCTGTACTACACCTCCAAAAAGGATTATTATAAACAACAGGAGAACACCAGGATATTACCACCAAGGATGCAGTAAAAATGTGTTAATTTCTCTGACAATTCGTTGTACTCCGATACCAACAGTGATTCAGAACCCTCTGACAGCAGTTTCAAAGGTCGCAACAGAGGCAGTTTTTTAGGACACGGTTGGGCGAGGAGACATGATAAATGATGGATGAATCCAGACCAGGGCACAGCAAAAATTCAGACAAGGAGACAGAACTACAGTTGGGGTAACAAGAATGTTGGGACAGAAAAGCCCTCCCCATGGTCATGGAAGTACATCTCTTCCCTGAGTACGCCAACGGTACTGATGTCTGGATTGCTAATGCTGATTTTTGTTGTCAAAGGCAAACACCAATCATGTGTATGTCCTATGGCACAGGCCTGTCTCACGGCTTGCACCCTTGATGGACTGGAGAGGCCCCGAAAGAGCTACCCTCATAGTGGTGAAAAGGCTACTGCCTTTACCAGGAGTTAAGCAGAACAGGTGCATTGGCGGTAGCATACCATGTAGTGATAAGTAGGAGTGAGCAAGTCCTTTTTTCTGTGAACTGGAGTGAGGCCTACAGGCTCACTCAGTTAAGGTTCTGCTGCAGGTTGCTTAACTCACTCTTGCCATACATTGGTTAGGTGTGTAGTGCAGCTCCTTGCAAACGTAGTGTACATGTGCTGGGTGTATGTGGGCCTGTGAATGGTGCAATACAGGGAAGATGCACTCCTGTGCAGTATGTGCATGTTATATGCCTGCGCTGGGAGTATTTGTGCCTGTGAGTGGTACAGTATATGAATGATGTGGTGCTGCACAGTGCGTATATGTTGTGTGCATGTGCTAGGCATATGTCTGCCTGTGAATGGTACAATACAGGGATGTTCAAAGTCTCAGAGACCCGCTGGATGGATGCCCACAACATCTCCAACCACGCTACCACCATCAACCTCGAACAGGGAGTGAAGAACTTCAACACCTGGATCACCAATTGCGCTGACAGCATCTTCCCCATCAAGAGAAACAACCAGAGAAAATCCTCAAATTAGACCAGTTAGTACACTCAAGAACTCAGAAAAGGAAAATGAGACAGCCGGCGAGGATATGGTGCGCCAGCAAGGACCCCTCTGACAGGGCAGCCTTCAAGACCTCACTCAACCTATACCACTGCCTGCTGAGGGCAACAAAGAAGATAGCCCTAGCCGCACGCATAGACACAAGTGCCAACAGCATCAAGGAACTTTTCAACATCGTTAAGGAATTTTCCAACCCAGCTGCCATTGAAAACAACATCACACCCTCACAAGAGCTGTGCGATAACTTTGCCAACTTCCTCCACAACAAGATCACAACCAAATACAGAAAGTTCAACCCCCTAACCCATGCCTATAAACTTCTACGACAGATATGCCACCACTGCAACCAACACAAACCACAGACTAACCACATGGAACCTCCTCTCCAGCCAGGACACCACCTCCAACATGAAATCCATGCAGCTCCCACAGACCAATGCCTGCACCACATGTTCAACCTCAGAAACCAAAGTATTGGATAGGAACTCGCCACCTTGCTTAACACCTCTATCATCACTGCAACATTTGTCAATGCCTGGAAACACGCCAAAGTCAAACCACTACTCACAAAAGACTACGCGGACCCCAACAAAACTACCAGCCAATCTCCCTGCTCCCACTCTCAGCGAAGGTACTGAAAAAGATCATCAACAAGCAACTTAAGACACGCGTGGAGCAGAACCAGCTACTTAACATCTGCCAATCCGGCTTCCACAGTAATCACAGCACCAAAACCGGCATGATTTCCGCCATCGATGAAATTTGCACGTTCCTTGACCAAGAAAAACAGCAGCTCTGATCCTCCTCAACCTCTCAGCAGCCTTCAGCACCGTATCCCACTTGATGCTGATTGAAAAACTCTACCACATTGGCACCCAATGGGACGCGCTCAGATGGATCACCTCTATACTCACCGGACGAACCCAGAGGATTCACCTCCCACATTTCACCTCCAAACGCAAGGAGATCACCTGCACTGTCCCCCAGGGCCATCCCTCAGCCCCACGCTCTTCAATGCATATATGACCCTGCTGGCCAACATCATCAGATCCCACGGTCTCAACATAATTTTCTATGCAGACAACACACAACTTATCCTCTCACTCACAGACGACCCCACCTCCACCAGAAATAACTTCCACAGATGCATGACAAGTGTCGCCGAATGGATGAAGAACAATTACCTGCAGCTGAACATAGACAAGACGGAATTACTGATCTTCAGCAACAGCAGCAACACAGGGAAGGACTCCTGGTGGCCATCAGAGCTAGGACCCGCACCCAAACCCTCCAACCATGCCAGAAACCTCAACAAGCTCACCAGTATATCATAGATTAACTCCATCTCCTCCACCTTCTTCCTCACTGCACATGCTACGTAAGATCTTCAAGTAGCTACCCCTACACATGAGACGCACTGTGACACAGGACCTAATCACTAGCCAACTGGACTATGGCAACACCCTCTAAGTAGGAATAGCCGCACACCTCCTAAGAGACTTCAGACCATACAGAACACCGCAGCCAGCCTCATCCTCGGTCTTCCCCGACAAACCCACACCACATTTCACCACAAAAAACCCCACTGGCTCCTCGTACAGAAGAGATGCCAATTCAAGCTGCTCTGACCCACATACACAAGGCTCTACACAACCAAGGACACACCTACTGAACTTCCATCAACCGATGAGAAGTTTACACTCCACCTCCCTCTCACCTGCCCATACTCCCTGCATCTACTGAAGCAAAAGTGAAAGACACTCCTTTCCTATTTTGCAGCAAAGACCTGGAGCAGCGTCCCCATGCAACTCCAAACCATCACACCACTTCCGGAATTCCAAATGGCCCTCAAGACCTGGCTATTCGAATAAGCTTCTGGGACCTGCAAGCGCCTGGAGACCCTATTGGGTGATTAATCCTGCTTTATAAATATTGACTGATTGTTAAATCCTGATTGATTGTTACAGTACTGTTAGGTGCGTGCATGTTATATGCATGTGCTGGATGAGTGTGTTCCTGTGAGCGGTACAATACATGAAGGATGGAGTACTGTGCAGTGCATGTATGTTATATGCATTTGCTGGATGTAGGTTTGCTGTGACTAGTACAGTGCATGACATTTTGGAAGACCCAGAGCTGCATGGTGAAACATAAGGTGAGAGGGTAGAGGAATCCCCCAGACATATTTGTGTATTGCTGCATTCCTGTAGCCTGGGTGGTACACACTGGAGAGAGGGAGAACCAGACTCCCATGGTATGCTTCAAAAGGGGCTCTTTGATTCAGAGAAAGCTCACAAGGATGGGGTTTGGGCACATCTCAAGAAGGAGATGGGGATGAATATATTTAAAAAAAAAAAGTAGGGTTAAGGCCCTTGGCTAACCTTTTGATACACATATTACTGTGGTTGACATCTAGGTGTGATTATCTAGTCACTCCCATGGCCTGTGGTCACTAACCATCAAACGCACATGCAAGCGACTTTAAAGGAGAATGTGCTACCAAGGAGCCCACGGATCGAGCCACTTTCAAGTCATCCCTCAACCAATAACACTACCTCATGGAAGAGATGAAAAGGAATACCCTCACTGATCGCATTGAAACCAGCTCTGCCAACAGCAAAGAACTCTTCAATATCGTCAGAGCGTTCCCCAACCTCTCAGCCACCGAGAGAATGATGACCTCCTCCCAGGAATTCTGTGACACACTGGTGAACTTCTTCCAAGACAAGATTGCCACCATCTAAAAAAACGTTGAACCCCAATCTACTACCGTGGATACCCTCAAACACAAGTCCTGATCCAACCCACATGCTCACCATCTGGGACCAGCCAACCACTCACGACACCACTGCCATCATGAAGAACTTGATCCACTCAGGAGCACACTCTGACCCCTGTCCCTACCACATCTTCAAACTTGGGAGCAAGATAATTAGCAATGAGTTCACCACCATCTTCAAAACATCCATCTCCACAGTCATCTTCCCTGAAGAATGGAAACATCCAGAAGTCAAGCCCCTTCTCAAGAAATCATCCACCGACCAAAGTGACCACAAGAACTATCGCCTCATCTCTCTGCTCTCCTTTCCAGCCAAGGTTCTCGAAAAGGCCATCACTGAACACCTGGAGAACAACAGTCTGCTGGACACCTCCCAATCCGGATACTGCGCCACCCATCGCATGGAAACCTCCCAGATTGCTGCAACTGAGGATATCAGAGTCCTCCTGGACCGGGGAGAAACAGCCGCCCTGATCCATCTTGACCGCTCAGCCCGGTTCGACACGGTATCCCACCACACCCTTATCAAGAGACTCCACCATATTGGGATCAGAGGAAATGCCCTAAAGTGAATTACCTCCTTCCTCACCGGAAGAACACAGAGAGTTCTCCTACCTCCGTTCACCTCAGAACCCAAGAACTTCATCTGCTGAGTCCCTCAAGGCTAGTTCCTCAGCCCTATGCTGTTCAATGTCTACATGACGCTGTTGGCCAACATTGTCAAAACCCACAGACTAAACATCATATCCTACGCCGACGACATCCAGCTCATCCTCACGCTATCCGAAGACTCCCCAATACCATGGACAACTTCCACAGATGCATGACAAGCGTTGCTGACTGGATGAAAGACAACTGCCTAACATTCAACACAGACAAAACAGAAGTACTGATCCTCTTGAACACCTCAGCGTGGAACGACTCCTGGTGGCCTTCCTGAACTTGGACCCCTCGCCTATTCTGACAGAACATGCTCGCAATCTAGGCATCATCCTGGACAGCAAGTTCACCATGAAAAACCAGATCTATGCAGTCTCATCCACCTGCTTCCTCACCCTTCGCATGCTCCGTAAGAACTGTCACTCAAGCCCTAGTCACCAACCAGCTGGACTATGGTAACACACTCTAATGGGGTGATTGGATGCATTTAGAGAGGCGTTGCAGGTGTTGAGGGATGCAAGGAGTGTTATCACAGGGTTTGGTGGGATTAGAGAGGAGCTGCGGCCATAGGGATACCTACTGCAGTACTGGCCTTCTGACTACAGTTCTGCTCACACTCTAAATAGCTACCTAGCAAAGCAAGTAGAATTATAAAATAACCTGAAATAAGTGTAAAACAATTCACTCTGGAACCCTGAACTACTTAGCCAATAAACTATTCTTATTAAACAAGCAACGCCACCTTAAGAGTTCTGAAATTCTCCTTCAGGAAATTCCATTGTTAAGGAAGGAAAAGATTCTAAAACCTTGGGCAGTGCAACAAAGTTGTAGAACTTGATTTCTCTAGATATCAGACTAGGTAAACAAACTGATCTTCAAAGCGAGCAGGACAGTAAGGCTGCAAGCCAGGCCTACCCCCTCTTCCTGTACCGCCAACAAGATGGGAGCCCCATAAGTGGAATTTGCAGGAGGTCTGGAAGGGGAGTGGGAAGGAAAATGAGCCACACCAGTAGGTCTGCTTAGCCAGGTCTTAACCTCAAGAAGAAAGATTCTCCATCTAGAATGTTAATGTATAGTGCTTTGTGAGATACGAATATGCCACACTTTGGAAGATACTTTCATACTTTTTGGGCCATTGGTCAGGAGTGCACCCTCACTTTTTGCCTCAGAACACTGGATAAATATGGGACAGCTGCACAGCAACTCAGATCTGCTGCCTGAAAGTACAAGAAGAAGAAGGGCTACCCTGCTGGAATCCTGACCTGCACAAAGATGACTTCACTCTGAATAACTGCATCTGCTGCACACTAAGGAACTACAACCCTAATGACTTTGTCTTGCTTCAAAAAGAGAATGAATTAACTCACTGAAAGCAACAGGTGAAAAGAGCTCCACCTGCATCATTTCCAGCGAGAAGAACCCAGATGACCACCTTAAGTTGGACGTGAAAAGATTTGGCCAGGTTCATTGGGCCAACTGTAGTCCCAAATTTTGAGGAGCAACTCATAGACTCTGAAATCTTGGATTTTGTTTGTGGACAAATGAACCCTCAAAAGGAACCTAAAGAAGCACCTCCTGAGTTTAGATAACTTTTGTGAAAAAGCTCCATAAGGTGACTGACCTGACGTCAGAAGTCAAGCCAACTACTTTGAACCACGATTTGGCTTAAATTTCAGGTTCGTTCCGCTGAAAGCCCTCAAGCTCAAGACTTCCAGGAGTTGACTGGGGGCTTCCTCTGAAGAAAGTCGACTAAGCCACTGTGAATTCAGCCTACTGGAAAGGTCCTCTCGACGTCGAGAGAAAGTCCTCCAGAAAAGTGCAAAGGTAACATTTTGACTGAGGCCGGGTCAGTCACCTTACATATCTTGAGTTCCCTACATTGCATCTTTGTCATTTTGGTGTCATTTTTAAGATAAAAATATTTTTATTTTTTTATAAATTAGTGTTGGATATATTTTGTGTGTTGTGTCTTACTTATTTAATGTATTGTGTTTTTAAATGCTTTACACACCTGTCCTCTAAGTTAAGCCTGCCTTCTCGCAGCCAGCTACAAAGAATTGATAAAGGGAATGATATATTGAGAACTTGAGTAGGTCTTATATTTGGTGGTCTTATTGCTAAAGGTGGGTGTTTACTTACCCCTATTAATAATCTACCTACCAAACATAAAGAACTATTGTTTTGTTCATTCCCAAAGTAAACAAGCAGCACCACCATGTGGCAGGCTGTCAGAAGTGCCAGTGTTTACAATTAAGTGCCAGCGCAGAGCACCGGAAACCACCAGCTCAAATTAAGCACTGGTCTAGCCAACACAAGGACAAAGTTCTGATTTTAAAATGCTTAGCACTGTAGATATGTGTTGTTAGGGTCTGCCGTCAGGACCATGCTAAATCTCTTGTAAATGCTGAGTTATAATTGTACCTTTTTAACCTTTTTGTTGTTTCTGCCTTTGTTGCTTTCATTTCTATTATTTGGCACTAATGGGGGACGTTACTCACCATCTTGAACCCTTTCGTGATTCATTGGTGGGCTTTGGTATTGTAGTTGGCCAAAATGACTTTGTTCGAATGTTTATACATGGTGCTGCACAGGATTGTTGCCAAAAGACATTGTTTCTGCTCTGTTTTGCATTGTGCACGTGTGGCTGCTCGTGGTCGATTTACAGTTCAAATATCACGTTACCGTTAGGCAGTTAACACGGGCTGGAGGCAACATGTGCATCCGCTTTATTGTACCGCGCACGTGAAACCCTTGGTGCACGCTCCGGCTCCGGTAACCGCGCGGCACGTGTACGCTGTGTGCCAAGAAACCCCACCCAGTCTAGAAGCTATTTAAACCCCCTGCAAGCGTAAGCCGCTGCTTGCGCTCGTTACAATCTACCCGCTTACCTGAAGTCAGAAGTCATCGCGTCTTCCTCTGGAGCTCCCGTTCCAGGATCATCGTCCTTCAGCTTCTTCCTGCTTCCAGATCCAGGAGGCTAGTTCCGGTCCTCACCCGCTTGTCTTCCCCCTCGGCAACCAACGGGAATCCCAGCTTACAGCAACCCAGCTTCTGTCCTTAAAGGAGCCACGTCCTAAAAAGAAGAAGAAAAAAGACAGTGAGTTAGTGTTTTTGCGCAAATCCACGCAGACTATTCAAGTAAGTTCTCATTATTTCTTTGTTATAACGTGGACAAACAAGAACAAGACTTATCTTTGCGAACTCCTTCCTCAGCCAGGCAAGAACTTCTTTTAAAAGAGCTGGAAGAGAAAATAAAAGAACTGTAAAGAAAAAGCCAAGAAACAAAGACATTTATGCATACAGTTTGTTTTCCTTATCTTGGTAATCAGAGTTTAGAATACATATATGTGCAGATATATATTTATATATAGACGTTTGGAGGTGTTAGAGTTAAGATTAAGTGCTTTTTGCTTATCTTACAGAGTACAGTATTATTTCAGTACACAGAAAGCTTTGCATATTTATCAAGAGACGTTCTGGCAGATGTAAGACCAGAATCGAGAGGTATATGAATGTTTCATATGTGATTATTAGTTGCAAATTAGATTTTATTTTAAATCTCAAAATGTATAAATGTTTACTTTGTGTCTTGCTGTCCAGAGGAAAGAGACTTCCTGAGGCGACTGAATCCTCATAGCGCAGTGGAAGAGTGGCGTGTTTGTCTCTCTCTCTCTCTTTATTATTTTGTCCACTTCCCCCTTCCCTTGAGTAAGCCGCAATTTGTAGTTGGTTTGCTGGAGGTAAGGTCTTGGGGGCAGCCGAGAAAAGTCTTCACGTCTCTCAAGGTGACACCCCGGACTTCAGGTGAGTGAAGGTTTGACAGAAGCGCAAGCCTTTACTAACCTAAGGGGTTTTGAGAGACATGGAAGACGAGGGAATCGATAGCCGTGCAATGGCTCAGGCCTTAGATGAAGATGTAGAAAGGGATCACACCTTCACTGATATGATGCAGAAGATGCAATTAGAAATTAATCAGTTAAAGCAGGAAAATGTGGAGTTGCGACAAGAAGTAGTACGTTATAAGCCGAGAGAGTCCTTATGGGATGTACCCTTTACGCCTTCTGTTCCAAGATTTTTTGAATCAGATAAAAAGACTAAATCTTTTAGGGGTGGTTTGGATTCAGATTCTAATGCATCTCCTCCGGTACAAGTTACGGTTTCAGTTCCTAATGTAGTTCCACTCTCTGCTCCAGAGCGTTTCTTTGGAGATAGTAATAAGTTTAACGTATTTATCAGTCAATGCCAGTTACATTTTATTTGCAAACCGCAGTTGTTTCCCAACGATGCAACCAAGGTGGCTTTTGTGCTTTCTTACTTAGGAGGTACAGCGGCCAATTGGTCTATACCCTATATCAACAGGAATGACCCAATTTTGCATAACTGGCCTCAGTTTAAAGATACTATGACCAGATTGTTTGCACGACACACGTACATTCAGGCCAGTGATAATGAACTGCTAAATTTAAAGCAAGGTAAATCAGATTTGTTAACCTATGTCACAGCTTTTAATTGGTTGTTAACTGAGACTCAGTGGCCAGAAGAAAAGCGCACCTCTTTATTTTATAGGGGCTTGCGAGATGACTTAAAGGACGCCTTGGCACACATTGTAGATCTCCCAGATGAGTACTCCGAGTTTGTGGATCTAGTGGTAAAATTAGATCACCATTTGGGGGAACGAAAGGGTGATAAAACACGTTATGAGCCACTATTTACAGTGTTGAAACAGGACAAGAAAGAGTCTGACTCAAAGTCAACAGAGGTTGAACCTATGCAAATAGGAACAATAAAAGGGCCTTTGACTATAGAGGAAAAGGATAGAAGACGGAAATTGAATTTGTGTTTATATTGCGCTCGGTCTGGACATTTTGCAAAAGAATGTCCAAATAAACCGAAGGGTCCTAAAAAGGTGAATGCCCTCACACAGAGTACTCCAGAACAGGAAAACTAGGCAACTCGTCAAGGAGGGAGGTCACTTGCTCGAGTAGGAAACCTTTACAGATCTCCAAAATAACTAATATGGTGCCTAAAATACCACGACATTTTGTCATTCAAGTAGTGTTAATTATTAGCACTCATCTGCGTCATTCAATTCCTGTTTTGTTGGATTGTGGGGCAACTGGTAATTTCATAGATATTAAGTTGGCTCAAGACTTACAAATACCCACAGAGTGGAAAACTCATCCAGAATCAGTATGTGCAGTGGATGGTTCTGCACTCTCCTCAGGCATGATAACTAGAAAGACAAGTCCTCTTGTTATGGTCTGTCAGAATGGCCATACTGAAAAAATATCTTTTGATTTAATTGACACACCAACATTTGGTCTTATTTTAGGGGTACCATGGTTATCTTTACAAAACCCTAAAATAAATTGGTCTTCTAGAACGGTGACTTTAGATTCCTCTCGTTGTAGGGAATTATGTTATCAGGAAGCATCAAATGATTTTATGACGATTTTACATTGTGCAAATACAGTAACATCCATTCCTAACATTCCACTTGAAAATCAGGATTTTAAGGATGTTTTTGACCCTGTAAAAGCCGCCTTTTTACCACCACATCGGTCATATGACTGTCGCATAGATCGCATACCTGGAGCACCTCTACCCAGTAGTAGAGTTTATGCACTCACTGAAGAAGAAACCAAATATTTGAGAACATATTTGGACGAGCTTCTACTGTCAGGATTTATTAGACATTCCACATCACCGGTATCTTCGCCATTATTTTTTATACCGAAACCTGACGGTAGTCTTCGCGCTTGTATTGACTATCGCGGATTAAACAAAGCAACCATAAAAAATAAATATCCGTTGCCTCTAATCCCTGTCTTGTTAGATCAGCTGCGTAATTCTACCATCTATACGAAGTTAGATTTAAGAGGGGCTTATCATCTTGTTAGAGTGAAAGAAAATGATGAATGGAAAACAGCTTTTAAAACTAAATTTGGTCTGTTCGAATACACTGTGATGCCATTTGGTTTGTGTAATGCGCCTGCGGCATTTCAATATTTTATAAATGAAGTGTTGCATGAGTTTCTTGATGTGTGTGTGATTGTATATATTGATGATATTTTGATTTATTCAAAAAATAAGGAACAACATATCCACCATGTCAGAGCAGTGTTAAACAAACTATTGGAAAATCATTTGTTCGCAAAATTGGAAAAATGCATTTTTAATGTAGATACAGTTGATTTTCTTGGGTATTGCTTGTCACCTGCAGGTATAATGATGGACCCCAAAAAGGTGAGCGCTATTCGAGAATGGCCTGAACCCACGACTCTTAAAGAAGTGCAGAAAGTTTTGGGGTTTGCTAATTTTTATAGGCGCTTTATTCCTCAGTTTGCTGACACGGTTGTGCCTCTCACCAAGCTTTTGCATAAGGGTCAGGTATTTTCTTGGTCTGACCAAGCAGCCCAAGCATTTGAATCCCTTAAACAAAAATTTACCACTGCTCCTCTGTTAAAGCATCCAGATTTTCCATTTTTTGTTGAGGCGGATGCCTCACAGGTAGCGATCGGAGGAGTCCTTTCTCAAAGAGATGCTCAGGATGGGCAGTTGCATCCTGTAGCTTTCTACTCTAAAAAATTACTTCCTGCTGAGCAGAATTATACTGTAGCTGAAAGGGAGCTTTTGGCTATAAAGCTGGCATTCACAGAATGGAGACATCATTTGATGGGGACAAGATTCCCAGTCACTATTTTTAGTGATCACAAAAATTTACAGTTTTTTAGCTCCGTAAAAGCATTAACACCACGACAAATGCGTTGGTTGAATTTTTTTAGTGCTTTTGATTTTGTAATCACTTATAGACCAGGTACTCAACAAGTACAATCAGATGTCTTATCCCGATATGGGTATACACAGGAATCGAAAAAAGATCTGACAGGACCTCCTATTATCCCTCCACAAAAAATAGTAGCGCCATTGGTTCAACAAGAATTTCTGACTAAATTACGTGCTGAACATTTAAAAATAGATGCACAAAGTTGGTTGAAAGATCCTCACCATTCGATACAGGATGGTTTGCTCTACCATAAAACCATGTTGTTGGTGCCTACTAAAGAATTACAAGATTTGGTAGTGGCATGGCATCATGATTCTTCACTGGCTGGTCATCCAGGATATCAAAAGACGCTAGATAGTTGTAAGAAACATTTCTGGTGGTCTTCTATGATTTCAGATGTTAAGGAATATGTAAGTGCTTGTGCTATCTGTGCTAGAAATAAATCTTTGCATAAGGCTCCTATGGGTTTATTACAACCCTTATCTACTCCACCTTATCCTTGGCACACAATCAGTTTGGATTTTATAACCAGTTTACCTAAATCTAATGGTTATACAACTATTTTGGTAGTTGTGGATTATTTATCAAAAATGGCGCATTTTATACCATTGAAAAAACTCCCAACTGCAGTAGAATTAACAGACATATTTCTTAAAGAAATAGTAAAATTACATGGCTTGCCCACGAAAATTATTTCGGACAGAGGGGGTCAGTTTACTTCTAAATTTTGGACACATGTGTGTAAAACTTTAAAAATGGAAATTGCTCTGTCCACTGCCTTCCACCCAGAAACTGATGGCCAAACTGAAAGGGTGAATCAAACATTGTTGCAAACGTTAAGATGTTTGATGGCTGATTTTACATCTGAATGGGATAAAGCTGTACCCGTCGCTGAATTCATTTACAACAATAATGTACATTCAGCAACACAATGCACCCCATTCTATTTTTTAAATGGTTATCATCCAAGGATCCTTCCAATAACCATGAGTCCTTCTTCACCCCCAGGAGTTACAGAAAGGCTTACCTCTCTGTTAAATATTCAAGAAAAAGCAACAAAACATTTAAATAACTACAAGAAAGTAATGAAACAACAGGCAGACAAACATAGGAGTGACATTCAGCCATATCAATTAAGTCAGAAAGTATGGCTTTCAACCAGAAATTTAAAAGTATTGGGTGTCAGAAAACTATTACCTAAGTACATAGGGCCATTTCCCATAATCAAGCTACTGACCCCTGTGACAGTGCAACTAAAATTACCTCCAGAATATGCAATCCATCCTACCTTTCATGTCTCCTTGTTGAAACCGTACAATCCAAACACTAGATTGGAACCCCCACCCCCACCACTTCCTATTGATGGACATTTGGAGTATGAAGTCCGAAAGATACTGGATGTTAAACGCATGCAAGGAAAATTGTACTATTTAATTGCCTGGAAAGGTTATGATGCTTCTGAGAATTCTTGGGAGCCGGCATCCTTTGTGCATGCTCCTAGGTTGTTACGACAATTTCATCTAAGGTTCCCACATAAACCACGTCCAGTAGGGAGGCCTTTGAGGGGAGCGACTGTTAGGGTCTGCCGTCAGGACCATGCTCAATCTCTTGTAAATGCTGAGTTATAATTGTACCTTTTTAACCTTTTTGTTGTTTCTGCCTTTGTTGCTTTCATTTCTATTATTTGGCACTAATGGGGGACGTTACTCACCATCTTGAACCCTTTCGTGATTCATTGGTGGGCTTTGGTATTGTAGTTGGCCAAAATGACTTTGTTCGAATGTTTATACATGGTGCTGCACAGGATTGTTGCCAAAAGACATTGTTTCTGCTCTGTTTTGCATTGTGCACGTGTGGCTGCTCGTGGTCGATTTACAGTTGAAATATCACGTTACCGTTAGGCAGTTAACACGGGCTGGAGGCAACATGTGCATCCGCTTTATTGTACCGCGCACGTGAAACCCTTGGTGCACGCTCCGGCTCCGGTAACCGCGCGGCACGTGTACGCTGTGTGCCAAGAAACCCCACCCAGTCTAGAAGCTATTTAAACCCCCTGCAAGCGTAAGCCGCTGCTTGCGCTCGTTACAATCTACCCGCTTACCTGAAGTCAGAAGTCATCGCGTCTTCCTCTGGAGCTCCCGTTCCAGGATCATCGTCCTTCAGCTTCTTCCTGCTTCCAGATCCAGGAGGCTAGTTCCGGTCCTCACCCGCTTGTCTTCCCCCTCGGCAACCAACGGGAATCCCAGCTTACAGCAACCCAGCTTCTGTCCTTAAAGGAGCCACGTCCTAAAAAGAAGAAGAAAAAAGACAGTGAGTTAGTGTTTTTGCGCAAATCCACGCAGACTATTCAAGTAAGTTCTCATTATTTCTTTGTTATAACGTGGACAAACAAGAACAAGACTTATCTTTGCGAACTCCTTCCTCAGCCAGGCAAGAACTTCTTTTAAAAGAGCTGGAAGAGAAAATAAAAGAACTGTAAGGAAAAAGCCAAGAAACAAAGACATTTATGCATACAGTTTGTTTTCCTTATCTTGGTAATCAGAGTTTAGAATACATATATGTGCAGATATATATTTATATATAGACATTTGGAGGTGTTAGAGTTAAGATTAAGTGCTTTTTGCTTATCTTACAGAGTACAGTATTATTTCAGTACACAGAAAGCTTTGCATATTTATCAAGAGACGTTCTGGCAGATGTAAGACCAGAATCGAGAGGTATATGAATGTTTCATATGTGATTATTAGTTGCAAATTAGATTTTATTTTAAATCTCAAAATTTATAAATGTTTACTTTGTGTCTTGCTGTCCAGAGGAAAGAGACTTCCTGAGGCGACTGAATCCTCATAGCGCAGTAGAAGAGTGGCGTGTTTGTCTCTCTCTCTCTCTTTATTATTTTGTCCACTTCCCCCTTCCCTTGAGTGTTTGCGTTCAGTAAGCCGCAATTTGTAGTTGGTTTGCTGGAGGTAAGCTCTTGGGGGCAGCCGAGAAAAGTCTTCACGTCTCTCAAGGTGACACCCCGGACTTCAGGTGAGTGAAGGTTTGACATGTGTATAGCAATTGATGTTTTACTTCCCATGGTTTAAGCCAGATTGTATTAAATTTATGATACACAGGGTAGAGAACATAATGAGATTATACCCGTTTTATTGGAAAAGCTGCATTGTAACTGAACTCTGTGTAAAACACGGCCCCCACACTCTGGGTCAGACCTGCAAAATAAATAAGTACATATATATATATTAAAAAGAAATAGGTAACACCTGCAACACCTGAAGACACAACTTTTTCAGATTGGACAAGATTCTTGAACTGAAATTTGCAAAAGCTGCCCAGCACCTGAAATCATAATCCAAGCCCATGGTATAAATCAAAGATATAGAGCTCTGGGAAATCCGCAGAAGAAGAAAAAGATGAACGGAGAATGGAAAGGCCCCAGGAGTCTATGAAGATCGTCAGGCATTAAAATAACCTATTCCTAGCTAAAGCATTTCATTCCAGATGTTTGTGCTTCATGGAGGGTTCCAATCCATACCATATGAAGTCTGATCAAATACAGCTTTCACCTATGCCCAAATGGACAGATTGCTGCTCTGTTTTGAAGACAGCAAGATGCTACCATTGATTGTCATTAAGAACTGACTCAATCTAGCTGGGTACACTTGCATATCGGCCTAAACAAAACTCATAGTCCCATGAAGACAGCTACAGGCTGAATAAAAATTTTGCTGGTGGAATTTTTATCTGTGCTTTTGTTTGAGCCACATCTCCAACCACACTGGTGGTATACCTTTTGCTCCACTGTGATCTCTCGTAGATAGGAGGAGTGTCAGAACCCCTTTCAGAGCGCCAAGGGACAAACAGAAGCTACTGGACCCAACCCTGGTGGTTGAGGCCTTTTTCTCCTGATGTCCCAGGGCCTGACCCACTATAGTGCAAAACAACTGGACCAAGCACCCCCTTTGCACTTAACTCTAAGTGGTAGCTGTGGTCGACCAGTCAAGTCTTTCGCACGGGGGTGTAAATACAGGTCAGTGAACACAACTAAGAACTCACTGTGCAAACAGTACAAGCAATGAACCGATGTTCAGTCCAATACTTGCTTTTATAGAGAAAAATAAGTATTTTTTTTTCTAACTCTACACTTTCAAAGGTATATAATATTCAGAAGCAATAACACAACCTCCCTTGAGATCGTGGCTCTAGCAGTTACCGGAAAATCCCTGTCCACCCTCCTTTGTGTAACGTGTTCAAGGTTATTCCCCATTCATTAGTGGCTGCATCCAGGAAATGCCAACTATTAGGCTGTACTCAAGAGTACTCCCTTTGACACTTTAGAGAGTGGTCAATGGAGTCACGGTTAGTCAAAGGTATCACCATTAGTAGCAAGTCTCTCGGAGCCCCAAAGTCCTACTACCTGTCTTACCCACACCGGCGGTATAGCGGGTGCAGCAAGTGCCCTGTCCTTGGGCGATCACAAATTTAGATAATGTACGGTGAAGTCGGCTGCTTGGGAGGACATGGCAGTACCTGGCGGTGCAGTCTCTCTCTGTCGAGCAGTGCTGTAGGTCTGGTTAGTTTCAGTGATTGGAGCTGCTCCCGCTCAGTGGTTACAAAGGTAAGTTGCTCTTCCCCCTTGCAGGCGGTGCTACTGTGATCCTCCAGCTCCCGATCGGAGCTCCATCTAGAGTACGACTTCCTTGGCGGCATCTTGGTGAAACTCTGGGGCTCCGTCATATGCAGATCACAGCGTGCCGACTGGAACTACTGGCCACAGCAGTATTCTCCTGGTCTGGGTGACGGCCAGAACCTTAAGCCAAAGTGTTAGTGGCAGCCCCTTCTGGCATACAGGGTTGCCGTGTTAATTACGATCTGGGCACAGACTCTCCTTATGCTATTGGCCTCACTACGGCAGCTCCTCCTTATATATGGGGTCGCTGATTTTGGCAGTCACAAATATCATGGTTCTGGCCCAAAATCAGTTCACCGGTGACCCCCTCTGGCAAACGGGGTTACCACAGTCTTGTGTTTTCCGCACAGCGCTTCCGCTATGGCTCCTGGCAGATGAGAGTTGCAGAGCCGATAATGGATACGGGCAGCAGCCCGCTTGGTGAACAGCCTCACACCTGGCTCAGAAAAATCCTCATGCAGGGCTCACCACTGGACCTTGATCCTTCCAATGCTCTCCTCTCTCTCACAGGGCACAGTAGTCTTGACAAGCGGTCAAGCGATGGTACTCTAGGCTCAAGGGCAGGTGAGCTTGATGTCCTGGCTGATGTACCTTCATCCAGCAGAGATACTAGAAGGCCTTGGCCCCAGTCCTATTCAAAGGCAGAAGTCTTAAAGAACTTCCCCTTCTCACAGAGCCTGCGTGACGGCTTCTGAATAAATGAAAAATCTTTAGGGACTCCACCTCCCCTTCTTGTAGCCCTTATCTAGACACCAAATGTGATTTAGGGTCTAAGTATTTGTAGTTTTATGTTGGGGTTCTGCTTCTTTTGAAGTGGAAACTTCTCCCTTTCTTATATTCCTCATGAAAGATGTCTGTCACAACAGGCAAGAATCTGAAGCAGATTGTCCCACAACACAGTTAATAGGAGTGACCAGAGTTCACACCTGGATGTCAGCCACAGTGATATGTGCATCAATAGGTTAATTCGCAACCTCCAGCCCTACTCTTTATAATTCCCTTATCAGCCCCATATCCCTTCCTGAGATGTGTGAAGGTCCCTTCCTTCTACTTGAAGAGCAGTCTTTTGAAGTGTAAAGGGAGTCTCTTTCTTTTCTCTCCAGTGTGTATCCCTCCCAGCTCACTGGAATGCAGCAATACACAAATCTGTCTGGGGGATTCCTCTCCTCCTCAGGTCTTAACCAGGCAGGCCTGAGCTTCCCAAAATGGAACCTAGGGTCCTCCATATAATGTACCATTGCAGGCACACTCACTTAGTGCACATTCACAGCACACTTTCGGTCCAGCACTGTTGCATCTATGTATTGTAGGCTTATATGTACACATGAATTCAGTACACACACTTAGTCTGCGCACAATGTTAAGCACTGAAGCTTTTCTAGATTTAACTAAGGTGTGTTATTTACAAACACACACACTGCCAACACACAGTCTCCATGTGCGTGCTGTACAACACTTCACCTTTCATGTATTGTACTTCATGCAAGCACACATACACCCTGCAAATGTTTTCATTGTACATGCACTGGCAGCATACATCAGTCATATCATGTATTCCTCACAGGCATACATACACTCAGCAAATGCACTAATCTAGCATGTACTACAAGTACTGCTCTATTCCTGTACTGTACCCTTCAAAGCACACATACAACCATGCAGAGTCACTACTCCTGGGATATGCAGCACTCCACAACTATTTGAGGTAGGCCAAGTGTGATTTAAGCACATAGCAGTGGAACTTTTAAAAGGTGAGTGGGTGCCTCTGTAGGCCTCACTCCAGTGACACAGCATAAAAAGATCCTGTCCACTACTACTGACCACTACACAGTATGCTGCTACCACTGTGCTCGTGCTGTTTAACTTCTGGGGAAGGCGGTAGCATTCCACCACTATGAGGGTAGCAGTTTGGGCGCCCCTCCCAGTCCAACAATACTGCAATATGTGAGACAGGCCTATGTCATAGTGCATAAGCATGATCCATGTTCGCCTATGACAAAAAAATCAGCATTAGGGATAAAGACAACAGCACAGTTGGGCACTCAGGGCAGGGACACACGTGTTGACACTTGTTAGAAATGGGGGTCTCTAGTTGGCAGAGGTAGGTACCTTTGTCAGGGTAAGGGGATACACACTTTAGATAACCCCTGCTCACCCCCTTGGTAGCTTGGTACAAGCAGACAGGCTTATCACAAAGGCAATGTGTAAAGTATTTGTACCAACACTCAGAGTAACACAGTGAAAGCACCACAAATTGACACCACACCAGTTTAGAACAATAAATCATCTTTATATCTAAACTAAACAAGATCAAAACGACAAATATTCAACATACAGATACTCAGTAAAATGTCTTTAAAAAGGATGTTGTGAAAATAAGCTTGTAGAAATCAAATAGCACCAACTGGGGCTATCACGATGTCAGGATAGCACAAAATCCAAAGTATGGCGGCGCCCGCGAGGATCACGGCGTCAGGCGCGGAGTCACACAGACCCCCAAACAACAGTACCTTGGAAAATGAAGTCGGTAACGTTGCATGGCGTCGAAGATGGCCTATGTCAGCTCTGGTGATGATGCGACAGCGGCAAGTTTCTCAAGTCACCCTCGGTGGTTATCGGCTACGCGATAACAAAATGCAGGCGCTGGCGAAGATTGAGTCGCTGCGCGTTCTGGCGTCGGTCACGGCTAAATGCTGCCGCCGCCGGCGGGCGTAGTAGGGCGTCGGAGCAGGCCGGGTGTTACGACGTTCACTTCACAAGCGGGTCCTCGAGCCTCGGTGCAGGTTGCGGCATCACAGCGGCTGCATTGACGGCGTCCAAAACTGATTTTCTTGCTTCTCTTGGGTTTCTTCCAGCTGCCAACAGCAGAAACAATCTCATGGGGCCCAACTCAGTTACAGGCATCTCCTGGCAGGTCAGAACTCCCAGCAAGGAAGTCCAGGGGAGCTGGGTGTGAAGTCCTTTTGTTCCTGGGACATCAAAACAGGAGGCCAGCTCTTCTTCAGGCCCTTGGAGAATTTCTTTAAGCAGGGGACACAGGACACAGCAAAGTCCTTCTCCTTTCTTTGGCAGAAACAGCAACTGCAGGCCAACCCCAGACACACAGCAAGGGCAGTACTTCTCCTCAGTTTCTTCAGCTCTTCTCTGCAGCAAAGGTTCCTCTTGATTCCAGCAACAGTCTAAATTTCAGGGGTTTTAGGTCTAATACTTATACCCCATAATATCTTTGATCCCTTTGTGCAAGTGGCTCTGAGCCCAGTCCAAACCAGTTCTGGGGGCACTCTGCCAGTGCACAACAAAATCCCTTGTCAGTGTGGGCCTTGGTTTCAGACGCACCACAGGGGGGCGGAGCCAGCATTGTGGAAGGTAGGCACAGCCCTATTCAGGTACCGTTGCTACTTCTCCCACCACTCCAATTGCATATCAGGCCTATTCAGCCTAGTGCTGACTCATCCAGTCTCCTGGAGCCACTGCAACTCCCCAGACCCTGTCACTCCAAAGCCAGACAGTCAATCCACAAACAGGCAGAGGCACACAGAAAGGTTGAACAAGAAAATAGTAACTTTCCTAAAGTGCTATTTTCAAACACAGAATTAAAAAAAACATCCTTATTGAAAGATACCAGACTACAATTTTCCATCTTACTCCTATGGGAAGATCTGCTTATAAAATGTTACAGAGCATTCCCCATTCTTGTCCTATGGGCAAGACAGCCTTTCAATAGTGAAAAACGAAATTGGCAGTATTTCACTATCAGGACATGTTACACACACCAGTACATGTCCTACCTTTCCAATACACTGCACCCTGCCCATGGGGGTACCTTGGGCCTAATATAGGGGTGTCTTATGTGCAAGGAAAGGGAAAGGTAGGGCCTGGCAAGTGGGTGCACTTGCCAGGTCGACATGACAGTTAACAAACTGCGAGCAGGCACTGCGGTGGCAGGCCTTAGACATATTTTCCAGGCTACTCATGTGGGTGGCACAATCAGCGCTGCAAGCCCACTAGTAGCATTTGATTAACCAGCCCTGGCATATTCAGTGCACTGTACTAGGGACCTACGGGTAAAACAAATATGCCAATCATGGAAAACCAATTACAATAACAATTTACACAGGGAGCACTTGCACTTTGACACTGATCAGCAGTGGCAAAGTGCCCAAAGCATCTAAGCCAGCAAAAACAAAATCCAGCACAGCATCAATAACGCAGGAGGTAGAGTCAAAAAGTCAGGGAAAACCATGCCAAGGATTCCAGGTCTAACAACACTCCAGAGGACTTTTACGTCCCACAAGGAGCTACTCTGAGTGTGAAAGCTCTTACTTAAATTATGCCAGTTCTCGAAAGACTGCACAGTGGAATTTACACCTTGAATGTAGACACTGTAAATGTAGAAATTTTATTTTACATTCTGAGTGCTCACATGGACTATCACTCTAACATTCTGGGGGTTGTTTCTCAGCATCTCAGGGACGCAAAACTTACCCCCGTAATCTTCCAAACAGCTAATCCTGCCAAACCTGCTGGTGGGAGTGACAGTGTATGGATTTTGTTGGGTTAGCTCTGGACTATGGCAGACGACCCAATGGCAGAGATGCAGGCGGTGCATCCTCATGTATGGAATCTCCAAACATGGCAATTTGACCACCAGAGATGTGGATAGAGGATCTCTCTTAGTCTGTTGGGTCCTTCTTCACCTCTCTTCTTTAAACTTGGTTGTTGGTATGTTTTACTAGAAATGTTATCTTTCCCTGTGCACTCCTGTTGAATGGCTATTTAACATTGCCTTTAGTGGGAGGACGACTTTTTTTTTCACCTTTTGATCTACAGTTCCATTGATTTCATTCTGAAATTTAGTTAATAATTAATTTTTTCTTGCTACTTGGATTTGATCATTGTTAGACCTGGCATCCTTGGTGTGGTTTCCCAACAACTTTTTGCTATCAACTCTCCTGTTTTGCTGACTTAGTTTCAGCTGGCTTTAGGACTCTGCACACTTCAACACTGCTAACTAGTGCTAAAGTACTTGTCCACTCTCTCCTTTAAACATGGTAAAATTGTGTAGGAGGCTGGCTTAGTATATGGTGCACACCTGTTTAAGTGAAGCACCAAGCACTAATCCAGGCAACCCTTATGGCGATTTTAGTGGACTTTGATAACCTTTGAAAGCTCTCAAATTGGTAGCTGTAGAGAGCAGCATTCAGGCTTATCTCGAAGGAGTGTTAAGCAGCTTGTTGCACCAGTTTGATCATGTAGTGTAGGTTACATGAAAAATAACTACACAGTGTATATATAAACATGTGTCTATTTCTTACACAACATTCACTAACGTATTGAAATATCTCCTACCCTGAGATATAAATACAAATACACAACAATACTTCAATTGTAAATAGGTAAGTAAGCACAAAATACAGTGGTCTCCAGGGTGGGACCAAACCATATACTAAGAAAGTGGAATGTGAACTACGACCGAAGTTGGGACTCGGACGAGGGGACTCAGAGGTGCTGGGGACACAAGGAACCACCCAGGATAAGTACCAAGGAACCCCACACAGGCTGTGTGCAGAGTGGAAACATAGCTGTGTGTCAAATAGAAGTCAAAAGGAAAGTTGCGGTTGCAGTTTACAAGAAGTAGGACCCTTCCCAGTGGACCCTGATGAAACCCCTGGGAAGACAGAAGGTTAGAGAGTCACCCCACCTGTGGATACCCCAGGAACCAGGGAAGCCGGTGCATAAGTGCAAAGTGACGTTGGAAACTGCCGTAGACCACAATGGAGGACTTCAGGAAAGATGCAGCTGGCGATGACTGTGCAAGAGTCTGGTGGAATCCAAGGGTGGATTCTTGAAGAGAAGAACCTGTAAGCAGAGGGGACAGTGGCTATGCCACTTGACCAGGAGGCAGTGGCCACCGATGACAGGCGGTTCACGAGATTTGACGGTGACCTTGTCCCTGCAGCTGTGAGGATCGTGCTCAAGCTGTCCTACGTCAGAAGTCGAGAACCATGGGGTCGGCGTCCGGCGGGAGCACCAACAAGCCTTGGCAGCTGCAACAAGTGTGGAAAGTGAAGAAGGAGCAACACTGAGACCAGCAAGGTCCAAGGGAGTCACCACAAGCAGGATAGTCAGAGCAGGGCCCAAGCAAGCATGTAAGCCCACTGGAGCAGAAGAAGACCCTCAAGAGGATCCACTGGACAAGGCCACAGTAGTCGCAAGAGGACATTGAGCAGCTCATCAAGAAGGAAGGCCCATGATGCAGAGGATATGGTGAGGATGCTGTACGTGGCAGGAAGAAATGCTGGAAGCTGGAGCTTTTTGTAGCCCGAAGATCTCTGAAGTGCAGAGCCAACAAGCCTTGGCAACAGAAAGTCAACGCAGTGTTTATGGGTTTGGTCCCATCAGTTCCACCCAGGGCCGGACTGGGAGCAAACTGCTCGGCTGGCCCCCCTGGGGAGAGGGTGGGGTTGCAGCCGAGCTGTTTGCCAGGGCCGGTTTTGGCAGATTTTGTTACAGTGGCCGAAAATTGCCGGCCCCAGTAACAAAAACGGACCCCCATGGGCCCAAAACCAGCCCTCACCCTGGCGGCCCACTGGGGAAACGCCTTGTGCCCGCTACGGCCAGTCCGGCCCTGGTTCCAACAGAGGACAGGTCAGGCCTCGAGTTAGTTGCAGAACCACCACATGTGTTGCTGATCCTTTCAAAGTCCAGGGGACGTCAGGAGCAGCAGACCGGTCAGCTCTGTTGCGATGCCTGCAGATACAGAGGAGTGACTCCTTCACTCCAAGGAAGATTACTTCAGGTGTCCTTGGTGTCCATAGGTCTGGTGAAGATGCTGGAAGAAGCACAGACACAGATGATGAAGAAAACTTGCAGAACAACAAGACCAGGAGCAGCAGGAGTATTCCTTGAATGAGTCTTGGTTCCAGGCTAAGTCCAGCGAAGTCCAAGTGTCCAGACGGTCAAAGAGTGGCATGGATTCAGTATTAAATCTTGTTCCATGATGAATCTGAAGAGCCACCCACAGGTAAGCCCTTAAGTACCCTATGGAAAGGGTCCCTCCAAGAGGAGTGGTTGGACAGAGGGGAGGATACTGTCACGTCCTTTGTCCAGTTTCGCGCCAGAATTGGCTCCAACCAGAGTATGCAAGGAGGGCACCAAATGTGCCCTTCAAAGCAGTCTGTTGACGATGGCAAGTGCCCCCTCTCCCAACCCAATACACGGTCCTGTCTGTGACAGGAAACCTATTGTTCTACCTTTCCTTGCTTGAGCTTGGCTCAGCAGCAGGAGGGCAAAATTATGTCTGTGGTCGGCAACAGTACTAGTTTGCTGTCAGACCCTGAAAGGCTGTAACTGGGAGTACAGGCGGGTACCCCTAATGAGCCCCCCCAGTGAATAGGATCATACTTCCAACACTGGAATCGGTTTTGGGGTATGATTCCAACATGTTTGATACCAAACATGACCGGTATCAGAGCAACAAATGTACATTTAGACATCTCGTAATGACTGATGTCCACTACATGTATTAAAATGGCTGGCCACACTTACAATGCATGGAGAATCGACTCCGGAGGTTGTAGGGTTGTCCTGCTCATGCAAGGACACCCTCACACTTATAGACTTATAGACAAGCACCCTGCCTTCAGGTCTGAAAGGCCTGCCATAGGGGTGACTTATAAGTTTTAAGTGTAGTGACCACAGATATAAGAAAACTTATATCTGTCATGAGTTATGCTAGCACCAACTCACACAAACTGTAATGGCAGGCCTGTAGTCACAGTTTGACTGGTCTACCATTCATGGCACAATACATGCTGCAGTCCATGAGAGACCCCTGGACTACCGATGCCCTGGTTAACTTAGTAACATATATTAGAGACTTAGAAGGGCGCACCAGTAGCCAATTGTGGATGTACAACTGGAATTACCATGATCAATTTAGGGAGGAATCACAGGGATTGGGGTCCTGATTAGGAGGATCCCAGTCAGAAACATATACTGACGCCAATAGAAAGTGTGAGTAACCATGAAAGCATATCCTATCTTCCTACACAATGCCTCTCCAAATGTAAGGAGATAAGACTAACATTGCTCTGTTGAGTCCTCATTTTCTAAGGGGAAATATCTGGAGAGTCTGTCTGCGTTGGCATGGTTACTCACATGTCCATGTTTCACAGAAACTTCCATCCCATGTAGTGAAATGGACCTCAGTTTGAGGTTTTCACCCTTCATTTGATTAAGGAATAAGAGGGGCTCCCGGTCCAGGCCCAAGAAAGCTCTGATCGGAGTCTTGGTAGTAGTAGCAACCCAGTCCATTTGGGTCATGATTTTGCTCTCCAATGGTTGAACCTGGCCTCCACCTAAAAGGTGGCCCAAGTATACAACCTTGCTCTGCCCTATCTGGCCCTTTGTGGCCTTGATAGTGAGGCAAGCCTTTTGCTAGGCCTCCAGAACATTAATGACGGGTACAAGGTGATCCTCCCAGGTGGAGCCAAAGACAGCAATATTATCTAGATATGCTGTACTATAGTCTTACAGACCTGTTAGCCTGTTAGCACTTTGTTCACCAACCTCTGGAATATGGCAGGTGCATTTTTCAAGCCAAAATGCATTACAATAAATTGATAATGCCCACTAGGGATTGAAAATGCTGTTTTTGGTTTGGCATCCTCAGAAAGTCTGATTTGCCAGTAACCAACAGTCAGGTCAAATGTACTAAGATACCTGTCAGAGGCCTGAATATCAATCAGCTCATCTGCCCTAGGAATTGAATGGGCATCAGTCCTAGGGTCTGCAATGAGTCCTCTTTAGTCTACACAAAACCTAATATCTCTCTCTCTTCCCATCTTTGGTGGGAGGTTTAGGCACAAGGACTACAGGACTAGCCCATAGGCTATCCGAAGGTTCCATGACCCCCAACTCCAGCATCTTTTGGACCTCACTCCTGATGCAGTCTCTGACATGATCAGGCTGTCTTTAGATTTTAGTCTTGACAGGCAGACTGTCATCTGTGTCCACTGCATGGGTATACCTGGTGATTTGACTGAAAGCCATAAAGAAATGGCGGGGAAACTGTTTGAGGGCTTGCCTACAATCAGCATGCTGCTGGTCAGTGAGGCTGTCTACCAAGGCTACTCCATCAACTGGCCCCTTCACAGGGTCCCAAAAAAGGAGATCAGAGAGAAGGTCACTATCTTCATCCATTACCTCATCAGTTGCAATGAGCAAGCTCATGCCAGCCCTGTCAATAAAAGGCTATAGGCGGTTCACATGGAGAACTCTGTGAGGACGTCTGGGAGTGCCTAAGTCAACTAAGTAGGTGACCTCACGTTTCTTCTCAAGGGTAATGTGGGGGTCACTACACTTGTCCTGGAGAGCTGCTGGGGCCACAGGCTCCAACATTCATACTTTCTGCCCAGGTTGGTAAACAGTCCGTACAGCCTTTTGGTGATGCCAAGCTTTCTGAACCTCCTGGCTGGACTTTAGGTTTTTGCTATCCTTCTTCTTGTACTCAGCCATACATGAACGCAGACCAAGGACATAGTCCGCAATGTCCTGCTTAGGAGGTTTGAGAGGATGCTCCCTGCCCTCCTTAACCAGAAACAATGGACCCCTAAATGGATGTCCAAACAGAAGTTCAAATGGGCTCTATACCACCCTCTTCTGAGGAACCTCTCTGTAGGTAAAGAGAAGGCAGGGTAGGAAGCAATCCCATTTCACCTTAGCTCCTTTGGAAGTCCAATGATCATACCCATTAGGGTCTTGATGAACCTTTCAACAATACCACTGCACTGTGGATGGTAGGGTGTGGTAAACTTGTCATTTACACCACACTCTTTCCACAATGCAGTTATGTAACTAGACATGAACTTTGTACCTCTGTCTGACAAGTTCTCCTTAGGAAACTCCACTCTGGAAAAGACTCCTAGAAGGGCATTAGCCACCACAGAAGCTGCCCTAAGTGGAATTGCTTCTGGATAAGTACTGGAATGGTCCACCACCATAAGGATGTAACTTTGTCCAGAACCTGTTGGAGAGTTTAAGGGACCAACCATGTCTATCCTCATCCTCTCATAGGGAACCCCAACCACTGGAAGTGGATATAAGGGGGTTTTTGTAGTGTGCATAGTTTCTGTGGAGTTTTAGATGTTCCAATGTTACTATAGGAACCTTTAGAATGTAATAAAAGACATTCGTTTTGGACTGAGATACTTGGCAGTTGTACTGTACTGTGCTGCTGGAAATAAACTCTTTATTTAAAGTCATCATGTTTCAAGAAGGATTCTTACATTGGCGACGAGTTGCGAAGACATACCTGCTACACATGTCTAAGCAACACAACCGCGGTGTGTCTTTTATGTTCATGGTGATATCTCTGCACGTCGGAACCTGCGAGAGGTGCTCATTGTGTGGATTTGCTGAAATTCCGGCCAATCTAGTGTGTCGGAGAGCCTGGATGGAGATTTTCACCAATTTGGTTGATTTGTGGAAAGGCAGCGGCATCCAGGGCGCATGCTGAGTGCTGCTGCATGTGCCCTGCGAGCGGATTGCACGTGCATACGTCCTTCTTCGTGCGCTCCATTTCTAAGTGAATCCACTGCCGTGAACTTCTACCCATTGCGTGTCAACCTGGGCGCGCTCACGCATCGTAGACTGTCATGGAGTCTCTGAAGTTTAAAGCGTGTCCTGGATACCAATCCAGCGCTAAGCTTCAGGGAAAAGTAAATTGAGTGTTTGTTTTACACGATTGAAGATACCCCTGCCATTCTCCTCAATTTATTTTGTATTATCCACGACCGAGAACATTTAGCAAGGTACTGTTCTGCAGTTTAATGTGAAATTATATATATATTTGAACACGCTGATTTTAAAGAACATCATTTTGTCTTGTGTATTTTCATCTAGGGCATTTATTCTTTCAAATACATATTCTACATTGTGTACAAATATTATAAGTAAATTCCATTACTAGTAACAAGAGTATTAACTGTGGCAGCCAACATGCAATTCGATCCACCTTCCAAGTTTCTTCAAAACAAATGAGAGCCTCCCATTCCATGGTTGAGATGGAAGGTGGAATTTGTTACTTATTGAAGAAAAATTGATGGGGAGAGGATGGCAGCGGAGAGAAAAAAAACGTAGTTGTGCATTGCCTTGGTTCTGAGGGAGATGCAATTTTCAGAGCTTTAACACAAATTGAAGGTGAAGGTGATCCTAATGTGTAAGAAGAAGCTTTACTCAGGTAAGAAAGTCATTTCAAACCAACGACTAGTGTTGCTCTAAAAAGATTCAAGTTTTATACCAGAGCACAAGAAGAAAGCGAGAATTTCCTCACTAGTCTAACAGCCTTGCCTACAAATTGTGTTTTTGGACCTTTCACAGACTAAATGATCAGGGATCAGATCATCGTACATGTGAAAAACAAGAATGTACAAGAACAATTGTGGATTATGGGGGATCCTAACTTGCAGGCCGTCATAAGCACAGCTAAAGCCATGGAAAAATCGGAAAGGTGGATGAAACCCCTTAAGAAGGAGGTGACATTTGTAGCGTAGAGGGGAGCAGTTTGCGTGGATTCCAAAATCAAAGAAGTAATGACAGACAAGTACATTGTTTTAGATTCGGTAATATCGGTCATGTAGCATCATTTCCAAGGTGCCATGCGATTGGGAAGGAGTGTAGTAAATGTGGTAGAATTGGGCATTTTTCACTTATATGTAAGGATACTAGATGTTATGCTAGCAGAGAGGTGCAGTTTCATGCGTAGATGAAGGTACTATTCAAGAGTTCAGGATTATTTTGTCTGTTAAAGATTCAAAAGCGGGAGGGGAAGATAAGGTTGGGGAAGAATACGTGATTGGACCTCCCAAGTGTTCTGTTAGGATTTTGAATGTTGAGCTGGTTTTGATGGCTGATTCTGGCTTGCCTTGGACCATCATAACGAGAAAATATTGTATACAAAAGTTTGGAGACCTGTAATATAGATAACCTTAAAGAATCAGACATTATTGCTGATAGCTTTGATGGCTCTAAGATTGATAGTGAAGGATATGAGGAGGTATAGATTGAATTTAAGGATAGGAAAGCCAGAATCAAATTGTATGTCACAGGAAAAGGTGCAAATGTTTTAGGGTGGAGAGATCAGGCCAGAGTGGGTATCATTCTTATTCCCAGGAAGAAATAACCTGTATTGGTGATAACAGGGGATTCTAAATGTTTCAATTTAACGCCACAATTTCCAAATGTTTTTACTGAGAAGTTAGGCAGGTGGGTTGGTTTCAAACACAATATCAAAGTAAAAAAGGGATCAGTGCCCGTCAAACAGAAATTAAGGGATGTGCCTATAAATGTGAGAGAAGAACTTAAAAACAGGCTGGATGAGTTGGTGAAAGTGGGGATTGTGGAAGAAGTTGAGTCATCTGAATGGGTTTTTCCTATTGTTTTAACTCGCAAACTGGACAAAAGTCTCAGGTTATGTGTAGATTTAAGAGCTTTAAATGCGAGCTTGTCGTAGATTGTCATGCCCTACCAAACAGAAATGAGGTGGTGTGTATGCTCGAGGGTGCTAAGATATTTACTACACTAGACATTCGCTCAGCATATCATGAAGTTGAACTCACTCCTCAAGGATTGTTCCAATTCAAGAGGATGCTGTTTGGCTTGGCCTCTGCAACCTCTGCGTTTCAGAGAGCAATGTGTCACATGTTTAAGGAAATGGGTACTTATGTGAAATGTTTTCAGGATGACATTTTGATCTTTTCAAAGAGTAATGTGGAACATATGGGGCATGTAAAAGAAGCTTGCAAAGTGTTAGAAAGTCGTGGTCTTACTCTGAGAGCTGAAAAGTGTCAAATGTTTTGTGATACTGTAGAATATGTGGGTCACACATTATCTGGAGATAGTGTGGTCCCTAAGAAATCCCTTGTGGATGCCATTGTGAATGCTCCTGCTCCGGATAATAAGGAAACGCTTCTATCATTTGCTGGGTTATGTGAGTATTACAGCAAATGTATACAAGGATTTGCCTCTAAGATGGAACCTCTCAGGGAGCTAACAAGGAACAAACGTGAGTTCTTATGGACGTAGAGACAGGAAAAAGCATTTCAACAAATTAAGGAAGAGATTGAGTGTGCTCCCTCTCTAAAATCGTTGTTTGAACAAAATGTGTGTTGAAACAAGTTACTTACCTTAGGTAACGATATATCTGTAAGAAACATAGGTTAGTTATAAATTCCTTACCTTAGAATTACCCCCAGGTGTCAGACTAGATCCAGAAAGTTTTTCGTCAGCAGTACCCCTGTGCATCGGAAGGTGGCGTCGGTCGACTCCGCATTCGTCGTTGGCGTCGTGGTCGACGGGATGACGTCATGGTAGCTACACAGACGCCGCCCAAGCCAGAAGCACAGAGCCATGCAAGACACTGACCACTGGTGCACAAAACTAGGGCCCTGAAAGGAAGTCCTTAACCCTAGAAGTCAGTTCGCAGAAATGGGGAGGATGGAGGGGGCAGAAAGGATTCTATAACTAACATATGTTTCTTACAGATATATCGTTACCGAAGGTAAGTAACTTGTTCATCTGAAAGAAACCGTTAGTTATAGATTCCTTACCCAGCAATACCAAACCCGGAGGTGGATCTGCGAACCAAGTTCTCACCAGAAAGTTCTGGAGAACAGAACGGCCAAAGAAGCCGTCTCTCCGGACTTGGCTGTCCAGGCAGTGGTGTTTGGTGAATGTGTGCAGCGATGCCCAAATAGCTGCCTGATAGATGTCATTAAGTGGGACTCCCCGTCCTAAAGCAGTGGTGCCTGCGTCGCCCTGGTGGAATGGGCGCGCAGTCCCACTGGAGGCTCCTTCTTTACCAAAGAATAACAGGCTTTGATGCACAGAACGACCCACCTGGAGATGGTCTGTTTGTGCACGGCCCAACCTTTCTTAGCGCCCACGTAACTAACAAAGAGCTGGTCATCCACCCTGAATTGTTTGGTGCGATCCAAGTAGAAGGAAAGGGCACGTTCTGGAACCAGACGGTGGTGCCTCTCTTCCTCTTTTGAAGGAGGCGGAGACAGAAAGAAGGTGAGCAAAGTAAAGGTTTGGCCAATGTGGAAAGAACTAACCACCTTGGATAGAAAGGAAGGTCTAGTTCTGAGAACAACCTTGTCCGGATGAACAGCCAGAAAGGGAGGCTTGGAAGAAAGTGCATGTAGCTCACTCACCCTGCACGCAGAGGTGATGGCCACCAGAAAGGCAGTCTTCAAAGTGAGAAACCTGAGAGGATATTTATGTTGCAGCTCAAAGGGAGCGCACATCAGATATGTAAGAACCAAGTTCAAGTCCCACTGAGGCATTATGAAGGGAATAGGAGGAAAAAGATGAGTAATGCTCTTAAGGAAACGACTTACAACAGGGGACTTGGAAAGAGAAGGCTGATCAGGAAGCCTAAAGAAGGCTGAAATGGCCGCGAGGTAGCCCTTTAGAGTGTGCAGAGCAGAGCCCAGCTGGGCCAACGAAATGAGGAACAAGAGAACCTCAGAAAAGGGGCGGACAGGGAATCCACAGCCTTTGCTGTGCACCATGCCACAAATTTGTTTCATTCTGCAGGCATACAACATCTAAGCGGAGAGACGCCTGGCTGCCAAGATAACATCGCAGAATTCAGGAGGCAGGTCAAAAAACGTCACCTGCTGCCACTCAATCTCCACGCAACGAGGTGGAGGCTGGACAGGTTCGGATGGTGGACCGTGCCCTGCTGCTGCGACAGATGATCCTCCCAAAGAGGCAGTCTAATCTGACGATTGATGGCCATGTTGAGCAGCTCGGGAAACCAGACTCTTCGTACACAATCCGGAGCCACAATAATGACTTGGGCCTGGTTGCGCTTGATCTTCTTCAGCACTCTGGGCAGAAGTGGTAAAGGCGAATAGAAGACCTCAACTCCACTTGCGATGAAAAGCGTCGCCTAGCGAGTGCAGTCTTGGAAATTCCAAAGCGCAGAATTTCTGACATTGCACTTTCTCTTCAGTGGTGAATAGATCTAACCAAGGCTCTCCTTGTGAAAGAGACCTTGCACCACCTCCGGGTGAAGACGCCATTCGTGATCCATCATGCACTTGCGGCTGAGTTTGTCCGCCCTGGCGTTCAGGTAACCTGCCAGGTGTTGATCAACCAGGGATATGCCCTGATGTTCCAGCACTGTCCAGAGGCGGAGAGCCTCCTGACATAGGGTCCACGACCCTACCCCGTCTTGTTTGATGCAGTACCAAATGGCGGTGGTGTTGTCCATGAACACCTGCACTACTCATCCCCTGACAGAGGGAAGGAATGCTTTGAGTGCAAGACGAATCGCCCGAAGCTTCAGAAGGTTGATGTGGAGCCGGAGACCAGAGGCCTCTGATGTTCACCTCCTCCATGTGGCCGCCCCATCCCAGAAGTGATGCATCGGTCGCCACTGTGAACTCTGGTTGGGGAAGGGAGAGGGACCTGCCGTGGGTCTAATACTGGTTCGTTAGCCACCACTGCAATTGGTGTGCAGTGCCCTCCGAGATCTGGACGCAATCGGACAGGTTCCCCTTACGTTGTGCCCACTGGAACTTCAGGTCCCACTGCATATGCCATCTGGAATGATCCACCAGCAGGATGCAGGAGGCCATCAGGCCCAGTAGCCTGAGGGTCACCCTGACCGAAACCCGGGATAGAGGCTGAAAGATCGGATTCATAGCCCGAATATCCCGGACTCGCAGTTTAGGAGAATAGACCTGAAACTGCATTGTGTCCAGGACTGTTCCGATGAAGAGAAGCTTCTGAGAGGGAGTCAGGTGTGACTTCGGTACATTGATGGAAAACCCCAGGGAATGCAGGAGGTCGGCGGTAGTCTGGAAGTGGGAGACAAAAGCCTGGGGCGAAGACTGGAACCCCTGATCTGCGCAGATGAGCTGCGACCACCGCCATCACTTTCGTGAACACCCGAGGGGTGCTGGTAAGGCCAAAGGGGAGCACGGTAAACTGAAAGTGCTCGTGGCCTACCGTGAACCGCAGGTTATGCCGGTGGCCAGGCAGAACGGGGATGTGAAAATAACCGTGCTGCAAGTCCAACGCTACCATCCAGTCTCCAGGATCTAGGGCAGACAGGACCTGAGCTAGCGTCAACATTTTGAACTTCTCCTTCCGGAGGAAGCGGTTGATGTTCATGAGATCCAAGATAGGACGCAGGCCTTTGTCCTTCTTGGGCACCAGAATGTAGTGGGAATAGCAACTACGACCTACTTCTGGGACAGGAACTCGCTCGATGGCTCCCTTGGCAAAGAGTATCGAAACTTCCTGCTGGAGAAGGGCCAGATGATCCCCCGACATGCGATGGTACTGGGGTGGCATGGCAGAAGGGGTTGTCTCAAAGGGGAGGGAGTAGGTCCTTCAGACTATTTGCAAAACCCACCTGTCCGATGTGATGATGCACCAGTGGGGAGGTGATGGCAAATCCTGCCGCCCACTGGCGTTTGGTGGCCCTGATAGGTCAGACTAGGAAGGTTTGGAGGCTGCTGAGAGGGCTGTGGTGGACTGGCCTGCCCGCTGGCCCCTAGAACTATGGCGGTGGTTCCCACGTCCCCGGCCATGCTGGGACTGAACAGATATGGCGGGGCACCCCTTCCGTTGCCACAAAAGGGGCGAAAAGCAGAATGCGCAGGGTGGGTAGTGGAGAGGCCCAAGGACCTGGCCGTAGCCAGCGAGTCCTTAAATCGCTCCAGTGCGTTGCCTGCTTTGTTGCAGAAAAGGCGACGGCCCTCAAAGGGCATGTCCATAACAGTGGATTGGACATCCCCTGAAAAAATCAATCAATCTCAACCAAGCGTAGCGTCGAAGGGCTACCATCGTGGAAATTGTCCTGCCTAGTGAGTCGGCTGTATCCAACCCACAGTGGATGGTAAAGTTTGCTGTGTCTCATCCTTTGGCAACTGCCCGAAAGAGTACGGCCCGGGCCTCCTCTGGGCACTGAGGCAGCACTTGCGCAACGCGTCCCACACAGAGTGGGTGTTTACCGACCGCAGTCCTAAGCTGGAGGAAGAAAACAGCTTCTTCCCAAGATGGTCCAGCTTTTTGGATTCCCTATCAGGTGGAGCCATAGGGAATGCACCCTTGAAGGTAGAGGCTTGGACCACCAAGCTCTCAGGGGTGGGGTGTTGGGAGAGGAACGTAGGGTCACCCGGGGCAGGCGGTGGTGTCGGGCAATCATCCTGTCCACAGGAGCCCCTGTGTTAGGCCTGGACCAGCTGCCCAAAAGGATATCTGTTAGGGCTTCATTAAACGGCATCAGGGGCTCCGAAGAGCTCACTTCGGTTAAGGAACCTATGTCAGGAGGTTAGTCTTGACTGCCACTGTAGGTAGCTCGAGGCTGAGAGCCTCGACTGCCCTACACAACACCACTGCATATGACTCTCCCTCCTCCATACCCACGGTAGGAAGAGACAACATGCCATGGTCTGGTGACTTATCCAGACCACTGGCTTCCCCCAGTTTCTCTCTCCAGTCCTGGTCATAACCTAACTGGTCGGTTAAAGGGTCTCCAGACCCCTCCCAGCCCTCCTCATTCTCTTCTGGCTGCCAATCTGGTCTCAAAGAGCCAGGGTAGAACATGGGCACAAAAGTACCTGTCAGCGCCAGATCTGGCGTCGGTCGATGCCGGTCCGGCTCCGTGTCTACCTCGAGGTGGAGGCCGGGCTCGGCGTCAGCTGGGGACACAGCTAACGTCGGTTGCAGACGTGGTGCCAGTGGAATCGGGGCCGGGGGAGGTGTAACAAGGTCGACCGGCGCCAATCCAGATCTAGGCCTGGATCCAAGGGGGCCCTGCGGTGCCAAGGCTGGAGCCGCCGGTGTCAAAGGCCCAGGGCGCCCAACAGAGCCCGCGAGGCCCGAAGGTGCGCCGGTGGAGTCGGGCTGCCCAAAGATGGCATGCATCACTTCGTAGAATTGACAAAGCTGGGCAGGAGTTGCTCTAGGTCCCGGGAAGGGAGGGAAGCCAAGAGTCGGCCCTACAGGCTCCGCAGGCGGAGCCGCGGGAGTGACACCACCCGCATCCCTCGTCGCGTCTGCCAACAGATGGGGAGAAGTCAAAAAGCGACTATGCTTCTTCGACTTCTTCTTGTGGTTCGACTTACCTGGCCCTGAGTGCGAAGACTTGGATGAAGAGTGATGATGGCTCCGCGATGGGTCCCCTCTACCTCCTAAGCGACCGGGACCTTGAACAGCACAGAGCCGACTGCCAGGCCTCGAGAAGATTTCAGGACCGCTCCTGCAAAGACTTCGGATTCATGGTCCGGCAGTCGGAGCACGACTTGGGGTCGTGGTCGTGCTCCAGGCAGAAGAGGCAGACGCGGTGCCGATCCATCACTGACATCAGTCGGCAACAGGAACCGCAAGCCTTAAAGCCGGGCATCCCTCGTGCACCAAGAGTTGATGGACTCAGAAAACAGTGTCGACAAAAGTCAAGAAAAAGCAGTCAAAAAGTGACTGGGGGTACTTCTATCTCCGGCTCTGCGCTTGCAGGCACGGAAAAAGAAAGAACTGGCGTCAGCGTGCCAGGGCCGCATCTATGTAGCTACCGCAACGTTATCCCGGCGACCACGACACCAAAGATGAATGCGGAGTCGACCGACGCCACCTTCCGACGCGCAGGGGTTCTGCTGGTGAAAAACTTTCCAGATGCAGTCTGACGCCTGGGAGTAATTCTAAGGTAAGGAATCTATAACTAACTGTTTATTTCAGATATAACAGTTGATGCAAGATTATATGGTATTGGGGGAGTATTGAGCCAAAGGAATGGATAGGATGAATGGGGTGTGGCTTTTGCGTCTAGGACATTGTCAGAGTGTGATAGGAGGTATGCAGTTATTGAAAAAGCACTACTTGCTTGTGTTTGGGCTATTGAACCCTTTCGTAATTGTGTATGGGGTAGCAGATTTTTACTAAGGGCTGATCGCAAAACTTTGGTATGTATATTATCTCCGGGAGGCGGGTGGAATTTGATTGCACGCATAGCAAGACTCACTTCCAGGTTGCAAGAGTACAAATTCAAGGTGGAATATTTTTTATGTCATAGCTGATTGTCTATTTAGGTTGCCGTGTCAGGATAGTAGTAATGAGGTGCATAAGGACGAACTGGAAATGGTAGCTACCATCAAGGATTGTGTTGTAACAGAATTTGAAAGCGTTCGGAAGAAAAATGGAAAGTGTGGTGTGTGAAGATGAGGTATGCAAATGGGCAAAACAGTATGTGAGAGACGGATGGCCTAGGGAGAGACAGGTACAGCCTGAGGTCAGACCATACATTAAAGTTTCTGACGATCTTGAATTGCAGGGAGAAGTGTTGTTTAAAGGGGGTAATTGTATTCCACCTATGGCCATGCAAGAAGAGATTTTGAATTTGACACATGTGGGGCATCAAGGGATGTCCTCAATGAAACGTCTCATTAGGGAGAATTTTTGGTGGCCAGCCTTGGACAAGATGGTGGATCATACTGTGAGAGAATGCATGGAGTGTGTGAATAGCGATAGGATGCTCAGGAACCCTTCTGCTCCACTAAAACTGGTAGAGCGGTCTAGTGCTTCTTGGCAGAAATCAGCTTTTGACATTTCTGGTCTATTTTATTGTTTACCTTCTGATGCTAGGTTTGCTTTAGTCCTCATTGACTACCATTCTAAATGGCTGGAAGTTAGGTTTGCCACCCAGGCCACTTCCCAAACAGTTATTGGATTTTTCAGAGAAATGTTTGCCCGTGAAGGGTGTCCAGAAGTTCTGATGACAGACAATGGTGTGCAACTGACTTCACATGAGATGGAAAATTTTCTTAAAAAGTGTCGTATCAAACATATCACTACATCCCTTTACGAACCACAAGAGAATGGACAAGATGAGCGCTATAATCGTGTTCTTGCTGATGCTGTGGAAACAGTGCGCAAGTCTGGAAGTGAATGGAAGAATGCATTAAGAGAAAAATTGTGGATGTACCGCATTACACCTCATTCTGTCACTGAAGTGAGTCCCTTCAAACTATTGAAGGGAAGAGATCCTGTTTCCAAGTCGTGCCCGTGGTGGATGAAGAAGAATCTCTCTTGTGGAGAAATTGATCTGGGTGAAGTGGCAGTAAGGGTGAAGGAGAAACAAGAGAAAATGAAGAGTAGGTATGATTTGAAATGGAAGGTCAAAACTCCCAATTTCAAGGTGGGTGATATGGTGAGGATCGGGAAAATGTGTGTAGTTACGAAAAGTGGGTCTAAGTTTGGGAATGCGATCAGATTGGTCAAAGTCAACAAGAATAGTGTGGTTACCCAGGATGGTGGAGTGTGGAATGTGAGAAAGGTGCATAAAATAAAGGGAAGAGGTGTGCTACATTTTTCTGTGGAGTGTTAGATGTTCCAATTTTACTATAGGATCCTTTAGAATGTAGTTAAAGACATTTGTTTTAGCTGAGATACTTGGCGGTTGTACTGTACTGTGCTGCTGGAAATAAACACATTTATTTAAAATCATCACGTTTCAAAAAGGATTCTTACACATGTCTATCCCTATCCTCTCAAAGGGAACCCCAACCACTGGAAGTGGATATAAGGGGGCCTTTGTAGTGTCACCTGACTTACCACTGGCTTAGCAAGTGACACAGGGGTGACAAAACTCATTGTTATCTTGGCAACTGGCAAACCGTGAGAAAGACCATTTCTTGGTCGAAACGTCGGTGATGGTGGTGGAGTTTGTGTTTTGAATAAACAAAACAGTTATAGAAGACTGCAGGAGTGCGGTGCATTTTTTCGATTGAAAATAACTTGCAAGGTATTGTCCGGCCTCGACAACCTGCACCTGCTGGGAGACTAAGTGCACCATTTGTGGACTGTTTGGGATAAGAAAATATATATATATATATCACACCAAAATCCCCCACATTCACTCCCGCGGGGAAAGACGAACCACGCCAATTTGCTCAGGGTCTGAGTTCCAGTCCACGTTTTGCCACGCTTTGTCGGCCGGCGAGGAGCAGAGCAGAGTAAGGAGTAAGGAGCTGTGCGGAGGGCGAGAAGAAAATGACTCGGGGGGACTGCGTCATAGTTAACTTTCACGACCCGCGCACGGCTGATTATATTTGCTGTCGTGGTATGTGGGCAAAGAATGATGGAATAGAGATGAGAAGGCTCTCTTTCTTCTATCCCCCTACAAATTGTTGCACTGCCACCCCTGATAGGAGCAGGCCACAAGTAAGTAATTGGAATAGAAGAAGGGAGTGGGATGATTGGTCAGGCTATGAGGGTAGAGATACAGTTCCTTCTGTAGGTTGGAGAGGCATACCAGTTGCTAATAGATTCAGCTGCCTAGAAGCAGTGTATTGACCATTATCGTGCACAGGACATGGCCCTGAGGGCACTGAACACACCAGTCCCAAATCACCACAATCTATAGATAGCTCTATGACTAATAAAAGCATAAAAATTAACTGTATAACTCCAACCCCGAAGACAATCGATCAAGAAATTTTGCAGGCCACAGCTCCATGTCCATGCCCTACTCCCGTATCAGGGCTTAGCATTGTACAGTCTATGCCCTCTACTGATGTTATGTCTCCTGTTGCATCCATGCCCTCTATTGAATACCCGAGTCTCCAAAATAGTGATGCTCATGATCTTATGGGTACTCTAAAGATCCTAAGTTGGAACCTAGCAGGCATCCAAAGGAAATTGTGTCTACCAGAGTGGAATGCCTTAGTGGAGGCGCACAAGATCTGTCTGTTTCAGGAGACCTGGAGCTTAGAACCACTTTATCGAGTGGGTTATGTTACCTACTTTGTCCCTGCAGTACTCCCCAGAAATGGGAAGGGTCGTCCTTCGGGAGGCCTACTCATTTGGGTAAGCATCGCCTTAAACTGCAGCATAGAACTTAAACTAATTAATAGCCCTGTCATTTTAGGAATTTCTTTGAGAGGCCCTCGTAGGGGATTAACCCTCGACTTGTTCAATGTATATGTCAGAGGTACCAAACATGGGTCTATGTCCCCGACAGTGTCCATTCTTGAAACGGAACTTAGAGAAAATACAGCTGGAGCCCAAGTCCAGTTGCGGGAGACTTTAATTGCACCTATGAGCCTCTCACAACAGATGATATTCTGGACCCGGGCGAGGATGACGCTAGATGGGGTATCCCAGTCCTAACCATTCCTCCGATTAAAAAAAGGTCCCAATGTGCGATTCAGCTGAATGCCCTAACGTTGGAGTTCGGTCTAAGAGCCACTAATGGCCGCACAAGCTCAGACCCCACGGGCGCGGCCACATTTAATAGAGTTAACCATACTTCAAGGATCGACTACATCCTGTTAGATTTTTCACTTTGGGGTCTGGTACAGGATGTGGTAGTCCTACCTACTGTCGAAAGCGACCATAATTCGCTTTCCTTGTCTCTCAAAAATCCTTGGCCCAATGAAACAATTAAAATATCCCCTAAGCAAGCTCACAAAATCTCTGTCTCCTCTTGTGGGAGACGCTTGAAGTGGAATTTGGTTTCAGCTGATGAAATTAAACTTAACACTATCAATGCAATGCTTATTGCCTCACAAATGGAGTTGGATAACATCGACCTGGCCCTCCAATTTTTGGAGGGGTCACATCCATCTTTGAGGGAACACTTAGGATTATTGGGAATGTATTTTTGAAAAAGGAGCGTGTGGGCAAGAATACGGCAATTCGGAACCCTAGGGGCAAGCATGGATGGTACACATCTGCATGTAGGCATGCAAAAACTCTTTTGATTAGGGCTATTAAAAGTAAATCCCAAGTAGCGATACAGGGAGCTAGAAATAACTATAAGGAAACCCTGGCAAGTGCAAGAAAGGAGTGGGAAGAAGAGTATTGGTGCACCTTAAAAGAGGCAAGCTCTGGGAAAGACTCAAGGCGCTTCTGGGATACAACTAGAGCCAAAAGTAGACCAGATAGCGACCTTATAACATGTAATATCACCAGCCAAGTGTGGGTTAATCACTTTTCTAAATTGTACACTCGCCAAACTGGTGATATTGCCACAGCTATTTCCAATGATGAACAGGGCTGGGAGGTGGCTCTAGCAAATTCCGACCTTCCAATAAAAAGAGTAGAGCATGTAATTGGCACTATTTGTACTATTATGCCCCTAAAGGACTGGGAGGTAGATTTAGCAGATCCCGTTTTTTCTATTAAAGGAGTAGAGTATGCCATTAGTACCATCATGCCCCAAAGAGCGGCCGGTCCAGATGGTATCCCTGGGGATCTGCTACGTTCAGACATCCCGAAATGGGGTAAACTTATCTACTGCCTGCTCAATGCTATCAGTAGGGGTGCACCGATTCCCACATCTTGGAAAGGGGCGGAGGTTGTTCCTATTTTTAAAAAGGGGGCCAGGGACGACCCATCGAACTATAGACCCATAAGCCTGCTGGACATAACTCAAAAGGTAGTCGTCAAGGTGCTGTTGGTTAGAATATTACAATGGATCGGTGAAAACAACCTCCTTTCTGACTACCAGGCAGGCTTCAGAGCAGGCACTGGCACAATTGAACAAGCTTTTAGATTGTTGCTGGTGTACTGGAAGGTGGTGGTCGTAGGCAAAGGCAGTCTCTATCTCGCGTTTATCGATTTAAAGACTGCCTTTGACCTAGTACCTAGGGAGACTCTTTGGAGAGTCCTTGCTGACATGGGGATACCCCACTACATCCTATTGTTAATTGTAAGGCTACATGAAAATACCTTTGCTCAGATTAGATGGGGCAGGGACAGAGAGAAAATTAGCAGAATCCCGGTAGAGAGAGGGGTTCGCCAGGGATGTGTTCTAGCTCCCACCCTTTTTTCCTTATATATCAACGGTGTGGTCGAGCATCTGCTGAAAGATCCTTCAGATGAACCATCCCTGGCGCGGGGGAGCGTATCCCTACCCTCCTCTTCGCGGATGACTCTTACTGTCCAAATCCCCAATGGGCCTCCAAAAATTACTTAATAACTTCCAGCTTTTTTGCGTAGAACGGGGCCTGGTAATCAACACTGATAAAACGAAATATCTTGTGATGAATCCCCCAAAAAAACCTGTGCGTCCCCCGAAGTTGAATGCCGTACCTCTGGGGAGGGTGGATGTGTTTGATTATCTAGGGATCCGTTTGTCGCATAATATGCAGTGGGCTCCTCATTTATGTAAAATGCCGCTAGCCCATAAGAGGGTAACAGGGGCTCTTCTAAAGGAGCAGCGCTCCTGTGCCATTAGACCTATAGCCCCTGTTATTGAAATCTATGCAGCAAGGGGAGTCAGCTCTGCTCTTTATGGGGCTGAGCTGTGGGGCTCATGCAACACTGGCGAGCTGTCAAGATCTGAGAGGAAGTTCTGTAGGGCCATTATGTCACTTCCCCAAGGTACCCCTATGATTCCATTGATGCTTGACTTAGGTTGTCGTCCCATTGGTGATTTGGCAAAATTTCGACCTCTACTGTTATGGGCTCGCTTGTGGCGAGTCCTGGAGCTAGCTAAATATGCCAAAGGCCTCTCTGAAGTTCTGTCACTTCCCGGGTGGCATAGGATAAAATGGTTAAGAGACATGAAAGCCCTCCTGTGCAATCTGGGGCTAAGTGTTGCCTGGGAAAATAGGTCTTCCCCTCCAAGAGCAACACTTAAGAGTCTATACTGGAACTGGATTGCGACCCAACGGAATACTAACTGTACATTGGGCAGACTCACGGAGGACTTTCTGAAATTCAAGGACTTGCCGATACGGGAATTATATCTAGATATTATTGAGAGACCTTTTGACAGGACCCTTTATTTTAAATTTAGGTCCGGGACTCTTCCACTTACATCCCGGTGGAAACCCCCAGCCCAGACCACAGAATTTTGCCCCTTTTGCACATCTAGACAAGAGTCTGTGGCACACTTTTTGTTTGAATGCCAGGAGTATGTACATCCAAGAAGTAGATGGCTTAAGCAATTGTGTCGCTCGTTAGGAACCAGGCATCACATTGAGGCACTACGTATTCTAATGCCGGACTCTCGCCCTTTGTATGCTTGTGCCCTTTCAAAATTTTTATCATGGGCTTGGTGTATCAGAAGCAAATGGCTTAAAGGAATTGTTTAATCTGTTTTTAATAATTATTTATGATGTGCTTCTTCCTTTTACTGAAAAAATTGGATTTTAAGGTCAAATGTAATCAAATTCTTTTTAATTGTGAAGCTTTTATGATAAGTTGTTATCGAAATAAAGCCTTTGACTGACATTGTTATCTTCAGACATGTGGTGCCAGTGAAAGTGAGGGACAAGCCTGCCCCAAGTCTTGCTTTGCGCAAGATGTCCTGCAAGTGGAATATCATGCGCTAGGGATAGACGAAACCCCTAAACATCTGAGGTATAACCAACCTACTGGTGGCACCAGGCTTTTGGTCTCTTCACTCAGAAAACAGGAGCCCATCTTCTGACTATATCCTATGGGACCCACTGACATTCCCTGCCTCCTCAGCAGAAGCTTGCTGTGTGAGTTGTTCAATGGAGGGGCAGGATTTCTTCTCCAGACTCAAGTCTGCCCTGGATGCCCCCTCTGCCCCCAAGAACTCTGCTGTGCTAGGCTCAACTTCCTCTGGGACAGTTCTTTCACAGGGGCTGAGGCCATCTCCATCAGTAGACTGGTCCTCATTGGGAGTCTGGGAGGAGGATAATTCCTTACCCTTCCTGCTCCTTCTCTTAGGAGCTATGTGGTCAATTTTTCCAGGATCCAGAGTTCCTTCAGTGCCTAACTGTTTGGCCTGAGCCCTAGTAACAGCAAATGCACTGGCAGAGAGTCCCATCATCTCTGCAAGTCTCCTAGACTCCACTTCAGACCAGGCTGAAGTTTCTAAGTCATTGCCCAGCAGACAGTCCACAGGTAAGTCTGGGGAAAACACAACTCTTTTAGGGCCAGATTCCCCTCCCCAGCTCAGACTCACAACTGCCAAGGAATGATAAGTCCTGACATTGCTTACATTGGTCACTTGGTAAATTTGATCTGGTCAGGAGACACAAGTTTCTCTGTCACCATAGTGGCACTGGCTTATGTGTCCCTGTATGCTACAGCTTCCTGACCAATAATCAGAGTCTATTGTCTGTATGTGCCCAAGTTATTGGGACTCACAAGTAAAGTGGCAAGTTCCATGCCACTGTCACAGACAAGGACAGCCTAAGTGGGTGTTCTGACTAGGCCAGAACCCAGGGTTAAACCTACTAATCCCTTGGGGACACTACTACCACTTGTACTGGTGTTACGGATGCTAGTTGCTGTAGGGGCAGTAGTAGTAATTTCTTTGGTGTTCGCTTTAGAGCAATGTTTAAGTATCAATGAGAGAGAGAGGGCTAGAAAGCTAGTCCATATCCCCAAGGTTATTACATGTCATCAAAGAGAACTGGTCTATTTTTACGTGATACAGAACTCAGAACTGTATAATGGGTAATAAGAAAAACTCTAATTTCTTTTTATGAAGCCCTCACCCACCAACCTAGTTGGTGGCATGCTTCATCATCGGGCCCACCCGGTGACACCGAATGTGTCCCGAGTGTGCTACAACGCCTGTATTACAGCAGAGCAGCTATATTGCTGAGTGTGCGGTGATGGTGAAGTGAAAGTGAAGATTAAAAACTGTCCAGTGATCCCATTACCCAGAGGGTTTACCTTTAATATATGGGCCTCTGGCAGTAATAAAAACAAGGCAGTGGATGTAGGTGGAGTGGTAGTTAGCAACTCCTGCATCCAGTGGGCGGTCTACATGTTTCAGCCAGAGCCAGCTGCTCCTTCTTGAGCCTGAGCTTAGCTCTCTCAAGTTTAAGCAGGTGAAATTCGCTTTCTAGGGAGTCCTCCCTCTTGCGAGAGATGGAGGTCCCTATGGAAGTGTTAGAGGCATTGGAATTGACAGATGAGGACCTAGATCTCCCCTGAACTCTCTTCACCCACCCAGGAGGAACAAAGGTGGGCCTATCTGTAGGGGCTTCCTCTGGGTCATCTGACCCATTCCCTGGAGATCAGAGTTTTTTTTTGTTTTATATAGTGCAAACTCAACCTGAAGGTATCAGAGCCCCTTACATGTGCACTATATACAACCAAAGAGCTGACTATGCAGGACACCATGCAATCTTTATAATAGGGCTGGTATTGGGGGGTATCCGCCTCTAGCCAACAGCTGGTCCACACACTTTACCAGTCTTTATCCAATCCTACGAACCCACAATATTTTAATATGTTGTCTTTAAATGTTGGTTTGTCAGTCGGCTCATTCCCAATATACCCTTAACTATAAAAGGTGCATACAAAGACACAAAAAAATGTGTGAAGGCGAGAAAGTCCCTCACGTGCGCTACATCAGAGGAGCTACTGGTAGGTTCTCACCAGCTTGCCCACGTTTCTCTTCATTGGTAACTTTCTCACCTATTAGAAAATAAGTGTCCAGAAAAAGATAAGAGGTGAAAGTAGTGATGTGTTTCCTAGGGTAGGTTCCCTTCTGATTAGGGTAGGTTCCCTTCTGTTTAAAGCTTTTACTAGCAGATGGTATTCACCTACGACAGAAATGTGCCCTTTGTGTTCAGCACAGATTGAATCAATCGCCCACATCTTATTTGTTTGTACGGCCTATAGGTCACCCAGGATGAAATGGCTCAAGCCCACTTGTACCAGCCTGGTTACAAGATCTGCGATGGAGGCCCTAAGGATCCTGCAGACATGTACCCAGGAATCCATCGCTGTTGCTATGGCAACATTTTTGGGTTGGGCATGGGCCATTCGGGCTAACAAACTGAGGCAACTTAACATGTTTTAATCATATTTTTATGCTACTCCAAGGGATGTGTGGTAGGTTTATTCTGCTATCTTGCCGCGTCTTGTGCAGGGCCTAGTGATTCCAATAAAGATTGGGGAAGTTGTATGTATAAACCATTGCCATTGGCGTTCTGATATTACAACACCGTTCTGTCTACAAATTATTGCCGGGTTGATATATCCTATACTACATATGTTTATACTTTAGATTTTTTATAGTGTTTTAGAGCATGTTGATCTGATGTATTAATACACAATTTATACATCTTTCATTGTGGTCACATTATATTAATGTTAATACTGTATTTGGCTTGAGCTTTTTTTAATTCTGTATTTTTTATCTGTCCTAATTTTTAACTGACTGTAATGTCTTTTATGATTTTTATAATCGAAATAAAGACTAATGAACTGAACTGATGTGTATATCAACAAAAGGAAATGGGAAAGAGATAGAAATTATCTCAAATTAAAATTGAGTTCAAACTCACATAGATGACGTTAAAATTGTATTCATACCTGTGAGTTAACTCAAAATTAAAAACAAACTGCATGTTGCATACCAATTCAAGATGGGTCAACATGTTTCATTGCCTTTCCTATGTTGTGGCAATTTCGTCAGGGCTCGAGGTCAAGAGTCACCTCACTGGTCTTCTGAGTCTGTACATGGAGTGACAGGTGGTAGCCAAGGGCCCTCGTACCAGCTTCCCACTGTGTCAAGGGGTATTTTTCTTTATATTGTCATTCCCCTACAGCACACGCCGTTGCCATGAATACACTGCATACACCTGTGTATCGAGCTTTGTCTCGTTCCTTTACATGTGCACCAGTTGCGTTACAGACGGCCACATTCATTTTGTCAGGCATGGGTAGATTAAGCGATTAGCCCAGAATCACAGGATGAGCGTCCCTGCCCAGAATCGAACCCGGTTCCCCAGCTTTGAGGTTGACCGCTCTAGCCGTTAGGGCAGATCCTCTCCCCATTAACAGTGTGGGGTCTCAGACTCCTCCTGGTCATGCTCAGAAGTGTAGTCAATGGGGTTAGCCACCCCTGACCCTTCTTCATGGGGCCCACCCATACCAAAGTCATCCTGCCCTTCTGGGCTATCTGGATTCTGAAGGTCCAACTTCAGGAGCATCTCTAGGAGTTGTTCTTTGTTAGGGTTACTACCTGTCTTAAGCTTTCTGGATGCAGCTAAGGTCCTACGTTCCTGGAACTAAAGACCACTATACCTAGAGGGTTTGGAACCCACTGGCCTCCCCAACTACAGACATGGTAACTAGGCGTAGTGTAGTGTTGCACCTACCTACCCTAGTGAAACTAAACTACCAAAGATTGGAGAAAGGCTTGTGCTAGACCTTTTACTGCCAATCCAAAAAGTTCAGTAGAATTTACTACTCAGAAAAAGTATTTTATATGTGCCTAAGCTAGTGATAGTTTGTCTTCGAACCACACCTAGATTTCTTATTAAAACAGTGCAGGCTTAAATCCCAACCGCTGCACACCAATGTAGGAGGCTAGCTTATTATATGGTGCACGCTTATTTAAGTGAAGCACCTTGCATTAATCCAGGCATCCCTCATGGTGATTTTAGTGGTCTTTGATAACCTTTGAAAGCTCTCAAAGTGGTAGCTGTGGAAAGCAGCCTTCAGGCTTATCTTGAAGGAGTGTTAAGCAGGTTGTTGTACCAGTTTAATCATGTAGTGTAGGTTAAATGAAAAGTGTATATATAAAAATATTTCTATTTATTACACAGCTCTCACTAACACATTAGTATGTCTCCTACCTAGAGATATAAACACAAATACACAAAAATGCTTCAATCTTAAATAGTTGAGTAAGTACAGAATACAGTGGTCTCCAGAGGGAGACCATACCATATACTAAGAAAGTGGAATTCAAACTGCAACTGAAGTTAGGACTTGAACCAGGAGACTCAGATGGTCTAGAGACACAAGGAACCACCCCCGGTAAGTACCTCGGAACCCTATGGAGGCTGTGTAGAAACACAGCTTCGTTTCCAATAGAAGTAAACGGGAAACTCGAGGTTGCAGTTTTCAAGAAGAAGGACCCTTCCCAGTGGACCCTGATGAGACCCAATGGAAGACAGAGGGTTGGAGAGTCACCCCACCAGTGGATACCCCAGGAACCAGAATACCTACACCATGGGAAGTTGGGTGCATAGGTGTGAAGTGATCTTGTGAAACACCATAGACCAAAATGGAGGACTTCAGGAATGATGCCGCTGGAGAAGACTGTGCAAGAGTCTGGTGGAATCCAAAGGTGGATTCTTGAAGAGAAGAACCTGTAAGAAGAGGGGAGAGTGTCTAATTCACTCGGAGGTGACCAGGAAGCACGGAAGAGCAATGATAAACTGATGACGGACAGTTCAGGAGAGTTGACAGTGACCTTGTCGCTGCAGCTGTGAGGACCAGCCAATGCTGAGGAAGACCAGGAGCCATGCACAAGCTGTCCAAAGTCGTAAGTCGAGAACAAGGGGGTCGGTGTCTGCCGGGGACACCAACAAGCCTTGGCAGCTGCAACAGGCGTGGAAAGCAAAGAAGGAGCAACGTTGGGATCAGCACGGTCCAAGGGACTCACCACAAGCAGTGGAGCCAGAACAGACCCCGAGCAAGCATGGGAGCCCACTGGAGCAGAAGACCCTCAAGAGGACTCACAGGCCAAGGCCTCAGGAGTTGCAAGAGGACCTCAAGTGGCTCGCCAAGAAGGAAGGCCCACGGTACAGAACATGCAGTGAGGACGCTGTACTTGGCAGGAAGAGATGCTGGAGTCTGGAGCTTCTTGTAGACCGAAGATCTCTGGTGTGAAGAACCAACAAGCTTTGGCAGAGGCAAGTCGACGTGGTGCACATTGTTTTTTTCCCAGCAGTTCGGACGAGGGATACTAGCCTTAAAATTGCAGAGAGGACATGTCAGGCCTGAACCTTTCTAAGTCAGTGAGATGTCAGAAGACCGGTCAGCTTTCTTGCGGTGCCTGCAGATGCAGGGGAGTGACTCCTTCACTCCAAGTGAGATTATTTACGGGTTCCTTGATGTCCGCAGCTCTGGTGGAGATCCTGGAAGAAGTACAGAGACAGACGACGAAGGAGACTTGCAGAACAGCGGGACCAGGAGTCTTCCTTGATGCAGTCTTGGATCCCGGCTAAGTCTACTGTACTCCAAGTGTCCAGACGGTTGAAGAGTGACGTGGTTTCAGGTTTGAGTCTTGTACCACGATGAATCTGAAGATCCACCTACTGGTAAGCCCTTAAGAACCCCAGGGAAAGGGTTGAATGACTCAGGGGTCCCTACCAGAGGAGGGGCTGGACAGAGCGGAGGATACTCCCATGTCCTTTGCTTATTTTCACGCCGGAGCCAAGGGCTCCCAGAACTGGTTCCAACGGGAGTATGCAAGGAGGGCACCAAATGTGCTCTTCAAAGTAGTCTGGTGGCGCTGGCAAGCGCCCATTCCCCAGCCCAATACATTAAGCCCTGTCCCCCTGCAACAGAAAACCTATTGTTCTACCTTCCCCTGCTCGAGCTTGGCTCAGCAGCAGGAGGGCAGAATTATGTCTGTGGTCGGCAGCAGGACTAGCTTGCTGTCAGACCCTGAACGGATTAACCAGGAGTACAGGGGGTACCCCAAGGTAGCCCCCGGTACAAGGGATCATACTTCCAACACTGGAATTGGTTATGTGGTATACTTCTGACATGTTTGATACCAAACATGACCGGGTTTGGTGCAGCCAGTATATAGTTAGACATCTCGTAATGACTGATGGCCACTATAGGTATTAAAATGGCTTACCTCACTTACAAAGCCTGGAGTATCGACTCCGGGGTTTGTAGGGATGTCCCGCTCATGTTGGGACACCCTCACACTTATAAGCAAACACCCTGCCTTCAGCACTGGAGGGCCTGTCATAGGGGTGACTTATAGGTTTTAAGTGCAGTGACCTCAGATATAAGAAAACATATCTTTTTTGCAGGGTGCTAGCGCCAACTCACACAGGCTGCAATGGCAGACCTGTAGTCACAGTTTGAGTGGTCTCTGATGGGTGGCTTAGTACATGCTGCAGCTCATGGGAGACCACTGGTGTACCTATGCCCAGGGTACTTTTATTACCATATACTAGGGACTTACAAGGGTACACCAGTAGCCAATTGTGGATGTACAACAGTACTTACCATGGTCAATTTAGGGAGAAAGCACATCGACTGGGATCCTGATTAGCAGGATCCCAGTCAGACTAGTAAAAAAAACACACTGACACCAGCAAAATGTGGCGGTAATCATGAAAGCAGATTCTACTTTCCTACAAATTGGCGTACCCCCACTTGGCCTACTTAATTTACTTGTACAGCCCTAGTAAATTGGTACTATATGTACCCAGGGCCTGTAAATGAAATGCTACTAGTCGGCTTGCTGCACTGATTATGCCATCCACTTAAGTAGGCCTTTAAACATACCACAGGCCTACCATAGTAACCTGTGTGTGAAGTTTAGCCTAGAGAACAGGATGCAGTACATTTAAAAGGTTGGACATGCACTTGTAAGTTTTACATGTCCTGGTAGTGAAAACTTTCTAAATTCATTTTTCATCACTGCACAGCCTGCCTCTCCTATAGAACAACATTGAGTTACCTTATTACACTTATTAAATGATAACTTTCAATTGGGAGCAGGTAGACAGGCCATGTTTGGTGTCTAAGGAATTGTTATTAAGGGCCCACTTTAATGGTAAAGCCGGATTTTCTGTAACGATTCTGAAAATGCTACTTTTAAAAAGTTGGCATTTTCTTGTCCTAACCTTTTGGTGCCTGCAGCCTGTTCCTGTGTCACATGACTAGGTGTAGCTGGCAGTTGGTCTTTGTGTATTGCTCCCAGACAGTGAGACGTAGGGAAGATAGTTTTGGCAGGAGGGGCCACTCTGAGTTAACTAGGGGGAAGTGTGGTGGTAGCTGTGACCTACCAGACTTGCACATCACAAAGGTGCTGCCTGAGCACTCTCAGAAAGGGTTTGACACTGGTCTTTTGGGACCACAGACAAGCTGGGGCCAGAAACGGAATAAGGGGATTCCTGACAACTCAGGGGGGTGGGATCCTCTAGAAGCTTCCTCAACTTCAAAGTGGGCACCAGTTATAAATATTGGGCCCTCAGATTCAATGCTTCAATACACTTCTGGAACTGTGGACTCTTCCAGGAAGGACATTTGTGCTGCTGAAAGGACTAACACTAGGCTGTGATGCTGCTCTGAAGGATTGCTGCCCTGCTGTGCAGACCTGCTTCCCTCTTGCCTGGATGAGAAGGATTGGACCTGCATGTCTAAAACGAGTACTCCAGAGTGACTCTAACAGCTAGTTGGCAGTAGGCCTGGGCCAAAATTCCGTTCCGTTCGCGGAAATTGCGATATTTTGGCATTTTCGCGTTCCGCGGAAAGCGCGAAAATGTCAAAATTTCCGCATTCCGCAGCTTAGCGATAATTTTTTTCTTGCTCGCGCTGTAAAACAATACATTCTCGCACGCGCGCGATCGCCTTACCTGAATCCCTGTGTTCTCCGACAAGTTTTCTTGACCCGGTCGCGTTCTCCACGAGATGTTGGATTTTGGTAGCCATTTTGCGCTGTCTCGCGAGAGTTCGCGGCCGCATTAAAGTAATTTTTCACGCGATCACGTCATTTGTCGCGCGATCACGTCTTTCTTCTCGCGATCATGCACCGCGCGAGTATGAGAAGATTGAGATCTCGAACATGTCATTCTACATCGCGAGCCAGAGGATGAGGACGCGGGCACGTGAAATCGAACGCGAACAGGAGAAAGAGACCGCGAACACGTCATATCCAACGCGACAGGGACAAAGAAGAGAACGCGATCATATCGTTTTCGACACGCCGGCGGAAGTAATGTGAAGCTCGAGAACTCAACAACGTAAAATTTACAATTTGGAGAGGAATATCGGCTCTAGCAGCATGAAACCATCTGCAAATACTGATTTTGGATGAAAAGAACTCCTTACATTCACATTTGGCTTTCCTTTTTTGTGCAAGGAGTCATTTTTTTACAAGGTGGAGAGAGGGAGGAAGTGACACAGAATCTCCAACTTCCTGTTCCTGTCCAGCAGGCTCCTCCCAGTGCTTTGTCCATCTCCTGCTCATTCCGCCTTTGGATTTGGAGTTGGAAAGATCACTCTTTTTGTCTGCTGCATCATTGCAATTGGATTTCAGGATTTTTGGAATAGGATATTTTACAAGTGGTTGTTGTGTTTGATTGTGGGCATTGCAGTTGTTGTGTAACTACAATTTATTTTTGATAATTAATTAATTATCATCATTCCTTTTTTTTAATTTTTTTTAAAAAATTTCTGGGTTGTAGTAGTAGGCCCGAGCTAGCCATGGGCATGGCCTCATGGGTGTGTGTGTGCATGATGAAGCAACTGTTCCTTTTGTTTTTTGAGTATATTTCATTTTCAAGCACATTTAGGGCATGGATGGCATTGGATTGAGTTGGGGAAGTGTGTTTTTTGGGGTGGCCTTGCTGATGTTGTTGGGCCTGGCCATGTGGCTGGTGGCCATTTTGAGGCCTAGGCCTGCAAGCTTGCCTGGCCTTGTCTGCCAACAGGCCTGCTTTCATCCACTGCTACCAGAGCAGGTAGCCACAGCTTTAGTAATCTACTGTTTTCTGTGTGCTCTGTTGAATTTAGACATCATTTAGGGCATGGATGGCATTGGATTGAGTTGGGGAAGTGTGTTTTTTGGGGTGGCCTTGCTGATGTTGTTGGGCCTGGCCATGTGGCTGGTGGCCATTTTGAGGCCTAGGCCTGCAAGCTTGCCTGGCCTTGTCTGCCAACAGGCCTGCTTTCATCCACTGCTACCAGAGCAGGTAGCCACAGCTTTAGTAATCTACTGTTTTCTGTGTGCTCTGTTGAATTTAGACATCATTTAGGGCATGGATGGCAATGGATCGAGTTGGGGAAGTGTGTGTTTTGGGGTGGCCTTGCTGATGTTGTTGGGCCTGGCCATGTGGCTGGTGGCCATTTTGAGGCCTAGGCCTGCAAGCTTGCCTGGCCTTGTCTGCCAACAGGCCTGCTTTCATCCACTGCTACCAGAGCAGGTAGCCACAGCTTTAGTAATCTACTGTTTTCTGTTTGCTCTGTTGAATTTAGACATCATTTAGGGCATGGATGGCATTGGATTGAGTTGGGGAAGTGTGTTTTTTGGGGTGGCCTTGCTGATGTTGTTGGGCCTGGCCATGTGGCTGGTGGCCATTTTGAGGCCTAGGCCTGCAAGCTTGCCTGGCCTTGTCTGCCAACAGGCCTGCTTTCATCCACTGCTACCAGAGCAGGTAGCCACAGCTTTAGTAATCTACTGTTTTCTGTTTGCTCTGTTGAATTTAGACATCATTTAGGGCATGGATGGCATTGGATTGAGTTGGGGAAGTATGTTTTTTGGGGTGGCCTTGCTGATGTTGTTGGGCCTGGCCATGTGGCTGGTGGCCATTTTGAGGCCTAGGCCTGCAAGCTTGCCTGGCCTTGTCTGCCAACAGGCCTGCTTTCATCCACTGCTACCAGAGCAGGTAGCCACAGCTTTAGTAATCTACTGTTTTCTGTGTGCTCTGTTGAATTTAGACATCATTTAGGGCATGGATGGCATTGGATTGAGTTGGGGAAGTGTGTGTTTTGGGGTGGCCTTGCTGATGTTGTTGGGCCTGGCCATGTGGCTGGTGGCCATTTTGAGGCCTAGGCCTGCAAGCTTGCCTGGCCTTGTCTGCCAACAGGCCTGCTTTCATCCACTGCTACCAGAGCAGGTAGCCACAGCTTTAGTAATCTACTGTTTTCTGTTTGCTCTGTTGAATTTAGACATCATTTAGGGCATGGATGGCATTGGATTGAGTTGGGGAAGTGTGTTTTTTGGGGTGGCCTTGCTGATGTTGTTGGGCCTGGCCATGTGGCTGGTGGCCATTTTGAGGCCTAGGCCTGCAAGCTTGCCTGGCCTTGTCTGCCAGCAGGCCTGCTTTCATCCACTGCTACCAGAGCAGGTAGCCACAGCTTTAGTAATCTACTGTTTTCTGTGTGCTCTGTTGAATTTAGACATCATTTAGGGCATGGATGGCATTGGATTGAGTTGGGGAAGTGTGTTTTTTGGGGTGGCCTTGCTAATGTTGTTGGGCCTGGCCATGTGGCTGGTGGCCATTTTGAGGCCTAGGCCTGCAAGCTTGCCTGGCCTTGTCTGCCAACAGGCCTGCTTTCATCCACTGCTACCAGAGCAGGTAGCCACAGCTTTAGTAATCTACTGTTTTCTGTTTGCTCTGTTGAATTTAGACATCATTTAGGGCATGGATGGCATTGGATTGAGTTGGGGAAGTGTGTTTTTTGGGGTGGCCTTGCTGATGTTGTTGGGCCTGGCCATGTGGCTGGTGGCCATTTTGAGGCCTAGGCCTGCAAGCTTGCCTGGCCTTGTCTGCCAACAGGCCTGCTTTCATCCACTGCTACCAGAGCAGGTAGCCACAGCTTTAGTAATCTACTGTTTTCTGTTTGCTCTGTTGAATTTAGACATCATTTAGGGCATGGATGGCATTGGATTGAGTTGGGGAAGTATGTTTTTTGGGGTGGCCTTGCTGATGTTGTTGGGCCTGGCCATGTGGCTGGTGGCCATTTTGAGGCCTAGGCCTGCAAGCTTGCCTGGCCTTGTCTGCCAACAGGCCTGCTTTCATCCACTGCTACCAGAGCAGGTAGCCACAGCTTTAGTAATCTACTGTTTTCTGTGTGCTCTGTTGAATTTAGACATCATTTAGGGCATGGATGGCAATGGATCGAGTTGGGGAAGTGTGTGTTTTGGGGTGGCCTTGCTGATGTTGTTGGGCCTGGCCATGTGGCTGGTGGCCATTTTGAGGCCTAGGCCTGCAAGCTTGCCTGGCCTTGTCTGCCAACAGGCCTGCTTTCATCCACTGCTACCAGAGCAGGTAGCCACAGCTTTAGTAATCTACTGTTTTCTGTTTGCTCTGTTGAATTTAGACATCATTTAGGGCATGGATGGCATTGGATTGAGTTGGGGAAGTGTGTTTTTTGGGGTGGCCTTGCTGATGTTGTTGGGCCTGGCCATGTGGCTGGTGGCCATTTTGAGGCCTAGGCCTGCAAGCTTGCCTGGCCTTGTCTGCCAGCAGGCCTGCTTTCATCCACTGCTACCAGAGAAGGTAGCCACAGCTTTAGTAATCTACTGTTTTCTGTGTGCTCTGTTGAATTTAGACATCATTTAGGGCATGGATGGCATTGGATTGAGTTGGGGAAGTGTGTTTTTTGGGGTGGCCTTGCTGATGTTGTTGGGCCTGGCCATGTGGCTGGTGGCCATTTTGAGGCCTAGGCCTGCAAGCTTGCCTGGCCTTGTCTCCCAACAGGCCTGCTTTCATCCACTGCTACCAGAGCAGGTAGCCACAGCTTTAGTAATCTACTGTTTTCTGTGTGCTCTGTTGAATTTAGACATCATTTAGGGCATGGATGGCATTGGATTGAGTTGGGGAAGTGTGTTTTTTGGGGTGGCCTTGCTGATGTTGTTGGGCCTGGCCATGTGGCTGGTGGCCATTTTGAGGCCTAGGCCTGCAAGCTTGCCTGGCCTTGTCTGCCAACAGGCCTGCTTTCATCCACTGCTACCAGAGCAGGTAGCCACAGCTTTAGTAATCTACTGTTTTCTGTGTGCTCTGGTGAATTTAGACATCATTTAGGGCATGGATGGCATTGTATTGAGTTGGGGAAGTGTGTTTTTTGGGGTGGCCTTGCTGATGTTGTTGGGCCTGGCCATGTGGCTGGTGGCCATTTTGAGGCCTAGGCCTGCAAGCTTGCCTGGCCTTGTCTGCCAACAGGCCTGCTTTCATCCACTGCTACCAGAGCAGGTAGCCACAGCTTTAGTAATCTACTGTTTTCTGTGTGCTCTGTTGAATTTAGACATCATTTAGGGCATGGATGGCATTGGATTGAGTTGGGGAAGTGTGTTTTTTGGGGTGGCCTTGCTGATGTTGTTGGGCCTGGCCATGTGGCTGGTGGCCATTTTGAGGCCTAGGCCTGCAAGCTTGCCTGGCCTTGTCTGCCAACAGGCCTGCTTTCATCCACTGCTACCAGAGCAGGTAGCCACAGCTTTAGTAATCTACTGTTTTCTGTGTGCTCTGGTGAATTTAGACATCATTTAGGGCATGGATGGCATTGTATTGAGTTGGGGAAGTGTGTTTTTTGGGGTGGCCTTGCTGATGTTGTTGGGCCTGGCCATGTGGCTGGTGGCCATTTTGAGGCCTAGGCCTGCAAGCTTGCCTGGCCTTGTCTGCCAACAGGCCTGCTTTCATCCACTGCTACCAGAGCAGGTAGCCACAGCTTTAGTAATCTACTGTTTTCTGTGTGCTCTGTTGAATTTAGACATCATTTAGGGCATGGATGGCATTGGATTGAGTTGGGGAAGTGTGTTTTTTGGGGTGGCCTTGCTGATGTTGTTGGGCCTGGCCATGTGGCTGGTGGCCATTTTGAGGCCTAGGCCTGCAAGCTTGCCTGGCCGTGTCTGCCAACAGGCCTGCTTTTTCATCCCCTAGGATCAGAGCAGGTAGCCACAGCTTTATTGATCAAGTGTTTTCTATGTGATCTGTTGAATTTTTAGACATCACCTTCCTGAGAGTGTAGTGTGTGGCTGTACACAGTACTAGTAGTATAACATAGTTCTAGTTAAAAAAAGTCATAAATGGCTAGACTATCTTTTGTTTGCACTAGTACAGTACTAAGTAACTGAACCACAAAAACAAATGCAACATTTCACTGATGTTCTTCTCCTGTCTTCTTTGCTTTTAGGTGCACAAAAGACAGAGTAGGAGGTGTCATCTGCATTACCTGGCTACCCGTTGTACTGCCAGCCAGACAGAAGTCCTGCTGCGCATCACGCCCACGTGTGACCAGAACTTGTTGTGCATCTGCCTCCTGCCTGACATCGGAAGAAGATGGCCCCAAAGAAAGGTACCAGGTCCAGTACCAAGAAAGTTGCTGGTGAGAAGAAGGAACAGAAAAAGGAAGTGCCATTAACCACGACTGGTGGTGTGCCGGCCAAGGTTTTTTTTGGCACCAAAGCGTTGTCCGGGAACCAAGCTGGGAGCAGCACAGCGGTCCAGCAACCCCACCAACCTAGGCCCAAGGGCTTTACTGTCACAGAGGTAGCCAGTCTACTAACGGGCAGCGATGTTGAAGAAATGTCATTAACGCAAAGTAGTACACAATCAAGTTCAACGCAGGCGCAAACTCAGCAGATCAGTGTCAAGCCGCCGCAACCAGAACAGCAGCAGCCGCCGCAACCAGAACAGCAGCAGCCGCCGCAACCAGAACAGCAGCAGCCGCCGCAACCAGAACAGCAGCAGCCGCCGCAACCAGAACAGCAGCAGCCGCCGCAACCAGAACAGCAGCAGCCGCCGCAACCAGAACAGCAGCCGCCGCAACCAGAACAGCAGCAGCCGCCGCAACCAGAACAGCAGCAGCCGCCGCAACCAGAACAGCAGCAGCCGCCGCAACCAGAACAGCAGCAGCCGCCGCAACAGCCCACCATAGTAGTTGTTGCTCCTGACGTAGGGGCATTTCAGGAAATCGAGCTTCCTGCAGACAAAGTGGAGCGAAGTCAAACCACTGTTTCAGAAGATCAATTGTCTTCCAGACCACCAGCAAGGAAAAGGAGGCTTAGTCCATCATCTTCTTCTTCAAGCCCCGCTTCTGATGATCGTGATGACACTTGGGTCCCACCAGCTCGGTCTGAGAGTGAAGTACGCCACAAGACATTGCTTCTGAAAAGGAAGGTCCCAGAAAAACTTAGAGTTATGGAGGTAGATGTAGAAGAGGGGGGTGATGATGTTGATGAAGACGAGCCAGTCATCACGCACATTACTCCCGCCCCAAAGGTATTGGAGACCGACATTCTCACCCTATCCAGAAAGGCTGCTACTGAGCGGGATGTAGCACGGATCTCACCAACACAGGTTACACCACCACTACCTCCAGCTGCCATATTTTGCAAGGCCCGGCAGGGACCTACATCCAGCTCAACCATCTCAGTAGGAAGTGGTAGTAAAAGTCACAGTGTAGGTGGACAGGGTCACATATTTTCAAGCACCCCCTCAAGTTCATCTGGTGTTGAAAGTGGCACATCCAGCAGTGCCAGAAAGTTTTCCTCCCCAGTTTGGGACTTCTTTTCTGTTAGCGCCAAGGAGGAGAATGTTGCTATATGCGCAATTTGTCGGCAAGGTGTTCGGCGTGGTAAGCTTGGTACAAACTATGGTACCGGAGGACAAGCAAGTCATCTAAAAATACACCCAATATCGTGTGGGAGGATCACCTACGTAAGTTAAAAGAAAGTAGGAAAACTAAACCCTTTGAAGTTGGTCAGGAATCAGGGAGCGATATTATTGTGGTGGCAGGTAAAGAACAGGGAGGCATTTCTAGCCCTGTCTCCAGTAGTGCAGTCACTGCAGTGGTAACGCCCACATCCTCCTCAGTAACATCAGAGTGGCACCGCAGTAAGAGCCATACTCAGAGTGTGGGTGAGACACCAAGGCGACCGGCGAGTACCTCAATGAGACAATCTGTGTCGTTGAGCCTTAGTGGGTTAATGAAAACAGCACCACTAAGGAAAGTAAGCCAGCCTACCATTGACAGCATGTTTAGGTTGGAGGGGCAGTTCCAACGCAACCACCCAACGGCACGATTGTACAATGCGAAGCTGGCTAAAATGTTAGCGCTGGACCTTCTTCCTTTTTCATTTGTGGAAGGGGTGGGTTTCCTTGAATTTGTGTCTGCCATCTGCCCGAAATGGAAAGTTCCCAGCCGGTCCTATTTCGCAAGAATTGCTGTTCCGGCACTACATCATGATGTGCTGGAATTGGTTGGTCACGGTTTGCAGCAGAGTGCTGTGCACAATATCCACCTGACAACAGACATGTGGACCAGTTGCCAAGCCACAGATTACATGTGCATCACTGCACACTGGATCTCTTTTGTGGGGGTTAGAGATCAACTATCTGCACGAGGTGTTGTTGACACAGCTGCGATTTTTGAAGGTACTCGGAAACATGCAACTGTAGCCATGTTCGCAATGGAGAAATCTCATACGGCTGAAAACATTTTAGAAGAGTTTCGCACCAAGGTTTTGGAATGGCTGCGGCCCAGAGGGCTTGGTATTGGTTTTGTTGCCACAGACAATGGCAGTAATGTACTTAAGGCCATGGAACTTGGTTCCTATTTCAGGGTTCCGTGTTTGGCACACTGCATAAACATTATAGTGCAAGACTTTCTGAAAAAAGAACCCATAGTAAGTAATTTACTGGCCATCTGCCGAAGAATATGCACTCATTTCAGCCATTCTTTTAAAGCTCGGAAGCAGCTGAGGATCATCCAACGTGACCGTAGGATGCCAGTCAAGGCACTCATCCAGGAGGTGGCAACACGTTGGAACTCAACGTATTACATGCTTGATCGTCTGTACGAACAGCACAGGTCACTCAATGATTATGTCTGGTACAGAAGCAGTGATGCTAGTGTTAAAGGCATGACCCTTCAGAGGGAGCAATGGACCCTAATTCAATGCCTGACTGAGATGCTGTCTCCTTTTGAGGTCTTCACACGTGAAGTCAGCAAGGAGGACTGTACAATGGGCCAAGCTATCCCATTGTTGCAAATGCTAGAGCATGAGCTGAATAATGTGTCTGAATCCTACAAAGGTGTAGAGGACAGAAGGCAAGCCCATGACTTGGTGGAGAGCTTATCCAGGCGCTTATCAGAAAATGTAAGGATACAAAATAAAATTTTGTCACAAGAACATTACATTTGTGCCACAATTCTGGATCCACGTGCAAAATTAGGACTATTCCTTTCTTTTTCCGACAATGATGTTGCCCGCTACAAAAGTTGTATAGCTGAAGCAGCCATCAAGTTTGAAAACGAAGGGCTGCTAATTAAAAGCCCGCCACATCAACCCACAACAAGTACTGATACTGAAGCAGGCCATGCAGAATCAAGTGCAACTTCGTCGGCTGAGGGCAGTGCGGTTGGCTCACAATCGCAACACTCACCATCACCATCGACTACAAAAACAATAACTGGATCATTCGGCCGAGTACAATCATTATCAGATTGGTATGTACAGATGGGCCTTAAGCACAGTGCTGATGCACAGAAAAAACAGCACAAAAGCTTACCAGCAGCAACCCTGAACATTGAGCGGATGGTCCAGGCCTATCTGGACGACCCAACAGAGGTGTACGTTGATCAAAACCCAGTGCAGTATTGGTATAGGAAAAGGTCTGAATGGCCACAGCTCAGCAGGCTGGCGATAAGCTATCTGGCTTGCCCTGTCGCAAGTGTCTCTTCCGAACGTGTTTTCAGTGCTGCTGGTTCCATTGTAACCTTGAGAAGGACCAGTCTATCTCCCAAAAACGTGGAGAGGTTAACAATGATCAAAATGAATCAGCACTTCATACCACCGAATTACACAATGCATGAATCAACAGAGGAAGATGAGGACAGCGGCTCAGGTGACGGAAGTATTGTGTCAGATGATTACCTACTACTGGAAGATCCCCCAGAGTTTGAGGACGAGCTATACTTCCCTGACAATTAGGCTCGCACTTACTGTCTTCCTCCCTTTTTTCCCCCTTTGTTTGTGTCTGTCGTTCCGATTATAAACTTGTGAATCGCAACAAATGCATTATCACCGTCTTCTACTCTTCTAATTTAAGATACAAGTTTCAGGTGTCTGCCATTGGACACTACAGTCCTCAGAATCCAGCTCCTCCGCTCGATCATACTGCATCTCCTGCTCAATTCCATTTCCCTCATGAATGATGATTGGATGATGGTAACAACAAATTCAAACTTTCCTCGTCCTTCCAAAACAAGTGGACCATGAATCTGATGACTTCTATAGCTATCCTCCTTCAGAGCCGAGAGAGACTGGCCATTAACTGAAAATAAGATGCAACAGGTAATGATTGATGCCATGCATTGGCCGCAGAATAGCAGACTGAATGATGTAGATTTTGTTGTGTGTGTTGCGCATGAATGAATTGATGTAATTGTGCACTGCCACTAATCAACATTCTACAGAACACACTAATTTTCCCCTTCTTGCAAACAAGAAATGTGTACTTCTCCTGCATCTTGGTGATACATTGCTTTTAATTCAATACAGGAAGGGGACTCACTCAATCTGCGCAATGCAAATGACTGTGACTTAACAGCACCGTCCATCATGATGATGGCGAAAGAGACGGCCTGCAGCGTTAACGAGATGAGATGCAACAGGTAATGATTGATGCCATGCATTGGCCGCAGAATGGCAGACTGAATGATGTAGATTTTGTGGTGTGTGTTGCGCATGAATTGATGTAATTGTGCACTGCCACTAATCAACTTTCTACAGAACACACTAGTAATTACTAATTTTCCCCTTCTGGCAAACAAGAAATGTGTACTTCTCCTGCATCTTGGTGATACATTGCTTTTAATTCAATACAGGAAGGGGACTCACTCAATCTGCGCAATGCAAATGACTGTGACTTAACAGCACCGTCCATCATGATGATGGCGAAAGAGACGGCCTGCAGCGTTAACGAGATGAGATGCAACAGGTAATGATTGATGCCATGCATTGGCCGCAGAATGGCAGACTGAATGATGTAGATTTTGTGGTGTGTGTTGCACATGAATTGATGTAATTGTGCACTGCCACTAATCAACTTTCTACAGAACACACTAGTAATTACTAATTTTCCCCTTCTGGCAAACAAGAAATGTGTACTTCTCCTGCATCTTGGTGATACATTGCTTTTAATTCAATACAGGAAGGGGACTCACTCAATCTGCGCAATGCAAATGACTGTGACTTAACAGCACCGTCCATCATGATGATGGCGAAAGAGACGGCCCGTTAACTTAAGATGAGAAGGAACAGGTAATGAATGATGACAATTAATGGCATGCATTGGACACCTGACTCTGAGCTATTGGTCTTTGTGTTTGCGTTGTTTGTTGTGCACAAAGTGATGTCAAAGTGTACTAGTGGTAATCTATCTTTCTGTACACAATAAAGAATGACTCAAGTCAGTAATATTTATATTTCTACTCTTGTTGTGTTATAAAAATTACACTTGTACTGCAGGCCGATCTCCAGTCAGTCAGTAGAAGTATCAGAGCTGATGATGAAGTCAGGAGGATGTTTCATGAGTGGCATAAAACGGAAAAGCCTAAAGGTAAACACGTCAACAGCAACCACAGCACACCCAAATGTCTGTGTAGAAGTTGAATAGAGTGTAGCGGTGGGATGACTGCAGTGCATTGATTTTACTAACTTTAACTGTAAAATGCTATGTTTGGAATGGATAATGTGCTTTGCGTTTGTCCAACTCTTTGAGAGAAAAAAAAAGGACTCTAAAGTGTTAACGTAGGATGTGCTAATGGTAAGCACTGTGGGCCTGATCTCTCCTGTTACTGTTGAAGGTCTATGCTGGAAACAGACTACAGTAGAGATGATGCATATGCATACATGCCACCTCGGAAAGTGTTCTTGTTGCACTACACCATCACTTGTGCATTTGTTTTCACTTTCTTTCTGAATATCCCCTTTGGTTTTCAATCTAAAATTACAGGCCGGGCCTTGTCCAAAACTTTGTAAAACATTACAATGCATATTAATTACCTTACCAATCAATCACCTTTTTATTCCAGCCGGGCAGTGGCGAGTGGCGAGGCGACACACCCAAGATTGATGGACGAGAGGAGCAAGAGGAATGCCGAGATGCAAAAAACCAGTCCACATTTTTGACCAGGATAAGACAGTAACAGTATCCACTTTTCACTTCTTTTAAATAATTTGATTAATATCTTGTATACATTCTTTACAACAGTGTGTTCTTGGAGTTGTTATTATCAATCATCATTACGTTTGCTCTGTGTTTACGATTCTTCACTACCAATATTTAAAATTTCTATTTGCTATCTGTTAAAGTATTAAGGCCGGAACAGAACAAGAAATAGAAGTGTATGTAATCCGGGTCTCATCATCATGTATGCATTGCCTTTTTCTCCCTTAACATATGGAATGGATATGGTATGGTAGTCTTCAATGATTGTCGTTTGTTTGTCTATGTATGCATACTGTTTTTCTATGTCAAACCTTTCCCAAAATCCCCCTTCCCATCCAATCAACGGACCCTAACCCTCTTCCCCCGGGCTGTGTGACTTATTGTCGAGGTGTAACTAAATTAAATGTACACCAATACTTAATCACACACTTGCTGGGGCGGATGTGGTGAAAGCAACACTACTTCAATTTCAATGCAGAGCGATGATCTTCTTCTGCTTGCCCACCCATGAGTAGGATATTTCAGAGGTTATTTTATTTACCAAAGGAAAATATACCTCAGCATGAATTGCCGGCATTGATTGGATTTGTTTGTTGTCATTCCTCATATACAGCACTAACTGTTAGACTGTAGGCATAGTCAAGTCGACAAAACTATAGTATGTAACTCTGTCTAGTAGGCTATCCTCATAATAACCAGCATTCAGTTTTTTTGTCAAATATTTGAGCATATAATTGTTGCTCGGTAAATTCTGTGATGTACTTCATTCAACTACTCCTCTAACAGTCTCTCAAAGGCGATTGACTATCTCCTTTTCTTTTTTTGGAAATGCTGCCACCCTGCCAGTGTATACTACTACTACTATACTACCACCACCACCACCCCAATCATGGCATGTATGAAAAAGGAAACCATCTTCACCATGCAGCCAGTGCTGTGCCACAGTTGGACATAAACATCAAGCACCGGTAAGAGAGAAGTTTGGGGGAGGCAGAATTAATAATGGACATGTTGTCAATGATTTCAGTTTCAAACACCACTCCAAAGAATGCATAGTAGGACCAGTCAATGAGTGAGGTGTGTCGCATCTATCTGTTTGTGTCTTATACAGTCAGCAAATTATTGAAATCAAACACACGCTATGGGCGGCCATGCACCAGCAAGGAAACAGTGTGATGTAAAACAGTTACCCCACCTACAAAACATTAACAACATTGCATGTAACATAGAAAAATATATTTAATTGACCCTAACAAATAAACTAAACCCACAAAAGCTGACCCACCCACCTCCCTAACCCCAACGACTGTCCATAGAAGTAGAGAACGCCCAAACGAGTGAAGAACGAACAGGAATTAAAAAAGGGGCAGTGACAGGGACTAACTGGTGGGGCGGGACTGGAGGAGGACACGCATCTGGTCCTCTAAATGGGCGACGCGGCGTCTAAGGCCGCGGCAGTTGCAGCCACAGTGGGGGGGGGCACCGGAGATGACACGGTGGCGGCGGGCAGCCGCCAGGCGGTGGCGCCGTACCGCTGGAGGGCGGTGGCTGGGGCCCGGGGCACTGGAGGAGGGTTCAATAGCTGCAGCAGTCTCCTCCTCCTCCTCGGCTAGGACCACAAGCCGCCGGTGTTCCTGCTGGATTGCCTCCAGCTTCCGGCGCCGTGCCTTGGCGGCCAACTCCTTACGGTTGAGTTTCGGAGTTGCTGTGTATCAAAAAGAAAAAAACAAGACAATTGTAAAATATAGTCTTAATAAAACAGTAGGACAAGGTAATTATTTATACACATAGTGGCATGGTAGAGTAGCACTATAAAATAAAGCACAGTAGTACATAACATTTTAAATGTCGCCCGTCCTTCTTCCTTCCACCTGTCTTACACTTTTTAGTTAAACAGTGCACCAGGTGCTCTTCTCCATAAAACTTTCAAAGCGGAGTTGAAATCAGATAGATGAGGACATTGGTTACTCAATACTCCGGCTCCTAGTCCTATACCAATTAAAGGGAATTCTAGTCTTCTAGTTCACTCTTCAAACGTCCCCAAGAACTCATACTTACTTACGACATCGGATAGCGGGCGGACTTTGTCCGCCCGCCATCCGACTGCTAAAAAGGGTGGGGGTCCCGTGGGGACAATTAATTAGGATGATGCGCCCGGCACAGTGGCGGGCGCACCCTGTTTTTTTAAATTTAAATTCTGGTTGGCTTTGCTGAAAGCAATGCTAAAATGTTGTGCTGCTTTTCCAAGCACAACATGACGGGCCTCGCACGGAGCCTGTCACGTTTTGCTTTGAAAGTCGGGGGGTACCATAGCATCGGTAGGTACCCTCCATGGGGGCCCCCAAGCATACTCTGCAATGTGTGCATGCCTTTCCGTGGCGGACGGCAATGCCGCCACGCAAAGGCATTCCAAAATGCAGATTATATGGCTGCCGGTGTGGTGAGAGAGACACCACCGCCACATTGAACCCTTTTCCGCCTGGACATGTCTGAATATTTTCTACAGGGATGGCGGGAGGTTTGCCCCTGCGGTGACGGCAGTGAATTCCAGCCGGCCCGGCGGGGGCAATACGCCCACCATCCTAATGGGGCCCTAATTCACAACTGTACAGTATACATATACATACAGTACACCTTTGCAGTGAGTGTGCTGTCAAGTTCAACAATAGTTAAAGATTATGAATCTAACTTTCCACCGCCTGCCACTGGTGCTGCCACTCCCCCTCCGTTGCTATCTGCAACTGCCGCATCCTCGCCCTCGGCGTCGCCTTCGCTGGCCCCAGCAATGGTGGTCTGTAGTGCGCCTAGAAAACATTACACATTTATTAGGCGACATATACACCTCCCCCCTATTGATCAGTAGCAAGGTTGAAAAATGAGTTAATACTAACATACATCACTAGTACAAATCAGGTAGTAGTAGAGTAGACACTAAGTTATATGATCGTTGTAGCATTTGTTTGATTAGCCCTAGCCATGCACATGTGACGTTACCTTTACCTTGCAGCTTCTTAAGACACCTTTGAGCCCACATGACCTGCCTCACACTGCTACTGTCTAGTCAACGCGCTGCGTACAAGCGGTCAACAAACATTAACAAGCCACTTTTTTAGGAAGAACTGGTGTACTACTGTTACTGTTAGTCCATATTGCTTATCCATAGATGCTACACTTTTTGGCACGGCTGAGAAATGCTTGCAAGTTGCAATATACTAACGCACACCATTTCTTTTTTCGCATTACAGACGCAAGATTCCCTTCTACGAACCAGAGCTTCTGAACGATGCACCAACTACCAGTACTAGGATCTTCTGAGGTGAGGGGTCCCTTCACTCACATCTTCATTTATAAATGTATATAAACTAAATTGCTATGGGATGGTGGTGCTGCCTTCCACCACTGTTCAGTTATCATGATTTAATTCCCAACTGTATAAGTGTAACAATGTATATTGTTTTAATGTTATTGATTTGCCGGTTGGTGCTGCTAAGAAAACAGTGTACAGACCTTCTCAAATTGAAATAAACATTTTAAACTTACATAGACTTCGTGGTATTTGGTGTGGAGTGGACTAACTTACACGAGTGAGCAAATTAAAGTAAGGGTGTGCATGTGAATTGCTTCCACGACAGAGGTTGGGTGTGTTATGTTCTGGGTTGTCTACTTGTTGGTTATCTTGGGGGGAGGGTTCCGAGACCTAATAGGTATGACAAGACAGTACTATAGTCAAGCAGTGGAATTGTGGTGGGTGCGGAATTTCTGATTGAGGTGTGCAAGGAAGGTCCAACCTACCATCACCAACATCCTATTTTCTGGTGCAAATGTATGTGCAAGATCCCTACAACAGTGGTATGTCCTATAGGGTATTGTTAGACCTGTCAGCCCTTTGGGTGGTCCCTCCTCATCATTATTTATTTTGTCCCACTTTTGCCTCAAACCCTGTTGGTATTTTTCCTTTTTGGGAACCACCAGATTTTTTTTAGTGTTGCTGCAGATTCAGGGAGCCATTTTAGCTACCCCTGGAACTTCTGTCTGAGGGCCTGGAGCACAAAATGGTGGCCACCTGTGACATCACCAGCACCCACTGGAACCTACTAGCACCTTCCAGAACATTCCAGAACCCTGTGACAGTTGGAGGCGGTTTAGAATGTTGGGAAGCTAAGACAGAGAGTTGGCAGTTGGAGCTGGCAGTTGGCACCTGACTGGTGAAGAGTGAGCAGCAGAAACCTGAAGGAGGAAGGAGTGAGGCAGCAGGGGTGGAAACTTGTGCCTGGAGTGGGGTCCATAAACCCACCCTTGATACTAGTCCCTACTGACTGAGCCCAGCCTGGAGCCCTGTGTGGGAAGAAGCAAGAAAAACCATCTTAAGGACCTGGACAGCAGGAACAGGCCTTAGAATCCAAGAACAGCAAGATCCTGACCTGGATACTGGTTTCCCTGGAGTCCGACGTCGAGTAGCCTGGAGACCTGGAGCCCGAGGTGGAGAAGCGGCGCTGACTGGAAAAGCAGACATCGTACCCGGAGCCGCCAGAGGTCGAGAGAGGGCGCCGACGGAGGTCGGAGAAGTACCAGAGGTCGAGGAGGAAGTCACCCGAGGTCGAGTGAGCGGCATCGACGGGGGAGTGAAGTCCGCCCTCCGGAGTCGCCGGAGACCGAGGTGAAGCGTGTCGGAGGTCGGGAGTGGAGATCGCACTCCGGAGTCGCCGGAACCTGAGGAGAGGAGCACCGGAGGTCGGGAGTGAGGTCGCACTCCGGAGTCGCCGGAACCCGAGGAGAGGAGCACCGGAGGTCGGGAGTGAGGATCGCACTCCGGAGCCGCTGGAAGTCGACATCGAGCCAAGGCCGGCCGACGTCATCGAAACTGAGGTCGCCATCGGACCGGAGCCGCCCGAAGTCGACATCGAGCCAAGACTGCCCGACGCCATCGAATCGGAGGTCGAGATCGAGCCGAGGCCGCCGACATCGATCCAGAACCGCCTACCGGCGTCGTCAAGAACTGACATTGTGCCGAGGCCGCCGACATCGAACCGGAACCGCCTCACGGCGTCGACACGACTCCAGCGGCGTCGGAGCTTCAGAAAAAGGGCAGTAAGTGGAATAGAGGGCGCCTAAGGCCCTGTGGAATCCTGAGAGACTACTCTAGGGGTTAGAGAGGTGCTGGAACCAGATTGACTGTGCCAGGGGTGAGCTGAGACTAATTCAGAGGGGTTGTGTAGAGTGAGAGAGCCAGGTCTCTAGTATTCCCCCCTTGATCTACCTCAGTTTAGGCCTCAGCCTTGTCCAAGCCAGGGAGTAGACACCCTCAAGCCATCCACCTAACCACAAGCCGTGCCTGGGCCAAATTAGCCCATAGTAATCTCAAATGTGAACTGATTCTATAAGTGTCACTGTCAGCTTTTAATTATTTATTGAGAGCACTGTATTTATTGTATTTAACCTATTTATTGCTTCACTGTATTTATTGTTCCACAGTATTTATTGTCGCACAATATTTATTGGTTTACAGTATTTATTGCCTCAGAATATTTAATTGCCTGTATGTTTTGCACTTATATTTATGCCTTAATTATTTATGATCACCCCTATTTATTGAATCGTTAAGACAGTATTTATTTGACGTACCCTTCCACAGAAAAAGCCTTGTGTACTGTGATTGTCTTATTATTTATTTAATCAGCAACTAAGAGAAAAAGAAGATAAACAGAGATATTTTCATAATTTTTACGGTGTAGAGTCGTTTTTGGAACGGATGCACGCATGGTTATTGTATGGGTATGACGTATGCTTAGCACGGTGCCTGATTCCTGACCACTCGAGCCAAGCTACCACAGTGTGTCTGGGAGACCAACACCACCCTTCCAGAGTGGGAGTGGGTTTTCTAACATAATTGGTGTTCAGTGGTGGGATAGAGCTATGCCTACGTATACTCAACAATAACTGTGGGTAGTCCATAGGCCTACACCGGGAGTTTTCTCAAAGCGGCCTTCCCAATTGTGAGTTTTTGTTTTTCCAAATTTACTCTGGTGGTGGGAGGAGGTATTATATAAGGTACCCCCCTGCATAGTTACTGCAAATAACTGTCCTCTGACCTGAGTGGGCAAGATGGAGTTTGTACTGGAGAATTTAGAAACGTACACTGTGGCCCAACTCAGGGAGTTTTGTCAGCGAGAGGGGGTGTATTGTCCCCCAGGAGCAAAGAAGGGTGCACTCCAAACCAGCTTAAGGGCTTGGGGGGAGGCACACCGAGAAAGCAAGGCTGAGGAGGAGGACAGGGATAGAGAGCCCGACAGTGAGGGAGCTGGTTTGTACCAACCTGAGGTGGGGAACCTGTCAGCGGGGCCCAGGACACTTTCCAGGAAGGGCAGCAGTGCCTCTAGCGGTGGCTTGTCTGAAGTGGAGTTAACAGACCGGAGGGAGAAAAGACAGCTCACATGGGACTTAGCAAGGCTGGAGAAGGAGAAGGAGGAACAGAGGATGGCTCATGAGATAAGGCTGGAAGAGATAGATCTTCAGATCCTGAGAATCGGGGCACACCCTGTACCTAACGGTGGCAGCGAAGAACGAGAGTACACCAGGGAACGCAAACCCTACCTGCCAAAGGACATAGTAGCTAGCTATGGGGTGGGTGACGATATCGCCAAGTGGCTAGCGGCCTATGAGGTCTCGTTAAGGGCCCATGGGGTTCCAGAGAAGTACTGGGGAGGGGGATTGTACAAGTACATGCCTCCAGCTGGTAGGGATGCATTATTGGCCCTCGAGGAGGATGAGCAGACCCACTACCCCACCATGAAACTGGCGCTCATAAGAAAGTTTGGACTAACACCCGAAAAGTACAGACAGAAGTTCCGGGGTAGTCACAAACTGGGCACACAGAATTGGGTGGACTTCCTGGACTATGCAAAGAAGGCACTAGAGGGTTGGATTCAGGGCAGTGAAGTGAGGAACTACGAGGGGTTGTTTGATCTAGTACTGAAGGAACACCTGCTCGAGAAATGTTTCCCTGAACTGCGTCAACACCTGGTGGATAGCAAGCTGACCAGTCCCCGGAAGCTTGCTGAGGAGGCGGACATTTGGGCTAGTACCCGGGTGTCCACAAGGGGGACTGGAGGGGATACTCAAAAGGCCGGACAGGGCGCCCCTCAGAAGAAAGAGGGAGGGGAAAAGAAAAAGGAGTTCTCCAAAGGCCCCCAAAATAATTTCCAAGGAAAGGGAACAGGATTCACCCCTAGGGCTAACCCACCCAGAAACCCTAATCCTGGCCAGAGTCAGCAGCCAAGGGTTGTCCATTGCTACGAGTGCGGTGGCGTTGGACACTATAAGGGAGATCCGAAGTGCCTGAAACGACCACCCCCTCCCATTAGAGGAAAGACCCCCGGAGTAGCTAGTGCAGGGCTCGGGGAGGAGATGCCCTTAACTAAGGGAAGGGAGTGGGTGGGCGTCACTTTAGTGTCCCTGGGAGAACGGGAGATGGTTCCTAAGATCCAGGTGCCCGCAAATACCGTAAAGTATGGGCAGTGGGTCACCATCAACGGCCAAAGAGGGGAGGCTCTGAGAGACACAGGAGCCAGTATGACTATGGTGCGTAGCCAACTGGTGTCTCCAGAGCAGGTAATTCCCGATGTACTCCACCCAGCCGCGATGGCTGACGGCAGAACAGGCCACTATCCAGTGGCCGAGGTTCCCTTTGAATGGGGGGGGGTTGCAGGTTCACTTCGAGTTGCCGTAAGCCCTGCCGTGCCAGTCGATTGTCTACTGGGGAATGACATGGAGCACAACGCTTGGAAGGAGGTGGAATACCGGACTCATACTGAGATGCTGGGTACACCTGACTGGGCCTGTGTGAGCACAGGGTCCGCGACTACCCGGAGAGGGAGTTCATTTCGGCTGGAGCCTGGAACAAAGGCCCAGCCAGCTGCCAGTCAAGGGAAGAACCGAGGACAGGAGGAGCCTGCCTCGGCGTCCACACCCCGTAGGACGGATAGGCCACCGGAGGTGGTGGACCAGGAGTCTGCGGTGGGGGACGTTACCAAACTGGAGGACCTACTCATCCCGGCCGAGTGGCACGTGGAGGGAGGCCCGTCCAGGGAGGAATTCTGCCTGGGCCAGAGGGAGTGCCCTACCCTTGAGGGGCTGAGGCGACAGGCCGAAGCCCAGGCAGCAGGGAACGTTGAAGAGAACTACAGTGTTTACTGGGAGGATGGCCTCCTCTACAGTGAACCCAAGGCACCCCTACATGGATCGTCACGAGCCTTGGTAGTCCCTCAACGTTATCGAGCCTTCCTTCTGGAGTTGGCTCACGAGATCCCATTGGCAGGACACCTGGGGCAAGACAAGACCTTCGCCCGTCTTGTCCCACACTTTTATTGGCCTCAAATGAAAGTGTCGTCCGATACCTACTGCCGGACATGTGTGTCTTGCCAAGCCAGTGGGAAAACAGGGGTGAAGCTGAAAGCTCCCCTGGAACCACTTCCTGTCGTTAGCACCCCCTTTGAAAGGGTGGGCATCGACATTGTGGGTCCATTAGATCCGCCTACTACAGCTGGTCACAGGTTTATCCTGGTCCTGGTGGATCATGCCACACGGTACCCAGAGGCAATACCTCTGAGGACCATAACAGCACCTGTTGTGGCTAGGGCCCTAATGGGAATCTTTACCCGAGTGGGTTTTCCCAAGGAAGTTGTGTCCGACAGGGGGACCAACTTCATGTCAGCGTACATGCGGGCCATGTGGAAGGAGTGTGGAGTGACCTACCGGTTCACAACTCCTTACCACCCCCAGACCAATGGTCTGGTGGAGAGGTTTAACAAAACCTTGAAGGGCATGATCAGAAGTCTGCCTGAAAGCCTGCGGAGGAAATGGGACGTCCTCCTACCCTGTTTACTCTTTTCTTACAGGGAAGTGCCACAGAAGGGAGTGGGCTTCAGCCCCTTCGAGCTTCTGTATGGGCACCCTGTACGTGGACCTCTCAACCTGGTGAGAGACGGATGGGAAAGAACTCCCAGAAAGCTTCCCCAGGATGTGGTGAGCTACATGCTGGCCTTCCGGAGCCAAATGGCTAAGTTGTGGAAGCAAGCTTCTGACAAATTGGAAGTCAGCCAAGCAGTGATGAAGGCGTGGTATGACCACAATGCTCACCCGGTGGAGTTGGAGCCTGGCCAGAAGGTGTGGGTGATCGAACCAGGAGAGCTTAGCGCCCTCCAGGATCGCTGGTCAGGACCCTTTGAGGTGTTGGAGAAGAAGGGTAAGGCTACCTACTTGGTGGATCTTAAGACCCCTCGTCAGCCCCTGCGGGTGCTGCATGCCAACCGCCTCAAACCCCACCACGAGAGGCCCGAAGTCATCTTGATGATGGTGACTGACGGAGGAGAGGACGTGGAAAGCGAGCCTCTCCCTGATTTGTTTGCGTCTCAAGAGAAGGATGGGTCGGTGGAGGGAGTGATTCTCTCCCCATCTCTAACTCCTGAACAGCAGGAGGACTGCCGCCAGGTCCTGGGGCAGTACTCTTCGTTGTTCTCCCTTGTCCCGGGTAGGACTCACCTGTGCGTCCATGACGTGGACACAGGAGACAGCCCACCTGTGAAGTCCAAGATCTACCGGATGTCAGACAAGGTGAAGGCCAGCATTCATAGTGAAGTCACTAAGGGGCATATGTATCAAACTCCCCTTTAGCGAATCTCAATTTGCGAGATTTTGCGATTCGCAAAATCAGATTAGCTAAACGGGATGTATAAAATAAATCGCTAATCATTTGCGAGTCCTTAAAAATCGCAAATAATTCGCAGAATCCCGTATTGCGATTTCTTAATAGCGAAATTCGCTAAATAAGAAATCGCAAAAACGGGAATCTGCAAGCCTGGTGCAGGCTGATGACATCACAAACAGGAAACTGTAGTGATTGCCTGCACCTGCTCACCTGAGCCACACCCAGAGGCTGCTTGTGGAGTGTGAGGAGGCTTTCCTGGAGACAGCAACCAGTAATGGATCCCAAACAAAACCAGCAGGGCAAAGATGCAGAAAAAAGAAAGAGAAAACACAAGTTTTCAGAAAAGGAGCAGGAGGTCCTCATTGAGGAGATGGTCTGCAGCCATGAGCTCCTGTTTGGGAAGAAGGCACTCAAAGTCCCAGAGGCCAGGAAGAGGAAAATCTGGCTGGAAATACAGAGCAAGGTGAATGCTGTTGGAGTCACCACACGCACCATCGAGGAGCTGCGCAAGCGGTGGTATGATATGCGCCAGAGGTCCAAGGAGAGGGTGGCAGCCAGACTCAAGGATTCCACTCAGACTGGAGGAGGACCATCCACTGCAGAGCAGCCAACCCCCCATGAGGAGCTCGTGGAGTCAACCCTCCTGCCTGAGAGCGTTGGTGGTGTGGCTGCAATCGACAGCTCCGACCCCTCATCCAGCAGACAAGGTAAGATGCATGCCAAATCACCCTGCACTCCTCCCCATCCCTTGCACACTCCCCCAAATGCGCATAGTTAACTCCCAACATGCCAATCCATCCCAGGTCTTACAGCACACCCAGCAATGCATCATGGTACTCGTAGTACTGTGTCTGACTGTGTGTCCATGACACCATCACAAGTAAATGCAACATATGTGTTTTGGGGATCATTGAATAGAAATGTGTCAGAGGTTAGCCGTCAAAGATTTGCAACTTTATTGAGCGCCACATGCAGACAGTAACACAAACTCATATAGTTCCCCCTTACATCCACAGCACCCGCCATGCCACAAGAAGACAGCGCTGAGGGAGAGGAGCCTGCAGACCCTGCGGACTCCAGCGATGAGACAGAGCAGCAGCCAATTCAGCGCAGGAAGCGCGCACATGTGCCCCCACTGCCTCCATTTGAGGATGAAGTCCCAGCAACAGGCGATGACACCGACAGGAGAGAGGGGAGTCAGGGTGTGACAGACATGCCCCGTCATGACGCACCAACACCAAGGCAAAGGGAACAGGCCATTTCCAGGTCAAGGCCCAGGAGCAGCACTGCAACAGAAGGAGAAGGCACCGTGTTCTCCGGCTTGGAACAGTGCATGTTGCAGGAACAGCGCCTGCAAAGCAAGGCAATGCGGTCAATGAATCGCCAGCTAGGCCGCCTACATCAGGACAATCGCAACATGGTAGCGGCAATACGAGAGCTCTGTGCCACTTTGAGGGACACCCAAGCTGCCAATGACAGGGCTGGACGACGTGCCAATGCACGGCTACACAATTATACTAAGGCAGTCAACCGCCTCTGCACCACCACCAGCGCACTCACACGCAGAAGCGTAACCATGCAGGTGGACATGGCACATTGCTGCCAGGACATAGCACGAGGGCTGGCGCAGGTGACCACTGCTGTGGAACAGCTGCAGACAGCCAATGCAGGTGGCAGCGCACTAATGGCCTCTGCTGAGAGTGAGGACACATCGAGTCGCAGCAGCATCACTCCAACCTTGCCAGGTGAAAGACGCCGCAGTGGCAGACAGGTAGCAGGCCAAGGGCGCACCATGGGGGTCAACCACCCTGGACGGCACCGACGGAGGTGATCATCTGCGGGAACACTGACTGCAACACGGGTGCATTAACCCGCAAAAGGCTGTTTGCCCTATTTCTTGTGCCTTCTCTGCACTGTGTGTACAACATGTGCTGGGGACAATTACAATTTCTTTCATGTTAAGTGTGATTAAACACTTGACACATCATCAGGCTTTGTAGTCTCATTTCCTCAATACTCACCTAAAAGTAGTTTTGTGTGATCTCAGTCCGTCTCTGGTGTCCAGCAGCTGCCCCAACTCCTGGTGCTGGTCTGGCAGGGGGAGCAGGGCGCTCGTCATCCGATGTGTCTGTATCGGTCACATCAATTGTGGTGCCTTTCCTCATTGCCATGTTATGTAGCATTGCACAGCTTGCCACGATTTTACAGCAGGTCTCAGGGCTGTATTGCAGTGCGACTCCACTTTTATGCAGGCACCTGAAGCGGCTCTTCAGGATTCCGAAGGTTCGCTCAATGACACAGCGTGTAGATCTGTGTGCCCTGTTGTAGCTCCTCTCACTTGCATTTGCAGGATCCAGGTATGGGGTCAGGATGAAGTCGCGCACTGCATAGGCACTGTCACCTGCATGGAAAAAAACACAATAGGTGAGTCAATGTCCCCCCCCTCAACTGATGTAGTGGATGTATTGATGTGTGCAATGTATTTACCGAGCAGGTACCCCTCCCCAAACTCTCCAGCACTCAGACGTCTGTGTATTCCACTGTGTCGGAAGATGAAGGAGTCATGTGTACTGCCGGGGTATTTGGCTACGATGTCGGTGATGTGATACTTAGCGTTGCACACAATCTGTATGTTGAGGGAATGGTAGCATTTCCGATTCCTGTAGACATATTCAGTTTCTGCTGGGGGTGTGATGGCCACATGGGTCCCGTCAATGCAGCCGATGACGTGGGGGAAACGTGCAATCTGGTAGAAGTCCAGTATCGTTTGTTGTAATGCCTGTTGGGTGGTGGGGAAGTAAATGTGATGTGGGAGCCTCAGTAGCATTGCATCTAGGAAGGCATGGAAGAAGCGCGAAAGTGCACTCTGTGACACCCCACCAACCTCCGCTATGACCCGTTGAAAACTCCCTGACGCCAGGAGGTGCAGGGAGCACAGGACCTGCACATGTGTGGGAATTGTTTGTGTCCTGCGAGTAGGGTGCTCCAAGTGGGGTTTCAGCTCATCAATCAGGTCCATTATGGTCTGTGGGTGCAGTCTGTACTTGTCATAGATCTCCTCTTCAGTGTTCTGTAACAGGGTGATGCGCAGCCTGAAGATACGTTCCTGTCTCATTCTCCTGTGTGCAAGGGCCCGAATACGCAGCCTCCTGGCTATCACGTACATTGCAGCCATTGTGGGTGTGTTTGTTGCATTGTGGGCTGGTTTTTGTACCTTGCACCAGTTTACCACCCGCAAGCAATTGGTGTTAATAGCGATTTCTTAATTAGCGAATTTCGTGAAATCGCAATTTGCGATTTTTTCATACATGTGTTTGCGATTTCTTAGCTAGCGATTTCTTGTTAGCGATATTCGCAACGCTAAGGAATCGCAAATTAGGTATTCGCTAGGAAATTCGCAGTTTTCTTGTTTCGCAGCCTAAGAAATCGCTAATTTAGCGATTTCTTATTTTTCAGTTTGGAAGTGTGTCATACATATGAAATAGCGAAAAATCAGTCGCAAACGCTGTTTTTTGCGAATCGCAGCGTTTGCGACTAATTTTTGCTTTCATACATATGCCCCTAAGATGCTGGAGCTAGGAGTGATCGAACCTTCTAGCAGCCCCTGGTCCAGTCCGGTGGTGTTAGTACCAAAAGCTGCACCACCGGGTGCCCAACCGGAACTGAGGTTCTGTGTGGACTACCGGGGACTGAATTCAGTGACCAAAACTGATGCTCATCCGATCCCTAGGGCGGATGAATTGATTGACCGGCTGGGAGCTGCCCAATATCTGAGTACCTTTGACCTTACTTCTGGGTACTGGCAGATCTCTTTGACTGATGGAGCAAGGGAAAGGTCAGCCTTCTCCACGCCCAATGGCCACTACCAGTTCTGTGTGATGCCCTTTGGGCTCAAGAACGCACCTGCCACGTTTCAGCGCCTGGTAAACCAGATCTTCACCGGAATGGAGAGTTTCTCTGCTGCTTATCTGGATGACATAGCCGTCTTCAGTAACAGCTGGGAGGATCACTTGCGTCACCTGCAAGCTGTTCTCCAGGCCCTGAGACAAGCTGGAAGGCCAGCAAGTGCCAGATCGGGCAGGGGTCGGTAGTGTACCTTGGACACTTGGTGGGTAGGGGAGCGGTGCAACCCCTCCAGGCGAAGATCGAGGCCATCATGGCCTGGGAACCCCCAAGACACAGACTGAGGTCCGAGCTTTTCTGGGCCTCACGGGATATTACCGCCGCTTCATGAAGGGGTACGGTACCATCGTAGCCCCCCTCACGGAGCTCACGTCCAAGAAACAACCTCGACGGGTAGTCTGGACGGAGGCTTGTCAGCAGGCCTTTGTGAGATTGAAGAAAGCCATGTGCGAGGCCCCGGTCTTAAGGGCCCCAGACTTTTCCAAGGAGTTCATTGTCCAGACGGATGCATCAGAACATGGCATTGGGGCAGTGTTATCGCAACTCAATGAAGAGGGTCTGGATCAACCCGTGGTCTTCCTATCCCGGAGACTACTTCCCAGGGAACAGAAGTGGAGTGCAATAGAGCGTGAAGCCTTTGCAGTGGTATGGGCTCTGAAGAAGTTGCGGCCATACCTGTTTGGCTCGCACTTCCTGGTTCAGACCAACCACAGACCCCTTCGATGCAGATGAAGGGGGAGAATCCCAAGTTGTTGAGGTGGTCTATTTCCCTACAGGGAATGGACTTTCAGGTTTAACATCGGCCTGGAGTGGACCACGCCAATGCAGATGGTCTCTCAAGGTATTTCCGCCTTAGTGATGAGAACTCCCAAGGGGTTGGGTAGCTCTCCCCACTTTCAGCTGGGGGGGACGCGTGTTAGACCTGTCAGCCCTTTGGGTGGTCCCTCCTCATCATTATTTATTTTGTCCCACTTTTGCCTCAAACCCTGTTGGTATTTTTCCTTTTTGGGAACCACCAGATTTTTTTTAGTGTTGCTGCAGATTCAGGGAGCCATTTTAGCTACCCCTGGAACTTCTGTCTGAGGGCCTGGAGCACAAAATGGTGGCCACCTGTGACATCACCAGCACCCACTGGAACCTACTAGCATCTTCCAGAACATTCCAGAACCCTGTGACAGTTGGAGGCGGTTTAGAATGTTGGGAAGCTAAGACAGAGAGTTGGAAGTTGGAGCTGGCAGTTGGCACCTGACTGGTGAAGAGTGAGCAGCAGAAACCTGAAGGAGGAAGGAGTGAGGCAGCAGGGGTGGAAACTTGTGCCTGGAGTGGGGTCCATAAACCCACCCTTGATACTAGTCCCTACTGACTGAGCCCAGCCTGGAGCCCTGTGTGGGAAGAAGCAATAAAAACCATCTTAAGGACCTGGACAGCAGGAACAGGCCTTAGAATCCAAGAACAGCAAGATCCTGACCTGGATACTGGTTTCCCTGGAGTCCGACGTCGAGTAGCCTGGAGACCTGGAGCCCGAGGTGGAGAAGCGGCGCTGACTGGAAAAGCAGACGTCGTACCCGGAGCCGCCAGAGGTCGAGAGAGGGCACCGACGGAGGTCGGAGAAGTACCAGAGGTCGAGGAGGAAGTCACCCGAGGTCGAGTGAGCGGCGTCGACGGGGGAGTGAAGTCCGCCCTCCGGAGTCGCCGGAGACCGAGGTGAAGCGTGCCGGAGGTCGGGAGTGGAGATCGCACTCCGGAGTCGCCGGAACCTGAGGAGAGGAGCACCGGAGGTCGGGAGTGAGGTCGCACTCCGGAGTCGCCGGAACCCGAGGAGAGGAGCACCGGAGGTCGGGAGTGAGGATCGCACTCCGGAGCCGCCGGAAGTCGACATCGAGCCAAGGCCGGCCGACGTCATCGAAACTGAGGTCGCCATCGGACCGGAGCCGCCCGAAGTCGACATCGAGCCAAGACTGCCCGACGCCATCGAATCGGAGGTCGAGATCGAGCCGAGGCCGCCGACATCGATCCGGAACCGCCTACCGGCGTCGTCAAGAACTGACATTGTGCCGAGGCCGCCGACATCGAACCGGAACCGCCTCACGGCGTCGACATGACTCCAGCGGCGTCGGAGCTTCAGAAAAAGGGCAGTAAGTGGAATAGAGGGCGCCTAAGGCCCTGTGGAATCCTGAGAGACTACTCTAGGGGTTAGAGAGGTGCTGGAACCAGATTGACTGTGCCAGGGGTGAGCTGAGACTAATTCAGAGGGGTTGTGTAGAGTGAGAGAGCCAGGTCTCTAGTATTCCCCCCTTGATCTACCTCAGTTTAGGCCTCAGCCTTGTCCAAGCCAGGGAGTAGACACCCTCAAGCCATCCACCTAACCACAAGCCGTGCCTGGGCCAAATTAGCCCATAGTAATCTCAAATGTGAACTGATTCTATAAGTGTCACTGTCAGCTTTTAATTATTTATTGAGAGCACTGTATTTATTGTATTTAACCTATTTATTGCTTCACTGTATTTATTGTTCCACAGTATTTATTGTCGCACAATATTTATTGGTTTACAGTATTTATTGCCTCAGAATATTTAATTGCCTGTATGTTTTGCACTTATATTTATGCCTTAATTATTTATGATCACCCCTATTTATTGAATCGTTAAGACAGTATTTATTTGACGTACCCTTCCACAGAAAAAGCCTTGTGTACTGTGATTGTCTTATTATTTATTTAATCAGCAACTAAGAGAAAAAGAAGATAAACAGAGATATTTTCATAGTTTTTACGGTGTAGAGTTGTTTTTGGAACGGATGCACGCATGGTTATTGTATGGGTATGACGTATGCTTAGCACGGTGCCTGATTCCTGACCACTCGAGCCAAGCTACCACAGTGTGTCTGGGAGACCAACACCACCCTTCCAGAGTGGGAGTGGGTTTTCTAACAGGTATCATATCAAAATATTAAGAAATCTGGTAGGGCTGTGTGACGGATCCTTTCCCCCGGTCCCCAATCCCTCACGCCCACCACCCGGACTACCTCCTCTACAGAGCTATCCCTTCCAGGACTCACAAATCCGAAGGATCTCCAAAGCGTCCGTGACAACGGAGTCCCCACCCCTCTCTCTCTTTCAGGGTCCAATCAGGAGTGACGACGGAGCGGAAGGAGTCGCCCGGTGCCCCGGAAGTCCCGCCTACCTACAACCAGACGCCCACAGAAAAGGCGGACCCGAAGAGACTGGAGTCGTCGAAAGATCGTGGCAGGAACTCTCGGCTGGCGATAACGGGGAGAACGAAGACGGAAGCGGAGAACACGAGGAGTGGTCGGAAGACTGGTGGAGTCCCACGGAGGAAGCTGAAGAGCGGCCGTAACTCGGAGGAGAGTTACGGCGGAGCGCGTTAGTACCTCCCACCATACCCTCAGTCTGTTAAAGTACTCTATGTACATACGTAATCTTCCCTTGTATATAACGTCTCTCTCTTCACCATCCCGTCCCGCCACCTTGTAAATTGTGTACAGCACCCTACACCGTGTACATAGCTTGGTCTCACGAACCTTTCCGAGCACTCTTCCTGTACCAACCCCTTGCCTTTCCCCTTCTTACCCCTTTTCCCACACAGTCTGCTTTCTCCTCTTCACCTTTTGGTAACGGGGCCAGCGTCTTCATCTGAGTCCCAGCAGGACTAACGGCTCCTCTTTCTTTCTCTTCCGGTCCTCCGAGGAGCACCCGCTCTGTCTACTGTCGCCGGTTGCAACCAAGAACGGAGACGTCCCTGAAGTACCGACCCCGACGACCCGACCCCGACGACCGCGACGAGGGACTCTTCCACAGCTACCTCTAAACCCTCCACCTGTGTAAACAGAACTTCTGTTCAATAAAACAACACTATAGCCCACTATATCTGGCCTCCTCGTCTGACTTTCCGGCCCGCAATACCCACACGCCGACAGGCTGTTGTTGCTGTGAATTTTCAAAGCCTCAACATCAATAAGAGTAAAAGTAGTACAAGACAACGACCCAACGGATTGTACGAGCTACTGGTGAATATGAGTTTTATATTACAACCTTTCACAAAGAGTGGCACTGGCCAACTGGGCAAGACTAGCTACTACAGTACAGACAGAATGATAGTATGTAGTAGTACTCAGTCATCATAGCGGAGGCAGGGATAAGCTTTTTGAAACCGTACAGATCGAAGGATAATTGGAGGTAAAAAAATAGCATTTGGAAACACACTATAGTTCGGGAGAAATGGGGCAGTAAAAGTTATGGAATAAGAAATATTATTAAAAACAAGAAGACTTACTGGGGCCAGCAGAGGAGCCCTCAGCGGTGTCCTCCTGGTGGTGTTCCTGTCCCGCCGACTGTCCAGTCCCTGTCGGTCTGCCCCTGGGTGCTGATGGACAGGAGAGATATAAGAATTAAGAAAGAGACAAACATTGATGGATGGTGTCAAACAAATACAATATTTTTCAACAACGGTCAAAAAACACTTATGTAAACAACAATTGCAATAACTACATTGACCGATCTCATCTGGTCAACATGTAATATCGTGGGATTCGCAGTTCGACTGCTTAAGTTACTATTTATCAACAGTAATCCATTCTTCCATTCTGATTCCAGAAAACTAAGTTACAAGTAAGCCTAAGTATTAGTACAACGTACCACCCAACCTAGCCCACCTATTCCAGGCATGCCAATTGTACATTAAGTATGCATTTCCACTGTATTCCTCAACAATGTGTATGATCCAATCATGGAGGACACATGAACATGACTACATTTTTTGTATACACCAAATTTTGGTTTGATTGATGTTGATCTGCTACTGCTAAGTAACTGCAAAGCCTACCTCCACTCATTGAACAAACTAGAAATGGTTCTAAAGACTGCCGTACTAGCAGCACGTCACGTAACTGAGTGAGGGGGGGCATCACGCATACCACTAACCAATTAGAAGCTCATACAAAGTACCTAAACCTAAGTATCAATCCGCCCCTATCTATTAGTGACAGGACAAAGTAAGGAGTGGACGTGAGTCACTGTAGCATTACGTAACTTAATTTCTCTAAAATAAACTCGTAAAGAATCACGCTAAGCAAGCGCAAACGCAAAGCTGCAAACAAGTAAGATTAGTAGTAGCGCAGAAGAGCACCTGTGTCATAATCACAGAAGACTTTTAAACGTTATTAACCTGGAATGTATTGTAAGCAGCAACATTCTAGCTGGTTGGAAGGAAAAAAAGATATTTGCAATATATAACATAGAGCAGAAGAACAGACACAAAGTTGTAATAATTAAATAGGTACTCACCAAGCCCCGGGCCTCCACTCCTAGCAGGTCCAGCAGGTCCTGCTCACGGTACAGGATGTTGGACCACCGGTGCGTCAGCTGTGCCTGGGTGCGCCGGACCCCAGAGATGCGCGACACTGCCCGGCGCACCTTCCCCCACCGCTGCCGATGCTCCCGGAGGCCGTACCCGGACCCAGGCCTGCCACCTGCTGCCAGGGTTGAGGGGAGGTGGCGCTGCACAAAGAAAATTAGTGCAGCCAACTCCGCCTCCCCAAATAAGGCCCGTGCCTGCACCCCTGGTGGGCGCCGCCTTCCGCAAGGAAGGCGGTCGCGGCTCCGGCTGCGCCGGCGAACAGCCCTGCCCTTGGACATGGTTCTGGGGACGGGGCGGGAAAGAAAAGGTAAAATAAATAAAGGAGTAAAGGAAATAAATAGCGGGCAATACAAAGAGAAAAAGTAGCTAAAAAACAAAAAAAAAGTAGACAAAAACCAAAAATATAGAAGCAGGAAAATAGTTAGAGAAATAATAAGTAATAAAGATCCAAAAAAAGTGGCTATAAACAAAGGATTGAAAAGATTTAGGGAGGATTGAAAATCAGGCCCCAGAACCATGCAATAGAGTGGAAAACAAGATGGCCGCGCCCATTGCGACCACGTGCGCAAGTTCGCGCAATATTTTCTCCCCGAGCAAGCAAAAAGCAACGCGATCAAGTAAAAGCGGTCGCGAACAGGAAATATCGACCGCGAACATGCATTGCGTGACCCGGAACAGGAAGTAAACATCGCGAGAGGGCGGGACAAGTGAAAACAAGATGGCCGCTCCCGTGAGCAACCGCATGGGTAAGTTGGCGACCCACGATCACGCAAAAAATACCGCGAACAGGCGGCAAAAAACTTCCGCGTCTTCGCGATATTTCCGGCGTGTTTGCGGAGATTTTCTGCATTTTCGCGATAATTTGCGGAAGTTAATTCCGCAAATTCCGCCCACCCCTAGTTGGCAGGCCTCCTGATCAGAATTCTCAGGGACAGAACAGGCATCCAGAAACCTTTAACCCAGCACCTGAACTCTGCCATCTCTGAGTCCTGCCCTCCCAAGTGGTGCACCCCAGTCCTGGACCCTTGAAAGTGGCCCTGAAGGTGCTCTGCCAGCCCATCTGTAGATTTAGCAGAACCAACGCATTTCATCTGAGGTGCATCACATCTCCCAAAGAACCAGCGTATCACCCCTGTGGCTCAAAACATCACCCTCAGGACTGGCGCATTATCTCTGCTGCGTGGAGTTCCCCAACACAAGGACCTTGCATTGCCTACACCAGCCCATAAGAACTGCTGCGCAACACATCTACACGCAAGGACATCACCTCGCCCAAAACAGCCCATCAGAACTGCCTCTGCCCGACGCATCTCCACATAAGGATATCACCTTGCCCAAAACAGTCCATTGGAATTGCCGCTACTCAACACATCTGCATGCAAAGATAACGAACTTCGCAGCTCTACAGAACCAGCACTGTGTGATGCATCTCCTCATCCGGACCTGGCATCGCACTGTGTTTAGAGAATATAGGTGCATCACTGGAGTCATCATGCGCTTCATCATGGTTGCCATGAACTTGTGACTTTGTCCTTGTCCGGCGCAACCAGATATCCACAGTTGGCGCTTTTTGCATTTTGGTGCTTTTTCCATTGAAATTTTTAAGTCTGCATATCGCCGATTCTGCTGATTGGATTTTTGTCATTTCGATCTCCATTTATTTATTAAAATGTATTCTATTTTGCAAAATTGGTCTGGGATTTTCTTGTGTTTTCAATTTATTACTGTCGAAGTGCTGCATAAATATACCACAATGAAGGGAGCGTCATGTTCAGTAATAAGTATTTGCAAATGCAAATTTGTTCAAAACTGATTCAATCAAAAAGACAGATTTCCTTGAGTCCACAGATCCACAATTTATTGTATATCACTTTAGGATAGTGTTTCCACAACTATTATGACAGTTCATCAATATTAATTGACAAGTTTGTAGCAGTTCATCAACAGAAGTTCCTAATAAATTCAGCCAACGCGTTTTGTCCAGCGTAGGACTTCATCAGGGCTGAAAGAAAAACAAAACACCGTTCATGTTTCCCATACTACATAATTAAAATCATCTTGATTAATGACACAATTAAAAATGTTAACATTATCATCAACATCCCCAATATATCATTGTCATCAGCATTAACAATGTCCCTCTATCAGGAAGCCTGCCTATATAGCAATCTCAACAAAAGTCAATCATATAAAGCAAATTGCAAACAATTTTTAAAAACAACTAAACACTGTGGAAAAACATATTCATCCTATATGTAGAAAAACTGGACCCTCCAAAACAATCTCATGGTTATTAAATCATAACCGTAAATTAACCAGTTCATTCATGTCACCTAATTGCCTTTCCTGACATTGATCATTCACATTCAACAACGATTTCCCTGTAATTGAAAAGCTTTTTTTCCATGGCTGACAAATCTGTTAATGTGGATACAAATATTTAAAAAACAGAGATGACTATAGCACATTTGCGTGATGTACATTTACTCCTGTCACTGACAGAGGGCGAAAGGTTTGGTGTGGAGGATGTGGTGTCAATGTTAGATATTTCGACGGACTACAGTTGTACCAGTGGTCTGAGGCCAGCTTGTAAGTTCACACCCCAGGGGCCGCAATATGCTGCAATAGATTTTTTTGTACAAAAAACGATGGACGAAATACATAAATTGGAAGTTCATGAGGGAATGGACAAGATGAGCTATAGATCTAAAGAGAACTTGACAAAGGAGGAACGGGGGGCACTGAATGATTTAAGATTTGATAAAAATATAGTGATTTGAGAAGCCGATAAAGGCGGAAACATTGTCATAATGAGGAGGACTGATTACTGCAATGAGATTAGGACTCAGCTCAGTGATACTAATTGCTATAGGAGATTAAAGGAGAACCCTACTAAGGAAGTTAGCAGAAAGGTTATGGATACACTATACTCTTGGAAGGAACAGGGTTTACTGGATGAATCAGAGCTGAAATATCTTAATGTCTTGAATCCTACCTTTCCATTCATATATACCCTGCCGAAAGTTCATAAGTCCATGGAGAAACCACCCGAGAGACCAATAGTGTCAAGTATAGGCAGCCTAACGGAGCATCTATCTGAATTTGTAGATCCATTTTTGAAACCTTTGGTGGTGAATTTGCCCTCATATATTAGGGACACAATGGATGTTCTAAATAAATTACAAGATGTAACATGGGAACCCGGTATGAGTTTTGTGACTCTAGATGTTGTTGGTTTGTATACATGTATTGACAATGAAAAGGGAGAGTTGGCGTTGAGTCATTTCCTGGGGAGTCGCAGTGCCAGTTTACTGGATCATTCTCAAATGATTTTGGAAATTAGTTCTATGATTTTGAAAAACTATTTTTTTCTATTTGAAGGCGATTGGTACCACCAGATCAGAGGGACTGCTATGGGCTCCAAGTTTGCTCCCTCTTATGCTAACCCATTTATGGGTTGGCTTGAGAGGGAGCATGCCTGGAGTCGCAGGACTTGTAAATTGATGGATTTAATTTTATTTTGGAGACGCTTTATTGATGATATTCTTTTGATCTGGAGAGGTACTGTTGAGGAACTCAGGGAATATCATGAATATTTGAACAACAAGAATTGTATTGTTGTATTCACAATGAATTATCGCGATAAAATTGACTTTTTGGATGTGGAACTGTTTATAATAGGGAACACTATTAACAGCAGACTATTCAGAAAAAAGACGGCAACTAACTCGATTCTGAGGGCAGATAGTGCACATCCCCAGGCAGTGATTAGAGGTATCCCTTTTGGGGAGATGGTGAGAATCCGGAGGAATTGTAGCATGGAGGAAGATTTCAGGCTGGAACTTAATGATTTGCGCGAGAGACTGTACTCCATGGGCTATACACATGATTCACTAGAGAAAGCGAAGCATAGGGTATTGTCCATTAAAAGGGACACTACACTAACTCAGAAGGTTAAGCCTCGTATTAATGACAGAATTTCATTTATCACAACATATAGCATGCATCATAATACGATCTTCAAAATCTTGAGTAAAAATTTGCACCTTCTTAGAGGGGTACCTAGCTTGGTACAGGTTATTGGAGACAAACCAGGAGATGCCTCACAATCAAAGATTTGATTACGAGGAATTATTTGGAACCCACCAGGCCACAGGGGGGGAATTGGCTTCCTGACCCACCAAAAGGATTTTTTGTATGTGGCTCATGCAACATATGTAAATTGGGTTTGAATCGAATTAATGAATTTCAATATAATATGAAGAAGGCCTTTTGTATCAATGAATTTATCAACTCCAACAGCAGTTGGGTAATATATGCTCTTCAATGTGAATGTAGCAAGGTTTATATAGGAAGCACAAAAAGGATGCTGAAGTTAAGGATTCAGGAACATAATCGTGCGTTACTTAATCAGGATATCAAGTCAGCAATTTTCCAACATATTAGAGATCACCATGAGAATAGAAAAGGGATTAGGTTCCATGGGATTCAAAGGCTTATTCCCATGGTGAGGGGTGGTGATCTGTTGCTGCGTTTGCATCAGCAAGAAGCACGCTGGATCAGTAGATGCAGGTCTGTATCGTTAGGCTTGAACAGTGACAATGAGTTTCACTATTTTCTGGAGAAATAATTTGTAAAGGACCTGGTTGCATGTGGCCTTTTGGACCTTGTGAATAGGAGTAGAATCAACAGATCTTGCGACGGATTTTTGTTCGCATCAGTTAAATGGAGTTCATTGGGTGTTCGTAGTTTTGATTATTTGATTTGTATAAGGAACAGATCTTGCCATGGATTGTCGTTCACATTTGACAAATGGAGTTTATTGGGTGTTTGTAGTTCTGATCATTTGATTTGTTTATTTGACAATGTAGGACCCCTTCTTTCTAAATAATGAAGTTGGGGACAGTACCCGAGAAGTTGGATATTTAAGGATCGATTTATGTATAGGATTATAGCTTAGTACCCCCTTTTTTACACAATTGAATTTATTGTGTGGTCCAGTGGTACGAATTGATTGACAATGAAATTTTGGGGTGAAACAAGGTTTTGTATATTGATGGTGGACATTGGGTGAAGCAGCATTTCGTTTTAATTTTATTTCTTTGAATATATTGATGTTGGACATTGGTTGAAGCAGCATTTTGTTTTAATTTTATTTCTTTGAATTGAGAGAAATAGGGGCATTCAATAATGTAGCAAGCACCCGACGGCTTTGGTTACACAATAAAGTGACTACGAGATTAATGCAGTAACATACTAGAGTGTGGGTACGACAAATTTGTTAAGTATACTGGGTCAATGTATATAATTGGATGAGAATTCAGGTGGACACGAACCGGAATGAATAGAAAGATGGTGATTGGATAAAACTGTAAGGTGGACAGAGAGGGAAAAGGTAACTTGTAGGCAGTAAGATCTGAAGTGTGCCTGAGCACAATTGGCTCTAGCACGGAATGCGGTGTGGCCGTAAACAACCTTTTTATAACAGGCTGGATGTGATTGGTTGTTTAGTGCGCACAAGCATAGCCTGCATTGGCGAAACAGTGTTTTTTTAATCAACCGAGTGCACCCGAAAGGTGATGAGGACCACAGTGGAAACAGTACTGGCTTTATGCTAATGAATGAGCTTAAGGGACTCACTCATGATCGGATGTGATTAGACTTTTAAGGAGATGGACGCGGGAAGTGCTTTGACAGCTGGATTTATCGGGCCGGCTGCGTGGAATAAGGTTGTCTTAGCTGAATGGGGCTTTAATTGAAGGTGAGCAGGTTTTGGCATGGATTGGAGGCTTTACATAATCTTGGGCTTGCGTTTTGGACCTTTGAATAATAGGTTTATTTTTTGTTTAAATTGTAGGCATTGGACTGAAAATAAGTAAGATGCTTTTACAAGACTACCGTAATGGCTGCTTACAGGGAAATCGTTGTTGATTTTGGATGCGGATATATGTGAGGTGAGCTCAAATAAATATGGGGGATGGGTTTAATGTGGAAACTTTTTTATGATGGAGACTTTGGAGGACTTTGATGTAATAGGTTAAATTTTATTTTCATGCAGAATTACTGATTGGGAATCTGATAGGCATGGATGACTTAATGAAATACGGTGCTCATGACATTTTCGAAACTATTATTTTAGGAGGTACGTTTAAGGGGCCAAGAGGTTATCAGATTAGGAATGGATGGTAAGAGATAAAAGCATTGGGGCAGATGTAATAATCATATTTTATGTATCTCCTTTCTTCTTTAGAAAAATAAAAAAATAGAAATTAGAGTCTTTTGCGTGATAGGTAGAAGTCACACAGAAAGAACACTGAATTATAGGTAGGTGTTATGCATGGGGGCGTGGCTTGACGCGCAACCAAGATGGCCGCAAACCTGTAAAGCTCCGTCTCGTCGGTGCACTTATCCTGCGATTTCTCCTGCAAGGGGCCCCTCCTGGGTGCTGTGAGCCGGGGCAGAGGTGGCCCATTCACCCCCCGACACATCGGCGTGACGATCGGCACGCACAGTCACTGAGCGGCGGCCCGCGACCGTCTGTGAGTTACGGCCGGCGGCTGGGGGAGGCGCTGGAGCTCCGCTGCTGGCTGTGTACCCTACTGCACACCGCGGCTTGCTGAGTGCTCCCTGGGCCGCGGCAGTTGAGAAGCCGGAAGTGGCGGCATGGCGGCGCAGCGGAGATCGTGCCTCTGAGGGGACGTCGCGGGTCTGCTGAGGTCTGTGCCCAGTGCGCACGCCGTGATGTGCCGGCGCCTGGACGATAAGTGAAGCGGGCGGCGACCCGCGCTACGGATGCTGGAAGCAGTCGGCCCTGGGCGGAGGACTTCTTGACTGGGCAAGACGGGAGCAGGATACGCCTGACGCTCCAGCCGGAGGCGCCCAACGGTCCTGAACTCACCAGTGCATGGTCGCCTTGAGGTGGAGGGAGAGGAGACTTGCTCCTTGGAGCGGCGCCCGGCTGCCTACCCCGCAGAGACGGCGGCGGACGTGGGGAACGACGTCGACGCTGTAGTGCCTGCACCCCTGGACGCTCGACCCCCTTGGGGGAACACTGTGGAGGTAACGGGGAGACCAGAACGTGGGGCGCTGCGTGGCGCCCACAGATAGCGCCCATTTTGCTGTCACCCCCACTGCAGGTGCTGGGAACGAGACGACCTGTGACGGGTCATTGCTGGAGGCTGACTGGCGGTATCCCGACGCTCATCTACAGGCAGCGGAGTGGGGGCCCCAGCTGTGCCTCGCTGCGAGGTGAGGCGCCGGCAGAGCCCGGGTCACTGGGCGTGGAGATCCATGCGTGAGGAAGCGGGGTCGCGGAGGACCACGGAGGAGCTTGGCGAGTGGCCTCTGGGGGCCGCCGCGGTCCTGTGCCCAGGGAAAGTCGAGGGGTACGTCACCTGATCGGAGGCCACCCAGCTGCTCAAGTTGGACTTGGACATTTCCCCCCCCTTTTTGGTGCTGCGGACCCGCGATTGTGGCAGTGGGCCTGAGATGACGGCGACTTTGGGGAGGAGAGACCCGCTGCGGCTGGGCTAGACTTGTCCACTGGTTACCTAGACTGCGGGCGGATGTCCATTGCACAGCAACTGGTCATGGACCGGCTACGCAATGCCCCGAGGGACAGCCAGGCACCGGCGGCCAACCCGGGCCACGTCTCGGCGCCTGGAGACCCTGGCGCGACCCCACACACTGAGCTGCTGGCAGCTAAACTGGATTCGGTGCTGGCTGCAGTGGAGCGGATCGGCTCCTCGCTCGAGCAGACGAGGTCATCGCTGGAGGCCCGCATCGATAAGGACACGGTTGACTTCACATTGCTCCACGCGGACCACCTCAAGTTGGCGGACAAGGTGACGCTGCAGGGGCAAACTCTTCAGGAAGTGCAACCTGTCGTAACCATCCACACAGCCGCCCTCCAAGACCTAATTGACCGCGTCCATGCAATGGAAGATCGTGTGGACGATGCCGAAGGGCGTTCTCGGCACAGTAATGTGCGAGTGGTGGGCCTGCCAGAGGGCGAGGAGGGGCGACAGCCGGAACACTATGTGGAAGAATGGCTGCGCAATTTGATAGGACCTGAGAAACTCTCGCCGCACTTCGTGGTGGAACGAGCCCACAGGGTCCCAACGCAGAGGCCCAGCCCAGAGTCCCGACCTCGACCCTTCTTGTTGAAGCTCCTTAACTACCGGGACAGAGATGTGGTGCTCCGCGAGGCCAGGAGGATTGGCGACATCACCGTTGGCAGCGGGCAGGTGCACTTCTTCCCGGACTATACCGCCTTGGTGCAGAAACGCCGCGGCAACTATCTGGCGGTAAAGCGCCGCCTGCGTGAACTGGAGATATCGTATGCCCTACTGTTCCCTTCACGTCTGCGGGTGGTTACCACTGATGGCAACCGCTTTTTCGATACCCCATCCGAGGTCTGGGACTGGTTGGAAGAAACTGGGTGCAGTAATGGCCAGCGACCGCAGAGTTTGGAGACAGCCGCGCAGCGTGGCAGGAGGTCTCGGCGACACAAGGGGAAAGGACACTGACGAGAGGAGGGACGGGGCCTGGGGGTGGCTCCCAGCCCGGAGAGGAGTAGAAGAACAAGTTACTTACCTTCGGTAACGATGTATCTGTAAGAAACATTAGTTAGTTAGATTCCTCACCTTAGAATGTCCCCAGGCGTCAGACTGGATCCGGAAGATTTTTCGTCAGCAATACCCCTTGCGCGTCGCTAGGCGTCGTCTGCGGCTCCGCGTCCGTCGTCGGCGTCGTGCGCCGGAATGACGTCGTCGGAGTACTTAGACGCCGCCCTCGCGCGCTGACGTCAGTTCTTGTAACTAGCTTTCCGCGCCAGGAACGCAGAGCCATGCAAAGACCGACACTGGTGCCAAAAAATAAAATCTAGGGGCCTGAAAAGGATAACCTTAACCCTAGATGTCAGTTCGCAGAACGGGGAGGATGGGTGGGTCGGTGAGGAATCTAACTAATTAATGTTTCTTACAGATACATCGTTACCGAAGGTAAGTAACTTGTTCATCTGAAAGAAACACGTTAGTTAGATTCCTCACCTTAGAATAGATACCCAAGCAATACCATCCCCGGTGGTGGGTCTGCGAACCAAGATCACACCAGAAAGTCCTGGAGGACAGAACGGCCAAAGAAGCCATTCCCTCCAGACTTGGCTGTCAAGGCAATAATGCCTGGCAAACGTGTGTAACGAAGCCCACGTCGCCGCCTGACAGATGTCCTGCAAAGGGACTCCCCGTCCCAAAGCAGTAGTAGCCGCTGTGGCCCGAGTAGAATGGGCGCGCAGCCCAACAGGAGGGTCCTTTTTTGCCAAAGAATAGCAAATTTTGATACACAAAACGACCCACCGAGAGATGGTCCGTTTGTGCACAGCTTTCCCCTTCTTAGCGCCCACGTACCCAACAAAAAGCTGGTCGTCCACCCGGAACTGTTTTGTGCGGTCTAGATAAAAGGAGAGCGCACGTTTTGGGTCCAGACGGTGGAGCCTCTCTTCCTCTTTGGAAGGATGCGGAGGCGGAAAGAAGGTGGGCAAGGTGACAGACTGCCCAAGATGAAATGGAGTCACCACTTTCGGAAGAAAGGAAGGACGAGGCCGAAGGACAACCTTGTCCGGATGAACAGAGAGAAAAGGAGGCTTTGAAGATAAAGCATGGAGCTCACTCACCCGTCTAGCCGAGGTGATGGCTACCAGAAAAGCAGTCTTAAGAGTCAGAAGACGAAGAGGACAATGGTGAAGAGGCTCGAAGGGAGCGCCCATCAGGAATGTCAAGACCAGATTCAAGTCCCACTGAGGCATTACAAAAGGGACAGGAGGGAACGTGTGAGTAATGCCTTTTAGAAAGCGTGTAACCACAGGGGACTTGAAAAGAGAAGGCTGATCAGGAAGCCGCAAGAAGGCGGAGATGGCAGCAAGATAACCTTTCAGGGTGCCCAGGGCAGAGCCCTGCCGGGCCAGAGAAAGAAGAAAGAGGAGAACCTCAGAAAGAGGGGCGGAAAGGGGATCCACAGCCTTTGCTGTGCACCATGCCACAAATCTGTTCCACCGGCAGGCGTATACCGTCTTTGTGGAGGGACGCCTGGCTGCCAGAATGATATCACAGACTTCAGGAGGCAAGTCAAATGGCATCAACTGCCGCCGCTCAATCTCCACGCATGGAGGTGGAGGCTGGACAGGTTCGGGTGGAGGACCGTCCCCTGCTGCTGCGACAGAAGATCCTCCCGAAGGGGCAGACGTATCGGGGGATCGGTCAACATACTGAGTAGCTCGGGATACCAGTATCTTCGTGCCCAATCCGGAGCCACCAAGATGACTTGGGCCCGGTCGTGCCTGATCTTCTTCAGCACTCTGGGCAGAAGTGGTATAGGCGGAAAGGCGTACAACAGACCGCAACTCCACTCGTGACGAAAAGCGTCGCCGAGCGAGTGCCGCCTTGGAAATTCCAACGCGCAGAACTGCTGACATTGCGCGTTCTCTTCGGTGGCGAATAGATCTAACCAAGGCTCTCCCCACTGCTGAAAGAGACCTTGCGCCACTTCGGAGTTCAGACGCCATTCGTGATCCATCATGCACCGGCGGCTGAGTTCGTCCGCTATGGCGTTCAGAGAGCCCGCCAGATGTTGAACCACTAGGGTGACGCCCTGGTGTTCCAGCCATGTCCAGAGGCGCAGAGCCTCCTGACAAAGGGTCCACGACCCCACCCCGCCCTGTTTGTTGCAATACCACATGGCGGTGGTGTTGTCCGTGAACACCTGCACGACACTGCCCCTGACAGAGGGAAGGAAGGCTTTCAGTGCAAGTCGGATCGCTCTCAAATCCAACAGGTTGATGTGGAGACGAGACTCCGCCGGAGACCAGAGGCCTCTGATCTCTGCCTCTCCCATATGGCCACCCCATCCCAGGAGGGACGCATCCGTCACTACGACATGCTCCGGTTGGGGAAGGGAGAGGCTCCTGCCCATGACCCAATCGCGGTCCGTGAGCCACCACTGCAACTGCTGTGCAGTGCCCTCCGAGATCAAGACATGGTCGGACAGGTTGCCGTGATGCTGGGCCCACTGAAACTTCAGGTCCCACTGCAGAGCCCGCATGCGCCGCCTGGCGTGATGCACTAGTAGGATGCAGGAGGCCATCAGCCCCAGAAGCCGCAACACTAGCCTGACCGAAACCCAGGATAGAGGCCGAAAGATGGGAATCAGGGCCTGTATATCCCGGACCCGCTGTTCCGGTGGATAGACCCGGAACCGCGCCGAATCGAGAACTGCTCCGATGAAGAGGAGCTTCTGAGAGGGACTCAGGTGTGACTTCGGCACGTTGATGGAAAATCCCAGCAAATGCAGGAGATCCGCCGTAGTCTGGAGGTGGGAGACGACTGCCTGGGGCGAGCCCGCCTTCAACAACCAGTCGTCGAGATAGGGGAAGACTGGAACCCCTGATCTGCGCAGATGAGCTGCGACCACCGCCATCACTTTCGTGAACACCCGAGGGGCACTGGTGAGGCCGAAGGGGAGCACGGTAAACTGAAAATGCTCTTGGCCCACCGTGAACCGCAGGTAACGCCGGTGGGCCGGCAGGACGGGGATATGGAAATATGCGTCCTGCAAGTCCAACGCTACCATCCAGTCTTCGGGGTCTAGGGCAGCTAGAACCTGAGCCAAGGTTAACATCTTGAACCTTTCCTTTCGGAGGAAGGCATTGACGTTCCGGAGGTCCAAGATGGGGCGTAGGCCCCCTTTGCCCTTCTTGGGAACCAGAAAGTAGTGGGAATAACAACCACGACCTACTTCTGGACTCGGAACGCGCTCGACGGCCCCCTTGGCCAAGAGGGCCGAAACTTCCTCGCGGAGAAGATTCAAATGATCCCCCGAGATACGGTGGTGCTGCGGTGGCATGGCTGGAGGGGTCGTCTCGAAGGGGAGGGAGTAGCCCCTTCGGACGATTTGCAGCACCCACCTGTCCGATGTAATGGACCACCAGTGGAGCAGGTGATGGCGAACTCTGCCGCCCACTGGCGTGGAATGGGCCTGAAAGCTCGGACTAGGAAGGCTTTGAGGCGGATGCTGCCGGGGTGGATGTGGGCTGACCACGTCGTCCTCCAGATCCGCCACGGCGGAAACGACGTCCGCGACCGAGCGCAGGTTGGTTCTCCGGCTGGTGGCTGGGCGGACGTGAGGAGGCGCCCCTTCCTTGGCCACGAAAGGGGCGAAAAGCGGAGGTGTGCGCCCGCGGAGCCGAGAGGCCCAAGGACTTGGCCGTAGCCCGGGAGTCCTTAAAGCGGTTCAGCGCACTGTCCGCCTTCTCACCAAACAGGCGAGTGCCATCAAAGGGCATGTCCATGAGGGTGTTCTGGACATCCCCGGAAAATGACGTGGACCGCATCCAGGCGTGGCGGCGGAGCGCCACCATGGTGGAAATCGCCCGACCCAGTGAGTCCGTGGTGTCAAGCCCACATCGTATGGCGTGCCGCGCTGCATCCCTCCCATCGGCCAAAGCCTGGGTAAGACGTGTCCGGACCTCCTCCGGACACAGGGGCAGCACGTCCTCCACCGTATCCCACAGAGAATGGGAATAACGGTCCAAGAGACAGGCGGTGTTCAAAGACCGCAGGCCCAAACTAAGGGACGAGAACAGTTTCTTGCCAAACTGCTCGAGTCTCTTGGAATCCCGGTCCGGCGGAGCGGTCGGGAAGGAGGATTGGGAGGTAGAGGCCTGGATAACCAGACTCTCGGGGGTGGGGTGTTGGGACAGGAAACTGGGGTCGCCCGGAGCAGGGCGGTGGCGCCTGGCAACGTTCCTATCCACAGGAGGAACTGTGGAGGGCTTGGACCAGGTGCCCTGCAGAACGTCAGTGAGGGCCTCATTGAACGGCAGCAGAGGCTCAGTGGAGCTTGCTGCGGTTTGAAGCACCTCAGTGAGGATGTTAGTCCTCACAGCCACGGCAGGCAGCTCGAGCCCAAGGGCTGCGGCCGCCTTGCGCAGCACCACAGAAAATGCTGCACCCTCCTCCGAAGCCACAGTCGGAGGAGAAGTGAATCCAGTGTCTGGCGAGGTATCCAGACCACTGGCCTCCCCCAGTTCATCTGCCCAGTCCTGTGAAAGCTGCGACTGAACAGCCATAGGGTCCTCGAACCCCTCCCAGTCGCCCCCGTCGTCCGATTCCTGATAAACAGGAGGAATGATCGGAGCCGGACTGTAGAGATGATAGGTCTCAAGCGGCGCCGGACGCGGCGTCGGTCGACGCCGTTGCGGCGCCGGGTCCGGAATAGGGCTAAACTGGGGTTGGACGCCGTCCGGAGTCGGCACCAAAGGCGTCGGCGTCGGCGGCACCGGAGGTGTAGGCGTCTGCGCCGGCGGCGCCGGTGACGGCATCGGTGGTTCATTCGCCGGCGCCGGTGGAGGAGTGGTTAGGTCAACCGGCGTCGACAGGGGCCCAGGCATGGGCTCCGCGGGGACCTGCGGCGTCGAGACCGGAGTCGTCAACGGCGCCGGGGCCGAAGCCGCCGGCAGGCAAGGTCGCCCAGTCGAGTCCGCGGGGCCCGAAGGCGCGCCAGCGGGCGTCGACGGCGGGGCCAGGCTCCTCATGGCCGAGAGGAATGCACTGACCTCCGCCAGCGTCGCGTTAGTCCCAGGGACCGGAGGGTATGGGGACGGGCGCGGCGCCTGCGGCTCCACCGGAGCCGCGGGGGTGGAACCACCCGGACCCTCGGCCGAGTCGCGCGACCGGCGAGGGGAGTCCGAAGAGCGATGTCGCCGCTTGGACTTCTTAGAGCGTTTGGACTTACCCGACGACTTGGAGCCCGACGATCGATGGTGGCGTCGACTAGGGCTCCGCGAGCGATCCTTGGACCTCCTCCTGGACCGGGATCGCGCACGACGCGGAGCCGAGTGGCGAAGCTCGAGAAGCTTGCGGGACCGCTCCCGCCGAGCCTTCGAAGTCAGGGCCTGGCAATCGGAGCACGACTCCGCGTCGTGGTCGGGGCCTAAACAGTAGAGGCACCGGCGGTGGTGGTCGGTCACCGACATCAGTCGATGGCAATCCTCGCAAGCCTTGAACCCAGGCATCCTACCGGCACCAGATGTCGACAGACAAGGATCAAAAGTGATCAAAAAAGATTTAGTCAAAAAAGACTAAAAGGGGTAGCTCTCCCGGATCTGCGCTTACTGGCGCGGAAAAAAGAAGAACTGACGTCAGCGCGCGAGGGCGGCGTCTAAGTACTCGGACGACGTCATTCCGGCACACGACGCCGACGACGGACGCGGAGCCGCAGACGACGCCTAGCGACGCGCAAGGGGTATTGCTGACGAAAAATCTTCCGGATCCAGTCTGACGCCTGGGGATATTCTAAGGTGAGGAATCTAACTAACGTGTTTCTTTCAGATTGGAACGACAAGAAGCACTGGCAGCGGTGGCTACCCTCGGGTCCCCGGACAGTAAGAGAGGAGAGACTGCCCGGGAGCGGGGTGACCCGATGACCAGCGGACCAAGTAATGTAGTGCGAGAGCAAGGGGGAGTCTGGGGTCATCGCAAAGTGTAATCCCCTGAGGCGGGTTCTGAAGCCCACAGATTGACACCTCTTGGCTCAAGCCCGTGTGGTCAACGGAGTGGTGAGCTATGGACAGGAGGGGACTTGTTATTGGATCTTTGGGGGGTTGGCAGGAAAGGAGAGATGGGGTGGCGGCCGAGCTCATGTTCCCCTGCAGTGGGGTGGGCACCTGAGACGATGTATGTTCGCACACGTAAGATTCAGTTGTGGGGGTCCTACACTCCCCGAGCTTGTACTGCGCCACGGTCACGGGAGTCCCTTACATCACATATACACAGGCACCTCTGTAGGGGAGCACCCACGCGCAGCGACTACCACTCGCCTGCCCCATTAGCCACAATTGGGCTTCGTTACGCTTTGTGAGCATTGCCTCATGGTTTGGACGAATACCCGTAGAGGGGTTCGCCCTGGTGGTTACATTGGCCTGTTTGGCTTGTTTATGCACACGGTTCCATGTTTGTGCGTTGTTGTTTTGATGGGTTTACATTACAGCTCACTAAATAGTCAGGTGAAGGCCCACCGCTCCCCGCCCTGAGGGGGCGCCCTTAGCCCCCGCCACAGACTAACACTTAGGATTTCCGCATGGCCGTTACAAATGTAGTCACATGGAATGTTCGAGGTATGCATACGCCAGCGCGTAGATACTCAGTCTATGCATACATGCAGCGACACGCAGTGGCAATAGCTCTCCTGCAGGAAACACACATGATGTCGAGGGAGCTGGGCAGGCTGCGCGCGCGCTGGAGGGGGCAGGTGTATGGCACTACATGTTCGGCGCACGCTAGAGGCACGCTGATATGGGTGAGGGCGGGAACCCCGTTTGTCTGTTTGAAGGCGCTGGTAGACCCAGATGGGAGGTACACCTTAGTACACGGGAGAATTGATGGGCAGCAAGTGCTACTGGGGTCCCTTTATGCGCCGAATGTAGAACAGCCATCCTACCTGGCCGGTCTGTCGGCGGTACTGGCGCCATTCGCTGGCCTTCCCTGGCTCCTGGGGGGAGACTTTAATTCTGTACTTGATGTACACATGGACCGATCCTTCCCGCCCCTGCGGGGCACACAGGTGGGGTCGAACGCCAGAGCCCTTACCACCTGGTTGTCACATTGGACTCTGATTGACCTGTGGCGGAATGTCCACCCGGACGACCGCGTGTATTCATACTACTCACCGGTTCACAACCTCTATGTCCGGTTGGACAGGGTGGTGGGCACCCATTCGGTGCTTCCGTGGGTGATTCGTGCGGAATCCATGCGCCGGACGCACTCGGACCACAACCCCCTCATCCTGGGGCTTCGGTGGCAGCCTGATAGACCTCCGGTTCCGACATGGCACCTTCAGATGGCGGCCCTGGAGGATTCGAAGTTCCGAGCCTCCCTGGGCACAGTGATTGAACAGTATTTTGACCTTAATGAGGGCTCCACTGACAGCGAGCTGATAGAATGGGACGCCCATAAAGTGTATATTAGGGGGCACTGTTTGGGCGCGACGTGGAATATTCTAAAGCAGCTGGCGTGTGCTCTTGCTGTCCTGGAGTCCCGCCTCCTCTCGTGCGAACTACGTGGGGAAGGTGGGGGTACGGACTCGAGTCGTTTACTGGAACTCCGGGCACGCCATGCCGAACTACTAGACCGGCTCCGCTGCCTTAACTACGCGGCTCACTCGGCCCGGGTGCACGCTGCGTCAGTTAGGGCCGGGCGACTCCTGGCTTGGCTGATTAGACAGGAGACTGCTCATGCTCCAATAGGAGCCATTGCTGGTCCTGATGGCACGCTGGTCCATACACAATGGGAAATTCACCAGACGTTCACGGCGCACTATACCTCTCTGTACCGGTCAACGTGAAGGAGGCGAGCGTGTGACCTGGATGAGTTCTTGGCAACGGTGGAATTACCCGTGGTCCCGGAGGAGCATCATGCATCCCTGGAATGCCCCCCCACAATAGACGAGATAGGGGATGCCATCTCCTCTTTAGCTACGGGGAAGGCGCCGGGGCCGGACGGGCTTCCGGCGGAATATTACAAATCTTACCGAGAGTCACTGATACCAAAACTCCACAGCCTTTACTTGACCGCCCTAGAGGACGGCACTCTACCAGAATCGTTGAAGGAGGCCTATCTGATCTCCCTACTTAAGCCAGGACGAGACGCCACTCAGCTGGGGTCCTATCGCCCGCTCGCCCTGCTCAATACGGACTATAAAATCCTGGCGAAGATACTGGCGGAGACGCTGGTGCCAGTGGTGCCCACGCTGGTGCACAGCGATAAAAATGGCTTTGTGCCCAAACGCAGCACCTCTCTTAATTTGCGGCGGTTTTTTCGTGTAATGGAGGAGAGTACCCGACACTGGCCCAGAGCAGGCTGTCTGGTCTTGGACCTGGAGAAAGCCTTCGATTGTCTGGAATGGGGGTACCTGGTGACGACGCTGTCGCGATCCGGACTGGAGCTTGGCTTTCTCCAGCTTGCGGCTCTTCTGTACAAAGATTCCTACGGTACGAGTGCGCACTGGTCCGTATATCTCGGACCCCATCAAAATCGGCCGTGGCACTAGGCAGGGATGTCCGCTGTCACCCCTCCTGTTTGCGCTTGCAATGGAGCCGTTGGCAGCGACGCTCCGTAAGGATTTGGCAGATGGCATCCCGCTGGGAGATGCGACACACCAGGTGTCCCTTTATGCGGATGACCTCCTAGTATTTGTTAGGGACGTGTCTTCTATCCCTGCGGGGCTGGAACGTATCCTGTCCACCTTCGAACAGCTCTCGGGACTCCGAGTGAATGCAGCCAAATCCTGCCTGTATGCCTTCAGAGACGACACTCGAGACCCTGATTATCACCTCAGCGGGGTACGGGTACAGTGGCAGCCGGACACCTTTCGCTATTTAGGTGTCCAGATCTTTCGCCGGCCGGCAGATTTGGTGGAGGGTAACCTGGGACGAGCCGTGATGGCGATCCGGACTCAGATGGCATTCTGGAGCACACTTGCCCTCTCGGTCACCGGCCGAATAGCGCTAGTCAAAATGGTAGTACTGCCTCGTCTGCTGTACTACTTTGCCAATCTGCCGGTGTACATACCGGCGTCCTTCTTCACGAGCTTCACGCGCTCCCTCCGAGACTTTATATGGGAAGCAGCGCGCCACAGGGTCGCGTTGCCCAAACTGTGTCTCCCCGTAGGCCAGGGCGGGCTTGTGATGCCATGTCTTGAACATTACTACTTGGCAGCGCAGTTGCAATGGGTGGCCCGGTGGCTGGCGGACAGATGTCGTGAGGACACTGTGACGGCGGGGAGCCCTCCGCTGGCGTTGGCTGAGCTCCTTCGGATCTTTCATCCGACAACGGGTGCTCTGCGGCCCAAGCCACTGCTGTTAGTGGTGGCGTGTAAATGCTACCCTAGAAGTCTCCGGCTTACCAGTACCAGGCACCCTTACGCCCCGGCTATACCCGTGGAGGGCTCCCCTTGTGGGCGGGGCACGCTTGGGGCTGCAGAATTGAGGGACTGGCATGCGGCGGATATCCACACTTTGGAGGACCTATACCATGAGGGAGGCCTTCTGCCATTCACGACCCTTGCAGAGGAGATGGGGCTGGCGCAGGGCCAGTTCCTCCGCCATCGGGCACTGATAGAGACGCTGGCAGGTCACTGGGGAGACTTACGGGAAGAGCCGGAGCAGCACTTAGTGGTGCAATATCTTCATGTCATGGGCCGAGGGGGGCACCTGATTAAATGGTTCGCCGCGGCCTTGCGAGCGCATGCGGCGCCGAGCCTAGGGGCATTGCACGAGAAATGGGAGGTGGACCTTGCTCGCCCTATGGTGGATAAAGAATGGGAGTGGGCGCTACAGGGGCCGAGGAGGGTGCCTAGAAATATGAGATTCCGCCAAATACAGTTCTTCGTCCTGCATAGGACCTACCTTACGCAGGCTGCCATTAACAGATATTTCCATCGCGTGGATGCATGCTGACCCCGTTGTACGGAGGTGGATGCTGACCTGCTTCGCATGCTGTGGGGTTGCCCGAAACTGCACACATACTGGCAGACGATACACGGGGTGCTCTGGAGGTGCACGGGGCGGGAGCTTCCCTCTGAGTGGACTACTTACTTGTTGCACCTCTTTCATAGGCCACCCCCGGCTAAGGTTGCCTCTCGTTTTATAGATCTGGGGATCATAGTGGCGAAGCGACTTATCACCAAGCGCTGGAAGGCAGACACTGCGCCGCATGTGCGGGCATGGCGCGGCTCTTTTCTGGTCTGGGCAAAGGCGGAGGAAGTGGCACTTCGGCGGGAGGAAACACTGGGCCTTAGGGTGACGCCAATTGCATCCCAATGGGGGGAGATGCTGCAGGTCTTGCTACAATCGGAGGGGGTGACCCTGGCAGGGGACAGTGGTGAGCTGCAGGAGCTACGCTAGACGCTAGGGGGCTGTCTGCCCTGACGGGGTGTCACGACGCTGGGTATGACTACTTTGACACCGATGACAGTGCAGGCCGCGGCTCGGATAATAGTGAACGAGGTACTCCTGGAGGCGGGGACCGGTGGGGAGGAACCCGTCGGGAGAGGGGTATGAGGGGAGGGGCTTCTGGACTAGAAACTGAGAGCTGCTGTTGGATGTTGTTTTAGTTGCTACGCTGTGGAGGGGACAGCTACCCAGTTGCAGAATGGGGAGTTTAGCACTGTTTGAATATCTGTTTGGGGGAGCACTGGGAAACATACGCATTTAGCGACAGAGACAGCGGTATGATGATCTCCACAAGTGCTGAGATCACAAAATCACGCGTGGTGATAGATATACTGATAGCCTCACAGGTTGCAGCTTTGGACAATGCTACATGCCACTCATTTGGTATAACATGGTCAGATTGTATGTGATGTGTACTGAGACTTTACCATACGATAGATGTAACTATGCTCTGTGCCAATCTGAGATGTACTGTATGATTCTACTTGCAATCTTAATAAACAGATTTCTAAATAAATAGGTAGGTGTTATGCATTTCTGTCCTAGCACTATAAAGAGGATTTTAGGATAGAGCTAGGGAGGGGGCGTGGCTTGACGCCCAAGGAGTATGGACGCGTCTCCGTGAGGCTCCCGGTCCCGGAGCGGAGAAGTGCAATTTCGCGATGATTTCTAGGGAAGCAGCTGGCAGCAGTTAGCATAGGAATTGCTCCTGCGTCGCGCACCATGGTTTTCGAACAGATTTGAGACGATTACTCTGCCTTTGTCAGGTAATTAGTGTCTGCTCGTCTCAGCAGCAGCGCGACCGCCATTTTGTTTTTCGGCGGAATGGCTTCTCCTTTTACGAGCTTTCACCACAAGGCGACCTAAGGACAGAACTCCAGTGGCAATCGATATCTCCTCTACTCATGATGTCCGAATGACCTTTTTTCCTGGTTTTTTTTTCTGTCGCTGTCTCCAGTTCTACCTCAGCCTGCATGGATGCTAGCAGTGGCCGCCATCTTAGGTAATGATTCGTCCCATTGCTGGCTGGATCTGCACAGTTTTTGCCTGTAGCCCACGAAGTTTTCCTGCTGTTACTCTTTATGACCACTTTTTGGGCGGATTGGGGCTTCTGGTAACCGTATTGGCAAATGATTTCTGATCCTCGCCTCCACCCTGCTTGCTGCCTCACGACCAGCTAAACGTGTACCATAGTCGGTGGATTCTTCTTTTTCCCTTTTTCTTTTTTGCGTGGCGTGCCTTGCTACTGGCCCTGCTAGTTGATGGGCAGGACACGGGGCGCTCACACCAGTCCGTCCCTGCCGCCACGTTCTTTTATCAAAAATTCTACTTTATTCTCACAACTCTCCAAGTTGGAAGATTCGCAGTTATCTGAGGAAGAAGACAAGCATTCGAAGATGGATTCTGTACCCGCTACAACTGCCAAGTCGAATGTGAAGAGGCTAAAAAAAGACCCTCCCTCGCCTCCCAAAGCATCCTCGGACATCTCCATGGAACTTTTGCTACATGAGATAAGGGCTCTCAGACCCTTTATGGAGGAAACAAATTCCACACTACAAGCTCTCTCTGACAAATGGGGGCAACTCGATACAAGGCTTACAGCGGTTGAACATGATGTTGCCACTTTTATCGACACTACTAAAACGGTTCCTGTCATGCACTCGCAAATTGCCACCCTCCAGAAACAGGTTGAAGACCTCGAAAACCGCAACCGGAGGAACAACCTCCGCATTTTTGGCCTGGGGGAGGGACTTGAAGGGAGTGACCCCATTGCGTTCTTTAAGACTTTCCTCCCTAAAGTCCTTCACTTGTCAGACGGAACTATGCTCAACATCCAGCGAGCCCACAGGCTAGGGCGCGCTCCTTCGGCTGGCTCCTCTCCCCAGCGACCGAGGGGGGTCATTATCTATTTCTTAGAGTACACGGATTTGCTAAAGGTGTTGGCGGCGGCCAAAGCTCTTCAGCGTGTCACATGGTCAGGCTCCACGCTATTTTTTGCGCAGGATTACTCTAAGGCCACTGCTGACAGACGCAAAGCTTTCCTGAATCTTCGACCTGATCTTCGTTCTATGGGGGCCAGATTTGGCCTCTTTCACCCTTGTCTTTTCAAGGTTACGTACAATAATAGGACCACGACTTACGAAGATCCCGGGCGCCTGCAGAGCTTTATTGATTCACACAGGATGGATGCTACCACCTCTGCGGAAACATCCTCCTCACATGTTGCTTAATTGCTACTCAACAGTTGTGCTTTTTTCTCATTCTTCCTGCTCCACAGTCTCTCCACTCGCTAGGCGAAGTTGTTTTCATTCTATTTTATATAATAGTGCCAGCTTTTTGTGCTGATTTCCACTGCATTAATGGTTTTGCATTGTTACAGTAATGTTCTTCAATATTTTTTCTTTTTTAGGCTCGTACTTTCCTAGTTCATATTTCTTTTTTTTCCCTCACAGTTGCTTCCTGAGATTAATTCTTGTCACATGTTCTTGTCTCACAGTTATGATGTCTCCTCATGCGGTCTTCCACGTTCCCCATCGGATCCTCCCTGGACGTGTGTCTGCTCCATGTGGTTTCACCCACCCTCCCACTCATTCTCTCCTTTTGTAGGTATGTTTTACATTTTGTTTTGCGTCCTCGCTGTTGTAATGTTTTTGTTTTGGTTCTGTGTTCTTTCATTCGTATCTCATTGCCTTTATGGTATCCCTACTGCTCCGACTCCCTCTCTCTTACTTATCTTTATTCTCTTCTCAATCCTTGCTCTGTCTCTTTCCTCTGTTCCTCTCTTTAATCAGAAGATCTCTTTTGTGCCATGCATTTTTTCCATTTTCTACGGATTCTGCACTGCATTGACTTTCTGCTTTCTAATTGCATTTTGTTTTACTTATGATTGCTCATGTCTTTGAAACTAATTACTTGGAACGTTAGGGGTTTACATTCTCCCATTAAACGGCAAAGGATCTTAACCCATCTGGCCAAATTAAATGCGGACATTGTCTTTCTGCAAGAGACTCATCTTTCCGCTGATGAATCGTTAAAGCTGAAAAGGGGCTGGGTGGGGGAGGTCTTTTTCTCTCCTGGGGATGGCAAAAGGAATGGTGTGATGATTCTTTGCCGTAAATCTCTCTCGTTTACATTATTGTCTCAGAATTCAGATGTTAATGGACGATGGTTAAATGTCAAATTGTCCTTTAAAGGGGTTCCTGTATCTTTGTTCAATGTATATGCCCCAACATGCGGAGAACCATCCTTTTGGTCCACCTTAGCAGCTCAGATTGCCCTTGGTTTGGAAGATAATTTTATTTTTGCTGGTGATTGTAATCAGGTTTTTGACCCCTTTATAGATAGAAACTCCAAAGTCCCTTATATCCCCAACAAACCCCAGAAATCTTTTGTGCGAGTTATCTCCCAACACCAACTTTTTGACGCCTGGCGTCTCTGTAATCCAACCACCAGGGAGTACACCTTCTATTCCCCCTCACATCATACCCAATCGAGAATTGACTACATTTTTGTTTCTCATTCTATCTCACAAACCCTGACGCAAGCAGAAATTGGCCCTATCTTGCTATCAGATCATGCCCCTGTGTCAATTGTATTCGAAATTCTCCCTCGAGCCACAGGTCCTAAGAGATGGCGCTTTAACAATGCCCTCCTTCTGGACCCGAAATTTACCACAGCTTTTACTACTTTTTTTGAAGAATTTTTTGTGTTTAATACTGACCAGTCCATGCCCTTTTCCACCATCTGGGATGCTTTCAAGGCCTCAGCGAGAGATTTCGTAATTGGCTTTGTTGCAAAGAGGCGGAAACTTTCCCGCAAATTTACTGCTGACCTTTTACGGGACATCAAAACACTGGAACACTCCTTTTACACCTCGCACTCGAGCCAATCCCTTACGGCCCTCATTAACGCCAAATTAGCATTTAACAAAAAGTCTACGGAGGATGCTTCTTTGTACTTATTAAAGTCCAGTGCTAAATTTTATGGGGGCAAAAACAAGGCAGGAAAGATTCTGGCTAACTACCTGAAAGTTAAACAGAACAGACTCAATATTGAGTCTATTTATGATGAATGCCTGGATTTAAAATTTAAAGATTCGGATATTCTGAACGAATTCTCCCTATTTTATAAATCCCTATACACCTCGGAATCGCAGCCCTCTGATGACTCTCTTTCCCAGTTTTTTTAAACACTTCAGACTCCTCCCTGTCATCAGTCGGATCTCACTCTCCTGGAATCCGATCTAACGCACCAAGAATTGTCAGCGGCACTCCAGCTGCTCAAGAAAGATAAGGCGCCGGGGCCTGATGGCTTTACAGTAGAGTTCTTCCAACACTTTTCTAAGCTCTTATTACCCAAGTTGCACTCCCTCATAGCCTCCTTTAACACACTGGGGTGCTCTTCAGGCACCTTTTCGGAAGCACACATATGTTTGATACCGAAGGAAGGGAAAGACCATAGACACTGCAAAAATTATAGGCCTATTTCTCTGGTTAATATAGATTATAAGATCTTCTCAAAAGCCCTAGCCGTACGTCTTGACTCCTACTTGCCTGACTTACTAGAAGCGGAACAGTCGGGCTTTGTTAAAGGCAGATTTATCACGGACAATACGAGACTTCTCTTTGACGTCTTGACCAAATCCTCGTCCTCGAAGCACCCCCTAGCGGCAATAGCGCTCGACGCCGAGAAGGCGTTTGATAGGGTCGAATGGAAGTACTTGTTTCATACCCTTCGTTGGTTTGGCTTCGGTCCCAAGTTTGTGTCCTTGATCTCTCTCCTTTATTCCAACCCGCGTGCGGCTATTTGCGCCAATGGCCTGATATCCTCATATTTTGATTTGGGCAGAGGAGTCCGTCAGGGGTGTCCTCTCTCCCCTTTTCTTTTTAATCTAGCTCTGGAGCCCTTTCTCTCTAAGCTTCGCCAGAACCCAAATTTATTCGGCTTTCAATCAGCGAACATTCACCTTAAATTAGCTGCCTATGCAGACGACATTTTGCTTTTCATGTCCAACCCTAGTGTTTCTGTTCCTGCCTTTTTGACAGATGTACAGGCATATTCCAACATCTCTGGCTACAAATTGAATAGCGATAAGTGTGAGATTCTCCCCCTGACCAAGTACACTTTTAAAGCAGATTTCAGCGCCTCAAATTTTACGTGGAGCCCCTCTCATATTAGATATTTAGGCATGTATATTACTCCCTCAATATCTGACACAGTAGCGCTATGTTTAAACAAATGTCTACAAAAAATCACTGATTTAACGGCCAGATGGCATCCACTGTACTTATCGTGGTGGGGCCGGCTGGACACCATAAAGATGATGCTTGCACCCATTGTACTATACACCATATCCAACATTCCAGTCCCCATTCCGGCCAAATTCTTTAAAAAAATTAATTCCGCCCTCTCTTCCTTCTTGTGGAATTCAAAGCGACCTCGTATGTCATTAGCTAAGTTGATTCGCCCAAAAGCTGAGGGAGGAGTTAATTTTCCTGATTTTCAGGTTTATCAAAAAGCTTTCCTTCTACGACAAGCCTCACTTTGGTTGCTGGACCCCTTGGAAAATTGCCCTCTATGGCTTAGGATAGAGCGTCTTTACCTCTCTCCTTTCTCCTTCCCTGAATACCTTTCATTTTCACGTAAACCGCAGGCGGTGTCCTCTCCTATAATTAAACTGACTTCCAAGCTCCTGTTGTCCTCTCCTTCTTCTCCTCCAGATTCGATTGACCACTTCCTAAATTCAACAATCTGGCACAATAAAGACTTGACTATTCGTGGCAAACCATTCTTTTGGAAAACCTGGCGTCGAAAGGGTTTAACATGGGTACACCAGCTTTTCTCAGACTCAAAGTTTATGTCCTTTCACCTGCTCAAACAACGTTTTGACTTGCCTGCCTCATTCGTGCATAAATATCCTTTGCTCAAGTCGGCGGTGATGGATAGGTTTGATCACCTATCTGCTTCGCCTCAGATCCCCGCTCCTCAGACTTCTCCCTCACAACTCTCCTCCCTACTTAAGTCTAAACCCTCGGCTTCTAGCATATATAAACACTTGCAAGGAGCAGGCGCTCCTAGACAGAAATCTAAGGTGGAGGAAGCTTGGGAGCGCGATTTTCAACTTTCATGGCCACTTTCTCTTTGGAATAATATCTGGCTCAAGCTGCGTAAATCCTCCAGGGCAGCAAACCTCACACAAACGTTATTTTTTGTGTACAATCGTATTCTAATAACACCAAGTGCTTTGAGCAGAAGATTCGCATCCACTCCGGACACGTGCTGGTCATGTTCTTCCCCAAACGCTGACATATTTCATGCGCTGTTTTTATGCCCACTTGTGCAGAGCTTTTGGGAGCGAGTTTGGTCCCAAATAAATTTAATTTTTGACACTGCATTTCCTTTTTCTACCCCTCATATTTTCTTGGGAAGTCTCTCACCATGCTGGGAGAATGTCCCAGGTAATACTAAAATTGTTGATCTGTTGTTAGCGGCTGCGTTTCAGCAGATCACGGTTAATTGGAAGGACTCTACTAAAATCTCTTATAAGGCGTGGTGGTATGTAATCTGCCATAATCACAGACTGGACACCTCCTTTGTATATCCCGTGCAGTTGGCAACGAAACGTCTGGACCTGTGGTCCCCTGTTACATTGTTCCTCGATATGTGTGCTAAAAAATCCTCTCAGATAAAGCCGTCCCAGCCTGAGGTCTTGAAGCCCCCATGAACCCCTTATACGTTCCCAGATTTACTTCCAAATTTTTAACATTGTTTTGAGTCATTTTCTATGCATTGCTAGCATATCTTCTACCCATGAGTTTGTCTTTTATTTTTATGCAGTATAAGTCGATTGTAATGTGATGGCATGAAATTATCGTTTTCTTTTTGCTCCTTGTCAATGGATTACCTTGATATGTATTTATTGTTATTGCCTATAATATGGATACCTTTAATTCTTTCAATAAAATTTTTTCTTTTAAACTTAAAAAAAAGGATAGAGCTAGAATTCTGGCACATGATAATATCTCAAGTTGAGCTAAATAATAAGTGAATGATCAATGTCAGGAAAGACAATTAAGTGACATGAATGAACTGGCTAATTTACGGTTATGATTAAATAACCATGAGATTGTTTTGAAGGGTCCAGTTTTTCTACATATAGGATGTATATCTTTTTTCCCAGTGTTTAGTTGTTTTTAAAAATTGTTTGCAATTTGCTTTATATGATTGACTTTTGTTGAGATTGTTATATAGGCAGGCTTCCTTATAAAGGGACATTGTTAAAGCTGATGACAATGATATATTGGGGATGTTGATGATAATGTTAAAAATTGTAATTGTGTCATTAATAAAGATGATTTTAATTATGTGGTATGGGAAACATGAACAGTGTTTTGTTTTTCTTTCAGCCCTGATGACGTCCTACAGTGGACGAAACGCGTTGACTGAATTTGTTAGGAACTTCTGTTGATGAACTGCTACAAACTTGTCAATTAATATTGATGAACTGTCATAATCGTTGTGAAAACACTATCCTAAAGTGACGTACAATAAATTGTGGATCTGTGGACTCAAGGAAATCTGTCTTTTGATTGAATCAGTTGTGAACGAATTTGCATTTGCAAATACTGATTACTGAACACTACGCTCCCTTCATTGTGGTATTTTTCATTGGAGGTGGTCCTGCAGCGGTGGGCTACAGAAGGTTGAGCGTGATTGACTGGATTAATAACATTGAATTGTTTTAGAAATAATCCTGTCCTGTGCACACCGGTTGGAAGCCCTCACCGCTAGGTTTAATTATTGGTGCTGCGTAAATAGTTTACACACTGCCATCAGTCATGGCCAGGTCCTGGGTCTTCTCTGCTCTCCTGCTCTCCAGGAACAGGAAGCAGGCAGCCAGGCTTCCTCCCTCCCCTAAGCCAATCAAAATGCTGCTCAAGCAGCATTGTGAATGGTCAGGACACCGAACAGCCAGGGGCAGCCTACATGGAGAAAAGGCAGAATGTGCATGACTGGTTTGGGCGGCCCCAAGGGGCCGACCAAACAGTCTTTACGGGAGTGGGCAGGCACACCACACATTCCCTCCCCTGCTCTCAGAGCAGCCCACCCGCCGCAGCCAATAATAAAAATGGTAATAACGGAAAGTTATTACCATTTTATGTTCCTACTTCTCGTACTGCAAGAAGCAGTGGGGTGACGCTCCTCCCCCCCATAGTGGAGGAACTGCCCCTGATTGCCTTTAAGCTAAGCCTAACTGTTCTGTGCCAAGCTATCAGAGGGTCTGGAAGAGGTTAATTTGGGGTTTGATTGTGACTTCACCCTAACAAGGATTGCAGTAGCTGCTTGAGTAGGGTTTCACACACCTCAACCTGTAACCGAATAACCAAAAATCATTATCCTCCTTATTTTTTTACGTTATCTTTGTCTGAAGCTTTATTACAACATACACTGTTCACATAATCTGAAAAGGCGAACCAAAGGAGATATTCAGTTGAAGGAGAGGCTCATCCTTGTGGGTCACCCTGAGCACACTGTAGTCACAGCCCACATCAAGACGGCGACCTTTCTCTCCTCTCTCTACCTGCCTGCTTGGATTCCCTGTAGAGGAAACACCCCGAGGAATAACATTTTTTCTTGCCACCCCATGAAAATAATAAAAAATGTTATGAGAGCCCCTGTCGAACTCTATGTCTATCAGAACGTCTTTTTAGTCACTGTTTTTGGAAAATGTTTCACCATTAGCAGCAAAGACTACTACCGGCAAGAAGGGACAGGAATGTTATTATAGCAACGAACAAGGACAATTGGGAACTTTTTCCAGAAACAACTACAAACAAAGGGGAGCTGCTTTAAACAGCCACGTCGTGTGTGGGAGTGAATGTTTGGTAGTGCAGAAACAAGCAGACCTTAAAAGGTTGCTCAGCGCCATGCAAAGAAAGGCAGGGATTTGACAAGTGACACATATAATTAATTTAAACGCGCCACTCTCACCCCACGGAAGTTGTAAGATTTTACTCTTTGAAAAAATGCGCCTGGAACCTTTTCAAGAAGGTGTGTCAAGTCTGGAATGAACAGTCGTGCCGCTTCCAAGCTCTTTTGTAATTGTTCATGGTGACGTGTAGGTGTGTCCTTGGCCCATTATAAATAGCAGGGCACCTTTCCTCAGAGGCACATTGTCTGACAACTCAGCCCAGGGCTGCACGGGACAGTAATCCGCAGACGCTGTATCCGAGGTCCCTCGCGCTCTGACACAAGGTACGTAGCCTTTCTTGGTGGTTTCCGGAAACCTTTGGCATGCAAATACAGCACTTAGAAGCCCGCAAAGTATCCTGCATTCTGTGTAAAACGTGAACATTGTAAAATATGTTCCTATTTAGTCAAGCACTACTGTTGATAATTTAACTGAAAGTGAACATGGATGTGTTCAGCTACGGTCTGCAAGGAGTTGTCACCGTATGTCTTTCATTTCGATAGCGTGGAAACTCGTCATTTCTCGTTTCAGGATTGAAATAAATATAAAGATGTTTTGTAAAAATAAAAAGCTTCCTCTGGGTATTGAACAGGCAAGCAAGCTACGTTGTTTTCGCAGCAAATTGTGATGTATGCATATATTCCAAGGTTTGTGTGCAATCTACAGGTTCTAAGAATTGCCAATTCTGATTTACCCTTCATCTAGTGGTGCTGGCACTAATTTCCCAGAAAGGCTGCGAAGTCAGGAGTTTAAACCGAAAAATGTAATCCAGCAATCACAACCATAAGTGTACTTATGTAGCACCATGGATTCTCCAATTTCCAAATGCACTACCTTTTATCCTTCTCAAGTTGATAAAACAAGTACTTCGTTTTATGTTCATTAGCCCTGTAGTCCTTTTACTTTACCCTTCCAGTTAGAAGATGGTATTCTGCTGTTAAGGCAATACAGGTGTTATTGTTTGCCATTTCTAAAGTGCAGATATTAAATAGCTTTTTAGTTATACATGATTTGAGGGATGTTATTTCAATGTTTGTAATGTATATTGTGAGATTTAAAGACGCCTTCACTGGTTGGCGAAGAAGTAAATTGTTTTATGTGTATTTGCAGGAGAGGTTCACAGCAGACGTGTAACCATGGAGATGAAGCGGCTGGGGCTTGTGTGCGTTGTGCTGCTGGTGTCACAGCAGCTTTTGGGAGAATGCAACGCACAAGAAGAAGGCAAGAAAGAGAGGAAAGGCAAAGGGAATAACCAGGGAGGAGAAAATCAGAAAGGTGGCAAGAAAGAGGAAAAGAAGCAAGCTGGTCCTCCCCAGAGCGAAAAGGGGCAGAAATCGAAAGGAGGGAAAAGTTCCTCTCCCGAGGGGAAGTTCACGACCAAAGATAAAAGTGAGTGCACATGGGCAGTGTCTGAAACAGACACCGTCAGCCTCAGAGTGGAATGCTTGAAGGGAGGGGAGAGCATCTGGTGCGTGTTCGCCGGGAGCCCTTCCTCGTGCCCGCAGTATGCAGCCAACCAGAAGAACTACTGGAAGCAGATCGCGCGCGCTTTGAAGAAACAGAAGAACCTGTGTCAAGACCCCAAGGCGGTCTTAAAGTCAAAGGAGTGCAAGAAGGGACCCAAGGAGGCGCACCTCAGCCTCTTCAGCTCCAGCCTTATAGAAGCTGCCCCTGGGAAGGAGAAAGTAATTCACCCCGGTAAAAAGCCCTCCCGCCCTTCGAACGCGACTGCTGAGGTGAAGCCGGACGCTGGGACGAGCAGTAAAGAATGCGTGGAAGACGAGAGCGTCGACCAGAAAAAGGTCGCGGAGGAGTACTGCGGGGAGTCGTGGAGCTCGCTCTGCGCATTCTTCTTCTCCATGGTTCAGGATAAAAAGTGCTGAAAAAGAACTGACCTTTCCATAGGTGCCTGTTGGCCCCCATGTGACGTGTTTGTGACACTTTCTGCTGCTTGGGTCTCGGTTTTTTAGACAACAGAATGATGCATTCTGGGACTTGTAGTTTCACTTTTAATATTGCATTTATAGACTCAAAATATCCAGCGAGCAAATAATATAGACTTAAAATTGAGGACCGACATACGATGCCACGTGTGCTATAGGGCGATGTAACATCTATATTTCTTCACTGGGGAAGTGTAGTGTGGTTTACTAGCAACTGTGTACTTATCACACAGTACCGTGTGCTATGCGCAGGGTGTTTGATGTAAATACTGTAATTATAAAAACAGAGCTGTGTATTTAAACATCTTTAACAGTGTTGTAAAAAAGCGGTTTCTTTTCTATGTTGATATACTGTAAATGTTATTCTGTACATATATTTTATCTGTGAACACTGGTGCAACGTGCACAGCTAAATACTTGCTTACTGTTCCTTGAGCGAATTTAAAACAGAACAAATGTAATACCTTCAGTGCTATGCACTCGTGTAGAGTCTAATGATTTTCATTGGTCAATTAGAATAAACGCTTTTGAGACTCTTTGAAACAGACGCATCGATTTCGTCTTTGGGCGTGGGGTATATGTGGAATGTTTCAATGCTAAATTACGAAGCTTTGCGTGGACAAGCGTCACTGGGAGCCCAGTGCTGCATTTTTAACGAGACCCTGCACGTTGAGATCCGAGCCCTACCTCGGGCACTTTAGTTTCATCTGAACACCAATTAGGGAGATACTTGCAGCATTCTCAGTGCATGTAATACACTACGTTTCAAATGAATGGCCTCCGCTTCTAATGCTCACACAGGCAGCTCAGCTGACAGACGGTCTGGATGCACAATGCTATTTAACAGCGTACCCGTACTTAACAGCATTTCTCGCAGAAAAAACAGTAAATGAAATGCACTGTTCCTAAATGGTAATTAAATTCGCTTCAAGGGTAGGGGCAACGTAAGACCCACTCGCACTTAAAATGTTATTAGCTTTATTAACACGAGGGCCACGTATAAACTCCATTAAGTTTTCTAAGAAACGCAATAACAATGTGTACCCGTTTGCACTGGGCGCAGTTGCGGACCCCTCACCAGCTTAGCACTGTCTCGAGGGCGTTCAGCGCGCACTTCTCTCCCACACAGGATCAAATTGCAGCTTCCGAGTTCCTCACAGCTCTCTGTAGGTCTGCCAAGTTTCCATATTTTAGCCCATCATAAACCGCACGTCCTGCAGACATGCACCAGCACTTATCCTTTTACCACCTCCCTAGTTCTGGTGGCAGGGAGCACCCCACTGACAGGGACCCACTCACACTCAGAACATCGGACATCAACAATGAGCGTCACAGACTGCCTGCGTGGGCGTGGCGATCCAGAATATTCATCCCGACTACCCCATGGAAATCATATTCTTTATAGACTTAAACTGGTCCTTTGGAGCAGGATACTTTCAGCACAGCGCCTAGTGATAGCTATTCCGCCACACCTGCTTAATTCCAAGCCTGCCTAGGCAGTTAAACATTCTTGCTGGAATAAAAAGCGTTTCTAACATATGAAGGAGAGGAGAAAGAGGGTGTGGACATTTTATTTCCAGCTGCAGGAAAAGCTTATGAAACTTAGTGGGCGCGGTATGTACTTGTTTATGCAGAACAGTAAAGCTTTCTCCTCTCACTCGCCGAAAGCCAAAAAGAAATGGTAATGTTGTGCGGTATTCATTGTTTCTGGCGGGGCTGCGGCTAATGCCTCATGCTATGTTGTTGGGACAGAAAAGCTTTCACCTCTCACTCGCTGAAAGCCAAAAAGACATGGTAAAGTAGGTGGCATGCATTGTTTTTGCTGGGGCCGCTGTTAACGCCTACAGCTATGTCGTCCAGAGTGGCGGCTGGATGGAGGTGTGAGTAGGCACTTCACGACACTGCACAAAAATGATAGACAGTAAGAACTCCCCCCAATGTGTTGTTTAATCACAACTAGATTTAAAAAAAAATGCGATCTGCCAACTGTGTCCTCAAAAATGTAAACCCATTTTCCCCAGCTCACCTCATTAGCAGTTCAAACACATCACCTGGCTCTGATGTGCCACTACCCATCTCATGAAGCTGTGGTTTAAACTAGTTGATGACAGCCAGACCTAAAAGCAAACAAAGCACCCAATGCATAAACAAAACAAGTACAAATGCATCTCACTCTCGGCGTAGCCCGCGGGTTAACTGACACTCGGTAAACAAGTGGGAGGCGTGGGGGGAGTGCGGCTGAGAGCAGGGATGCGCAGCGTTAACCCTGCGGGAGTGAGCGCGATAATTGCTAACAGATGGCGCTGCTCGCTCCCGCAAGGGAAACGCCAAACGTGCACGCGTTGCAATAGAAAGTAAGGCAAAACGTGCATGTTTTTGGCCAAAAGGCTGATCGATTCCAAAAGGACCCCTCCTATGCAGCGCGTAGGCGAGACCTAAAAATGTCTCCTGCTGCCTTACTCCACATTGTGAAGCATTCACGATATCCACCCTCAAAAATATAAAAATTATACATCACATACTACTGCAATCCCCCACTCCCAACCTCCTTCAGCATTCTTCCACTCATTAAATATGAAATACTAACTATTGGCCTTACAGCCATGCCAACTCTCCAGGCCTCACTAATAAAGGTCTCCTGCCATCCCACTTTAACTTTGCTCATCCTCTCCTTTCTCCTCCTCGCTGAGTACTTGGAGTTCCAATACCTATGACTTCCATAGATTTCTCAGGGGTATTCCTGCAAATCTTTGTGACTTTTACTCCAAATTTGACAGTAATGCTATAGGAGAAGATTTTGACTTCCAAAGCTTTGGCAATGTGAATTAAATTCCAAGAGAGTAGGAACATCACCTACATTCACAAGCACTTCCATCAGACGGGCAAGAGAAGGGCAGGATTAAGGAGACACTGCTGCATGCCCTGTCTCAGCCACGGTCAGTAGAGAACTGGAGACTGTAGAAGAAGGTGGTAGTCTGTTTTAACTGCATCTTTATAGACCCAGTGAGATGTAAAGGATATAGTGACAAATGGAGAAAATGTTTCCTGTTCCACTCTGGTCTGTTAAGCCAGGGAGATAGTGTAAGGCTGCTGCAAGCCATCTGGTATCAGGTTAGGGTAAAATAAAGTTGTGTTTTACACTTATGAGACATCATAGTAGAAAACCTTTAAAGACAATGGGCCCACTTCACAAAAACCTCATTTTACACCAACGAGGAATTCACAAAAGCATTCCTAGAAATGGGAAATGGATTTTCTACTGAAGATTTTTCTACAATGAATGTGGAGAACTCCACAGTAAAATTCCACAGAAGGTATGGGGAGTGGTTAGCCGTCTGAGTTAGCGACCACCACAAACGTACATTTGTGAGCATTAAAAAACTCCAATCCAGACCCTTCCAAATATGGCGAATGGTCAGAAATTTACAGCAGCTAAGGGCTGGATTAACCCCCCTTCTAGGATGGGAAGAGAAATGGGGATCCTAAGATTTGGTTGGAGTGAAGGGAGAGTGCTTTTTCTCCATAGGGAAATAGTTTTTCCAGCAGAAACAAGCATTGGCATAGCCAATAGGTCTCGCCTTTGGGACCTTATAAGTGTTTAGCCATGCAACAGTTGCATAACTAAGTACTTATAAGGTCCCAAAAGCGAGACCTATTGGCTATGCCAAGCGGCCGTGAAAGTGATCGCGATCAAACATCAAAGCAGCCGTGCGGCCGTGAAAGTGAAAGTAATCGCGGTCAAGCGCACATGCACTGTAGCTCTAGGCTGGTAGCACTTTTTGGAGCCCTCTCAATAAGTCTCACCAGACCAGCGCATGCGCTGGGTCAGGCGAGACCTAAAAAGGGGTGTATTTTTATACCGATTCCTTTGCTTCTGTGCTTAAATCTACACTATGTACATATCTGCATATCATCAAACGATTGTGAAATATAATAAATAAAGCGTGTCCTTTCACTTTTTCCCTCGAATAATGTTCGATGTTTTGTTTTGTATCATGCTTCAAATGGACACTTTACACCGCAAAGCTGTCACAACTCCCCTCTTGCTATTTCACAACCCCCACCCCCGCCCGCCACTGCTTTCAAACCATGTATATCTGGCCTAACTGACTGCATGCCAGAAAGATACCAAATAACTGCCTGCTTTCCGGCTACCTCCTCCACCTCTCAGCAGTCTCAGATCAGAACACAGAATTTCACACATGTTTATATCTTGTCTTTTGACTTTCTATGAATGCTTTGGTAACGAGGCATGAAAGTAGTTATTTTGCAGGGGATTGTGCACTCCATTCACCCACCGTGATGTCATATGTTTGAGGACTTGCGCATATGGTGCAAGAAATACCACCGCTCCTGTGTGACGCGCTATTAACTCCTCACACCAATGCCACTGAATGATATTACCCACGCTACCTACTGCAACCCACACAGCCTCAGGACACCCCCTGGGAATGGTGGTGCCCCCTCCTCCCGCAGCCTCACAGTGGTGCCAGTGGATTCTGCATTCCTCTCGCTCTCACAATACCCACTCCCCTCCCATAGCGTCCCCTCCTGCAGTCCCTTCTTTGCATGCATTGGCAAAATCCACGGTTGAAAACCCAGGTCTAAGGGGGTGCTGCAGGCAGCTGTGTGGGTGGGGGCAATCGACAGACCAGAGCTCTAGTGGGTGTTGGATGGTCTCACCAACTCCTCCTCTTTGCCCTCTGCCAGCATACGGCCCTGGAGCACGGAAACACCCTCCACCAAGAGCCTGCTTTTCCAGCTCTGCTAGTTGACCACGGATGTGGAGGGGTGCTGGGGTGTGCAGCAGCCATCAGCAGCAGGAACACACTCAGTGCCAGCTCCTACACCACACTACCCTGTCAATAGCCCGTCCTCCCATCAACAAGGTACAATTTTGTAGCGAGCTGGATGGACATCTGCATTTGCGCACGGAGGGCGAGCGTTTGGCTAGCTTGAATCAACCACGGCAAAACAGGAGGGTGCAAAAATCATTCCTCAACTCAGAATTCACAATAGACTCGGATTCAGGCCAATATAAATCAAATTACCTTTAGATAAGTGTATACCCAATTCACAAGTTCTTTTATTTGATGCCAAAGGCTGAGTTCTCAAATACTGTGGCGATTAAGTGCAATTTGTTTCCATTGTTGCTACCACTTATTTTTCTGAAATTCACCATTAAGCACAGTCAAAACCAACAGGTCTGGTGTATCATGAGAGGATTAGGGCACGTTACAACGCATGCCTTTACAATACGTTTTTTACATCGCAACATCCATTATAACGCATGATTTTACAACGCATGCCATCACAACGCATTTTTTTATAAACTACACTTACAACACATTCCATTACAACGCATACCATTACAACGCATAATACTTTTTTTGCAACAGTAGTGTAAGTGTTGGATAGTGTAGGGGTAAAAATGACTATTCCCACTCAAATGAGTGCAATAGTAGGGTAAGTGTTGGATAGTGTAGGGGTAAAAATTACTATTTCCCATTACTTACCTTATAATGCATTTTAATGGCATGCGTTGTAATGGCATGTGTTGTAGTGACATGCGTTGTAATGGCATGCGATGTAAAGCATGTTGCGTTGTAATGACTGCGTTGTAGTGGTTGTTTCCCCATGAGAGCAAGTGCTTCTTCATTAGTTATATGGATGGGTGAGTCGTTATATGTGAGGAAGAATCGATGGATGAATGAGTGACTGGGTACCTGGATAATTAATGGGTAACAGAGTGCATGGATGGATGGAAGAGTGTGAGTAAGAGGATGAATGGCTGAACAAGTGTGTGCACCCACTGGGGAATGGCTGAATTAATGGGTGAGTTTATAGATGGATGCAGACAGGTCACAGCAGTGTTACAGGCTGAAAATGTAAACAAAAGGTGTGATAATGTTATAACATTTTTATAAAATACCAAGGATTAGCAATACTATGCATGTGCAAGCATCAAGGCAGCTATGGGAACCATTTTACATAGTACAATATGACATGATTACCACATATTGTACCACTACTAAAATGATAATCCAAGCCATGACTGCAGCCCACCAGTAACTAGGCTGTGCAGGTTCTGTCATGTTGGATCCAGGCGGAGAGGGGCACTCTAGGATTGATTGTAGCAGTACACACACAAACTGCTGCAAAAGTGGGTAGGCATATCTCTGGGAACTTTTCCTCTATTGGGTAGGCAGGCAGGCGCCAGATGTCACCCCCACCCACAATCTAGAGCCAGGCACAAATGTGGTACCCCTGTGTATTCTTCTTCAAAACACTACTCGGCCTGTGGAAGATAGAAGAAGGACTATAGCTGCTGTTGTGACCTGTGAGGAGAACCCTAATGGCTGGACCGGCTCCCTCTTGTACCCAGGACGAAGTGAACTTCAAAGGCCAGTTGGCTAACCTCATATTAAGCTACAGGGACACAAAAGACGCAACATGCCCACTTTCCTTAAGGATTCTGGCTGACCAGTTTCATCTGGACCCGTCCACGATCCTGCCAGTAACTTCTGTGGAGCAAGTTCTGGCCCCAAGTCCTGTTTCTGAGGTCCTGCAATCCTTTGCTGGTGTCAGGGTGTACCCTTCCTGCCTAACCCTAAAACCTGGGACTTATAAACATTTTCAAAACTCTTTGTCTGGAGAACTGACAGAGGAGCTGGACCAACCTGCCATGTCAATCTGATGAAGGTGTGTTTTTTGGCAGTAGCAAATCTGTTTCAGCCATACGTTGTGGAGCCCTAGTCAGTCACTTGGAGCCCTATTCAGCTACAGGTTTTAGCCTTGCCCCGCTGGAGGAATGTGAGCTCCAAAAAAGTGACTAGTGGCATGATGTATGACCCTTCCAATTTGCGAGTTGCAAATTGCATCATTTTGCGACTCGCAAATTGCGACTCGCAAATTAGAATTTACAATAGTGTCTCAGACACTGATTGCGATAAAAAATTGGGGTCGCAAATTGCCTGACTCATTAATATTCAGGAGGCAGGTGCAATTTGCGACCCCCTTGGGAATGGCTAGCACTACAAGGGAAGGTGGCCTGCTGGGGTCAGCAGACCACCATGTCTGTGACTGCTTTTTAAATAAAGCTGTTTTTTTCTAATTCAGCCAGTTTTCCTTAAAGGAAATGGGATGCATTTAAAATAGAAAAATGAAATGTTTCTGTTTCATTTTTTAAGAGTGGGCAGTGGTCTGTGGTACCACTGCCTGCTCTTAAAAAATATTTTTACTGCCAGTCACAAAGGGGAAGGGGTCCCCTGGCTAAGGTCTTTCTGAAGAAGACCTTAGCAAAACATTTAAAAGGGGAATGATTGATGGTACTGGGCATATAGACGTCAGATTGTTTGGTGCATGGCATAAATATTAGAAATACAAATCGCAGCTTACCTATTATGTTATGTTATTCAGAACTTATAGAGCGCACGTTCACCAAAGGGTTTCTTGGTGCTGGTATTTTCATTGAGGTCACTAATCAGAAGGTCCAGGTCTAGCTATAAGCTTGGGTGAAAGCCAGGTCTTCAGCCTCTTCCTGAAGCGAAGAAGGTCTGACTCTAGTCTCAAAGGGGGTGGCAGAGTAATCCAACATTTGGGTCCTACTATTAAAAAGCGTGACCCTCCTGATTTCATGAGTGTGCAGCCCTTCTGATTTATATATATATATATATATATATATATATATATATATATATATATATATATATATTCACTGAAAAAACCATAGGTTTCACACACGTTATAGTTACGAATTTGCATTTAAAAAACCTTGCAAATTCACTTAAAAAACCATAGGTTTCACACATGTTATAGTTAGCTGGACATTTCACTCGTAAAAAACCAATGAAATTCCCCCGTTATAGTTAGTGCAGGCAACTATAACGGGGGAATTTCAATGGTTTTTTACGAGTGAAATGTCCAGCTAACTATAACATGTGTGAAACCTATGGCACGGTGCGCGCTTATAGATATTTATGTGCTTTTAACTGAAATTTTCTCAGGAACTACTGAACAGATTGACACCATATATGCAAAAGGCACATGCCTGACCTAAGGACTACCTCTTTGCCAAATTTCAAGTAATTCTCTTCAGCCGTTCGGGCTGTACCTTCGACTAAAGGTCCTATGGGAAAATGCATGGGGAAAACGCATTTTGGGACCCCCTTTTTTTCTCGGCCCCCGTTTGACGAATCACCCCGAGACTTTCAGGGTAGGAGCTGAGCGCCCCACTAGTTTTGAAAATTTCGCGAGGATTCGTCAACCAGCGCCAAAGTTATTCAAAATAGAATTTTCAGATTTCCTATGGAAACTCGGTCCTAACTATAACTATCTACTGGCGACCGCCAGTAGATAATATATACATACATATATATATAGATGGTAGTCAGTAGGTAGTTCTAGTTAGAACCTTGTTTCTATTAAAAAAGCATTTTTCTTTTGTCAATATCTTTGGCACCAGTTGACGAATTTTTCAAAACTAATGGCCCACTCAGGTCAGCACCTGTCTTGAATGTTTCGGGGTGATTCGTCAAGCAGGGGCTGAGAAAAAAGGGGGCTCCCAAAATGAATTTACTCCATGTTAATTTCCATAAGAAACTTTAGACACGGCTACAGCCCGAACTGCTGAATGGAATTGCACCAAATTTGGCAAAAAGGTAGCTTTTTGTCCAGAAAGCACGCTTTTTTTAAATGGCGTAAATCCGTTTAGTAGTTTTTGAGATATTTAAAGATTTACAGATATCGATATTTGCGAATTGTGAGATCTGATTGGCTGAACCCTCCTGATCATGAGCTTGTTTCTGATTGGCTGCCAATACTTCAAACCACTAAGTGTTGGCAGCCATCGTGTAACTCAGTAGAACCGAGTCGCTAGAAAAAAGGTTAAAAAAAAAGAAAAGGGGGCAGGGTAAAAATACTCTGACCCCCTAGGCCTGCTCAGGGGGTCCCACAAGCACCCCAGAGCCCAAAAAAGCATTTTTGTAAAAAATATTTCAGGGAAATTCGCGAATCCCACAGAAAAAGAAACAAAGCACGGTCTCCCGTGCTTCGTTTTAATGAGCCCCCGAGTGGGCCAGGTCCCAGGGGCAATATGCCAAATATATGCGGGGGCCCGCGGGTGCCCCAGTAAACCTGACGACCTCCACCACCCCGGGGCTGTTAATAAAATGCATGGGGGTCCTGCCCCCCACGATGCCCCGGGGATCGCCACCTCCCTGGGGCATTCAGTTATTGTGGGGGCTTTGCGGGGACCCCCCAAGGTAAGGGCACCGCCAACTCCCCGCGGCTTCAATTATTTATGTTAAGTGTGCCCCCCACACTGCCCCAGGGACCACCACCTCCCTGGGGCACACTTTATTTAAATACGGGGGTCGTGGACCCCCGGCCCTGGGGACCATCACCTACCCGGGGATTTAAGTAAGTTGGGAAGAGGGCCGTGCGGCCCCCCTCCAGGAGCCCTAGATGGCCCTGGGAACTGCCCCCCATGGCCTGCTCCAGCAATGTCCCGGGCTGCCCAACCCCAGAACATTGCAGTTTGCGATGACAGGGCGGGAGCACAGCTCCCGCGCTGTCATGGCAAACACTGCTTCGCTTCATGGAAGCGAGAGCAGGAAACCTGCTCTTGCTTTCATGAAGCGAAGCAGAATTGCTCTTGGACAAGGGAAGTTGCAGGTCAGCAGCTCCCCTAGTCCAAAAGCAATGCTGGCTCCCGCAGGAGATGAGGGCTGGCTGGGACCGCGGGGGCATTGGGGATTCCCCCGCGGTCCTTAACATGAGACCAGGCCCCGGAGGATGGGTTCCTGGGGCTAAAAGTGGCCAAGGGAAGGGGGGCCACATGGCCTCCTCCCGTACTATTAATAAAAAGTAAAATAAAAAAAGAGGCAATAATGGCCTCAGGATGGGGGCGCGCGGACCCCCTCCTTTAAAGGTAGTTTTTTTTTTTTAAGTGGCAATGCCCGGGAGATGGGATCCCAGGGGCCAAAATCGCCCTCGGAGGGGGGCCGCATGGCCTCTTTCCCGTTTTTTTTAAAGTAAAAAAAAAATGGCTCAAGCCCTGCGGGATGGGGCCCCCAGGGCCCAAAAAATACTAAGAGAAGGGAGGCCACACAGCCCCCTTCTAAAAATATAAAAGGAAAAGAAAACCCGTCATCTTGCCGGAGGCCCCGCCCCCTCCCTGAACCACTTTGCAAACGCACCTCCTGGTGCTTTCTGGATTGGGGGATTAAGGCCCCTTGAATTCTAAGTGTCCTTAGGGGCCAACTAGCCCACCAGGTACCCTCAGTAACCCACACAGTTGGATTGCTGAGAGGTGGTCTGAGGTCATGCCCCTTTTCACAACACTCTGCAAGCATGCCTCTTGGCGCATTGCTGGTGGAGCGAAGAGGTCCTCTTGTGTCCTGAGGACCCCAGGGCTAAAGTGGACTTCATCCCCCAAGCAGCAGTGCGCCAGGAGGTGCGTTTGCAGAGTGGTGTAAAAAGGGGGTGTGGCCTCGGACCACTCTCAGCAATCCAGCTGTGTGGGGTTTACTGGAGGTACCTGGTGGGCTAGTTGGCCCCTAAGTACCCTTAGCATTCAAGGGGACTTAATCCCCCAACCCAGAACGTGCCAGGAGGCGCATTTGCAGAGTGGTCGAGAAAGGGGGCATGGCCTGTGTCCCCTGTCAGTAATCCCACTATCTGGGGCATACTGGAGGAATCAGGTATGCTAGTTGGCCCCTATGGACCCCCAGCAGAGTAGGGACTTTAATCCTTATCCAAGAGGGCGCCAGGGAGTGCGTTTGCAGAGTGGTGGGGAAAGGGGGTGTGGCCTGTTATCAAAACTTAGCAATCCTGCTATGTGGGACGTACTGGAGGTAACACGAGGGGTAGGTGGCCCCCAAGGTTGACCTTGGGGGCCAAATACCCCTCCTGTTACCTCCAGTACATCCCACACAGTGGCATTGCTAAGAGGTCTTCCAAGGCCACGCTCACCTGTCTCCACCACTCTGCAAACACACCTCCTGCCACAGTACTGGTTGGGGGATGAAGTCCACTTTACTCCTGAGGGACTTTGGTGGCCAAGTAGCTCTTCTGGTACCTCATGTAAGTCCTACACAGCAGCGGAATTCCTGATCGCTGGTCGGAGGCCCAGGCCCCTTTCCGCACCACTCTGCAAACATGACTACTACATTATAGTTAGAAATTAGCATTTAAAAAAACTTAGAAATTCACTGAAAAAAAACACAGGTTTCAGGGACGTTATAGTTAGAAATTAGCATTTAGAAAACCTTGGAAATTCACTGAAAAAACCACAGGTTTCACTGACCATGTCATGAGTGATGTAATATGTGACCTCATCAGCGGTGCATTGCGGGGGCGCGAGTTATAGTTAGCTCAACTAACTATAACGGCTGAGTTTCTCTGGTTTTGTACGAGTGAAATGTCCAACTAACTATAACGTCCCTGAAGCCTGTGTTTTTTTCAGTGAAAATATATATATATTTCCACAAAACTAAGAATACGCGGCACTCTCCTTGGTTAATTCAGCTCTTTACTCACACAAAAGCTCTCCTCCTCCTATGCGTTTCGAACTTCTCGTTCTTGGTCACGGAGTATACACAGTTCCTTGTCTATTTTCACTATTTATACTAAATATCCACAGTTGCCCATTATGAGGCATGTGGTACTAGCAGTTCATATTTTCAAATAACTTTATCAAACATGTTCCTAATGCATGCAGCATATATAAAACAACATCCTGTCAGATTAGGAAGCTTCATTATTGGCCACTGATAACTCATATATAAAAGGTCTCGCCATACTGCAATCTTGATTGATCACCATGCTACTTCTATAGTAGATACACCAAACTCATTACCCTGTTACAGGCAGTGTTCGTATCTCAAAAGATTACGAGAATTATAGCAGTTTTTAGCAGTTGTCCATTCGACCTGTTCTAGACTTAGTGTCAGTTTAATATAGGCTAAGTGCCTGTTAATATTCTTTTACATTTTGGCCCGCTCCCAGTGTCATCAATCCCTGTTCGGACGTATTGCTGCGAATAAGACATTATGCGTTAAAGAAAAAAACTACTGGTACATTCATAAACAATAATTGTCAGTCCTTATTGGTATTCCCATGGATTCAGGTCCGCATCTAAATTATCACTATTTCAATTGCCATTTGTTCAATTTTACTGTCCATATTGTTCCAAAGGAGTTGTCATTTCACTATTACTAACAAGAAATGTCCATTTCGATTTTTTATAAATGAACATGCATTTCCTCATCCCCATTCAGACCTGTTGGGGTCTTCGTTTTGAGCCTGATGATGAGTTTCGATTCCAGGTGTCTCAGCTTAAGCGTTCTGTTCCCTTGAGTAGGATCACTGCTCAAAGCCAATCATTGGGAAGTGGTGGTATTGATTAAAGTCAAACACTACCTTGCCAGCTCAAGACTGCAATCATAAGAAACTCTCGATCTCCTGTAATATAATTCAAGTCCTGTAACGAGGCTCCTTAGGGCCTCTTTAAAAGAATATCAAATCATAAGACATGCTGTTCGACGAAATACCGCACAGAAATTCCCAGGGAGGCAAAACCGCAAAACGTCGTCAAACGGCGGATACAATGTTCCAAAAAGGACAAACAACAGTCAAGGACACCTCCAATGTGGAGAGATCTGGAGACACCGGTGCCAAAACAATCAAACAATTGTTTATTGAGGAGCTGGGAAATAATAACCTTGGAGAAGTATGTGGAATGCGGGACAGTCCCTAGAGGGTTACGCATTTTCACATTACCCAATCACCCAGACACCCGTCCAGAAATGTTGGAAGAGTGGGGCAGGATTAATATGGATTGCTTACGGAGGATGATGCTAATAATTATCAAATATGCCATAAAAGATGTGGAAGATTTACATATAAAAATATCTGAACTTGAATCACAAATTACAGCATTCAATCACGAGGAAGAGTTGTTGTGTGCAGATTTAGATTCCGTATATAGGTTTCCCGATTTATGCCCTTATATAGGTACAATTCACATTGCCCTTATTTGGACATAGAAACCCGGCCCTTATTTAAACATTGTCCGTACAAACCAAATACAGGCATGGCCACCTACATCCGTCCATCCACGTCACAACGAATTCTTGGAAAACCAGACCCTTAAGCCTTTAGGAATTTCCCTCAGCTTGAATATTGAATTCTCCAAGAACTCATTAAGTATGCATGAACATCTATTCCTTAGAGGTTCATTCGTGACGTTCCGTGAGCATCAGCTGTAAAGTGTTCCCCCCACTAAGGACTGAATTTGAATTATATAAATATATATATACATTATCTACTGGCGGTCGCCAGTAGATAGTTATAGTTAGGACCCTGTTTCCATAGGAAATCCGCAACATTCTATTTGGAATAACTTTGGCGCCGGTCGACGAATCCTCACGAAATTTTCAAAATAGGTGGGGCGCTACGCTCCGCTCCTACCCTGAAAGTCTCGGGGGGATTCGTCAAGCGGGGGCTGAGATAAAAGGGGGGTCCCAAAACGCGTTTTTCCCATGCATTTTTCCATAGGACCTTTAGACACAGCTACAGCCCGAACGGCTGAACAGAGTTACTTGAAATTTGTCAGAGAGGTAGTCCTCAGGTCAAGGAAGTGCCTTTTGTAGGTCTGGTGTAAATCTGTTCAGTAGTTCCTGAGAAAATAGCATTTAAATCAATATATATATCTGAGCCAGCTTACGGTGCGCTTACCGTGCGCTTACGGTAAGCTTACCGTACGCGTACGGTGCCGTGCGCGAGCGCGATTCTGATTGGCTGTTAGATCTTAGTAAACATTCGAATCGTTCGAAACCAGGAAGCGGCGGCCGCCATTTTCTCTCTCGCACTCTGAGGGGGGGAGGAAAAACAAAGGCAAAAAACATGTAAAGGGACTGTTTAGACAGCTCCTTTACCACATAGCCTTGATTAATGTGTCCCCAAAGATCCCCCAAGGCCAAAAATACATTTTTATTTTTTTACGAAAAATCGCCGATTACGCTTACCGTACGCGTACGGTAAAAAAAAAAAGAAAAAAAAAAAATTATCCACACTCTCCCCACCCCATGTGCAAATTGTGCCCGTAGGGCACTATTTGTGCATTGCATATACGTAATAATAAAAAACGTAAAAGCTTACCTTTCACAACGAAGCGCATATTATGTCCTCCATGTGCTCACGGTGCGCGAAGCGCATCGTGCGTACATGGCCCATCCACGGCACTAACTGCGTAAAGTGGGCGCGCACGGTGCGCGAAGCGCACCGTGCGCGCACGGAACGAACTGCGTTAAGTGGGCGCGCACGCCACGAATGGCGTAAAGTAACTTAGCATTTAAAAAACCGTACAAATTCACTGAAAAAACCATAGGTTTCACACACGTTATAGTTAGGAATTAGCATTTAAAAAACCTTGCAAATTCAGTGAAAAAACCATAGGTTTCACACATGTTATAGTTAGCTGGACATTTTACTGATAAAAAACCAATGAAATTCCCCCGTTATAGTTAGTGCAGGCAACTATAACTCACGCGACCGCAATCCTCTGCTGATGACATATGTGTCTTTATGAAAAAAAAATATTTGTAATATATGTATAGCTAAAATTTAATGGAAGAAGACATGGGCAAATAATTGTCTAAATACAGTATTAGCATCAGCAGAGGATTGCGGTCGCGTGAGTTATAGTTGCGTGCACTAACTATAACGGGGGAATTTCATTGGTTTTTTATCAGTAAAATGTCCAGCTAACTATAACATGTGTGAAACCTATGGTTTTTTCACTGAATATATATATATATATATATATATTCACTGAAAAAACCATAGGTTTCACACATGTTATAGTTAGTGGAAATTTTACTGATAAAAAACCAATGAAATTGCCCCGTTATAGTTAGCGCAGGCAACTATAACTCACGCGACCGCAATCCTCTGCTGATGCTAATACTATATTTAGACACTTATTTGCCCATGTCTTCTTCCATACATTTTTAGCTATACATATATTACAAATATTTTTTTTTCATAAAGACACATATGTCATCAGCAGAGGATTGCGGTCGCGTGAGTTATAGTTGCCTGCGCTAACTATAACGGGGCAATTTCATTGGTTTTTTATCAGTAAAATTTCCACTAACTATAACATGTGTGAAACCTATGGTTTTTTCAGTGAATTTGCAAGGTTTTTTAAATGCTAATTCCTAACTATAACGTGTGTGAAACCTATGGTTTTTTCAGTGAATTAGTACGGTTTTTTAAATGCTAAGTTTTTTTCCCTTATAATAAGCCCTGTACATTTGGTGGCCTACGGCCACCAAAAGCACAGGGGGTGGGGTAAGTGTGGATAGTGTTTTTTTCCATTGTAATAAGCCCAGCACATTTGGTGGCCTTCGGCCACCAAAAGCACAGGGGGTGGGGTAAGTGTGGATAGTGTTTTTTTTATTTTTATTTTTTTACCGTACGCTTACCGTAAGCGTACGGTAAGCGTACCCCGCGAAATTGCCGAAAAAAAAATAAAACCGTTTTTGCACTTGGGGGATGTTTGGGGACTCCCTCCACATGACTATGTGGGAGGGAGTTGTCAAAACAGCCCCTTTACATGTTTTTGGGCTTCCGATTTTAAAAATCTCTCTCAGTGCGAGAGACAAAATGGCGGCCGCCGCTTCCTGGTTTCGGCCGATTCGAATGTTTACTAAGATCTAAGAGCCAATCAGAATCGCGCTCGCGCACGCCACCGTACGCTTACCGTAAGCGTACGGTAAGCGTACCGTAAGCTGGCTCAGATATATATATTGATTTAAAGGCTATTTTCTCAGAATCTACTGAACAGATTTACACCAAACCTACAAAAGGCACTTCCTTGACCTAGGGACTACCTCTCTGCCAAATTTTGAGTAATTCTGTTCAGCCATTCGGGCTGTAGCTCGTTCTAAAGGTCCTATGGAAAAATGCATGGGAAAAACGCGTTTTGGGACCCCCCTTTTATCTCAGCCCCCGCTTGACGAATCCCCCCGAGACTTTCAGGGTAGGAGCGGAGCGTAGCGCCCCACCTATTTTGAGAAATTCGCGAGGATTCGTCGACCGGCGCCAAAGTTATTCAAAATAGAATGTTGAGGTTTTCCTATGGAAACGTGGTCCTAACTATAACTACCTACTGGCTATCGCCAGTAGGTAATATATATATATATATATATGTATATTAATCTGCAAAACGTGGTCAAAGAGCGGCGCGCTCATCTGCTGGTGCGTCGTTAGGGGTAAAGACCACACACCCCTTTATGTAGCCAACGAAGAAGAATTATGATGCACTCCCAGAAGTTCAAATAAACAGCTCTTTATTTCAGCAATGTTCAAGCAACACCACTACGCGTTTCAACTTTCGTCTTCATCAGGTGGTTGCAATATGCCGTGCCTTCAGTCTAGTGCTAGGCATGCTGGTATTTATAGTCCAGACTGCCATTATATATACTAAGGACTTAAAGGTAGTTTTAATACCTCAGCCCCATTATGTACTAGGGGCGTATAGGGTAGGCCATGTCAATCATAGGAGTACCATAACACATTGTTTGTGTGTTTTCTCTGTGTTTTCTCTGTATTTTCACCTTAGCACTGGCCCTGGGCTTGGTTAGGCAGAGCCCAAGGACAGTCAGAGTCAGTTACCACCAGTACCAGTCAACAAAAAATGGGGGTGCACAGGGCACACAGGATGGCTTTGCAACATAACTGGTTCCCAAGCTTGTGCAATTCCAGAAAAACTGTCCAACACCTGCTGGTAGTAATGGTCTGCTCACATCTCATTCTGAATGTGAGCACTTTTTTGTGAGTCATGTAGCCAAAGAAATACAGGCTTAAATCAAAAGAGGTAAATGTTCTTTAAATCTAGACTTATGCATTCTCATGAGGTTCAGAAGCCTTCTACACAATGGATTTCTGGCTCTGTCAGTAATATGATTGGCGGTTTCCAACGGCTCAAACATATTGAAAAATAGTCAATCTCATTAACTTCACATCTGGAGGATGCAAGACAAATAAATTACCTAATGTTGTTTGGAGGATGCACAAAAGGATGATAATGATAATTACAATTACACTGATTCAGACAAAGATAAAATCGGTATTGTGATTAACTGTTCTCAATTGCCACAAAATCGCAGCACTCAGTGAGTTCTTTGACCGTCACATCTGGAGGAAGATTTAGATCTGGAGACAGAGAAATAACCAAATGTTGTTCTGGAAGATGCACACAGTACAATTATGATAACTATAATACACTGATTTAGATAATGATAATGGAATGAATTCAATGCTTTCTGCCTTGGCCCTGACAGGTCAAAAAGACAAAGGATGTCAATTAACCTAAAGACAGTAGTACCCCAGACCTAGGGTCAGTTGTTCTACATTCCAATGTTAACACGACCTTTGATCCATTTCTTATTCAGCACCCCAATTCACAGTTGCCCCTGCATAAGATCCTAAAATGGTTATCCTTTTCACCAAAAGTAGTAGGTTCATCTGAGGTCTAAAGGTGAAGCACTCTTAGGATAAAGGCTAAGGGTTTGAGTCCTGCAGTCTCCATTGTCATGTGTTTGTTTCATTCCAAAGAGTTTCAAGGTTCAATGAAACAAGCAAAAAATTATTTGTATCTGTGATCCAAAGAATGACATAAGAAGGGCTTGCGTCTCCTGCCAGAGCTCAGAGAACATGCAGAGGAGTCTAGGTATTCAGAAAATTGCTTTGCCTGACTGGACTGAATGAGCTTCGTATTTTGCTGATAAGGTGAATGTGGCTATTTTGCCGGAAAAGGACAGTTTAGTTGCTTAAGACTGATTACAAATTGAGCCCACTTGCAAGCTCACAAAGAGGTCTAGTAGCTCTGGGTTTCCTTTTTCAGTAACCATTTCACAAATAAAATGGGCAAATAGTTTGAGTTTTTTCCTCACTATACAAAGTAAAGTACTCTCTGGAACATGTTTTTGATACAGCCAGCAGGTCTAGGAACTCTTGCACTAACAATTACCACTTCAGTAACTGGTTACAACTGTATCGAAGTAATGGCCTGTTTTGGCAATACCAATGACCCTTCCTCTTCCTCCAAAAGGGAACTTGCTGATGTTTACCCTACAACTGAATACAATAAAGACCTTTTTTAAGGACAACATCCCATTTTTCCCCTACGTTAATTACTAGAAAAATAACTTTTTTCAAATTTAGCAAGCGATATTAGGGAATCCCTTGGTTCATCAAACCATTGTGTTTTTCAAATAGAGCGTTTTTCTGCTTGGTTCCAAGATTTTATTTAAAGCCAATCCATTTATGTGTAAAAGTAGAAGAGGTTATAAAATATAATTTGTTGCCTTTGGATTATACACAGAAACTTGATGATGCATGGAGCAGAGGACAGAATCAAATAGGAATATTTCCAATAAAGAGTCCAAGCCAACTCCTTGAAAAGGTGCGCCGGACCCAAACAATGCCAATGCGCCCAATTATGGTGAATGCGCTGCCCTGGGATTAAAGATCCCCTTGCAGGTGGGTGCAGTCAGTGACTGCAAGGGGATGACTGAGGGGTCCATGGGCCCCCCTTTATCCCCCTGCAGAGGGCTGTTTCCAGGGGGCGCACTGACAGTGCGCCACCTTTTAAATGGTGCACTGTCAGTGTGCCTCCTGAGGGCTTCTTTGACTCTGCGCCCGCGTCTGTAATATGTCGCAGGAGCAGAGTCAAAGGAATTCCCTCATTTGCATAGGGCATGTCCCTATGCAAATGAGGGAACACTCCCTGTTGATAGTGCTGGCGATTTAAGTGCGCCTGCGCTATCGGTATTAGAGAAGGGGACGCACACGCGTCTTCGACCCCTTCTATAATACCAAAGTGCCCCGGGGGCGCACAAAGCGGGCGCAAATTACCGTTTTGCCCCCGGGAACCTTATGTAATACGGCCCCAGAATGGTAGGAATTTTGACACTGTCTATTTAAACTGGATTTCCATGACTCCTTCGTTGTTTAGAAATGATGATATGGTGTCACAACCATTTATTTGCTTGGAATTATCATACCATCCTCACCAGAGTGTGTTGGGTTTGGGGAGATAGAACAGTGTACAGTATTGATATGTCATTCCTCAGGCAGTTGAACTAAAATTACATTTTACTGCAAGGGAAACCAATAGTGAGGCAAAGATGTATACCTACCAAGAAAATGTAGGTTAGATTGTGAAAGGCAAATGCGTGGATTAAATGAGCGACGGAATCAAATGGGAATGCTTCAATACTATACACTGTCCTAACTCCCCAAGCCCAACACACTCTGGATTAACATTATGCGGTACATTTTGTGGGCAAATGATGTCCTTTATTGCTGTATATTAATGTTTGTGCCCGCATGGAGCCATTTTTAGCATTTGTTGCCCTAAATCTAGAAGCTGTGACACATACATGCTATGCGATCTTATGCATCTGAATTTGGTTATTCTACTTACCAGGTCAACACATGGACGCCTATTGAATTTGAAAATTTAAGGGGGAGCACCTATGGTTCGTGTCACACTTGCACTGGCCATTCTGAGTCGGCACATTCCAGCATTGATTTTCGTTGGTAGGTATGTAGTACTGCCTTCTGTACTTTTGGTTCACCCCGAATCTGCCTTTTATTAAGCCCAACCATAAAAATGCACATAGTACATTCATGCGTCTTAGGCATACAATGTCACCAAGGTTGCTTGTACTCTGGGATCTGGAATATGTTAGAGCCTTTAATACCAAGCATAATAAACCCGCGCTTTATTTGTCTCCAGATTCTAGCACAGCGCCTCTTTATTCCAATTTTCTGTTTGCATTAATATGTATACTCTCAATTCAATTGGTATTCAATGAGTTTAGGTTGCCCTATTCTTTGTCACTGTCGCTTAAAATAAATGTTAATCTATGTTGTGTTATGTAGTGATATATATGTTTGTCATAGTTGTGTATGGTCAATGTATTAACATGTGTATACATACTATTTCAGTCCTGTGCCTCAGTTTTGGATTTTAATGTCTATGTTGTTTGTCATTTTTTCAGCCTTGGTGAAGTTCCCAGTGTGGGAATTAAACGCGTTGGCTGAGTGTCTCAGTTTGCTGAATCTTAAAATTTGAAAATAAAGAACTATAAATATTTATACTACAACCTGACTCTTGGACTTTGTGACCTGCGCACCCCCATTTCACAATTATCAGTTATCAATGGCACAGGGATATTAATGGAGGGTTTGAGCTTGTTCTTCCTGTTCCTCATAAGGGTAGTGCTCTTGAAATGCGTCCAAACTTTGAGAACTGGGACGCCCTATATCCGCGAAAAAATAATCCCCCTCCAAGTAATTAGACGGATCATCCATTGCCTCTTCTTCCTCCGAGTCCTGGCAACTAACCCTGAGTTGTGAAGGAGGGTATGCAGGACCATAAGGACCATCATCTTCAGACTCCTGAAAATCCAGGAGACAAGTAGGTGGTAATGGAGAAATCTTTGAAAAAGTCCTGCAGAAGGGGAGGCATCTACTTCAGAAGCAGACTGACTATTTCCCTCGTCAACGGGGTCATCGAAGGCACAACCGATTGAGGTGGCTGAAGAGCCGCCGATGGTGAACGAACCTGCTGAAACGTCGGCGGTGAAGTCCACGCCGATGGAGATGGTCTACCTGCAGCCAACGATAATGACAACCCCAGTGCCGTCGTTGATGCAGCCTCCGTCGTCGTCTTGACCATTGGCGTAGTAGCCATCGCTGACGAAACCGTTGACGGAGCACCAGTTCCAGTAATGACAGAGGCCGTAGATGGAGATCTCTTCGTCGACGGGACCATCAATGACCGGATTTTGTCAGCTGAAGACTCTCTGGAAGGAGTATTAGGCGTTGACGGTGGAGCAGAACCAGACCTCTGGTGAGAAGAAGAAGGACCGGGCTGGTCTTTCTTGGCTCTTTTCTCCTCAATCCTCTCCTTACTTTGAGATCTGGATTTTTTAGGGTCCTTAAGCAAAGAGGAAGACCCTTCTTCTTTTCTCTTCCTGGAGGAGGTTTGAGGCTTCTCCTCAGCCTCAGAGTCAGAGTCTTTTGTTGTTTTTTTCCTTTGCAGCCAGAGAAGTAGCCTACCCTCACGGTCTTTGAGAGTTTTTGTGGAGAAAGTACGACAGTACTTGCATTCTCTGGGCTTGTGGTCTGGATACAGGCAGTAAAGACCCTCTTTGTGAGGGTCCTCAGAATATAGTCTGGACATTCCACAAGTCTTCCAGGGCCTAAACAACCCTTTTTTAGACTCTGACATTAGGAAGGAAAAATAGGTACTCACACTTCTGGCCTGTACCTCAGAAGAAATATGAAGTGAAGAGATGAACAGGTAGCTGGAAGTTCAAAAGGGCAACTGTAGAATCACTGTGACAGAGCAGAGCTCAGGGAGACTCCCTAACACACGTCTTGCGGTAGGAAACCTGAGGTATGGTGGCCCTGCAGGGAAAGGAGACTCTATGGTCTATGCTCTGATTGGCTGGAGTTTGGATGTTTTATAACAATGGTTATAGGTTACTAAAAGCTAGTGAATTCCTATTGGCATTTGAATGTTGAAGTTTTAATACTGCTATTTTACTGTTACCGTGGGAGTCCCACCATGACGACAGGAAAGATTCAAGCATGTGAATCTATAAAAGATACAATACTGGAGAACATTTGTTTTGATCTTTTGAAGGCTCTTTTGCTATTCAATTCCATCGATGACAAGGCACATTTCACCATAAGCTTGCGGCTGGACAACATTTCTGATGTCCAATTGGTGCATAAGTTACGACTTTGGCATAACTGTACAAGGTGCGCTTTCCATCCCATGGGTGACACAAGGGAACTTGGTTCAATACACCAGCGATTAATGTAAAAGACAGGCTATTGTAGCCCGGAATTACACTATTCAATGTGCAATTGACATTGAAACATTGCTTCTGGGTTGCTAACAATCGCAGAAAGGGATCAGAGGCACATTGGAAACAGTATCAAACATTATTTTGTTATCCACCATATCACCACACTGTACTAAGAAGAAAGAACACTTTTAATTTAAGAAGGCACATTAGCAAAAATGAGAATAAAACAAAGATTTCTAGCATTGTTAAAATATCATTTAAATTGTCATCTAGAACCTGACACCCCAATGTCTACTTCTATGAAATATACTAGGATAGCATGGAAGGCAGAGCAGCTTGCAGTCTAGTTTCTTAGGGAGAAGATATGTACTTCATATCTTATTGACAGCCTTTGTTGTCTATATCAGCGGAGGCGCAAACACAGTGTTCCATGCGATGGGCAAACACACGCTGTGGTAGTAGTTAGTCAGGCTTTCTCACATACAGAAACCTCTGAAGCATCTGAGGTACTATTCTGACTTCTGCGGCACTGTCCAGGAACACTCTCGCCCAAGTCCTGATTTGTAGGAGGACCCACAGCTGGATTGGCCTCTTTTTATAGAAAGACCTTATACTTTCTTCTTTTTGATTGGGGTTTTAGAATCTAATCTTTTCTTTTCCCACATTACACTGATGTCAGTCTTGCGTCCTGCTTAATTTTTTCTATTGTACTTTACTTTTCTGCGGTACTTAGAATGGCTCCCCCTTTCTGTCCTTTTCGCTTGAGTGTCCTGAAAAGAACATGAAGAACGGCTTTCAGAATACTGATACTGGTCAGGTTTTTACATTTTGTTCGTGGCCTCTTAAATTATAATCATCCTTGCTGGATTTATGATAAGCGGGTGATCCAGCCCGTCTTTTGTCCTTGTCTTTCTAATTTTTCTTCCCTTTGTTGCAGATTTCTCTTTAACAGAACCCTCAGTATCACTTTTAGGTTGTAAGTGTGGCTTAACGGGTCAAGTATCCAAGGTATCTCTAGCTACAGAGGTATAAAAGTCTGAGATTATTTTGAGTAGTTCCTGTTCACAGCTTGAACTAGAATTGCTTCCAGTCTCTGAAGTATAGCCAGAACTGAGGCCTCTCCCTTTATGTTATGTAGGATGTTGGAGGAGAATGTAGAGACGTTCCCCATTAATACATTCCTAAATCCAGAGCAGATGAAGCTCTGTGTTTGTTTTGTACTTGTCTACGTACATCAGGGAGGACTGCCAATGAAGAGGTACCATGCGTACTGGTAAAAAATGCATGCAAAGATGCTTCACTAGGTGTTACACTCCTCCACGGAAGGCACCATACCAAGATGGAGACACATAGTCAGTGTTCTGTGTTTATCTTGGGGGTAGTGTATAAATACACTTCTTTTAACTGATTGGTCTAACTAGCAATCCAGAAAGCTATTTTATCACGATAGCGTTATTAGTCTGCAGACTAATAGTTTGTATTTGTGTGGGAGAGGCAGACCCTGCTGCGACAGCAGGTCTAGAGCTCCAAGTACATTGTACAAACTTTATATAAGGCAACTCGGTAGTTTAACACCCCTTCCACCTCAGCTTGTGTTAGGTTGTCAGGCAAGGAACGTGGATTTAGCCAGCCAAGAATGGCCACGTAGCCTCATCATTACTCAGCGGCCTCAGATGGACATTCCTGTGTGTATGTGGCAAGTGACCATCAAACCAATTCTGGTGTTCCTGATGTGTTATAGGGATTTTCAAATCATGCTGTATATTCTCGAAACTACCCTGAGGCAGCATCAATAGGCTTGAACTCCTCCCAGGAATAAAAAGTCTCAAAGGAATATGCTGGCAAACACAGAGAAAATAATGGCAGCTAGGTGAATAATCACTGCAAACACACGCTGTGGTAGCAGTCAGTCAGTCTTCCTTCAGTACTTAGCATTATCAACTTCAGGCTTCAGGCAAGATTTAGCACCTGCAAAGGATCGAAGTGTGACGGCAGTAGGTGAGACTGTCTCTGGCAGAATCTCAGGCAATAATCTAGGCTAAGGATCTCTCCTGAGAAGTGGTAGTCCGTCAATAATAGATCTTATCAGAAATAAGAATTTCTGACATATATTCAAGAATGTTTGACATAGATTTTCTACATCAAGGTATGCATTCCAGATGTTTCCTTCTGAGCATATAAGGTAATAGGACATCAATTCAGACTACACTATTTTAGTTATATCAGAACAGTATTTTGGCCCAACACTCCCTGGCCTGCTTGTTAATACCCTTATTAATGTGTCCCATGGGAAATTGTACACTCTTAAGTTTAGGGCTGACAATAACTCTTTGAATTGTCACGTAAGTTAAAAAAACGTTAAGTGTATTTTTCCCTAAAATTCATATATAATGATGAAATGTAATTTTGATTCAATTCAATTTTGTGAAGTTATGCAATGTAACACTTGTTGCAGAAACATTCAACGTGTGAAATTTAGAATTTTTGCATAAAAGTCTTTTTATTTTCAAACATTATTTTACAAGGCCAGTCATAAGTTGCATCATACTGAACTTTTTAAGGTTTTTTAAGCTATGATGCACTCATGCCTAACCTTGGAAAATAATGTATGACAATTAAAAGACTTTTATGAAAAATGTTTAATTTCATACGCTGAATGATTTTGCAACAAGTGTTATACAGTGCAACTTTACAATACTGAATTGAATCAAAATTGCATTTCATCATTGTATATGAAATTTTGGGAAAACCCACTTGACTTTTTTCAAATAACTATGGGGCCGATTCACAGAACTAATCTGAGACAAAGTCCTAAACGTACTACTTTTGGTATTCACAGAAGGCATTTAGTAGTTGTAAAGTTAAGATTTTTTCTTAAGTTTGACTTAAGACAGACTTAAGGCAGATTTAAGACAAACTCGAGACAAACTTAAGACAGACTTAAGACAGACTTAAAACAGACTTAAGACACAATCCTAGCTTTACTACTACTAAATGTCTTCTGTGAATACCAAAAGTAGTAAGTTTAGGATTTTGTCTCAGATTAGTTCTGTGAATCGGGCCCTATTTTAGTAATATATGTTCTTAATTAACTTTGACATGGTGGAAAGTTGACATTTGGCCCTGACAAATGTCGCATTGATAGTTATCTGTGTCATCAATTGAATGGCTTGATGCTTTCACAGTTCTTAGAAAGGTAAGGCCAGGCGACACCTGCGTTCCATAGCAGACAAGACAATGATTCTGCATAAATCTGGAAAGGTGCCGACTTACATAGTTTAAGAGGGGGAAGATGGCAACCTCCATTAGTCAAGATGGAGTCGAGGCCTATAAAACATGAAGTCGGACTCTAGGGACTTTACATCACAATATATAAACCATCTGGGAGGTGCAAGTCTGAATCCCTGTTAGGATTGGCAAAGGCATTTTGTAAATTCTGTCCCCGTTGAAAACTTTAGGGCAGGACAGAATTTCTTCCTGGCAGCTACATGGTGGCAGTTTCGCACTCCAGGAGCCTTCATCACAAGAGACTTCATCCAGTATATCCAAACAGGCAATAGTCACTGGTGCCTGTTACAAATAGATCTTCAGCTCATGTCTGAACTCAAAATGTCCCCACTTTTACAGTATTCTCTTGACACAGACGTGTTTTTGCAAGGTTGGTCACATTTATATTTTTCTCCTTTTGTCATGATTTCCAGGTGTCAAGCTGAGATTCTTAGACTGAAAGGCATGGTAGTTCGAATTTCCACACTCATGTCTCAGGCTCGGTTCTGATCTCTCCTCGAAATGGCCATAGATATTTCCGTGTGGCTTCCATTTCACCCTCACCTCCTCTAAAATCACCAAGAGCACCAATCTAATCCTATCTGCTAATCTACAGCTGAGGGCTTCGAAACTTTGTGGTATTCTTCGTCACTGATAGGCCTTTTACATTTGCTGTTCCAGAGCAGATCTATTAATATAGATCAATGTTAATTTTTGTGTATTTGAGTTTGCACAAGTAGGCCGCAAATCAAATTCACTGGACTTTTGATCTGGTTGCAGTCACCGCGGAAGAAAAGTGGCTTTTAAAAGTTGCACTGCGAGCATGATTTCTAACTTGTTCTGTGTTTTTTCTCTTTCATAAAACAGATGAAATCCCTATTCTGTAGTGCTGAGCAGAGATGAAATATCACTTTTCGTGGCATCGGAGGAAGCTGCGTTCTAACGGTACCTACTTCTGTAACAAATTAAGGACTTCTGTTCCTGTGAAGGAGTCTAACGAAACCACTGTATTGAATACATGCGAAGGTGTAATGTTGTTATCTTGTTTTTAGGCTAAGACTTAACATTAATTATGCATGCTGAAGTCGTCTCCAGTAATGTTGCAGTTAATGTATCATGTGTTTATGAACATCTGTTGTCTGTTGCCAAGAAGACATCATTTCACACCAATGTCACAAGTGTGCCATTCACTTTTTGAAAAAACTGCCTTTTCCAAGAAGCTTGTCAAACTTTTCCTTGCTCTCTCCATAGGCAGACTTCACGTCAGTCCTCTTTATGAGCCTATGCTTAGTTGTTCCACTGATTTATAATATATATTGATTTGAACTGACTAACTACATTTTGGCTGTCTGTTTGATTCCTATAATAAACCTTTAGAATTTGGGCTTTAAATCTAGTCTTGTGTTCCCTTTTCTTTATTTGCCTGGGACCCTTGTCTTTTGGGACTTACATGGCCTCAATCCGCCCAATCAGCCCCCTGGTAGTAGTTCAAACCACAGACAGAATTGTCTTAGAAAAGGAGGGTTATGGTAAATTGTGGCATATCAGTGCACATTTGGTGCAGAATTTAATAGAAATTTGCATCACCAAGACTGTCAGAGGTAGGGGGGTCCTGGAATCGTGTGGATTAATGCAGGTGCATCACCAGTAGTACACCAGATGCACCTGACCTGATGCAAGTCCTGACAGTTACACTGCTTCAGTATAAATAGGGCTTTGTGAAGTGAGCTGTGTCGTGTGCATACGCAGATTGTGATGGTGTACTCATGGTATTTTGTGGGATGCAGTTTGGAGTGAGTCAATTGTTCTGCAGCAGTGTTATGTCAATGGCGTTTAGTGTTATATTTTGAGCATACATCGTTGAAATTTACATTGCAGTATAATGTGTTGCACACATTTCTGAAGTTGTTTAAATTGTGCTCTTGAAAAAAAAATTGATTTATGTTCAGTTTTTTTGATTCATGTGTTAGGTTAGCAGATTTGTGGAAATCCAAGAGTTCAAGAAAAAATATTAAGGTTGTCTGATAAAAAGGCATGTGGAGTCACATCAGGTTGTAGGGTAAAGTCCTATAGGATGAAGTCCTATGAAACCCTTAACAATCTAATTGTGTATGAACTAATCAGGATGATGATTTTTATTTCTTTGTGCAAGAGAATTGATGCTATATTCCACCTTCAGATGGTTATTACATTGTTGAGACACTATCTTGGTGTGATTGAAGTGTTTTTCCATTCTGTGGTGAATTTGATTTTTCATCACGTATCCCGGTAGGCAGAAAAGATATTTGTTTTGGGTTACATACTGCGTTTTGAAGTCTTGTCTTGAAATCATATCATGACAGGCTGAATTTGTTTTTGTGTGCTGTGAGTTAAGTTGAGATTACAATGGGCGCACATTTGAAAATGGCAACGATTTCTCCTAATGGAAGAGATGATTCATCCTGAAATTGATACCCTCGCTCATGAGATGCTGATGGACCATGGGTTACATACAGGCTCAAAGAATGGAACAGAATTACTGCAGAAAATAAAAAGCTACAATTTCCTATTTCAGGTTCATTTGAAGTGAAAAAGATTGAGAATTTGATACCTCTTAATACTGAAGGCTGTCAGCACAACACGCAGAGAGCTCATCACATCAGCCAAAGCAAAGTACTACACCATCACCATCAATAAAGCCACCAACAGAAGCAGAACATTGTTCAAGACAATTAGGAACTTCATCAACCCCCTGCCAGACTGACCTATTCCTAGCTCCACATATAAGTGCAATGACATCAACCTCTTCTGATGCGTTCATGCATGCGTTATGACACATGTTGATCAAAACTGTAATTTCCAGGAACCCTGGGTATAAAGTAAATCCAAAAGAAGTGTGCTTTTAGCAGAGTCAGTCTAAAGTCATAAAACATAACATATAATATTCAACATCAATCTAGAACGTATAACATATGCACTCTCATATACATCATGAATTGATGTTAGGTGTTATTAACTATGTTGCATGACAAATGGTGGTCATTTTGAAATTACTGTTCTAACATGGTGGCGGCACATTTAGGAATGGAATTTTATTTAAAAAAAAAAAAAAAAAGATAAAGGGAAAACTAAGACCCTCATTTATAGTTTAGCAGACACGGTACTTCTCCACAAATGTGGAAGAGTTCAGTGTCTGCCACACTGATAGTATATCCGCTCTATTTAGAGTCAAGTGGACCGTCATGTTTCTGCCGCCAGCGGAAACCTTACACAGACAGCCTTGGAACTGCCAGCGAAAGCACATCGGACTGTCTGGCCTATTTAGGATGGACATTCTGATATACTTTTTTCTATTTAAGACGTAGTTAGTCTAGAGCCAGGGCCAGGAAGGCAGAGATCCTGTGTACTTCAAAGGCATGCCTCTAGAAGCTTCTGGCATAACTGCGTATAAATACTGTATCTCAGACACCACCACCTACGGGCCTGTGGAACTCTGCCAGGAAGAAGGACTGCTCTGCTGTTGAAATTACTGCCACTCTGCTGTACTGCTGATCTGGAGGACTGCTGCCTTGCCGTGCTGACCTGCTGCCTTCTGCCCTCTTGCGTGAGAAGGACTAGCTCGCATCTCTTGAACCCAGAATGACTCCAAGGGCTAGTTGGTTGGCCTCCTGATATAAAGCCTCAGGGACATGGCAGGCCTCCAGCAACCTTGCATCTATACCTGGAATCTGCCATCTGCCAAGTAGTGCCACCCCAGTCCTGTACCCTTACAAGTGGGCTTAAGTTTCTCTGCCTGCCTCCGTGGATCCATTAGAACTGACATATATTTCCTCTGCTGCATGGCACAACCCTGAGCAGAACCGATGGATCTCTGCTGCTGCATGGATTGAACCTGCCACAAAGACCAGCATCACCCCCATAATTCTATTGGAATCACCACTGCGCAACGTATCCTCCGCGCAGGCCCTCGCATCCCAGGCTTGATGACGAAGGACTCCGCATTGCCGCTTCACAGATCTTCAGATTCAGCACTTCACCCAAGCTGCGCACATCATCCTGGATACCGGACTTTACATCCCAAGCCCATCTATGGGATCTTCGACGACGACGCAGGTCCTTGCTGCATCTCGGACCTGACGCATTGCTTCGACTGCGCAACTCATCTTAGACGCGGATCCTCACAATGCTTCCCAAACCAGAATTTAAGGTAGTCTCTTCAGCATGCCTAACTGGGTCCCTGTAGCTGGCTAGCACTTCATTGCAGTTGTCCTGAATTTGTGACTTTGCCCCGGTCCGGCACAACCAGATATTTTCACAATTGCTACTGTCCCTAAAGCCTTTATTAATTGCATATCTCCGGGTCTACAGACTGGATTTTTTAAAAATCATTTGGTATTTTTTTATTTATTCCAAATAATTCTATTTTTCTAACGTGGTGTGGGATCCTTCTTGGGCGGAGTTTTAACTTTATTATTGTTTGAAGTTTTTCACAAATACTTTACACATTGCCTCTAAATTAAGCCTGACTGCTCGAGGCCAAGCTACCAGAGGGTTGGGAAACGGTTAATTTAGGATTGACTTGTAGCTCACCATGACAAGTATTGTGTTTGCTACTGGCAGGGGCTCACACCACAGTCAAACAACAAACTTAATTCCTCACAGTGGGTCTGTGGAATGGCTCAGGCTAGGGAATTCTGCATGACAGATCAGGCAAAATGTCACTCCTCTCGCAACTGGCTGTGCAGGCAGTAGTGGTTCGGAAACGTGTGAACAGATGCCCAAGTAGAAGCCTAGCACTTGTCCAAGACTGGCACACCAAAGTCCAGCACAGTGGTTGCATCCTTTGGTGTGGTAGAATGAGCACATAGACCTTCTGGAGGCTGTTTCTTGGCCAGTCCATAGTAAATTGTGATAAACAGGACAATCCATCTAGAGATGGTTCTCTTCTGCACATCTTTCCCATTCCTACGCCCAGAGAACCCCACAAAGTGCTGATAATCCACCCAATAGTCCTTGGCATGTTCAATTTAAAAGCTCAGAGCCGTCTCTGCCTCTAGGTGATAAATTCTCACTTCCTCTTTACATGGATGAGGCCGGTAGAAGAAAGCTGGCAGGATAATGAGCTGTCCTAAGTGGAAACACTTTGCAATTAAATGTATTTATTGCATCATGTAAACAGTTTATTTCTCAACAAATAAAGAGATCTGGTGCTCATGCTATGAGTGAGAAAAAGGTGCAGTGCAGGGTGCACGAAACATAGCTGCGTACATCACTACTAAAAAGACATATGCCTCCTGTCTATACAAATATTTTACTGTCACTGGAGTCTATAAATGTCTGATGTCTATGGCATTTCGACCTCTATGATTCTGAGGTCATCATCAGGACAGGAGCAAGAGGACCCAGTATTTGAAAACATAATGAAAAAAATCTACACAAGGAATTTTCCGCAATACAATACAATCGACCTGTGTTGAAAAGGATAGGTAATCAATGCTTGCCTAAGAAAGTGATGAATAAATCAAGTCTGGAGATTCATCAATAATTAGGAACCACAATCAGGGCTGACACTATGGCCCTAGGCAGAAAAAAACATAGTTATAAAAGAAGGAAAAGAGTAAATTAATTTATATGGTAACAAAGGAGGGAATAATCACCTGTGGAAACACAAGGGCTTTCACAGTAATTTCCATCTGATTAATCACGGAGCAAATTATGGTAAGAACTGGGTCGCCAGCCGGTCAGCAAACACCGATTCTACCAGCTGCTAGCAAGTCCTCACAAGTGTTGATGAACCGGAGCCCTGTAAAAAGGACACTGATTGAAAACTAGAAGTGATAATATGACCAAACCATATGATCATGAATCAAACTGACCAAACAATTGGAAATTTAACTAGAAATTTACTGAAACTTGAAGGTAATAATATCAGTGGTGCCAGATTACAGGGATTTCTGCTTGTCATTAGAGAAAGCAAAAAAATATAGGGGAGGGTGATACTATAGAGCTCAATGAATCTGAAGGAGTAGGAGGAGATCAAATTAGCTCACGCATCCGCGAGATAAGCGAGGGGAAGTGAGCTGGCAAACGTTCTGGCATCTTCTAATATGAGATATGCCCAGCGTAGGAAAATACAAAGTAAACACCGGCGGGTGGTCTCAGAAGTCATGTTGTGTCTCTAAGAGCGATAAGTACTCTACTTTAGGCAACCACAATAATCATGGGTCTGCGCTGAGAGGGCAACGACTCACCTTAATATAGTTGGGGCCTTGACATTCATTAAATGGGGCCACGGCAGTATCCCTAAAGAATAAATCGGTAGCTGGCGTAATCCTGGCAGCCACAGAAGCAACTGAGGCCGGGGAAGAGTTATAACTTAGAGCACTTGCGCAGAGGCAAGACCGCTCTACCATGAAAGACTAGACCCCTTGAGGCTGAAGCGTGTCTAGACTGTCACAAACCATTTATGTAGTGCGGCGTGATGTAGACAACATTAAGGGAAATTAAAAAAAGTAAAGGAAGACCGAATTTAGACAAGAAAAGGTGGGCATGATTTCCTAAATTTCAATACTACCAATGTACAAATTGCAAGTACAAAATCATTACACATAAAACATTATATACAATTGAAGCAGGGGGCTAACAATGCTCAATCAGTTAAAAAAAGTAATTCCCAGAGTTTATGGGGATACTTGGACCAGCATTATCATAACTTGTTGGAGTTGCCAGATTATAGAATACTGTTGCACTCTTACTGTGAATTAAGTCCTTTAGATGCCATGTCACAATTGAAAATCAGTTTGCATTCAAGTCTGTTCAACATCATTAGGATGTTTTCCCCCCTGGGTTGGGGTCTACAAAAGTCAATGATTTGCCACGTGAAGTCAATCTCATTGTGGCCACTTAGGAGGAAATGTTCAATCAGGTGTGTTGTCATTACCTTGCAGCCAATTCTACTTTTATTTTGGAAGATCCTGGAATGTTTTTTTTGGCTGTTTGCCCAATCTATACCAGATTGCAAGAGCAACGGATGCAATGAGAAAGGAAAATCTAATGAATAGGGGCTTGCATGCAAGCTGTAGGAAAGTCATCTTTTGCCTTGATGACCCCCATTTTCTGACAGATGTTGATGGTTACTGACTCTGAAAGTGCCTTGGGCTTTGCTAACTAGGGCCAGGGCCTCCAAAGGCATATGGTAATTGGAATAATTCTAATTGAAAAAGAAAACCTACCTGTAAGTCCATAGTACATGCTAAGGTATGTAGGTTTAGAGACCCCAGTGGACATAAGGCACTTAAGTGTGCACTGCTATGGTGTCTGGTGTCAATTTAAAGCTAGGCCTGCCTTGCGGGTTGGTCTTAAAAATAAAACTATGTCCAAATTAGATGTTGGAATTAAAAGTACTTCCATAGTCCAAAACTTCCTTTTCATGGCTTATAAGTCACCCTAAAGTCTGCCCTAGGTGCCCCAAGAAGAGGGTGCGTTGTTAGTTTAGCTGTTTAAAATGCCCTGGTAAGGAAAACAGCCAAAGTTGTTTTTCCCTGTTGCAATGCTGCAATCCCCACAGGCTATAATGGGAAGGCTTTATTAAACGTAATAAAGTCTAACCTTTGATTGAAGCTATCTAGCAATCCCATTCAAAGTATCGAAATAACCGTTACAATGAATCTAGCAACTTGCCATGGTCAGATTTATTATAATTATTACAGGAAAGCTGTTTTAAAACTTACTATCCTGAAGTTACCTAAATTAGCCCTGGATAAAAGCATGGAATTGGACAGCAAAAGCGTCTTTGATACAATTGCATTCAGACCTACGATATTGTGTTAGGGGAGCTTGTTGTATGGGACGTGACACATTGGTTGGGGTGTCACTCCCGCCTGCAAGTTTAGAACGGAGGATAAATATGGCAGAGCAGCCCAAGCTCATCAGATCACTGTCTGTAACAACAGGAGAGGAAGGACAACTCTGCTGGACCCTTGGACTGCACCACAGAAGGCTTGCACTCAGAAAGACTTCACCAAGGAAGAACTGTGCCTGATTCAAAGAAAAAAGAGTGGACTCCCTCATTAGCAACAGGTACAACAGAGGTGGAAGAAGTCACCTAGTAAGCAAAATAGAGGACCACTCCAGCTGACCAGTTGAATTTTCCTGCACTGTGCTGGTGCATTGGGGGAAATTGAGTCTTAGTCCCCAAGAGGCAATCCACAGTCTTTGAACCCTTGGCGTGAGCTAGTGGACACTTATTTTCCCCAAAGGATCTCAGAATAAACAAGAACTCAAAGTCTGGAAACTTTCTGCAATGCTTTGTAGAAAAGGTCCAGGAGGAAACCGGCTCGAAGACGAGAATCAAGCCATTGCTGTTTACTTGTGAATCGGCCTGACCTTGCTGGTTTGTCCCGCTGAAAGCTCCGGAGCTCCTTGACGTTAAGGACAAAGACTTCCGGAGGGTCACAGGGGCATCGTGGTGCAGCAGGCTACCATTGTCAAATCAAACTCCGGATTTGAGGAGCCCAAGAACTCGGAGCCGAGAGAAAAATGCCAAGAAAAAGACTAAAGCCGAATATTTGACAGGGACCTAGCCCTCAGCCTACCGGACCCGTGCTCCATCATGGTCAGTCTAAAACGTTGACTTTGTCACGTTCCAGCGTGACCAGACAGCCACGAGTGGCGCTTTAAGATTTTTGGGGCTAGAATGCACAATTTTTTATTTAATCGTTAAAAATTAATATCTCCGGCTCCCTACATTGGATTTTTGTAATTTCGGTGTTGTTTTGAAGATAAGCATATTCCCTATTGTTATACATTGGCATTGGATTTTTACTGTGTTGCATCTTTTACTTATTTACTGTTTTGGTGGAATTAAATGCTTTACATATACCTGTCTCCTAAGGTAAGCGTGACTGCTTGTTTGCTAATCTACCAAGGGTTGAGCAAGGATTAATTTACTAAGACTTGGCTGGACCTATTAGTGACTGTGGTATTATTACAAGCTGAGGGTGAATACCTTCACCTACTAATAACCTACTTTCCCACACAAGCAATAAATAGAAATCCAAGGAGATGTACTGAAAATCCAAAGAGGACGAAGTCCCTAACTGTATAGTGTTTTTAATGCATAGTTTACTGCAGTTTATATAAAAGTTGGGAGTATGGGCAATCCCAAGCTTCAAAATTGATTTTAACAACATACCTGACAGCAGCGGGGTCATAGTCCACCATGTGCAATTGTGCTGGTCAACCTGCTGGAAGTAAGATTGGGTGGGACTGGTTATTGTTTGTTCACTTGTTTTGTGTGGGTTATTGGATTATTTTGATTGGGAATAATGGGGGCTGCGCTGAAAAAGTTTAAAGATCCTAGTGTACCTGCTATGGAGGGTGAGGAGTTTCCCCCAGAAGGCTTGTCCGTGTGCACGGCGTTGACTGGCGTTGGGCTTCATATGTGTACATGGAATCGAGATTGGTATGAGTATGTCTGATCCCAATGACTTGCAAATTCCTTTAGAAAGTTTGATTGTTTTAGAAAAACTATGACTGTGCCGAAACCACTACCCAGATCTACACAATTTGAGGCATTGAGCAAATGGTACGGAATGGCTACAAAGAAATATAGAAATGAAATGAAGAAACAGTTTAAAGGTTCATTTAGACAATGGTTAGAAACTAAGTGCGATAAGTCGGGGAGATTTTGGAGGTAGGGTATCGTGGAAGGAGTGAGAGTTTATTCTGCCGTAATCCATTAAACAAAAGATAAAAAGTAAACTAAAGGGTCTGTAAATTATAAGGAGAAACAAGAAAAGAAAAAGATTTAGATAAGGATCATATAATTTTAAATGATCTTCTGCATTCTACACCTCCTCCATACACAGATGGTGTACAGACACAGGTATAGAGATGAACAGTACCTGACCTATTTGCAGCTGGTGAGCAGAGTACAAGTGCACTGGGATTGACAGTGCTAACAGTAGCAAATATGAGTAAAACTAATACAAGTGTGAGTGCATGTGCTCCCCCGGACAGTACATTGATATCTTTACCTAGTACTAGTAGTGATATGCCTGCTACTTCCTTTAACAATGTGTTTTAGATGAGCCTTCCGCTGTGTATAATGATGCTTTTATAGTGTCTACAAAGCAAAACCAAAGGGGATGATGGACAGAGTGTTGAACATTGCAAGCACTCACCCCAGTCAACCGATCTGGGTTTAATCCATCATCATTCTTTAGCTCACTCCGCCACCCCAGTTCAGACATGGGCATATGCTAATCAGTCTTACCCTGTGCCTCATGGGAACAGTCCAGCCTGAACTGCCAGGCCATGTCTTCCCTGGACCAGAAACAAGCATCCTGGGACCAGTTTCTGGCTAATCAGCCGTCATCAGCCAGGCTAGCTTGAATCCAGTGGCAAAGTGAGCAAGGGACCCACGTCTGGACATACCCTGCCAACTTAGGGCGAACAAACCAAACCAAAGTGGATGATGGCTGAAGAGGGGTGAAACCCCGAAACCGGTCCTAGGATGCTTGCTTCCAGTCCAGGGAGGACCTGGCTTGGCAGTTCGGGCGGACTGTTCCCATGAGGCACAGGGTCAAGACTGATTTGCATATGGCTGGGTTCAAACTGGAACGGCATGGTCAGCAAAAAAACAATGGATTTAGGCCCAGATCTCTGTACTGGGGTGAATGTATGACATTGTTCTACATTCTGTCCATCAACTGTTGTTTTTGCATTTGTCACCCCGAGTGGGACGGGTATGCCCAGACGTGGGTCCCGTGCTCTCCATGCCACTGGAATCAAGCTATCCTGGCTGCAGAGGGGTGAAACCCCGAAACCGGTCCTAGGATGCTTATTTCCAGTCCAGGGAGGACTTGGCTTGGCAGTTCGGGCTAGACTGTTCCCATGAGGCACAGGGTCAAGACTGATTTGCATATGGCTGGGTTCAAACTGGAACGGCATGGTGAGCAAAAAAAACGATGGATTTAGGCCCAGATCTCTGTACTGGGGTGAATGTATGACATTGTTCTACATTCTGTCCATCAACTGTTGTTTTTGCATTTGTCACCCCGAGTGGTATGGGTATGCCCAGACGTGGGTCCTGTGCTCTCCATGCCACTGGAATCAAGCTATGCTGGCTGAAGAGGGGTGAAACCCAGAAACCGGTCCTAGGATGCTTGTTTCCAGTCCAGGGAGGACCTGGCTTGGCAGTTCGGGCTGGACTGTTCCCATGAGGCACAGGGTCAAGACTGATTTGCATATGGCTGGGTTCAAACTGGAATGGCATGGTGAGCAAAAAAACGATGGATTTAGGTCCAGATCTCTGTACTAGGGTGAATGTATGACATTGTTCTACATTCTGTCCATCAACTGTTGTTTTTGCATTTGTCACCCCGAGTGGGAAGGGTATGCCCAGACGTGGGTCCTGTGCTCTCCATGCCACTGGAATCAAGCTATCCTGGCTGAAGAGGGGTGAAACCCCGAAACCGGTCCTAGGATGCTTGTTTCCAGTCCAGGGAGGACCTGGCTTGGCAGTTCGGGCGGACTGTTCCCATGAGGCACAGGGTCAAGACTGATTTGCATATGGCTGGGTTCAAACTGGAACGGCATGGTCAGCAAAAAAACAATGGATTTAGGCCCAGATCTCTGTACTGGGGTGAATGTATGACATTGTTCTACATTCTGTCCATCAACTGTTGTTTTTGCATTTGTCACCCCGAGTGGGACGGGTATGCCCAGACGTGGGTCCCGTGCTCTCCATGCCACTGGAATCAAGCTATCCTGGCTGCAGAGGGGTGAAACCCCGAAACCGGTCCTAGGATGCTTATTTCCAGTCCAGGGAGGACTTGGCTCGGCAGTTCGGGCTAGACTGTTCCCATGAGGCACAGGGTCAAGACTGATTTGCATATGGCTGGGTTCAAACTGGAACGGCATGGTGAGCAAAAAAAACGATGGATTTAGGCCCAGATCTCTGTACTGGGGTGAATGTATGACATTGTTCTACATTCTGTCCATCAACTGTTGTTTTTGCATTTGTCACCCCGAGTGGTAAGGGTATGCCCAGACGTGGGTCCTGTGCTCTCCATGCCACTGGAATCAAGCTATGCTGGCTGAAGAGGGGTGAAACCCAGAAACCGGTCCTAGGATGCTTGTTTCCAGTCCAGGGAGGACCTGGCTTGGCAGTTCGGGCTGGACTGTTCCCATGAGGCACAGGGTCAAGACTGATTTGCATATGGCTGGGTTCAAACTGGAATGGCATGGTGAGCAAAAAAACGATGGATTTAGGTCCAGATCTCTGTACTAGGGTGAATGTATGACATTGTTCTACATTCTGTCCATCAACTGTTGTTTTTGCATTTGTCACCCCGAGTGGGAAGGGTATGCCCAGACGTGGGTCCTGTGCTCTCCATGCCACTGGAATCAAGCTATCCTGGCTGAAGAGGGGTGAAACCCCGAAACCGGTCCTAGGATGCTTGTTTCCAGTCCAGAGAGGACCTGGCTTGGCAGTTCGGGCTGGACTGTTCCCATGAGGCACAGGGTCAAGACTGATTTGCAAATGGCTGGGTTCAAACTGGAACGGCATGGTGAGCAAAAAAACGATGGATTTAGGCCCAGATCTCTGTACTGGGGTGAATGTATGACATTGTTCTACATTCTGTCCATCAACTGTTGTTTTTGCATTTATGGTGTCTACTACACTTCCTAAAGAGAGTGATATTAATATTGCAATCTTAAAGATTGAATCTGGAGAGATTTTGCAGGGGACAACTGACTTAAACAGATTAATGTCATATAACATAGACCAAATGAGATACCCTATCAGAGAAGCAGCGAGGGTGCAAATACAGCACAAAATAAAGTTGAGGATTTCGCTGACGAATATGAGGTCAATATAAGCAGGACAAGAGGTTTACAGAGAAATTACAGAATTAATTTGAGTCAAACAGAAATAAAGGAGATTAGTCTAGTGGCTTCAGAAGCTCACATTAAATATTTAGTTGACCATAATAAAGTTTAGAGAGATTTGAAGAAATACAAAGAAACGTGTAAAAAGTAAACTGGCACTAAAATTAAAATACTAAGCCAGGAAAGCAAACAAAGGTGATTGTGAATGATTCGGAATCAGAAACAGTGGTAGAGCTTCCTTTAAGAGAAGTGCATTGAGGATATTATGTGCATGTGCCTTAGTCTAAGGATTTTCTCTATATCTTTACAATACATTTGGCAAAATTGAGAGAGGCGACTGATAAGTGGTACAAAGGAGTTCATAGATTGGTTATAATTTTGGAGATGCTTATGAATAATTTACATACATTATTTATGGACAGAGTGCAAAGCTGCTGTTGCTTTCCCACCTGGAGAACCAACTAGAGTGCCACCTAACAATGCCCCAGCTGAGGTAGTTGCTGAGAAATGCAAAGCAATGAAACAGCATTTGAAAAAGAAAGTGCCAGAGAAGGAAATGAATTGGGCAAAGATAATGAGAGCTACACAAGAGCCAAAAGAGTCGGTGAATACTTACTATAGAAGGCTTATGCAGGTTTATAGCTAATATAGTGGAGTTCAAGAGCCCAAACAAGTAGGTGCTTTTATTTTGGGTGTGCATGTGGAGCTTAGTTCTCATATGCAGCCGAATTTAATGTGTTGGTAACTAGGAGTATTAATGAGATTTTTCAAGTATACCAAATACCGTAGTGACTGTTTGATTTGAAGCAAATAAAGATTAACGAGAAGTTGATGATTGTACAGACAAAACAAATTCACAAAAACAACAGAATTCAGATGCTGCGTTCTGATTCAGATTTTGTGTCTGAAAATTGTGAAATGAATGGGACGGAGGGAATGCAGTGTCAGAATGAGAAATGAGATGGTGCAAACTCAGGGTTGAGAAAGAGTGAATGTGAATATAAATTTTCTGAAGACGAGCACTGCTTGTCCCTTCTGCACAAAAACTGTACTGTGGAAGCACAAATGTAGACAGAATCAAGAACGAATCCAGTATGATTTTATTTCCCGGATATAGCAAAACAAATCTGATGCAGACACAGTTTGTTGCCCCAGCCTCCTATGCAGAATGTGCAAAGTCACGGACAGTTCCACACAAATACACCCACAGTTCCATTGCTGCAGCGAAACATGGGAAACAAGATACCATATAATCCAGGGTAACAACATAATCCATTGATTCCGAGTAAGGGTTTTCGTTAAGTTTTCATCAGAGACAAATTCAAAATGACGTTGCCCGAGGAGGAGGAGAAATGCATGCTTGGTCTATTCCTTCAGATAGACCAAAGTGACCCATATAGATGGTGAGGCGAATGACCTTCACATATATCCCTCTCGTGAAACGTTGTAGGCATTACCAAGAAGCAGATTATTAATCGGGGTATGGCAGATGCCCAGTTAAAATAGGATCAATGGAAAACAGTAATCTATTCATATTATGTGATTCATGTCCTATTAATTTAATAAGCAGAGACTTGCTTTGCAAGATGAACTGCACAACGGATAGTGTTGCAATTGAAACGCAAGATGAAGTTTCCGTTTTTAAAACAAACTCATAAGATTCAAGGGTTACGCTGTTTCCAGTTCTCACAAAGGGAGGACCTGTCTCACGATTTAACACATACTCTGAAAGAAGAGGTATCATATTTTACAGTAAAAGAAATAAGACTGGTTAAAAGTGCAAAACTGTTTTTCCTAGAATTAGGCAATATAAACGCTTAAAAGAAGCAGAAAAAGGAATGAAGCCCGTCATAGAACAGATGTTAGAACAAGGTATTCTATACAAGGTGCTTGGTAGTCCTTGAAGGAGTGGATAAGTAGAGGATAGTGCAGGTAGTCCTTGAACGAGTGGATAAGTACAGGATAGTGCTGGACTTTAAAAAGGTAAATCAAATTGTAAACCTGTGTTATCCGGTGATACCAAATCCTGTTGTAATTGTGTAATTGTATAAAGGTATACAGTCATTGATTTATGCCAAATGTTCTTTCCCATTCCTATGAATGAGGACAATCAATATCTCTTCGTATTTCAGTTCTAAAATAAAGTACTTGTTAGAATCCGGGTTCTCTGGGTGGCACAGGTAGGTACTTGTGACAAGCAGGGAAAGGGGTTACACTACTAAAACAACCCCTGCTCAACCTCTAGGTAGCTTGGCGCGAGCAGACAAGGCTTATCTCAGAGCGTTATAGGGTAAGCATTTGTGAACACATACAGTAACCAAGTGACAACACTACAAATGGACACCACACAGGTATTTATAATAAAAATAAGGATTCTTTATATAGGATTATCACAAGACCATTAAACGATTAAAAATACACAATACGGTTGCTTAGTTGGTAGGAGATTGCTTAGTTTCTCTTAAGTTCTTAATTGCGACACTTTAAGTCAATGTACCTTAGATGCGACACGCAGGGCAACGAAAGTGTTGCAGCGATGCAGATGCGTTGAAGTTCTTGGTGCAAAAGAAATAAAGACGGGATCTTCCAGGTGCGTTACGCTTCTCCGATGTTGCGAGAAGGCTCGACTCGATGCGTCAGCTACAGCGGCGTCACCCTTGACGAGATGCGACGACAGCAGCCTTGGCAGCGGCACTCTTCTCCAACGTTGCGAGACGCTTCCGCTCGATGCGATGCTGCAGCGGCGACACCCCTTCTGCGAGATGAGACGACAGCGGCTCCGACGGCGACACGCTTCTACGTGGATGCGAGGCGCTTTTCTGGATGCGGTGCAATGCGACAACTACGATGGCTGCGATGGCGACACGCTTCTTCGGCATTGCGAGACACTTCCGGAATGATGCGAGACGCTTCCGCTCGATGCGATGCTGCAGCGGCGACACTCTCTGCAAGATGCGACGACAGCGGCTCCGACGGCGGCTCGCTTCTCTTCCTTGCGTCGCGCTTCCAGCTCCTTGCGACACGCAGTCCCTCAGAAGGCCCAACAACAGCAGCAGGCACTTCCAAAAGACTCTGGGGAGCTGGGTGTGAAGTCCACTGGTCCTGGGACTTCGTTCAGGGGCAAGCTCAGTTCAAGCCCTTGGAGATCTTTTCAAAGCACAAGTTGAAGCAAAGTCTTTAGTAGTCTTTCTCCTCTCCTTCAGCAGCAAGGCAACCACTGCAGGCCAATCCCCCAGGTCAGGGACAGTACTCCTCCTACAGCTTTCCCAGTTCCTTCTCCTCTGGCAGAGGTTCTTCTTGTTTCAGCAGGATCTCATTTCTTGGGAGCAGGGTCCCAATACTTATACCCCTAATTCCTTTGTTCCTCTGGGGTTGAGGGGCCTTTGCCAACTCCAAACCAGTTCTTGAGCACTCTGTTGACATGACTCTGCCTTTCTATTCAGGGTGCAGGGCAGAGCCATCAGCCGCTCTGCAGGAGGTGGAGCCAGCATTGTGGTAGCAGAGCACAACCCTATTCAGAGCCCAGGTGTACTCCTCCCACCCATCTGACTGCCAATCTTCCTATTCACCACCAGGCTACCTAGCCCTGCCCCTCTGGGTTTCCCCAGCCCTGTCACTCACACAACCAGACAGGCAGATACACATCACAGCAGAGGCTGGCTGAAATGGTCAAGCAAGCAAATACCAACTTTCTAAAAGTGGTATTTGCAAACACAGAATATTAAAATAAACTTTACTAAAAGATGTATTTTATTGTTCTGAGTTCAGGCATACTAAACTCGAATTTCTACCATGTTCCCTGAGTCTGTTAGGATCATAGGATGTAACAATTCTAACAGCCCATTATGGACTATGGAGAACAGGCAGCCTTACAATAGTGAAAAACGAAAATGGCTGTAATTCACTATTTGGACATGCCACACACATCAGGGCTTGTCCTACCTTATGCTTACAATGCACCCTGCCCTTGGGCCTACCATAGGGGTGACTAATATGAAGTTAAGGGAAGGTTTAGGGACTGGCAAGTGTGTGCACTTACCCAGTCAGCATGACAGTACCAGACTGCACGCAGGCTCTGCAATTGCAGACCTTAGACACATTTTACCAGGCCGCTTCTGTGGGTTGCACAACCAGTGCTGCAAGCCCACCAGCAGCATTTGTATTTACAAGCCCTGGGCACTCCTGGTGCACTTTACTGGGGTCCGACAGTAACCAAAAAGGCCAATCATGGAATCCAACCAACATATCCATTTTAAATAGGGACACTTGCACTGTGGCACTGGTTGGCAGTGGCACAGCGCTCTGTGCAGCTAACACCAGCAAACCACATGAGGCACAGCGACAAAAAGTGGAAGGGAGACTCACGCCAAGGTGCCAGGTCTAACATGTGTCCCCTCCAGCTGAAAAGTGGGGAGAACTACCCTACCCCAGGGAGTTCCTCATCACTAAGGCGGAAAAATCTGGACAGACCGCCAGCATTGGCGTGATCTGTACCAGGGCGATGTTCCACCGTGAAATCCATACCCTGTAGGGAAATGGACCACCTCAACAGCTTTGGATTCTCACCCCTCATATGCATCAACCATCTGAGGGGCCTGTGGTCTGTCTGAACCCGGAAGTGAGACCCAAACAGGTATGGTCTTAGCTTCTTCAGCACCCAGACCACAGCAAATGCCTCACGCTCAATAGCACTCCATCTCTGTTCCCGTGGAAGTAACCTCCTGCTAATAAAGGCTACAGGTTGATCTAGGCCCTCTTCATTAATCTGTGATAGAACAGCCCCCACACCATGCTCTGAAGCGTCTGTCTGAACGATAAACTCTTTGGAGAAGTTGGGAGCCAAAAGCACGGGCGCCGTGCACATAGCAGCTTCAGGGCCTCAAAAGATTTCTGACAGGTGTCAGTCCAGATCACCTTCCTGGGCTGCTTCCTTGAAGTCAGCGCTGTCAAGGGGGCAACAATGTTGCCATACCCCTTGACAAACCTCCTGTAGTACCCGGTGAGACCTAGGAAGGCTCTCACCTCTGTCTGGGTTTTGGGCGACTCCCAATTCAGAATGGTTTCTATCTTGGGTTGAAGGGGTGCCACCTGGCCACTCCCAACTTGGTGCCCCAAGTACACCACTGAACCCTGCCCGATCTGGCACTTACTCGCCTTGATCGTGAGGCCTGCCCTCCGCAGCGCCATCAACACTTCCCAGAGGTGGCGCAGGTGTTCCTCCCACGTGGAGCTGAACACTACGATGTCATCCAGGTAGGCTGCACTGAACGAATCCAGCCCAACCAACACCTGGTTGACCAACCTCTTGAAGGTGGCAGGGGCATTTTTCATCCCAAAGGGCATAACCCGGAACAGGTAATGCCCATCAGGGGTGGAAAATGCTGACCTCTCTTTGGCCCCATCGGTCAAGGCGATCTGCCAATACCCAGACGTTAGATCAAACGTGCTGAGGTAGTGGGCAGCCCCTAGCCGATCGATGAGCTCATCAGCTCTGGGGATGGGGTGTGCGTCAGTCCTGGTGACCGAATTGAGTCCTCTGTAGTCCACACAGAACCAGAGTTCGGGTGTGGCTCCCGGCGCTGCAGCCTTTGGGACCAAGACCACTGGGCTGGCCCAAGGACTGCTTGAGGACTCAATTACCCCAAGCGCAAACATCTTGGAGACCTCCTCCTTGATGCAGGCCCTTACCCTGTCAGTCACCCTGTAGGCCTTGTGCCTCACAGGTGTACTATCCCCAGTGTCCACATCATGGATGCACCAATCAGTGACACCGGGAACCAGGGAAAACAGGTCAGAAAATTGTCCCAGCAGCTGGCGACAATCATTCTGTTGCTCAGGGAACAGGGTGGAAGAGAGGATGACGCCATCCACTGGCCCATCTTGCTCCTTGACTGACAGGAACTCAGGAAGAGGCTCGGTCTCCTCCTCCATCCCAGCATCTGTCGCTAAGAGCATGCCCACTTGGGACCTCTCCAAGTGGGGCTTGAGGCGGTTGACATGTAGGACCCTTAAGGGGTTCCTAGGAGACTTCAGGTCCACCAAATAAGTAACCGGACTCTTGCGCACCACCACCTCAAAGGGACCGGTCTACTTATCCTGGAGCGCACAGGGCTCCACTGGGGCCAAGACCCATACCTTCTGCCCAGGCTGAAGCTCTATCAGAGTGGCATTCTGGTCGCACCACCGCTTCATCTCCTCCTGGCTGGCTTCCAGGTTTGCCTCAGCAAGTTCCCTGAAACGCCTAGTCTGGTTTCTGAAGGCCAGCATGTAACTATATACATTCTGGGGAGGTTTCCTGGGAGATTGCTCCCAGCCTTCCTTGACCAGACTTAGAGGTCCTCTCACTGGGTGTCCGTACAGAAGCTCAAAGTGACTGAACCCTAGAGACTTCTGTGGCACCTCTCTGTAAGCAAAGAGAAGGCATGGTAAGAGGACGTCCCACTTACGCCTCATGGGTTCTCCAGGCCCATTATCATGCCTTTGAGGGTTCGGTTGAATCTCTCAACCAACCCCTTTCCTTGGGGGTGGTAAGGTGTGGTGAACTTGTAGGTTACACCACACTCTTGCCAAAGGGATTTCATATATTTAGATATGAAATTGGTACCTCGGTCAGACACCACCTCTAGAGGGAATCCCACTTGGGAGAAAATTCCCATCAGCGCACGTCCCATCACGGGGGCCGTCACTGTCCTCAGAGGGATGGCTTCCGGGTACCGGGTGGCATGGTCCACCAGGACCAGGATGAACCTATTGCCCATCGCTGTCCTGGGGTCCAGTGGCCCTATAATGTCAATCCCCACTCGCTGGAATGGGGTACCGACCCCAGGGAATGGTTGGAGTGGAGCCTTCTGCTTCCTTCTACTCTTCCCACTAGCCTGGCAAGTTTGGCATGTTCTGCAGTGAGTATCTGAACTACTGTGCATTTGGGGCCAAAAGAAGTGGGTAACAAGCCTTTCAAAGGTCTTGTCCTGCCCCAAATGTCCTGCTAAGGGTACATCGTGAGCCAGCCTCAGTAGGAAGGCTCTGAAGCGCTGGGGTACCACCAGCACATGGGCTGACCCAGGCTCAGCAACCTTAGGCTCAGAATACAGGAGGTCGTTCTCCCAGTAAATGAAATGTGTTCCGGACTGATCACCGTTGGCCTGGTCTGCAGCCTGCTGCCGCATACCCACAAGAGAAGGGCATTCTTTTTGCTCCCTGCAGAACTCTTCCCTGGAGGGTCCTCCTTCTTGCTGCCAATGGGTCAGCTCAGGCAGGTCCCCCAGTTCAGCTATCTGTTCCCCTGTAAGTTCCAGGGCATCCCCTCAAGGTCTGCTCCCTCCTGGACCGTGGGAACTTCAGAGGCTGGCTTCCCGCGCCCCCTGCTCCTTCTCCTAAAGGCCGGTCCCTGGGCCTCCCTCTCATGCTCCAGGACCACTTGAGTACCTTTACTGGCTGCCATGGACCGTGTGGTGACACACGCCCAATCCGGCATACCCAACATCTCCAGGTGAGCACTCCGCTCCACCTTAGCCCAAGGTGAGCTCTCCAGATCGTTCCCTAACAGACAGTCTACAGGCATGGCGGGCCTCACAGCTACCTGAAGAGTACCAGAGGACCCCCCCCCACTGAAAGGGAACCTGAGCCACTGGGCAGTGACTCTCGGTTTTGTCGGCGGCAACAACCGTATAGAATGCTCCTGGGACAACCTGCTCCTGAGACACCAGGTGGCGCTTGACAGTCGTCACACTGGCTCCTGTGTCTCTGAGAGCTTCAAGCCTATGGCCATTTATGGTCACCCACTGCCTGTATTTTTAGTGTTCTCAGGCAGCTGGGTTTGGGGGGCCACTTCACGGTCTCCTAATGAGACCAGGGACATCTCTGTGGGACCCCACCCACCTTGGACACCCATCTCCTCCCCCAGGGCTACACTAGTCACCTGCCGGGATGGAGCACCAGTGGGTGCTGGTCTACCAAACAATGGACACTTCACATCAGAGGCAAAATGCCCCATGTTACCACACTTGTAACATCTGATGGGCCCCTTCTGAACAGGAGTACCTGTCGGGGCCCCAGTCGGTTTCTGTGGTGGGGGAGGCTGAGAACCTTTCCCTTGATTCCCTTGGGGACTACTTTGGGACCTCTTCTGGAACTCCCTCTGTTTACCATTGTCCCCCCCACTCTTCAGCTGGGGACCCTGCCCACCTTTGGCGGAATCTCCCACTTGACCCTTGTGGACCTCGGTACTGACCCAGCGGTCCGCCTCCTCAGCAAGCTTCCTAGGGTTAGTCAGCCTACTATCAATCAGGAGCTGGCGTAGCTCAGGAAAACAATTACTAGACAAGTGCTCCCATGCCATTAAATCAAGAAGCCCTTGAAAATCATTAACTTTGCTACCCTTCACCCAACCATCCAGTGCTCTGCAAAAAAAAGTCACATATTCAACATACGTACTGTTTGGAATGTTGGTGCAACCCCTGAACCTTTGCCTATACAACTCAGGGGTCAACCCATACCTAGACATCAAAGCAGCCTTCATATGGGGATAGGAATTATAATCATCTGAAGGCAAATCCAGCAGTGTATCCCGCCCCTCACTAAGGAACCGTCCCTACAACCCCGCTCCCCAATCTTTCTCAGGGACCTGGTGGGAAGACATGGCTACCTCATAGGCCTTAAACCACTGCCCTATGTCATCATTCTTTTTTTTTTAATTTATTTTTTATTGAGAGTTCAAATATAACAATACAGAAAAAATGAAACCAAAATACCATTGAAAACCAATTAATACAGTATGAGAAAAGGAATACTAACAATATTCTTACAAATTGTCATTTTAACATTTAAATTATAAAGTGCAGGATTATATAAGAGCAATCAATCAATCGACTGTGATTGATAATCAAAAGATATTGATAGAATGAAAACAGTATGAAACATTTAAATACTGTGGACGTCTTCTCAGTTAATATTACAGAACTAATTTATAAAGTGCCACGTGCGAAGTCCAGACGAACACACTAGACATATAGGCTAGAAGATGTTCTCGCAAAAGTATAAATCTTATAAAGTAATAGCAAGACAAATTTAAGAATCGAACACACTCCAATTTTTATCATATTTTTTGAGAGCCCCTGATCTAAGAGAGTAATTTCTTTCCCTACCCTGGATTTGGAGTAGTTTTGACTTCCATGCCTGGGAGGATGGAACAAGATCTGTTTTCCAGGACTGTAATATGAGGGATTTAGCTATTAAAGAAGCTATAAAGAGGGACTCATCATATTGGGTGTGGATAGGAGAGCAGCCTAGAAGGGGAATAATGTCATCAAATACAATATTAGTTTTAAGAATAATTGAAAGATATTTTTCTATTTCCTTCCATAAAACCTGGATTTTTGGGCACTCCCAGACAATGTGTTTCCTAGTGCCTTTTTTCATCGCATCGGAAGCATTTGTTGGCTACTTGGGGGAAAATATTATGTAAGAAGGACGGGGTTCTATATATTAACCATTTGTTGAAAAATTGCATACGTTTAAAATTTGCTCCGCGAAAAATGGTTTTATTGAATTTATTTATTTTGTCCCATACCTGATGATTGATTGTAATATCTTCCCTCTTTTTCCATCTTTCAGCAAACTTGCTGTAAGGGTCCTGGGCCTTGCTTTCTTTTAAAATTTTAACCCAGATACTCATTTTCTTTTGAATTTTATTATTAAAGATAGTGGAAATATTTTCTTTATTGAATAAATTTGCTATATTGAGTTCTCTGAGTTTTAGATTTATTCTAATAAAGGACCAGTTCAGCATTAAGTGCGAATGAGTTAACTGGCTGTGGATTTCGTCCCAAGATTTCCATCTATTTCCCAGGAGGAAATCTTCAATTTTCTCAAAACCATTCTCCTTCCAAAGAGTTAATATATTTTGGTCCAAACAGCAAGCATCTCCCAAGCTAAGATTTATTAAACTTGTCTTATTGCTAAAAATGGGCAAGTCATAAAATTTTAAAAACTGCGTTTTCACCTTGAAGATCCACTGAAGGGATTTATAGCGCACTTTTTTGGGATCTTTCGTGACTCTAACCGGATCGTAGATTTTCAATTCAAGCAACATCCTTTTCATAAAAAAATTATCTGTCTCAAGAGAGTCTAAAAATAAAAACCTGTGACTATAATGTGCAAAAGATGCGAAATAGTATTCTCTGAAATTTGGGAGGGACAGTCCTCCTTGTGCAGATGATAATATAAAGTGCTCAGTGCTAGTCTGGGAGATATTTTTGCCCATAGAAAAGAGGAGATCAAAGCTTCTATTTTTTTAAAATAGGAGGCCGGGATTGCGCAGGGAATTGCGCTAAAAAGGAAATTGAAAAGGGGTAACACCGACATTCGAATTAGCAATGCCCGCCCCAAAAGAGACAGGGGAAGTAAATTCCAGCGGTCTAAAAGTGAGCCCACCTTGTTTAATAAAGGTACAAAATTAAGTGAAAAAAGATCATCTGGGCTATCGGATATGAGTATTCCAAGATATCTCTTTGGATCCGTATTATATATCTTCCTGAACTCAGGAGCTAAGGTGTCTGTAGTGCAGTTAAGTAGAATAATTTCCATTTTGTTTACATTAATTTTATAGCCCCCTAGCTTTTGAAAATCAGAAAAGATTTTAGAATCTTGAATTGGCTTGAGGGTTTAGAGTCAATGAAAAGGGCAATATCATCAGCATATAATTTTATATTTGTCATGCCTAGAATTGGGGCAGTGTCGGCTTTAATATTCCTGATTGCGATCGCTAGAGGTTCAATAAATAGTGCAAATAGAATTGGCGACAAGGGGCATCCTTGTTGCGTACCTCTAGTAACCGCACAGGACCCAATATAGGTGTTATTGATGATAACTTGTGCCCTAGAATTCATATTCAGATTTTGTAAAATACAAATAAAAACATTCGGGCCTCCCACACAAGTGGGGCACCATTTTCACCGGGAGACCTGGGGGAACACTGGGTGGTGGGAAATTTGTGTGAGCCCAGTGATGCCACAACTTTCCCACACAAAAATGTGTGAAAAAAGTGATTTTTTTCAGCTAAAAATGAGGTTTGCAAGGGATTCTGGGTAAGGAAACGTTGGGGGATCCACGCGAGCCATACCTCCCTGGAAGCCCCCGGCGTCTACTTTCCAAAAATGTGCTGGTTTGGTAGGTTTCCCTAGATGGCCGCCAAGCACGGGCCAAAAACACAGGTGACCCCTCTTGCAAAACTATATTGTTTTGACATAATTAGTTGTTTGTTTCTACAGCGTGAGAATTTTGGCACAATATTGCAAGGAAAATGTGACAGACATTTTGAGGTTTACGACAATATCTACAGTTGGTAGGTTATTCTTAGATAGAAAGTACACCTTGGCAGAGAAACTAAAAAGAGAAAGATTCCTACACAGCCATCTATTCCTCAAACACACACACATACTGGTTGGATTTGGCACGAGGACGAGTGATGGTTCAGTATATAACATTTTATTAACAAAAGATTTCACAAAAATGAAATGCACTGTCAATAATTAAATGGACAAAAAACCGAACCAGTGACTCGCAGCTCGTGAACTGTAAAGCCATGGCAAGGCACCAACCGCTTTACAGGCCATTCACACACCTTTCATACGTGATACATACAAGACCATTCACACCACCAGGCACAAGAACAACACATTACAACATTCACAAAAAGGGACAAGGTACACCCTGCTTCAGAAAGACATATTACTGCACATCCATCTAATCCTCAAGCACACACACATACTGGTTGGATTTGGCACGAGGGTGAGTGATGGTTCAGTATATACAATTGTATTAGCAAGTGATTTCACAAAAAATGAAATGCACTGTTAATAATTGAAAGGGCGAGAAACTGAACCATTGACTCACAGCTCGTGAGCTGTAAAGCCACGACAAGGCACCAACCTCTTTACAGGCCAGTCATAAACCTTTCATACGTGTGACACATACAAAACCATTCACACCGCCAGCTGCGGGCCCATCACATTACAACACTCGCACCAGCAGACAGCGCCATTAAAGGGCCCATCACTTTCACACTCCCACATTCCTGACACAGCAACCACACAAGCTGATGGATTGCGTGAAGTGGCACTCAGCTAGCAGTGTGTGTAGTGTCCAGCAGCAAGTCACTACTTACACACTGCCAGCCAAGCGCCAATCCACGCACATTGCCAGCCAAGCGCCAATCCACGCACATTGCCAGCCAAGCGCCAATCCACACACACCGCCAGCCAAGCGCCAGTCCACGCACACCACCAGCCAAGCGCCAGTCCACACACACCACCAGTCAAGCGCCAGTCCAGGCACACCGCCAGTCAATCGCCAATCCATGCACACCGCCAGCCAAGCACCAGTCCATGCACACCGCCAGCCAAGCTCCAGTCCACGCACACCACCATCACATTTAGGATTTTTTTTAGACAAAAATAAGAACACAAACAAATTGCAAATAGATACAAATCTACTAACTAAATCTGAAACTAAATACATTGCTCTAATGCCAACCTTGAAACAGAATCAAATTTTTTAAAGAATACAGACCAGGCAGTTCACTTTACCACTCATGGATGCTCCCAAAAATTATTTTGCGTGTAGTACGCTCTAAAACAAGCAGTGACACACAGCCCAGGGTTAGACGGACACTCGGGGCAGTACATACGAGTCTCCTTCCGCGTACCTCTTCGCCAACAGACTCTACATCTCCTAGTGGGAAAGTCTTTTGAGGATGTGGGAGGAATGAAATCAGGAAAGTGGCGATCTTTCAATCGAGCCACATCCTCCACCATTCCAATTCTAGGAACACTTGCCTGTTCCACAACAAGGCTGCCTATCACAGATTGCTGAAACTGAACAAAAGTCAACTTTGATGCACTCCTTGAACACAACAAAAGCATTGAAAGTTGCTAAATTAAAGAGATGGATGGCCAACTTCTTATACCAAACGTAAGCCTTACGAATAGCAGTGTAAGGTTCCAACCTCTGACCTACTCTATCAACACTACCCATGTGCTTATTGTAGTCTAAAATGCACACAGGTTTGCGCACTTCAGATATCTGACCCCAAACAGCCACAGGTGAAGTACTCTCATCATGGATGGTAGTCAGCATGTACAAATCCCTCCTGTCCACAAATTTCACAGCTAGTAGTTCATCACTACTGCACTGTCCCCTCTGAAGTTTTCTGCAAACAAGCTCTTTTGGATAACCTTTACGGTTAGAGCGGATTGTGCCACACACAAAAGTGTCCACTTTGAACAATTCCTTAAACAATTGCACAGCAGTGTAGAAGTTATCAAGGTACAAATGGTGGCCTCTGTTAAACAGTCCTCTAGCAAGGTCCCACACAATTTTCTCAGAAACTCCAAAAGTGGATGGACAACCAGGGGGGTCAATAGTGGAATCCCTACCAGTTTACGCACGGAAATTAAAAACATATCCTGTCCTACTCTCAGACAACATATACAGCTTAATTCCATAGCGTGCCCTCTTACTAGGGATGTCCTGCCTAAAAACCCAACGGCCCTTGAACAAGACCAAAGACTCATCAATAGATATTTCTTTCCCTGGGGTATAGATCTCTGAAAATCTATCTACAAAGTGATCAAGAACAGGCCGAATCTTAAAAAGACAGTCACATTCAGGGTGATCTCGTGGCAACGCCAAAGAATTATTAACAAAATGCAGCATCCGTAGCAAAAGTAAATGCTGATCACGAGTAATAACTGCAGGAAATATGGCCGTTGCCATCAAGGGACTGGTAGACCAATATCAAGCCATGGACGGCTTCCTTATCAAACCCATCAATAAAGTCAAACCCAAAAACTTCTTTATCTCTTCCAGATTTGTGGGAGTCCACCGGGTAGCTCTGGAGTGGGGCCTAAGTTTGTCACTGTTGTCCCTCAAAAACTGTATAGGCATAAAAAATTCACAATCCACTCTACACCCTGCATCACCACTAAAGGCAGGTAACACCGGCTGCACCATGTTTGGATCAACCTAGAGTCCAGCACTTCCAGTAGGAAGCCCAGCAGCCTCAGGCTGCAATCAGATGCCTCTTGCACCATCGGCACAGCAGTATTCTCCTCTAAAACATGCACTTCATCCTCACTGAGAGTAGCTTCATCCACACCAAGAGTAGCTTCATCCGCACTGAGAGTACCTTCATCATCCGATGATTCCATGTGGAGAGAAAACTCACTGCCTGAATCTTCCCCTCCCTACTCTCCCTCAGACGCACTGTCAGTCTCATAATCATGGTCAGAGGAAGATTCAAGAAGCATACCAACCACCTGCTGAGCAGTCATTCTACGGCTAGCCATAATGCTTACTAACAACAAACCCTTTGTAGAGAAAGAAATAAACACAATGTAGCTTTATCACAAAGACCTATATACTCCAACACTATACCACTCACTTGACAGAAGCAGCTAGACTCACCACCACCTACTCTGCACAGACACAGTAAGGATCAACAATATCCCACTAAAAAAGAAAAAGAAAAAAAACAATTACACATAAGACAATGCTCTGAACACTAACACACATGCTGCCATTATGACACCACTTACAAAAAAAATCATCCATGCATGACAATAACACTCATTTGGAGTAAACACAACAAAAATGCTTTTCTTACCAAATAAATGCAATTACGCAAAACTGCAGAACAACCACTGCCAAAACCGCAAACAGGAATCAAAAGCTTTACACCAGAATAAAGAGGAGAAAATAAACCATTACAATCACATATTCAAATAATGCACCAGTCCACACACAATCCACCAGCTAAGCTAAGGGGTAGGTGGGCCTAAGAGTATAAATAAAATATTCACTCCTGTAAAAGGGGAGCAACCATTGCCCTTGAGGCCACTCCCCAATTCAACATTTTTAAAACCCCTGTTGTCTAGCGGCTTCTGCACCCCGTTGGGCCAGATGGGCCTAAAAACATACTGCTGATCTGCCACCCAAAAAGGACAGAAATGGCCATAATCATCCTCCCATAAAGGGGAGCGACCCTTGCCCAAGGGGTCACTCTCCCCCCAAAAAATCGCTGCTGGCCTACTGGGCCCTAGATTACAAAAAAGGCGAGATCTGCCCTCCCCCCCATGGGGGCAGACAGCCAAAAACATAGCCCCCGAAGTGGAGTGACCCTTGCCCAAGTGGCCACTCCCCACTAAGTATTCAATGGTGGTCCAGTGGGCCACTGTAAAAAACATGGCAAAATCTCACTGTAAACAAAATGGCGAAATCTGCCTAAGGGGCCACTCCCCACAAACAAATCCCTGGTGGTCTAGTGGGCCGAACATAGGGAGACACAGCCCCCAAAGGAGAGCGACCCTTGCCCAAAGGGTCACTCTCCCAAAAACAATTCCCTGGCGGCCTAGTGGGCCCTAGATTTAAAAAAAAGGCAAGATCTACCCCCCCTCCCATGGGGGCAGACAGCCAAAAACATAGCCCCCGAAGGTGAGTGACCCTTACCCAAGAGGCCACTCCCCACAAAGTATTCACTGGTGGTCCAGTGGGCCACATTAAACAAAAAAAGGCAAAATCTGCCCCACAGAGGGGCAGACCATGCAAAAAAACATTGCCCCCATAAGGGGAGTGACCCTTGCCCAAGGGGCCACTCCCCACAAACAAATTCCTGGTGGTCTTGTGGGCCAAATATGGGGTGAGACAGCCCCCAAGGGAGAGCAACCCTTGCCCAAGGGGTCATGCTCCAATAAAAAAAAAAAACCCTGGTGGCCTAGTGGGCCCTAGATAACATAATAGGGCAAGATCTGCCCCCCCATGGGGGCAGACAGCCATAAACATACCCCCAAAGGGAGTGACCCTTGCCCAAAGGACCACTCCCCACACAAAACGGAAACTTGGTCCAATGGGCCATTTAAAAAAAATAATTATGCCAAAATATGCCAAAAGTTATTTAAATATGCCCCCAATAAGGGGAGCGACCCTTGCCTAAGGGGCCGCTCCCCGTACGCAAGATTGCCCTTTAAATAAAAAATGTAAAAATCCCTGGCGCTAGTGGGCATTCCTGCTGCACGATCACACGATCTTGCAGCAGGAATGCACAAAAGAGGCATCGGGGGAAAAGAAAATCCTTTCCTTTCCCCCGATGCCTCTTTTGGAGAAATCCCCCCCCTCCCTAACAACAAAACGTACCTGTTTGTTCCCCGACGCGCTGGAAGCAAATGGCTTCCTGCACGTCGGGGAACAAAGGGAAACCTCCAATGACGTCAGCGCGCCTCTTGCTCTGACGTCATTGATGACGCAGAAGGGGGGTGCAGGGGGAGGCAGGGGAAGGGCTTCCCCTGCCTACCCCGGTATAAACCCGACGATCGGCGTCCCACAGGGGGAGCGCCAGCGCTTCCCCCATGGGTGGGTGCCATGACTGCCTGGAGCCGTCATGAGCACACGCCCACTGTGTATCATGACAGCTCCAGGCCGTCATTAGCACAGAATGGTTGCCATGGTTGAGAGGAACTAGAAGGGGTTGAAGGCGGACAAAAGTTTTATCATGACCAACCTTACTCTGAGTGCCAACAGGACAGGACTGAACAGATTCCTTCACATCTTGAAGAACCTCTGGCTACCAAAATGAACGAAATACAAAATCTGCCATAGGTTTTACACTTGTGTCCAGAGATGGCCGAATCATGACACATTTTGAAGTACTTCTCTCTGCAGTTCGGTAGATGGTACAAAGAAGGCTTGTTGGTCAAAATAAAGATCCTGATAATGGGTAAGAGGTGTCTTAAGTTGTATTTCTTGTTAACCAAATTTATCTGAGCTTTACAGATCTTGTGAAGAAATGACTGAAGAAGGCAAAGGACATGAAGTTCAGAAGTAAATGAGGGTCAGAATCAGTTAAATTCTTATGTGACAAGGCATCTGCAACATGCTTCTGAGATCCCGGAATATAGGTAATGTAGAAGTCAAATGTGTAAAAAGAAAAATATAATAGTAAGCTTAATGAGCCTGTTGGCTATTCTTGCATTCCATATTTTGGAGGAATTGAAGATTCCAAAGGACAATTTCCAACCAAAAGGTTCACTGGATCCCATCAAAGGATGTATCCATTCCTCAAAAACGTTATTCATGGCTAAACGTTCCTTTACTGGGACAGAATAGTTTTGTTAATAGGGATTCAGGATGCAGAACAAATAGAATACCAGATTTTCCAGATTTACGTGCCAGAGTCTACCATAAGACAGCTTGTGTTGCCCCACTATCGCCATTATTGTTTATACTGGCGCTGGAACCCCTTCTGCATAGACTTCGGTCCCTCATGGGATACAAGAGAATGTTGAGGGGACACACAACACATATTGTTTCTGCCTATGCAGACGACCTCATTCTATATATCAATGATATGGATGAGGATCTTGAAAGTCTGCCCTCAACTTTTGCTCTTTTCCAGGAGTTAACCGGCCTCTCGATAAATGCCATTAAATCTTATGTTTATTTTTTTACTGATCACCCACGTACTGGTTGGTTGAGCTTCGGGCATTGGACATTTAGCATAGCGCCTGATACCTTTTGGTATTTGGGAATTCAGATCTACCGAGACACGACTGATTTACTGGACGGCAACCTAATCCGTGCGGTGACTGCTCTCAGGGCCCAAATTCAGTTTTGGACATCGCTGCCTCTATCGACGGCAGGACGGTTTGCCATAACTAAAATGGTGCTACTCCTGAGATTGCTTTATTATTTCACCAATCTGCCTATACTTGTGCCACCAGGGGTTTTTAAATTGTTGAATTCCTTAGTGATAGCATTGATTTGGGGCACGGGACGCAGACGTATCGGACTCATGAAATTACAACGGAGTACGAAACAGGGAGGACTGGGGGTACCAGACTTGAAGGCGTACTGTTATGCTATCCAGCTGCAGTGGCTGGCGTACTGGATGGCGGGTCGTAACTTACAAGAACTAGACATGACACACCAGGAGTGGGAACGCGGAGACATACATAGGCTCTTACTGCCCAGGGCCAAGATGCCAACATCAACACCCCAATTGTTAAGGATAGCAATAATATATTGGGGAAGCGCGCTGAGATATACGAAACGGTTGGTACCATATGCTCCTACTATTCCGCTGATAGGGATTCCAACACAATCGGGTGTAGTTACTAATCGACAATTATTGGCCTGGACGGACACGGGGATTACTACAATTGGGGCATTCTTCGTGGAGGGTACCCTAATGTCACACAAGGCCTTTGTACGTGAGCATGGGGCACCGAATAGACTATTCCTATTACACACTAGTATCTCTAGATTTATACGGGACACTTGGGATCAAGGGCGTAGTGAACCAGAAACACATGCGCTACTCACTATGCAATACCTAATGGGAAACGGGGCACATCTGACAAAGTGGCTATACCAAGGGATCCGTACAGTAGCCGTGGTATCGTTACGGCCGCTCCGTGATAAATGGGATAGGGATGTGGGGCGCGCACTTACAGATAAGGAATGGGGCATCATACTGGAGTTTCCGAAAAAAGTGTCTCATAATCCCAAATTTAAATTTATTCAACTGATGCTGGTGCATAGAGCTTACTTGACCCCAAGCAGACTAAGCACCATGTTCCCGGGTACGGGGGATATGTGCCCGCACTGCCACGGCCCTGCTGCAGGACTAATACACATGATATGGGATTGCCAGAGATTAGGACACTACTGGGCGTCTGTGTGCCAAATATTGGAGGATATCGCCCCAATGCGAAACAATGACTCACTGGAGTACTGTATATTAGGACTGGGGCCACGAGGGAAGAAGGGTAATCCACTTGTTAAGTTCGCTAATATGGCGCTTCTGTTAGCCAAGAGGAACATTACAACACGATGGAAGCTAATAGAGCCCCATCTGTACAGGACTGTATGGAAATGAGGGGGGGATTCTATGAGGTTATCAGAGGCCGGAATCAATTAATACTTTTTTGTAAAGCGAAAACCTCTGATACCATAGATCACTCTTTTTACTTGTCTCAGCGAGCCTGTTTAATGACTGCGAGCATTTATATCTTTTGTACAAGACTCAAAAACTTTTTAAAGCAAAAATAACATTTCTTCACTGTGTCAAATACATGTCCTTTACATAAAACATACACAAAACTTTATGCAAACATTGAGCAATTACTTAACATATAATACATAAACTGAGTGACAAATCTACAAATATAGACAAGACGTGAGGAAATTAAATCTCCACAGCATTCAGATATCCTTCTTTGTTTATCAAAACATGGGAACTCAAACTTATTTATGCCTCGACGTAAATTACTTTCTGGTCCTATACAGGGTTAGAGAGTAGTATTCAAAGATAGTTGTGCAGGGCATTGATTAGATGTCTCGCTTTTGTTCTCCTGGGGACGAAGATGTCTGATTACTGTCCCAAGTATATCTAATTGTCTGTTAGCCAACGCGTTTCGACCTGTGGTGAAAGTGGACCTATATTTTATTCAAGAGGTCTTCATCAGGGCTCTTATCTGGTTCCAAGTGGACATCTGTCTCCTGTAGAGGTAACAATGTGCCTTATTTTAATGTATGTTAAAATCTTATTTTTTGTTTTTGTTTGAAACTTAAAATGGGGAAACTTACGTACTACCAGTTTGTGGATTACTGGCGTCTTCTTTTGCCTATAATACACAAATGGGAATACTCTGTGAGCTGTTGATTTAACTAATAAGCTATACGTTTCAGAGCTGTATAACTTTTGACTTATGTGTGAGTCCTTTTTACATACCCATTGTGTTAGGTCGGTAGGTCAGGGGAGGCTGTGGTCTGGTTCTGGTCTTTTCTTATTTTGGGCTGTCGGATTCCCTATGGGTGCAAATGAGGTGCAACCATTTAGTCACGTGAGAATAAAGATGAATAGCCGCTAATTACCCCTTTGTGTGTTTACTTAACTAAGGGCCGGTTCTTATCTCTTGTGAACTTTGTGTGAGCTTTTTAGTCAGCGGTTGAAAAGAGTGGTGAGCGTTATGCCCGACGGTGCTTGTGATAGTACCAAGCCACCTGTGTCCCGTACGGTTCAAATCAGAATCATCTTTAGTCACCGTATCTCGTAGGTGGGCAATCTTGTTAATGTTACGGGTGAACAAAGTACGGCGAACGCGTCAGGTACTTTTTAACTCAATATCCTGGCGGTGATCGGGTGCTCGTATAGAGGAGATACTGCTGTTAATATACCATGCGTAGACGTGCTCTCAAACGTGCTCGTATATAGGAGCTGCTGCTGTTAATAAAACATGCGTGGACGTGCTCTCAAACATTCTCTCTTGTGAAGCGGGCTGTGTCTCCGCGTTTTCCATACCTTTTTGATTCAATTCGTTCGTGTAAGCCGGCTCCTCTATTTCGTTTTTCCTCGGCTGGTTCTCCCGCTTGTTGATCGGTCTTTCCCCTAGCTTAATCTTCTGCCATTGGAGATCCTTCCGTTTCCAAGAAGCGTGGTGATTGGTTTATTACAGTTCTCGGCCTCGTTGCGACTGGTACACGTCACTATGCGTTGCTGTGGCAACGGTTGTTGTGGTTGTTCGTTCTTCCGTGTTAGACTTGATGAATTTGTTTTCGAACGGAGGTGGTTGAATTCTTTTTTTCTCTTTATTCACCTCTGGAGAGTATTGACATAGTCTTGTCACATTTGACGGTTTTCATATTATGTTTGTTTCGGCAATCGTTTGCCACGTTCAATAAAGTTGTTCTTGAAAGAAAGGGGAGTTGTTAATGGAAGCGCATGGTATTACCTCTCACTCCTCAGTATCGGAACGCTAATTTCGTTCCTGTTGTTCCTAATCTTTATAGCAGTAATCTTTTTATGTGATTCTCCAGAAACGACCCTGCCCCTGAAGATGGTTTTGTGTATTTCTTTCTATTTTTGATAGGCCTTTGGTGATCTTGCTGCCTTCATGTTCTCTGCGTCATGGGGGGACAGGTAGAACTCATTTTGTTTTTTGAAGCAATTTTTTTATATCATATGAGACAGTTCTGTCATTTCATTCAATCCGTTTTCGATAGTTCCTAAATACATGATTGTTTTGGCTTCATGTTTTGAAAGTAAGGCGTCCGTGTTTTTGCCTTGGATATGGCGGAGGACAGTCCATTTTAGGTCATTTGGGCCATGGTTTTTTTCAATGAAGTGGGCAACCATGGGGGCATTGAGAGTTTTGCACCTGATTCTGGAACAATGTTGAGAAATGCGATTTTTTATCGGTTGTGTAGTTTTTCCAATGTATGCAAGTGGACAAGGGCAAACAATGCAGTATATCACGTTGTGGGTGTTACAATTTGTGAAATCATCATGGATTATGTATTTTGGTCCATACACAAATTTTGTGCCTTCTATAGTGCTGGTGCATGACACACAGGTACCACATTTACGATGTCCTTTTATCGGTGGTAACGAAAGCATAGATCTCAAAGTTGTTGCTGGTTGTTTGATAAATGTGTTTGCTCTTACAAGTTTCTCTCGAATGCTTGTGTTCTTTTTCAGCGCGAATATTGGACTTTGTCTGAAAGGTGGTATACTTTTGATTGTGTTCCAATTTTTTCGGATGATTTTTTGAACCTCTGTTGTGTGTCTAGAGAACGTGGTGACACATACCAACGATGGACTTGTTTTCTCTGTCTTTGGAGTGAGAAGAGAGTCTCGCGGGGTGTACCAAGCCCGTTTCATAGCCTTCTTGAGTAGTTTTTTGGGATAATTTCTCTTTAACAGTTTTTCAAGTAGTACTGTCGCATTGATGAAATAATCGTCTTTCTTTGAACAGTTCCGCCTTAGCCTCAAAAATTGGCTGAAAGGTAGATTTTCGCGCAGATTTCGTTGGTGAAAGCTGGAATAGTGTAGAAATGTATTTCTGTCCGTCTTTTTTATGTAAAGTGTGGTATACAGATGACCTTCTTCATGTTGAATAAGGAGGTCCAAAAAATTCATTTCCACATTGCTGCAGTTCATCGTGAATTGAATATTCGGGTTTCTGTTGTTCAGCCAAGTGACGAAAGTTCTAAGTTGTTGTTCATCGCCTCTCCATAGGAGGAACACATCGTCGATGTAACGACGCCAAATTTTTATATGTCCGTCATGAGGGTTGTTGTTGTATATCCATTTGTCCTCATAGAGGGCCATAAACATGATGGCCATTTCTGGGGCAAATGGACAACCGATCGCAGTACCCATGACTTGTAAAAACTGGGTTTCGTTGAAGGTGAAGAAATTGTATTTCAGGCAGATTTCAGCCAGTTGTATTAGAGAGGTAGTGGGTACACTGTGTGGACGCATGCGGTTGTCCAAAAATACTTGTAGGGCTTCTAGTGCTGCCTCTTGTGGGATGTTAGAGTAAAGGCTTACGATGTCGAGAGTCACTAGAAGTTCATTTTCTTCGTTGAAGGGAAGCTGTTCCAGTAAGGTAATGGCTTGCATGGTGTCTTTAATGTAACTTGGTGTGTTGCAGACTAGTGGTTTTAAAAAGGTGTCTACATATTTTGCTGGTCTTTCAAGAATCGAGTTTACTCCTGAAATAATGGGTCTGCCCGGTGGATTGTTGGGGTCTTTATGCACCTTAGGGAGGAGATACATTATTGGTGTCCGTGGGTTGTCATTATTCAAATACTGGGACTCTCTATTTGTTAGCCACCCTTCATCTTTTCCGATTTGTATGATAGGCAATAACTTCTCTTTGATTAGTCTATTCCAATCTTCGTTGGTCTTCCGATAGTATTTGCTGTCTGCCAGTTGTCTTTGTACTTCTAGTTCGTATTTCTCCCTGGGCCAGATTACAATTCCTCCTCCCTTATCGGCTGGCTTAATTATGAGGTTTTTATTCAGTGCCAGGTTTTCTAGAGCCTTTTTTTCTTCTATTGTAAGGTTCCATTTAATGAATGGCTTCTTTTTTTCTAGTTCGCCTAGATCTCTTAGTACATTTTTTTTCAAACGTCAAGAGTTCAATAGGCATGTTGGAAGTGCTTGGAAAGAAAGTCGATGGATTTTTCAAGCCTGAAAAATTTTGAGCCGTCAATTCTTCTCTGTCTTGGAAAAATATCTTAAGGCGCATTTTGCGGAATAGTTGTATTATTTCCAATTTTATTTGGTTGAGATCTGGTTTCACCACTGGAACGAATGACAATCCTTTCTGTAGTACTCTTATTTCGTCTAGGGTTAAATCATGCTCAGATAAATTGTATATGAAATCCATGTTTTCTGTTACCAACGATATATGTTTCTCCGGGTTGTAATCTCCCCTTGGTATTGGTTGGATTGGGGGTTGTACCATCTGTTGGCTCGTGTCCTGCCTCTCTGTCGGCTGTTTCCTCTGTCTAAAAAAGGAGCCGGTTGGTAAAAAGGTCTTTGTTGGTTGTTTCTGGCAGAAGGTGTTTCTTCGCTTTCACTTGATGTACCTGAAGATGATGTGGCGTCTGAGAATGTAAGAAAACGTCTCTTGCTTCTTCCTCCGTATGTTCTCAGGGCTCCGATGTTCTGGGATTGCTTGTAGTAATCCTTATCCAATTATGGATATACTTTAATTTCTGAGAAGTTGGTTATATCCTTGTGGAGTTTTAATCTCTTTGCGTCTTCTGTGTTTTTCTTAAAGGTCGTGTTTTCTTTTTCCAATTTAGAGAGTAATATTTGAGCGTTCTCTAACGCTGAGTTGTTAAGTAAAGCGTCTTCTAATTCTTTGATCAGTTCCAGTTCTTTTTGGCTCAGGCGTTCTGCAGTTTTGATTGAATGGAACATCCAGTCTCTAGAACATTTTGTTCCGATGTGGCTGAATCCTTCCAGATATTCCGGTTGGTCTGTGAAAATAACTGGAATGTTTTGGACTTGTAATCCAGAGGGTATTGTACCGGCTCTTAGGTGTTCTAAAAGTACCATGTAGGGCTGTCCTTATCTGTTTTTTCTTAAGTCTTGTTAGTCTTTCTAAATCGGATTGTTGGGCAAGACTGGTGGAATTGTTGCCTAGATTAAAAGTGGATGGACGTTTTAAGAGTTCTACTATATCCTCCTCTCTGAAGCTGAGAGTTTTTGGTTCTGTCATTGATATAAGGGACGTTAAATCTGTGATTGGTTTTGTCAAGGGTGTAGCTACACTTAGTGACTGGGTACGTTAGTGTCTCCAAGATTATGAAAATAAATTGAAGTGGGGCTGTGTTTTGACTCAGTGTAGAAGTGTTAATGGCTATTTTGTTACACCTAGGTCACTTCTGCCTGGGTAACGAATCACATAAAAAGATTACTGCTATAAAGATTAGGAACAACAGGAACGAAATTAGCGTTCCGATACTGAGGAGTGAGAGGTAATACCATGCTCTTCCATCAACAACTCCCCTTTCTTTCAAGAACAACTTTATTGAACGTGGCAAACGATTGCCGAAACAAACATAATATGAAAACCGTCAAATGTCACAAGACTATGTCAATACTCTCCCGAGGTGAATAAAGAGAAAAAAAGAATTCAACCACCTCCGTTCGAAAACAAATTCATCAAGTCTAACACGGAAGAACGAACAACCACAACAACCGTTGCCACAGCAACGCATAGTGACGTGTACCAGTCGTAACGAGGCCGAGAACTGTAATAAACCAATCACCACGCTTCTTGGAAACGGAAGGATCTCCAATGGCAGAAGATTAAGCTAGGGGAAAGACCGATCAACAAGCGGGAGAACCAGCCGAGGAAAAACGAAATAGAGGAGCCGGCTTACACGAACAAATTGAATCAAAAAGGTATGGAAAACGCGGAGACACAGCCCGCTTCACAAGAGAGAATGTTTGAGAGCACGTCCACGCATGTTTTATTAACAGCAGCAGCTCCTATATACGAGCACGTTTGAGAGCACGTCTACGCATGGTATATTAACAGCAGTGTCTCCTCTGTACGAGCACCCGATCACCGCCAGGATATTGAGTTAAAAAGTACCTGACGCGTTCGCCGCACTTTGTTCACCCGTAACATTAACAAGATTGCCCACCTACGAGATACGGTGACTAAAGATGATTCTGATTTGAACCGTACGGGACACAGGTGGCTTGGTACTATCACAAGCACCGTCGGGCATAACGCTCACCACTCTTTTCAACCGCTGACTAAAAAGCTCACACAAAGTTCACAAGAGATAAGAACCGGCCCATAGTTAAGTAAACACACAAAGGGGTAATTAGCGGCTATTCATCTTTATTCTCACGTGACTAAATGGTTGCACCTCATTTGCACCCATAGGGAATCCGACAGCCCAAAATAAGAAAAGACCAGAACCAGACCACAGCCTCCCCTGACCTACCGACCTAAAACAATAGGTATGTAAAAAGGACTCACACATAAGTCAAAAGTTATACAGCTCTGAAACGTATAGCTTATTAATTAAATCAACAGCTCACAGAGTGTTCTCATTTGTGTATTATAGGCAAAAGAAGACGCCAGTAATCCACAAACTGGTAGTACGTACGTTTCCCCATTTTAAGTTTCAAACAAAAACAAAAAATAAGATTTTAACATACATTAAAATAAGGCACATTGTTACCTCTACAGGAGACAGATGTCCACTTGGAACCAGATAAGAGCCCTGATGAAGACCTCTTGAATAAAATATAGGTCCACTTTCACCACAGGTCGAAACGTGTCGGCTAACAGACAATTAGATATACTTGGGACAGTAATCAGACATCTTCGTCCCCAGGAGAACAAAAGCGAGACATCTAATCAATGCCCTGCACAACTACCTTTGAATACTACTCTCTAACCCTGTATAGGACCAGAAAGTAATTTACGTCGAGGCATAAATAAGTTTGAGTTCCCACGTTTTGATAAACAAAGAAGGATATCTGAATGCTGTGGAGATTTAATTTCCTCACGTCTTGTCTATATTTGTAGATTTGTCACTCAGTTTATGTATTATATGTTAAGTAATTGCTCAATGTTTGCATAAAGTTTTGTGTATGTTTTATGTAAAGGACATGTATTTGACACAGTGAAGAAATTTTATTTTTGCTTTAAAAAGTTTTTGAGTCTTGTACAAAAGATATAAATGCTCGCAGTCATTAAACAGGCTCGCTGAGACAAGTAAAAAGAGTGATCTATGGTATCAGAGGTTTTCGCTTTACAAAAAAATCTGTACAGGACTGGCATGCGGAAATGATTAGGTGGGGTAAGGTGGAAGGGGCTGAATTGAAGAGAAAGAACATAGGGGTTTACGAAAGACACCTATGTCTATGGATTGGAATGCCTTGATGGAGAAATATGCTGTGATTGATATACAATCGTACTGAGGGGATATGGCTGTATATACCGTAACCCCAAACTGAAGTTAACCACCGCACATACATACAATACCAGCATTATCTATTCCAGGACAAGATGGGTTGAGGATAAGCGCGCCCATACAGATATTATGCAAGCGAGCGCATGGTAGGAGCATGTGAATAAGTAGATGATGGAAAGTGATTGCCGGGCATGTGGGAAGAGGGAGGGAGGGTGTATTTTGTTATAGTACGTTAGATGAAACATGTCAAGACGTATTTGTTTGACTCTTTTTTTGTACTACAAATGACATATGCTGCCTGATTTCTAAAGGATGTTCTTGAGCAATAATGTCATATATTGAAATGTACCCAGGAACAGTCCTAATTGGATACGAGACATAATACAATGTCATTCAAGATATGTAAGAGGCCATCAGGAATTGTATAGAGACTCTTGTCAAAGTGAAGAAATCGTATACGATATGTTGAGTACATATATTGTAACAATGTGCAGCCTCTTTTTACATATGATGTTGCTGTATGAAAAATCAATAAAATATGTTTATAAAAAATAAAAAGAAAAGACAGCTCGTGTTGCCCTTCCAAACCATCAGACTAGAGCAGAGATATATCATGTTAAATACATGGGAACATCCACTGATTCACTCACATTGGGACTCACACAGGAAGCCTATATGACCATCGACAACATGTGTTCCCATAAAAATCCATGGCACATGGAAGAAGATCATAGACCTTCCACCTACTAAAGTCAAATTAAATAAATCTCTGTATTAACTGCTGGGAACTGTGGGTACTGTTTTTTTTCCTGCCTACCAAGCAAACCCCATTTTCACTCATCAGACCAAAGGAGATCAGGTAAAGATGTGATCCTACAGGATAACGGTAGCACGTTGAGTGAGGTGCAAACAGAACTACACAATGCTGAAACTTAACATATTTGCACTCTTGAATAGTAATTGGTTTTCTCTTATTGTGTTTGTGGCCAAGCCATAAGCGGCCATGTATTTGTGCATCCACTTCTGACAAACAAACAAAATATCAGATTTATATGCATATCCCATGAGTAAGTGAACTAGCATCAGTAACATAGATTTAAAGAAAGGACACTGACAGGTACCCTTATAACTTGAAGACTGTGATAAAACTGATTTGTTGACTGACAAAGTGCTTGTTATCAGTTTAAGGTCTTGCCTTTTGGCATCAACAGGGCTGCTGTGACCTTCAAGAGACTCCGACATCATTTTCTGACCTCATGAAATGTAGCTTTGGCATATCTTGAAGACATTTTCTTTTAATCACCTACTAGAAAGATTATCCATCACTTCTTGATAGCAGTTTTACAAGTCTTATAAGAGGCTGGGCATCTGCAAAAGGTATATTAGCAGCCCATCATGTACCTTGGATATTTATTTGGGAATCGTGCTCTGAAACCAGAGAGAAAACTGAAGCTCTCCACAAGACAGAGGTACCCACTTCTAAGAAGTAAGTCCTTCAGTTTTGAGGGATATTATAGGTGGTTTAGTCATCACTTAACTATCATGGCTGCACCCCTCATTGCCTTCGACAAAAACAGGTTCTCAAGTGAATTCCCTGGGTAAATATAGAGTAGGAAACTTTTAGCACCTTGAAGTAAACCCTTACCAACAACCCTATTGAGGATGTACTGATTTTAGGGCTCCATTTATCATCCAGAAAGATGCCACAGGCTTGGTAGCTAGATTGTCCTAGGACGACGCGGTTCATTCCCTGCAATATCTTAGTCACAAACTCTTTTCTTATACACTCACTATGAATGTATGTTGTTATCCCGCAGTCTTTTTCCCCGCAGGGAATCACAACGCTGCCGTTACAACGACGGTGTTGTGATTCCGCATACCATTACTCCGCAAGTCGGAACAACGACTTGCGGAGGGGGGGCGCTGGATGTTGGAATAGTATAATTTACTATTCCAACTCCAGTCTGTGCGGACAATAGGGAAGGTGTTGAATTTTAAATCCAACACCTTCCCTCCACCCCGCGCAAGTCGTTGTTCCGACTTGCGGAGTAATGGTATGCGGAATCAAAATGCGGTCGAAGTAACGACCACGTTGTGATTCCCTGCGGGGAAGAAGTTTGTGGTAAAAGTTGTTTGCCACTGACTATACCACAATTGAGAAGAAGTGCCAAACAAAAGGGTAGTTATTTGAGTGGCAAGAAGGAAAGCTCTAAAGCCCAACCTCTGGAGCAACACTCTAGGTACGGAAAGGTTTGCCAAGCCTGCTCCCCATCTTCAAGTGTAAACAACACTGCTGTAGGTCTGCCTTCATCACCACTTAAGGACATTGATTGACTGTTTGGTAACCACCGACCATCCCTACCACAAACGCAAGGAATGTTTCCTGATCGAACTGTCAACCTGAAGAACTAGCACATTATGCTGATGATATTCAAGATCACCCATTAAGTTCATCATTGGTCCCAAACGTAGAATAAAAATGGAGCATTCGGATATGAAATGTTGCCGGGGTAAAAGCCAAACTCATGGTTCCAGACTGGGGTACTTTAATGGAATCTGTGCTTGACAAGAAACCTGGAACTCTGTGACTTGTTTTATATGTGGGTACTCTCATTTGCCCTGTCCAGTATAGGCCCAGACAAGAGACGTCCTGTGGGGGGTTAATAATATGGGTGAAGAACTCTTTAAATTGTACTATTAAGGTATTGCCAATCTTGGTAGTTCCCTCCAAAGAGGCAAAACTTGTGTTTTTGTTTCTAATGTTTAGGTAAACAACCTTTACAATGCAACTTTTACAACGCAATGCTTTTTCAACGCATTTTTTATAACGCAAATGCTTTTACAACGCATGCATTTACAACGCATGCTTTTACATCGTAAGTACTTTTACAACGCATAGACCTTTACAACGCAAGCAATTTTTAAAATAAATATTGAAAAAAAAAATACTTAAAGAATTTTTAAAATAAATAATGATTAATACTTGAGTATTTATTGTAAATAAAGAAAATAGAATAATAAAAAAAAGAATGATGATTAATAAATGAGTATTTATTTAAAATATTATTTATAATATTAATAATTTTTGAGTATTAAAACATTTAAAAAAAAAGGTTAATACTTGAGTATTAGCTCCAAAAAAAATTATTGAATTTAAATTTGATGTAATGTAAAAATATATAATAGAAAACAAAGAGCACACAGCTATTAATACTGTAGTATTTATTAATACTAGAGTATTTATTAAATATATATTTATTATATGTATTATGTTAGGAGTATAATAACAATCAATAAAATTGTGGATATATTGTAGTATTATTAATTATAAAAAAAAATAGGTGAATAAATAAACCAAAATTAAAAAGAAATAGTAAAGTAATAGCACACAGGTAATAATACATGAGTGTTTATTAATATTAGAGTTTTTTTTTAAATAAAAATTATTATTTGTATTTTTAAAGGTGTTAAATTTTGAATTACTGTAGTATTAATAAATAGAATCAAAACAATGTATACGAGAATAAATAAATAAATAAATAAATAAAAAAATGTAGTGTTAATACAAGCTATTATTATTATAAATATTATGTAAAAAAATAAATATAATTAAATATTTTTTTAAAAAAAACATTTAATGATTTTAAAATTGAAAAAATTATAACATTATTACTTGAGTATTAAAAAAGAAAGAATATTTTTTAAAAATTAAAAAAAAAAAAAGGAAGTTTGAACATATTTGCAAAAAATTCCCACGGTTTTGTATTGAAGTCTATGTGAATAATTGTCCTTCATTTATTTTGGCAGCTGAAGCAGATACAACCCGCGGAACAAGAAAGGAAGGAGTGAAAAAAGACGAAAAGGAAAGTTTGGAAGATAAAAGGAAGTAGTGTCGAGGTAAGGATTACATTTAGTAAATTTAGAAAATATTATATATATATATAACATGTTTAAATAACAAATTTATCATAAATAAACATAAACAAAGAAGGTGTAAAAAATAAGTATTTATTGAAAAAGCATTGGAATAACATTAAGGTTTTATAAAAATTTTTAACATAATGTACATATTTTTAAAAAAAAGCACATTATATATTAATAATAATAAACATATATTTAATAAAAAAATAAATAAAATAGTCCCTTTTTTTCATTGCAGCACGCGATGACGTCATGACGTGAACGTAAACGTAAGGCGCCATTTTGGAGAGCATCGGAGGAGGAAGCAGCAGGAAGCTGATCTGCGTCCAGGTAGGAAACTTTTTTTACATTTATTGATTGATATAAAGATAAAAAAGGATACATATATAGTAAAGAAAGAATAAGGAGAGGTTGCGGTATAACTAATTGATGTATTAAATGTAAAAAAGCATGTCCACGTTCATGTTATTAGTGTGTGCCTATGTCGGGTCGATGAAAGTTAATTGTAAAAAAAAAAAGTCTGGATTTTGTGTTACATTAATTAAAGTTTGTTAAAAAATGTTCACAAAATCATTTCGGTTAAAAAGGACAAGATTTAAAACTTTGTATAGAAAAAAATAAACTTTAGCATTTTCGGCTTCTGTGAAAAAATGAATGTGTTTTTACTATTGATAAAGCATCATTGAGCATTTGTTTTCCTGGTTTGACATAGGGATATTTGAAGAGGTAGAGACATTTTGGATTTTTTGGAGGTAGTAATTAAGATCTTGAATTTGATTATTGGAAAATGGGAAACATATTCTAGGGAACTTGTTTTTGATACTTTGGTTGTTTGGAAAAAAGTTAGAATACACATAGAACAAGGAGATGAAAAAAGAAAAAGTAAAAAAAAAGTAGACCCGACTAATAATTTGGAAAAAATGTTTGAGAAAATTTTTTATGCCAATTGTAATTAATGCTAATTTTAATTTTATGCAAAGCAGGAAAGTATGTAGATATCTATATTTAAAAAGAAAGAATGTTAGCAAGATTTTCTAGGTAGTCTAGAGCCACACACAACGTAAACTGTTGTAAAATACCCAATAGTCTCTCAGACATTTCCTTTGTTTTTAGAGTTACTCGTGGGTTTAGACTACCAGCTAGTGTTTGGGAAAGTCTCATTTCTTGAAAACTTTGCTCCTTCTTCAAAGTTTCCAAGAAAGAGTAGAAATTAGGATGTGGTTTGCCAATTGTATGGTTGAAGGAGTTATGCCATCCCTCAATGGCATTATTTGTTTTTGCTTCTCCCTCTAAACAGCTCGTGTAACAGTTCCACCACTCCACATGGAATCGTGGCTTCCTCCTGCGACCCGATCTGCTTAGGTGCCCAATCCATGTGTCTTCAAAATAATTTAAAATGGGTGCCAATTTTTCTTCATTACTTGTAAAATAATCAGATTCAGTAATAGCAGTGTAGTACTCGTCCACACTATCGGGAGGAACAAAACAAAGTGCTGTTAATTTTTTTAATTCAAACTGTAGTTTGCTATCTCGACAGTATTCTGCAACCAGGGATGTTTTTTGTAATTTACGCCAGAATGCCTGGGAAAAATGGAAAAAACATCCCTGAATTTGGGTATCCATGTACGTTTTACTGATCACATTGATCATGCTCAATTCAAAATCTACTATTATTTTCCTAGGACTTTTGGAAGTTTTATTTTTAATAACTGATAAAAATTCAGAGTACGTTGCAGAAGTCTTATCAGGTAGCAAACTATATACTAAGGGTATTACATTAGTGTTAATTTTTGAATGAATAGTGTAAATTTGAGTGAAAGGATGGGGTGTACTTTTAAACGTCCCATCCATCATCCAAATTTCACTATTTTCTAACTTAGCAAGGTTACGTGGGGTACTAAAAATAAGAATACGTTTTTGAGGGTTTTCATTATCATGCAGAAGGAAAGGTTCATCAGCAAAAGAAATAGAAAGATCATGTGGAATTCTAATGTCAGAAAATGTATGTGGTGTAGTTAATTGGATGTTACTTGCCTGCTTTTGTCTTTGAATAATTCGTCTCAAATTAGGAATTATAGGCATATTACTAGCAACATGACTGGGGACATGCTGTGCAACCTCTCTTAAAATGGATCCTGTAGAATCATTGGAGGTGCTTGCAATGGCTTTCATTTCATTTAATGTTTCTCTTATTTCTACCTCCATTGCAGAGGCAGAGTGGTTATGTTCTGTTGTTTTTACATTAAATTATCAAGTGTAACCGCTCTGCCACTGGAATGGGAAGAGTAGTATTGCACACACCTCCAATGATTTCTAGGAAAACTTATTCTTTCTTTACTATATATGTATCCTGCATGGTTCAGTAAATTTTTCCCTTTTCTAGATTTAATATATTTTGCAGCTTCTAGAGTAGACATTATGGTGCCGATTACGATCCGGTAAAATAATTCCCCGTACGACTCGAATCCGGTCTTTTTACCGTACGAATCGTACAAGTGCCGTACAAACTGGCAATCACGATTCGCATGGTAAAAAGCCCATACGAGTTGCATTGGGAACAATTCCCCACACGTCCTCGGGTCGGAAAAAGTGTCCGACACGTCCTCGGACGATTTACCGTACAAACGTGAAAAGCGAAGTCCGACCGGGGAATCACGATCCATCCCGGGCGTCCGATTGTACAACCGTATGGTTAAAAGACCGTCCGCACCGAACTCCTATAGCAACCATGGAGACATCTAAACAGGTGCCCGGTACGTGTATGTACACCCGAGTACGTGTCGAACTGTACACGCCGAACCCCCCCGTGTATGTACACCCGTGTACGTGTCGAACCCCCCGTGTATGTACACCCGAGTACGTGTCGAACTGTACGTGCTACGCGCTGGGGGTACGCACCGTACATACACGGGTGGGGGTACGACTCGAACATACACGGGTGTACATACACGGGGGGGTTCGACACGTACACGGGTGTACATACACGGGGGGGTTCGGCGCGTACATGCGGGGTCTGGGGGGGGTACGGCGCGTACATGCGGGGGCTGGGGGGGTACGGCGCGTACATGCGGGGGCTGGGGGGGGTACGGCGCGTACATGCAGGGGCTGGGGGGGTACGGCGCGTACATGCAGGGGCTGGGGGGGTACGGCGCGTACATGCGGGGGCTGGGGGGGTACGGCGCGTACATGCAGGGGCTGGGGGGGTACGGCGCGTACATGCGGGGGCTGGGGGGGGTACGGCGCGTACATGCGGGGGCTGGGGGGTGTACGGCGCTTACCGGGCCACCTACTCTGGTCGTTCCGCGCCGTACTTCGCATTTCCGGCACTTTTTGGGTGCCGTAAAAATATTGCTGTCCGGACTGCTGTCGGTTCGAATCGTAATTCCTGGGTCGTGAAACGCTGCCTGGAAGCGTCCCGACGTCACGTCGCAGCATTCCCGGATCACATTCGTATGCATTTTTTCGTCGGTCGGTGTTTTTTACGATTCGTACGGAAATGGTGTTTCCGTGCGAATCGTAATTCCATGTTTGTAATGTTTTACAACCGGGTACGAGTCGGACGGAGAATACGCTCCGACCGACGGTTTGTACCCGGTTTTTACCAGATCGTGATCGGCACCTATCTGTGAAGAGAAGAGAAGAAAAATAAATTAGTCTATAAAAATAAATACACTATCCCTAATGCTGCACCTTCCTGGAATAAGATTAGTAATTGTTATCCCTACACCATCCCACACTTTCCCTTTTGCTGCACCTACCTGGAGTTAGAATAGTAATTGTTACCCCTACACCATACCACAGTTAATGTTTTTATTTTCAAAATTAATATTATTAGAAGTTTTTAGTAATTTACCTTCACATTAATAAAGGTGAGTCGTGTAGCTTGTGTAGAAAAAATATTGTTACCCCTACACCATCCCACACTTTCCCTACTGCTGCACCTTCCTGAAGAAAGATTAGTAATTGTTACCCCTACACCATCCCACACTTTCCCTACTGCTGCACCTACCTGGAGTTAGAATAGTTATTGTTACCCCTACACCATCCCACACTTTCCCAGCTGTTGCACCTTCCTGGAGTTAGAATAGTAATTGTTACCCCTACACCATCCCACACTTTCCCAGCTGTTGCACCTGCCTGGAGGTAGAATAGTAATTGTTACCCCTACACCATACCACAGTTAATGTTTTTATTTTCAAAATTAACATTATTAGAAGTTTTTAGTAATTTACCTTCACATTAATAAAGGTGAGTCGTGTAGCTTGTGTAGAAAAAATATTTTTAAAACGATATGTTGGTTGTCACAGAAAAACAAATTCCTCTTTTAGGAAAAAAAAACAGTTCATATAAGTTCGTATACATTAATTTTTCTTAACAAAATAATATTTTTATGGTACATTTGAAAAAATATTTAAATTATATTTGCTGCACTGTTTGGATGGAAATGAAATATGAATTAAGACAAAACATGGTGTTTAAATTTAATAGTAACTTACTTGTAGTAGGAAAGAAAGAATGCTTCTCCAATGGATTGTAGTGTTCTCTCAGTGTAGGAGTCAGAGGGTTAGGTTTTAACGTCTGGTCTCTCCGGGAGTTGATAATCAACTGCTTTTAAAATGGTGTCTTGCTCGTATTTATAAGTTTTAGTCAGTGTCATTATTAATTTTAATAAAAACAGCGTTCGTTGTGTTTTTTATTATACTTTTAATTGCTGTGGAAAATGATAATTTAAAAAAGCATTAAAAGATGTGTTGTTTTCACTTATTCGCTCCGTTTTGGCATCCATTTTGGAACTTGTATTTTGGTATTGTTTTCATAGAAAGTGTTGTAGGACAAGTTTTAGAAGTGGGATGGTTAAAATGGCGACTAAGGTGCCGATCACGATCCGGCAAAAACCGGGTACGAACCGTCGGACGGAGCATAATCTCCGCCCGACGCGTACCCGGTCATCAAATTTTACAAACAAGGAATTACGATTCGCACGGGTACACCATTACCGTACGATTCGTAAAAAAGCCCGACCGAACAAAAAACACCTACCAATGCGATCCGGGAAAGCGCCGACCTGACGTCGGGACGCACGCAGCCAGCCATTCACGACCCAGGAATCACGATTCGCACCGACGTCACCCCGCACGGTGAATATTTTGCGGCAGCCAAAAACTGCCGGGAAATCAGGACGACGCGAACAAGGACCACCAGTACGCGACGGACAGACGACGCCGCGAACAAGGAGGACCAGTACGCGACGGACAGACATGGACCCGAACCTACGAGTCATCCCTGCCCTCATAGCAGTACACCTCCTCTACAGGTTACGACGCAGAAGCCGCAGAAGGTCAGAATAACTAAGGGAGGGGGGAAAGTGGGGTGGGGTGGGGGTGGCACGACCAGGGCAGGCCACAAAACAACCACATGAGTCACACACCACACATGGCCTGGACATACCTGACTCCCATGCCCTGGTCACCACGAGGGGGTGGGGGCGTGTCCTGATAAGCCAGCGACCGCCACAACGGAAGTCCGTCACCACGCGAACCGGCAACACAACCAGACAGGTACGTCCCGTACCCACGCCTGAAGAGCGTGGGTACGAGTCGGACCACGCCCACACACGTCACCCCAACAATGGCGGGACGGATCGCACCCACGTGGCAAAGGCCTGGGTACGGGCCGCACAAACATCACATAGCGTGGGGACGGATATGTATGGACCCTACCCCCACCACGTATGCAAGGAGCGTACCCCCCACCCCAACAGTGTAAGTACGACCCGTACCCCCACCCGCGTATGCATGCAGCGTACCCCCCATGCCAACAGTGTAAGTACGACCCATACCCCCACCCGCGTATGCATGGAGCGTACCCCCCATGCCAACAGTGTAAGTACGACTCGAACCCCCACCCACGAATGCAAGGAGCGTACCCCCCACCCCAACAGTGTAAGTACGACCCGTACCCCCACCCGCGAATGCAAGGAGCGTACCCCCCATGCCAACAGTGTAAGTACGACCCGTACCCCCACCCGCAAATGCAAGGAGCGTACCCCCCATGCCAACAGTGTAAGTACGACCCGTACCCCCACCCGCAAATGCAAGGAGTGTAACCCCCAGCCCAACAGTGCAAGTACGACCCGTACCCCCACCCGCGTATGCAAGGAGCGTACCCCCCATGCCAACAGTGTAAGAACGACCCGTACCCCCACCCGCGGACATACGGAGCGTACCCCCCATGCCAACAGTGCAAGTACGACCCGTACCCCCACCCGCAAATGCAAGGAGCGGACCCCCCTGCCCAACAGTGCAAGTACGACCCGTACCCCCACCCGCGGACGTACGGAGCGTACCCCCCATGCCAACAGTGTAAGTACGACCCGTACCCCCACCCGCGTATGCATGGAGCGTACCCCCCATGCCAACAGTGTAAGTACGACCCGTACCCCCACCCACGAATGCAAGGAGCGTACCCCCCATGCCAACAGTGTAAGTACGACCCGTACCCCCACCCACGAATGCAATGAGCATACCCCCCATGCCAACAGTGTAAGTACGACCCGTACCCCCACCCGCGTATGCATGGAGCGTACCCCCCATGCCAACAGTGTAAGTACGACTCGAACCCCCACCCACGAATGCAAGGAGCGTACCCCCCACCCCAACAGTGTAAGTACGACCCGTACCCCCACCCGCGTATGCAAGGAGCGTACCCCCCATGCCAACAGTGTAAGAACGACCCGTACCCCCACCCACGAATGCAAGGAGCGTACCCCCCATGCCAACAGTGCAAGTACGACCCGTACCCCCACCCACGAATGCAATGAGCGTACCCCCCATGCCAACAGTGTAAGTACGACCCGTACCCCCACCCGCGTATGCATGGAGCGTACCCCCCATGCCAACAGTGTAAGTACGACTCGAACCCCCACCCACGAATGCAAGGAGCGTACCCCCCACCCCAACAGTGTAAGTACGACCCGTACCCCCACCCGCGTATGCAAGGAGCGTACCCCCCATGCCAACAGTGTAAGAACGACCCGTACCCCCACCCGCGGACGTACGGAGCGTACCCCCAGCCCAACAGTGTAAGTACGACCCGTACCCCCACCCGCGAATGCAAGGAGCGTACCCCCCTGCCCAACAGTGTAAGTACGACCCGTACCCACACCCGCGGACGTACGGAGCGTACCCCCACCACACCAGTGTCAGTAGACTCGTACCCTCACCTCGAATGCATTGTGCGTACCCCCACCGTGTATGTGCCAAGCGCACATATCCAGAAATCGGAGGTGTGTGTGCAGAGTCCACCCAGCAGTGCCCTGAGACAGGAGGGGTGGGTGTGGAGTCCTCACAGCAGTGCCCAGACACAGGAGGGGTGGGTGCAGAGTCCTCCCAGCAGTGCCCTGAGACAGGAGGGGTGGGTGCCTATCACTCCCAGCAGTGCCCTGAGACAGGAGGGGTGGGTGTGGAGTCCCCCCAGCAGTGCCCTGACACAGGAGGGGTGGGTGCAGAGTCCTCCCAGCAGTGCCCTGAGACAGGAGGGGTGGGTGCCTATCACTCCCAGCAGTGCCCAGACACAGGAGGGGTGGGTGTGGAGTCCTCCCAGCAGTGCCCTGACACAGGAGGGGTGGGTGCAGAGTCCTCCCAGCAGTGCCCTGAGACAGGAGGGGTGTGTGCAGAGTCCTCCCAGCAGTGCCCTGAGACAGGAGGGGTGGGTGCCTATCACTCCCAGCAGTGCCCAGACACAGGAGGGGTGGGTGCAGAGTCCTCCCAGCAGTGCCCTGAGACAGGAGGGGTGGGTGCCTATCACTCCCAGCAGTGCCCTGACACAGGAGGGGTGGGTGCAGAGTCCTCCCAGCAGTGCCCTGAGACAGGAGGGGTGGGGGCCTATCACTCCCAGCAGTGCCCTGACACAGGAGGGGTGGGTGCAGAGTCCTCCCAGCAGTGCCCTGAGACAGGAGGGGTGGGGGCCTATCACTCCCAGCAGTGCCCTGAGACTGGAGGGGTGTGACACATGTGTGTGAGGCCAGAATTATCCACATGCATACTGGCTACAAGGGAACATGTCCCCATGAACTCATGTCAACAGACTCCACACACAAGTACAGTGATCACCAAGGATGCCACGATTGTCGCAGGTGGAGACATGGCCCTGCATGCATGGCCAAAGTAGAAGGGCTCCGTCACACACACAGCTCATGTAGACACAGCTCTGCGCTAAACATTGGGAACACCCTGCAGGGAAGAAAGCTGGGTACACAGAGGAAGGAATACACCCTTGGACAAGTGCACCATGCAGTAACTGCCTACATGAACAAAGAAAGTTAGCCAACACCTTGTGATGGCACACAGATCACAGGGTCCCACCAATGAGTAGTACACTACTACATATCCCACACACCCAAACCCTTACACACCACCCAAAACCATGTAGCAGCCCCACCAACACCAATACCAGCATAGCAGTAGTGTGATAATGAAAACAAAATTAAGCTTTATTCAGCAGGAGCACAATGTCCGTGGATCGCAGGCAGTTCAATCTTCACAAAGCCCATAGGGCAGTCAATGATTCTCAGCTGGATGGGGGACACAGTGGGATGCGTGTCCCCTACCTTGCCTGCACAGTCAAATGGCATCGTCTTCCACACTGGTGAGGGCATCAGGGGGGGAGGGAGCAACAGGCACCGCAGGGACATCAGGGCAAAGGGGCGGCGTTGTGGGTGCAGGGATGGAGGAGTCCACCACAGGGGGTGGGTCAGTGCCAAAGGCGGAGGCCAGGATGGCACTACACACCTTTGCAAGGTCCTCCAGGGAGTCCCCTGCACCCGAAGGGACCTCAGGCCCCAAGGAGGGGGGGGGGTCAGAGGGATGGTTCGCAGCGCCACCGGGGGAGGGTGGAGACAGGGGGGGAGACTCAACCACCCTGACCGGGGACCTCCTTGACCGCTTGCGTGGTGGTGTAACTGTGGGGCTCAGGGACAGAGCGGCCATGAAGGAGTCCTTGGGGGAGATGTGGCCAGGAGAGCTGAGGGGAGGGGATTTGGAGGGAGTGGACTGGGTGGAATGCGGACTCCCACTATGGCTGCATGTCACACGTTTGCCCCCCGACCCAGTGGGTGTGCCTACCTCACCCTGTGTGTGCGTGTCAGGAGGAGTGCGGTGGACCTTCCCTGCTGGTGTGGTGCCCGTGTCCGTTGATGTGGGTGCATGCCGACGTCTGGGTGTACGTGTGACAGGCATGGGAGTGGGAAGTGTGGATGGGGCAGGGGTAGGTGGGGGGAGGTCGCGCTGCAGGAGACCCACTGCTGCAGTCAGTGTGGAGTCGATGGACCTCAGCAAGTTGCGTTGGTCAGCCTGCGATGAATGAATGCCCTCCAAGAAAGCCTCGATGTTGGTGAGGGTTTTGCCGTGGGCATGGAGGACATTAAGGATCGCAGCCTGACCAACCTGCAGTTGCCGCTGGATGTCCACAGACTCTGCATTGGCGGCAGCAGTGGAGACAGGGGCAGGGGGTGCGGTGCCTGGCAGGAAGGAGACATGCTGTGACCGGGCACGCTGGGAAGGGACACGAGCAAGTGGGAGGCGGCTGGTGGAAACTGAGGGGGCGGTGCGAGGTGTTGTTCCGCTGTCAGCTGCTGGTGCAGCCTCCGCCCACTCGGAGACATCGTCCCCGGACCTGTCAGCTTCGTAGTCTGATGTGCCAGTCGACAGGTCCTCGGCCACACTCTCCTCCGCCTCTGTCCCACTCGATGTGCCAGACCCGATGTCACGGCTGGCACTGGTGCTCGGTCCCTCCGCCTGGTCTGTGTCCATGTCTCCCTCTGTGTCCCCCGACGATGCTGTGGGCAGGGTGGAGAGACAGAAATTATTCAGACACCTGTACACATCTGTCACATGAGTCCAATCTACATAGGTAACATTGCATGGCCTGAAAAGGAAGATCCCTAACATCTACTGAACAGGGTACCGATGTAGGGCATGAAACACACAGTTGGTTGAGCCACCATGCCACTGAAATACCATGGAGAGCATGAGACAATAGCTAAACACAGGAAAAGGAGTCTGACATAGCACCCAGGCCCTGGGGACAATCCAGCACTGCATCTGCACCACACAGCGTTGGCGAAAATACCGATGACCAGGGACCATATCCATGAACTTGAGACACATGCTGCATAGGTAATGCTGAAAACATGCACAACATGACTCGGTCACTGCACATTGCGTGTGTGTCCAGGCACATCACACACTGCCCAGACCCAGCAAGTGGTAATCACGATTTAACACATAGGCATTGCCCGCCCCAACAAGACCCTACACGAGGCAAATTGTGGAGACACAGGTGGCACCAACATCTCATGGTCTGGGTGATACACACAGGGGCAGGCAAAAAGCAAGATTGGACGCCAAACAGCCAAGGTGCGCCTGTACAAATAATGAGGTACCAGTGCCCATCCTCAGATGAGTATAACAAGACACACAGGCACTGGCAACTGTGAGTATGAAGAAGGACAATCAGGTCAGGCTGCACAGTGGACACCTGTACAAATTAGCACGTCTATATACATGGTGACAGGGGACAATGGCACAGAGCACAACTTACGCTGTAGACACTGACAGTGGCCACGTTTATGATGACACATACACCACTGAGGAAAAGGTGCCCCAGGGGACAGTAGTGGGCACGCAACTACATGCTACTGAATGGTAATGACTGCAACACACGTCACCATCCCTGCACTATGTGTATCGCACACTCATGCACATCATGTCACAGGCCACTACATAGGACATGCGCGCTGTAAGGCATGACACATGAGAGACCAACTCCCATGTCTGGAGTCAGCATCAGTGCCAACTGACATGGAACCCACATGCAGTGAACTTGACAGTGCACAGGCAAGGTCCCACAATCTGTTACACACCACCCCCACACATGATGCTACAGACATTGTTTCCGTGGACAAAGCGCCAGCCTACATTACCCTGTGAAGGAGTGACTACACACAGACCAGGGAACACATTGCAAGGAGGGGAAGGGTGGCAGGGGCACAGCGCTATACTGGGGCAAACAGGATCTGCACAGCACCTTTAAACCCTGCCAGTGGATTCATGCTACTGTGCCCTTACAAATGCCGGTGACACACAACAAACACACATGTACCTACCCCCTTCCGGCTGCTGTATCGCCTGTAAGCGCCTCTCAAGGTCTGGAAAGACCACCGGCAGCACACGCCTGTGGAGGTGGCTCAGACGGCGGCGGCCGCGGTTCTTGTTGCTCTCAGGTGAGTCCCCCAGCAGGAGCCGTGCAATCCTCCGCGTCCAGCACCGGATATCCTGCCAGCGTTTCCTCACCTGGGCCAGGCGCCGCCTCCGACCATCCACACCCCTCACGGCACTGACGGCGGTCAGCCAGATCTGCTCCTTGGCAGTGGCGCCTACCTGTGAGGAGGAACAAGTGACACCACATCAATACACCAGCCACATGTCACAGAGAGACATATGGGTACAAATTAGCTGGTAACAACAAGGCATGTCACCTTTGTCATAGGGACATCATCCCCTGGTGAGGGAAAAAGCACTACGTGCCACAGTGGGTACACAGGTGGAATGATGGCAATGTCACAATCAATGATCAAGGCTCACACTGTGCATCACACCCACCCCTCCTGTCTCAGGGCACTGCTGGGAGGACTCCACACCCACCCCTCCTGTCTCAGGGCACTGCTGGGAGGACTCCGCACCCACCCCTCCTGTCTCAGGGCACTGCTGGGAGGACTCCGCACCCACCCCTCCTGTCTCAGGGCACTGCTGGGAGGACTCTGAACCCACCCCTCCTGTGTCAGGGCACTGCTGGGAGGACTCCACACCCACCCCTCCTGTCTCAGGGCACTGCTGGGAGACATCAGGCACCCCCCCCCTGGGACCCCCCCGACAGTACATGGCATGTGTGTTACACCTGGACGCAATGGCAGAAGTCACAGTCACCACATAGGGACAGTCTGTGGCAGTGGCCTATGCACTCACCTGATAACCTGGTCGCCCATACAGCATGGAGTACTGTGGGAGGATCACATCCAGCAGAGCCATGTTCTCCTCCAGGGTGAATGGCTGTGTCCTCTCCACAGCCCTTGACATGGTTCCAGGGAATCAGTAGCAGCAGCTGGGTCGACGAATGCAAAGATGTGCAGGCAAGTGCTCCCTCATGGGACCTGGCTGCCTTATATGTGCCCTTCTGCCCAGTCTCATGCACAGGAGTACAGAGAGATTGGTCACTCACATTTGCATCCTATGTTTCCACCAATCCCTTCAAACCTAGCAGTCTGTGGGTTCTCGATCGGTTTCATTCTCCTGCATGATGTCAGCCCCACAAACACATTGCAACAAAGTAGACAAATCCCAACTGACTTCTGCTGTGCACCTTCCAGAACAATTTCGAATTTTGAACTTGGTCTCCATGACAACCAGCATGCATGTAGGCCTTAATACTTGTCCCCTATGTAATTTGGAGCATCACACACAGGTACGGTGCGTGTGGGGGCCCTAGGGCACCCCAAATGCATGGCAACGGCCCGTACATGCATGCCTACGCTCTCCATCACTTTTGGTCTGCACGCGTATGCGTACCCGTAGTGGTACGGACCGTACACTCGCATCTACGCTCACTATCACTATGGGTCTGCACGCGTATGCGTACCCGTAGTGGTACGGACCGTACACTCGCATCTACGCTCACTATCACTATGGGTCTGCACGCGTATGCGTACCCGTAGTGGTACGGACCGTACACTCGCATCTACGCTCACTATCACTATGGGTCGGCACGCGTATGCGTACTCGTAGTGATAGTGAGCGTAGATGCGAGTGTACGGTCCGTACCACTACGGGTACGCATACGCGTGCAGACCCATAGTGATAGAGAGCGTAGATGCGAGTGTACGGTCCGTACCACTACGGGTACGCATACGCGTGCAGACCCATAGTGATAGAGAGCGTAGATGCGAGTGTACGGTCCGTACCACTACGGGTACGCATACGCGTGCAGACCCATAGTGATAGAGAGCGTAGATGCGAGTGTACGGTCCGTACCACTACGGGTACGCATACGCGTGCAGACCCATAGTGATAGAGAGCGTAGATGCGAGTGTACGGTCCGTACCACTACGGGTACGCATACGCGTGCAGACCCATAGTGATAGAGAGCGTAGATGCGAGTGTACGGTCCGTACCACTACGGGTACGCATACGCGTGCAGACCCATAGTGATAGAGAGCGTAGATGCGAGTGTACGGTCCGTACCACTACGGGTACGCATACGCGTGCAGACCCATAGTGATAGAGAGCGTAGATGCGAGTGTACGGTCCGTACCACTACGGGTACGCATACGCGTGCAGACCCATAGTGATAGGGCCGTACACTCGCATCTACGCTCTCTATCACTATGGGTCTGCACGCGTATGCGTACTCGTAGTGGTACGGACCGTACACTCGCATCTACGCTCGCCATCACGATGGGTACACATACGGCAGCACTCCCACAGTGATTTGGGAACATGCACAGGCCCTCTCAGCAGCAGTACGGCGGATTTTACACATCACTGTGGTGATAGGCGACACACATGTAGGAATAGGGCGGACATACTTGTCCATGGATGGACATACTTGTCCAGGAATGGACATCAAGGCATCGTCTGTGCATTACCACATGTGTGGGGCACAGGTGTCACAGGCTGTGATGTGGAACATGCCTCCTGAGTGGAGAAGGCACCAGATGTATGATGAGATGTGTACATGTGTACTGTGTGAGGGTGCAATGTGTGCCAGGCATGCCCTTGACTCCTTTGACATGTGTGCATGTGGGACTGCGCACTTGGGGTGAGCGTCACTGGCATGGCACGGACACCAACACACGGAAGTGTCCCATTATGCCCGGTACAGGGGTCATGACACATGACTCATCACTACCCACAGTGCACAATGTGACTATGCCATATATGTGTCCGGGATTTACATCGGGTTGATGTTGTAGCACCCTCAAAAGCTGCAGCCGTTGCAGCAACCAACATGTGGCTGTGTGTAGATTGTCATTGCACACTGTTCCCAACACCATGCCACATGTGTTATCGGATGTGAGGTGCACATGTATGCAAGGGACACGGAGTAGCGTGACAAGGCCATGTCAGCAAACTCACAAGGAATGTGTGGGGAGTCATGACATGTGCACCTTCATGGCAAGGTGTGTGGGCTGGACTAGTGTAATGTCATGTGACCTGTGGCTCAAGTGTTCCGCTGCCAGTCTCTGCAATCGGCATCACACTTCTGCTAATGTGTGGGTGTATGTCACTCCTGTCTTGCGTCGGGCAGTGCACTTGCACTGGGACACAGCTATTTTCATGGCGTGGCATGGGGAGGTTCTCAATCACCGTGTGTAGCTGGGTCTTGGAAGGAGTGTCACCTTGCATCCATACGTGTCCTGGGCATGTAGCACATGCCTGACTCCCTATGTGGCATGTGTGTATTGCCAGATTTACATGTGCTCAGTAGACATGAGTTGTTCTCGTAGTGCACTCACTCTTCCTTGTCACTTCCAAATTACTGCAGAGCGCCTCCTGTTGCCCGAAGAATTCCAGACTTGGCCACCATGCAGGAGAATGACACGATCCGGCTCTACCGCTTCACCCAACCGTTGATTCTGGAGCTGACGGCGAGACTGGCACCACACCTGCAACCGCAGCACAGGTATCCTACGGCACTGACACCCCAGCTGAAGGTAATGGCTGCCCTACATTTCCTTGCCACGGGTACCTTCCAATATACCATAGCTCATGTTGGAGGCATGTCCCAGAGCATGTTCAGCGGTGTGCTGCATGATTTCTTGGAGGCCATGTTGATTCACCTGGATGACTTCATCAAGTTCCCAACCCCTGAACAGATGACTGAGGTCAAGCGTGGTTTCTATGCCCTGGGAGGGATGCCCCATGTCATTGGGTCCATAGATGGGACACATGTAGGTTTGGTACCACCACACGCACGGGAGGTGGCGTACCGCAATCGGAAGCACTACCACTCCATCAATGCCCTTGTGGTGTGTCTGTCCAACATGGTGATTTCACATGTCTGTGCTCGTTTTCCAGGATCAGCACACGATGCCTACATCATGAGGCGTAGCGGGATGCCTGATATGATGATGCAGCTGCGCAACGAACGGGCATGTGTTGTTGGTGGGTACAGTCTGTCTGTCCTGTATTCTGTTTGGCCGAGCAGCACTACCGCTTCGCCAGTTCTAACGATATCCATGTGCTTTCCATTTAGGGGACGCTGGCTATCCCAACATGCCTTGGCTGCTGACACCTCTCCGCAACCCCATCACGCCGGCCCAGCTCCGCTACAACACCGCCCATGGCCGGACAAGGCGAGTGATAGAGAGGACGTTTGGCATGCTGAAGAGCCGATTCAGGTGCCTCCACAAGACCGGCGGCGCACTCCCATATGCCCCGGCGAAGGTCTGCAAGATCTTCATGGTCTGCTGCATGCTGCACAACATGGCAGTTGAAAGAGCTGTGCCACTCATCCTGAATCAACATGACGAGGACCATCCACCCGTGGAGGACGAAGGGCTTGGCAATGGGGCTAGTGATGTGGAGGATGTGGAGCCGCAAGAGGACATCCGGACTCGGCTCATACGCGACTTCTTTGCTTAGTGGTGAGTACCAGTGTCTGAGTGTGCACGCCTTGGTCCCCGTGTGGCATGTGTTGTGATGCGTGTCTCCACCTGCATGTATGGCACGTGAGTCAGAGGTGTGTGTGGGTGTGTCACTGGAGTGATGGTGGCAGTGATGGTAGTATTTCCACACTCATAATTGTGACCTAGCATGTTGTCATCCATACATGTGTCGAGTCAATGCACATGCAAGTGGCTGTGCTTTTTGTGGCTGACTTCTTGTGTGTCTCTCTTCCCCAGGTACCTGCGCATGCCGTCTTCTGGTTGCATTGTTGTGGCACTGCTATTCCTCATGGACATGGCATCGTGGGCTGACTCAGCGTTATAGGCACGGACACGTTTGGAAGTCTCCATGGGGTAAGGGATGCATCTGGGGTGTATTGGGTGTGGCAGTTGTTCACGATGTGTGCACACTGCCCCGGTCGGGGTTTGGTTCCTCTGCAGACATGTGGCATCCCCATGGGACACGACATGCAGCTGGGTACACCTGAATAGATGGGCTGCCTGGTTGTCAGTCATCAGTGATGGGATAGTGAATTGTGATGAAGGCATCAATGTGTGTGACACTGCCCTCGGACACATACGGTTAACATTGTCTTGACATGGCGTGGGACTTCCACATCAGCGGATGTATGGTGTATGGCAGTCTCTCCATGAGCAGCTGTGGGTATTTAGCTGTTATCCGACACTTGTGTGCCAGTTCCATGGCTATCACGCATTTGTGCTGCAGAAGGGGGGTGCCAGTGTTGGAGCCACATGTTACTCCACATGATGTGTTCATGTGTACTTCAAGTTGCCTCTGCAATCCCAAACACATGACTATTAAAGGTGTCCCTATGCCTCCAAGGTGCCTCTTCTCAGTCAATGCTGGTGTGTTGCCACGGTGCATCCTGCATGTCTGGCATGGTATTCCCTGATTGTGGCTATGTGTCAATGTGTCGAGTGGCAAGATGCAAGCTGTGTGTGTGTGCTGAGACTGTGTAATGGGCATGATGTCCATGACTGTGTGGGTATTGTGACATGTGCCATCCCCATGCATCCAACGTTGTCCATGACCCCATTCTCTGCATCCACCGGACTCAAGCTTGCAGGACATGGTTCTGCCACCTGTCTACACGTACCTGGGTGCCCCCCAGGACACGGGCCAGGATCCCTGACCTCTGCGCATGACTGTTGCTGTACTCAATGTGTCTGTCAGCACGGTTGTTCGGCCACCCCCTCAGCTGGTTCTGACCATCACGGGTGTGTATGGTGCTCCATGTCTGTCTTGCCTAGAAAACTGTGACCCATGTGTCCTGTGCCAGACTCAGGCCCCAGGGTGTGGATGGTTGAAGTGAACAGATGACTCAGGCATGTCTAGACTGTACAAGACACATGTTAGGTAATAATGCTACCAGCAGGCATCTACTCTTAATAGTGTGATTTATTATTGGGGGGGGGGGCAAAGTGAGGGCCTTTCCGGGATTAGGGAATCCAAAGTTCAGTAGGGGAGTTGGTGTCCTTGCCATTGGAAATCCTCAGAGTCCATGCCACAGTCTTTGTCAACATTGGTCAGCCAGTGACCAGCAGGGCCATGTGGCAGAGAATGTCTCTTGATGCTGTGATGCTGTTGCTCCAGTGGGCCAGGTGCCAGGCCAGGTGTCCTGGGAGATGGTGATGTAGCAGCCACCCTCACGGTCCTTTCCGTGGACGACCCGGCTTCCTGCGGGGAACCTCAGCAGCAGGCCGTGACGACGTCTGGGATGCTCCGTCGGATGTTTCCTCCTCCTCCTCATGATCCCTCCCTGTGGGTGGTGATGTTCTCCGCCTTCTGGCACAGGGAGGGTCGGCCATGGTGTCGGCCATCCGACGGAGTTCAGCGTGAATCCCCTGGGACGCCGTCACTTGCTGAGCCTGTCTGTCCTCCATCCTCCGTTGGTGTAGCTGTAGACAGGCTATTAGCTCCGCATGTTGCTGGGCCTGCTGGACCTTGATCCCCTCGAGGACGGACACAACCTGGGCCATGCCCGTGGTGTCCTGCCGGTATGAGTCCAGGATGTTACGGACATGGGAAAATACCGGATCCCCAGCCAACTGGTCAGGCTCGCGCCTCCGCCGTCCTCCACTCCCGCCACCCCTGCCCACTTGCGTCTGGCCTGCACTTGTGGGCACATGGGGTCTCCGGGACCCCTGAGGGGTGGCATTGGCGTTGTCGCCTGCCTCCTCCTGGGTGCCCGGGACACCGTGTCCCTCCTGGCGAGCCTGGCTGCATTGTGGTGTTGGGGCAGGGATCCTGGGTGTCTCCTGGGATGTGGCAGGAGTGGGGGTGGTGGTTGGCACGGTTGTACCTGACGCAGGTGCTGCAGGTGGTTGGACACCAGAGGGGCCAGGTCGGTCGGGGTCGTCCGCAGAGTGGTGAGAGTGGTCGCTGCCGGTGGGATCGGTCTCCTGCAGATCCGGGTCCTGTGAGTGTTCCCCCCCAGTGTTGGGGGGTGCAGCACGACGTTGACCTGTGTGTGAGAGAGACAATGTTAATTTGGATCCATGCAACATCCATGTTTCATCCGTTACAAAGTTGGCACATTTCCTCTTGGAATTAGGATCTGTCTTGCATTCCACTCACAGTGCACTTGTGCATGTGTGTGTCCCTTGGGCACCAATTTGGCCCCTTTCACTATGTGTGGCACAGTCTTACTTGCTGCGTCAAGTGTGACTGCAGTCAGCAGTGGAGTGTGCATGTGTGCCGAGCTATGCATTTGCGCCTTCCTTGTAGCACTGTACATGTGCACATGGAGTGGATCCACACACTTATATGATGCAGGTGGCTGTCCTTGTGCTCGTGTACAGGTTGTAACATGGCCCTGCGTTTTGCCATGATGAAGAGGGGGGGTTCTGGCACTGGCCACCCTTGTCTACATGCACGCAGTCCACCTGCTGACGAGCAGACATTCACACGCACCAAAGGACTGATTTGCTCTCCCTGTGTCTCCCTCCCTCTCTGTCCCCCTCTCCCTCCCTCTGTGTGTCAGCCTCCTCCCTGTGTCCATCTTCCTGTGTCTCCCTCTCTCTCAGTCCCCCTCTCCCTCCCTCTCTGTACCCCTCTCCCACCCTCTGTGTCCCCCTCTCCCTCCCTCCGTGTGTCAGCCTCCTCCCTCTGTCCGTCTCCCTCCCTCTCAGTCCCCCTCTCCCTCCCTCCCTGTCCCCCTCTCCCACCCTCTGTGTCCCCCTCTCCCTCCCTCCGTGTGTCAGCCTCCTCCCTCTGTCCGTCTCCCTCCCTCTCAGTCCCCCTCTCCCTCCCTCCCTGTCCCCCTCTCCCACCCTCTGTGTCCCCCTCTCCCTCCCTCCGTGTGTCAGCCTCCTCCCTCTGTCCGTCTCCCTCCCTCTCAGTCCCCCTCTCCCTCCCTCTCTGTCCCCCTCTCCCTCCCTCTCTGTCCCCCTCTCCCTCCCTCCGTGTGTCACCCTCTGTCACCTTGGCCCAGCTTCCTGGGCACACACTGTTAGCAGATCTTTGAGTGGCCCTTGGCCTGTTGATGTGAGTTTGTTTCTGATCTCCAGGCACCCATTTTGTCTGCTGTGTGTCTGTGCGCTGCTGCTGTGGTGGTGTGTGCTGCCACTCTTTCACACTGTTGGCTGTTCATTAGCTGCTGGCATGTGCAAAACAGTGCCTTCACCCCCATGTGTTGATGCAAGGCGTCCGCCATTTGCTGGCAAGTCATTCCTGTGTTGGGACACAGTGTTTGTCTGGCTGTGACCTAGGCCATATGGGCAGAGGGCATTGTTGTCTGCTTTGGAGTCGCACTATGTGATTCTTGGTGCCCAGCCTCCCGCCATCCGGGTTACCGTGTCATGTGTTGTTGTCTTCTGTGGCCTGTGACTTGACATTGTCCAGCTGGGTGCATGGGGCATGGTGGCAGCAGTGGCATGTGCCTGCTCATGGAGTGTGGTTGAGTAATGCGATGGCTTGTGGTGGTTGCGTGCCTGTTATTAATTTTGGTTGTGGTTGCAGTTCCCCCCATGTGAGGTGCGTTGTTTGTGTACTCACCCGGGTCTCGGAGTCCTTCTACTCCTTCAACTGCCTCCACCGGCAGTATGGCCATCACCCTCTCCTCCCAGGGATGGTACTGTACGGCTCTGCGGGAGGGCCCTCCTCCGGTGGCGTTGGCCTGGTCGTGTTCCTCCTGCCTCTTGGCTCTGACCCTCCTCCGCAGATCGTACCACCTGTTCTGGCAATCCTGCTTGGTCCTCCTGGTGTCCGCAACAGCATTCACAGCATCGACGATGGTCTGCCACATGGCTGTTTTGGCTGCCTGGCTGGTGCTTCTGACCAATGTTCCAAAGATCTGTGGCTCGACTCTGAGGATTTGATCAACAAGGACCTCCAACTCTCGGTGACTGAACTTTGGATTCTTGGTAGTGGGCATGGTGAGGGGTGTGGGTGGGGATGGTGTGGGTGTGGGGGGGGGTGTGGATGTTGGGGGGGGGGTGTGGATGGTTGTGTGTGTGTGAATGTGATGAGAGGGAGTTTGTGAGGGTGGTCGTGTGAAGGTGTGCAAGTGTAAGGTGTGGTGTAGCTTGTAGTCTGGTTCTGTGGTGTCTGGCAGCAGTGAGTCTGTTGCAAAGGCTCATGGTTTGTGTGTGTGGGCCCTTTTTATTGGTCCATGGGTGGGTGTGGCAGTTTTTGAATTTTGGGTGGGTGTGTTATAAGGAGTGGTGGTGTATTGGGCCTCTGTTTGTTTTTGGCAGTTGCAGGTCAGTGATTGTGTTGTTTTAGTGGTTGTTGGCCATGTTTAGTGGCTGTGTGCCTTTCGAATGGTGTATTCTTGTGTTGTTTTATTTTGTCCTGGTTGTGTACGTGCGTTTTGAGCGTGTGTACGGTGTGTACATGGGCCATTTGGTTGTACGATTTTGTCCTTGTGTGTGGCTTTGTAAGACTCGTACATGCGGTTGTGATGTTGGGGCATGGGGTGCGCTCCGTACTTAGGAGGTTGTGTTGGGGGTGCGCCAGGAACGTACTGGGGTGGGGGTACGACTGGAACGTACTGGGGTGGGGGTACGACTGGAACGTACTGGGGTGTAGGTACAGGGGGGTACGACACGTCCAGGGGTGGGGGTACGACTGGACGTACTGGGGTGTAGGTACACGGGGGGTACGACACGTACTGGGGTGGGGGGGTGTACATTGACGGTGGTACGACACGTACTGGGGTGGGGGGGTGTACATTGACGGTGGTACGACACGTACTGGGGTGGGGGGGTGTACATTGACGGTGGTACGACACGTCCTGGGGTGGGGGTACGACTGGAACGTACTGGGGTGTACATGGACGGTGGTACGACACGTCCAGGGGTGGGGGGTGTACATTGACGGTGGTACGACACGTACTGGGGTGGGGGGGTGTACATTGACGGTGGTACGACACGTACTGGGGTGGGGGTACGACTGGAACGTACTGGGGTGTACATGGATGGTGGTACGACACGTCCAGGGGTGGGGGGTGTACATTGACGGTGGTACGACACGTACTGGGGTGGGGGGGTGTACATTGACGGTGGTACGACACGTCCAGGGGTGGGGGTACGACTGGAACGTACTGGGGTGTAGGTACAGGGGGGTACGACACGTACAGGGGTGGGGGGTGTACATTGACGGTGGTACGACACGTACTGGGGTGGGGGTACGACTCGAACGTACTGGGGTGTAGGTTCACGGTGGTACGACACGTCCAGGGGTGGGGGTACGACTGGAACGTACTGGGGTGTAGGTACACGGGGGGTACGACACGTACTGGGGTGGGGGGGTGTACATTGACGGTGGTACGACACGTACTGGGGTGGGGGGGTGTACATTGACGGTGGTACGACACGTCCTGGGGTGGGGGTACGACTGGAACTTACTGGGGTGTAGGTACACGGGGGGTACGACACGTACTGGGGTGGGGGGGTGTACATTGACGGTGGTACGACACGTACTGGGGTGGGGGGGTGTACATTGACGGTGGTACGACACGTACTGGGGTGGGGGGGTGTACATTGACGGTGGTACGACACGTCCTGGGGTGGGGGTACGACTGGAACGTACTGGGGTGTAGGTACAGGGGGGTACGACACGTCCAGGGGTGGGGGGTGTACATTGACGGTGGTAAGACACGTACTGGGGTGGGGGGGTGTACATTGACGGTGGTACGACACGTACTGGGGTGGGGGTACGACTGGAACGTACTGGGGTGTACATGGACGGTGGTACGACACGTCCAGGGGTGGGGGGTGTACATTGACGGTGGTACGACACGTACTGGGGTGGGGGTACGACTGGGACGTACTGGGGTGTAGGTAGACGGGGCTATGACACGTACTGGGGTGGGGGTTCGACTGGAACGTAATGGGGTGTACCTAGACGGGTGGGGGTATACATATACGGGGGGTACGTGTCGGACGTACGGGGGCTGGGGGGAGTGTTGGGCGCGTATGCGGGCACATGTCTCCATGGTTGCTGTAGGAGTTCGGTGCGGACGGTGTTTTTTCCATACGGTTGTAACCTCGGACGCACGGGATGGATCGTGATTCCTCGGTCGGACTTGGATTTTCACGTTTGTACGGTAAATCGTCCGAGGACGTGTCGGACACATTTTCCGACCCGAGGACGTGTGGGGAATGATTCCCAGTGCGGTTCGTATGGACTTTTTACCATGCGAATCGTGATTGCCAGTTCGTACGGCACTTGTACGATTCGTAGGGTAAAAAGACCCGATACGAGTCGCACGGGGGAATTTTTTACCGGATCGTGATCGGCACCTAAGTGTATGTGTTTTGTTTTTTAATCCGTTTAGTTATTTTGTGATATAATCATAATTTACATGTATATGATCTGATCTTTAATTATTCGTTATTTGTGTTAAACTTTTAAATTTGTGACATCGGATTTTTTTTGGTTAATACGAGTAGTAATTTTAATACTCTAGTATTAATTTTAATACTCGAGTATTAATTTTGTTATGCATTTCAGTTAATTTACGTTCAGTTTTTCTCCACATTTTAATACACTTCCCCAGCCAAAAACCCCAAATTTCCCTGCATCCCCTGCCAGATTTTATTTTACTTAAAAAAAATATATATATATATTTTTGCGTTGTAATAGTATGCGTTGTAATTGTTTTCGTTGTAATTGCACTTTTAAGCAATTTACTCACTTCTGCGTTGTAACAGAATTCGTTGTAAAATAATGCGTTGTAACAGTGTTTGCGTTGTAAAAAATGCGTTGTCATGGCATGCGTTGTAATAGTATGCGTTGTAACGTCATACATCCTAATGTTTATAATAGACCCTTGGGTGTGAATAGGAGATTTTAGATAACCTTCTTACTTCACTACCTCCGGAAGCCCTAGTGATAGTTGCAGGCATAGTAAATGTGACGTACGAACCCTTGGATAAATTTGAACAGTCTTTAACGGAGGATGAAGTTATGGTTTGGCAGGATTCTAAAATAGGCATCACCTCAGTAAAGAGAAGCTGTAAGCTGGGACTGCAGCTTTATGAAATTACGCTGAGATCAGGATCATGCAATGGGAGGTCCCAGTTAGACCAGAATGGTGCCATGACATGACCTTCAAGCGCCCAATAATATGAGCAGAATTGTTTACATATTATCCATGCATGTTTAGTCTTTCATGGTCAACATGATGGTAATTGAGAGGGGCTACAGTGACCATAATGCACTCAATCTGGTGCTGTCAGGTCTTATTGGACTGGGAAAGAGGTAATTAGACCCAGTTTACTGGGAGATTTAACTAGCTCTAACAACAAAAAGGCCCTTAAGTGGGAATTTGTGGAAGCACATCCAAATCTCTTGAAACAAGTCTACTGAAGGGTGGGATATGTTCTGGAAAACATTAGCAAAGACACAGAACCCAACTGTGTAGTAAAAAAGCATGAGGGTTTTTTAAATAGCTTGAGGGAGTTGCTCTCTATCCAACCTAGAAAAGTGAGAAGGGAGTGCATCATATCACACCCATGGTTTAACACCCAGTGCAGGGCAGCGAAGTCCCTCCTCCTAGATCATATAAAAGGCAGAGACCGGCCTAACATCCCTGAGACCCACAGGAAATACAAGGAAGATGTACTGTGAGCCAAATCTGATTGAGAAGAGGAGGTTTGGTCTGATTTGACCGAAGCAGTAAAATCAGGGGATACAAAAAGATGTTGGAATATTATAGCACATGCCACCCATCTAGCCTTTAATGTCCAACCCCAACAATGGGTTGATCATTTTGGGAAGCATTATTCTGCTCCCGTTGATGAGGAAAGTAGGCAAGACTGTAGTGATTTCAATCATATAAATGTTTACAGCCAACTAAACCAACAGGAACTACAAAGTCTAGACCATAAAGGGGACGTGTTTGGGGGAACGGCGATACTGGCCCCATTTGTTCGTAGGGAGCCTAGACTCCCTGAGAATAACTAGCATAGAATCCCAAAGAGCCTTGAAATCTATCATCCTAAGAAACACTCAGGGTCCAGACTGTATTCCATCGGACCTCTATGCATCTGAAACAGATATCTGGCCAACCTATCTAAACCTCCTAACGATGGCAATTCACGAAGGTCATGCTATTCCAGAATCCTAGCACAAAGCTGAGGTCGTCCCAATTTATAAAAAAGGGTTGCGCAATGAGGCTGCAAGTTACAGGCCAATTAGCCCTTTAAACGGGCTCCAGTAGCTTTTTTGCTGGCAAGTGTTAGAGAAACTGACTGGGTCAATCTAAATAATACTTTCTCAGACTTACGAGCAGGATTTAGACCACAAACAAGCCCCCCAGACCAAACTTGTGAGATTTTTAACAATATACTGAAAAAACATAATTTTAGCTAAAGGACGTCTTTATGTCATCTTCATAGACTTAAAATCTGCTTTCGATATGGTCCCATGAAGGAAACTTTGGGAAGTCTTAGAAAACAAGGGAGTCCCGGCTAATATTTTGGATATCCTTCTTAGGATCCACGAGAATAATACGGAACAAGTTAGATACTGTAAAAATGGGGAATTAACAGATGCATTTGGTATAGAAAGGGGAGTGCGCCAGGGGGGTGTGACAGCTCCAACACTCTTTGCACTATTTATAAATAATCTGGCTGACTTTTCAAATCTGCCCCAAAACAACACCCCAAAAATTGGTTCTATAAAACTTCTGGTACTATTATTTGCAGATGACACACTGTAATTTCCAAAACCCCAAGCGGCCTGCAAGCAATTTTGAATCGCTTTCTTCAATTCTGTACTGGTCAGGGTCTACAGATAAATATAAGTAAAACAAAATATGTGATATTAAACTCCCATAGGATTTCCCAAACAAATGTATTGGTAAACAACTTCCCTCTTGAGCATGTTCGAGTTTGTTTACCTGGGGATAACTCTCTCCCACAAATTAATCTGGAAGCCCGAGGTGAGCAAGTGTGCTCTTAAACTCCAACAACTGTACGGGGCAATTCTCAAGCTGACCAAAAGACCGAAATCTAAAAATCTAACCTCAGCCTTAGAGCTATATAAAATTAGGACAAAGAGTGCAGCCCTCTACTGAGTATAACTGTGGGGTCATTCAAACATAAGGGAATTAACTGTGGCCGAGAATCGTTTTGCTAGGCAGTTACTCAATCTCCCACAGAGTACCCCAATACTTTCCCTATTGATGGCCGTGGGTCTGTATCCCATTTCTTTTATCATACAATTGATGCCCTTACTGTTCTGGTATAGACTCTGGACAACCCTTGAATTGGAGCCTTATAGACTACCCTTCAGGGATCTTTTGAACACATCAGGACATTTGAGGATATCGTGGCTGTTATATCTAAAAAGGATAGTTAAAGCTCTTGCCCTGGATTCCCTGTGGGACAAACCAGAAGAAACCATTGAGATACCAAAAGGCCTGATGAAAGAGCGATGCAGAGACTACCCATGGGGTGAAATGATTAAAAACTGCTCCTCGGGTAGTCTAACAGACTACTTTCTGGATCATATGATCAACCCTAATTATGAGACATGCCTAGAAGTGATACAAGGCTCTTTTCCTAGGCAACTCTACTTGAAGTTTAGATATGGCACCCTCCCCATAGCAGAGTTTACTGGGAGATGGGGGACCAATACTGGTTCTAGAAATTTCTGCCCAGTGTGTAACATAAGTCCCGATACCTTAATTCATTTTGTATTCTTCAGCTCTGCTTACAACAATCCCCAAAGAAGTGGATTATTTGTGTATGTCACCTTTTGGGTGTAAGAACAATTGGAGTAGTGTTAAGGATAATGAAATCTGCCACAAAGGAAGTGGCTATGGTCGCCATGGACACCCTCCTTGGCTCATATGTAGGCAGATTATCAGCACCGCTTTTCAACATGAGAACGTGTTGTCATTTTTGCATGAAGAGGAGGGGCATCTGGCTAGTATACTTTAAAAGGTGGGTAGTATTATTAAAGATATTATATGAGAGAGGAGTAAAGTAGTGGTTGACTTGATTCAGAATGATTTATCATTCAGAGGGGAATTGTAACAGCATTCGTCCCGTAGAAAAAGGATATACATTTGAAGGGTCATTACCCCTACCCCCCTTATTTTTTCTCTATTTTAGTTGCCTCCTATGTGTTTTTTAATTATTTTAAAAATGAAATTTTCAATTGACCAAAACCCATTAAAGAGACTTGTAAATAGGAAATGCTATTTTTAATTATGTGTTTTATGGATTTTAATCCAAAATAAACACATTTAAATGGAGAAGCAGTGTCTTGCTATAAAGTATGCTGTATAAGTTCTACGCTACTACCTTTCGGTCCTTATCATGAATCCAATCCTTGAGAGTTTCGCTAAGCGTCAAATCTGGTTTCTAGTGTTAGAATTGGCAGCTCATTGTTTCGGCGAAAGTATTAGACCACAGTATAGCCTGAATCTTGTGTAGACAATCCAGGACCCTACCTTTGGACAACAAGGTGTACTTAGGGGTGATTTAATCATATTTCAAAGCAGGGTTTCCTGTGTGTCAAATAAATGTTATTTTGACAGGTGTGACTGTAAGTTTTTGACTGCTGTAGTCATACGTGGTCCTGAAGCATGTTTTCCAGACACTCTCTCTGGATGGCATAATAGAAGCTGCAGTCCACATGTGGCATTTAATTGCCCGGCCCTGGGTTTATTGGCTATGCCATTTACTAAGGATTTATAGGCAATTTAAATAAGTCAGTTGTGTAAGAAAATTCAACCATGTTCAAAGGGGACCGCACAGATTCCTGTTTAGTAGGGGTAAAGGTCACTTCGTTCTAAGTCCACCAAAACGGCATAAGCTGAAATTGTTGTAAAATCAAGCAAAAGATGGTCATGTCCTGCAAAAACCAAATGGGTAAAAGAAGGAAAACAGTCAAGCCCCTTCCTTTCCTCTATTTAAACCCAGGAATCAGAGAAAGCAGTGGAACATGGCTGGTTCTTTTTTTAGCATATCCCGACTACTGTATGTGTAAATATCTATTGTATAGATATAGTTATAGTACAATATAGTAAAATATCAATTACAATCATAAAATCATTTAAAAACAGTCAGTAATATGTCATAAGTAGTCTTAAAATACCAAGGATTATATAGATTCTGATTATGGATTTAAAGAACAAGTTACTTACCTCCGGGAATGCTTTTTCTGGTGGATATAGTATCTACCTGTGGATTCCTCACCTTTCAAATAACCCCCATGCACACCATTCCACAGAAACTTTTCTCTGTAACCCTCCGTCAACGGTGAGGATGTCACAATACCGCGACTCCATGTGACATCATCGGAGCCATAAGACCTCATCGGCGTGCTGACGTCAGTTTTCACCCATTTTTTCCAAGCCTTCGAGGCTAACGATTGAACTGACAATGCATACGTAGCATCCTTCATAGACCAACACAATCTCACAAAAAACATTAAGTGTATATACAGTCGCATATACATGAACTTCATAGCATTCTTATTTGAAACGCCATACATGAACTACAACCAAACTAATTTTCAGTATACGCAGACAGGCAACGGTGAGGCGGGTGAAGAATCCACAGGTAGATACTGTATTCACCAGAAAAAGAGTTACTGAAGGTAAGTGACTTGGTCTTCTGATGGATACATTTACCTGTGGATTCCCCAACTTTTGAATACAATCCCCAAGTAGTCCCTCACTCGGAGGTGGGTGCCTATCTGACTATACCAAAATATCCTGTAAAACAGGACAAGCAAAAGGGCCGTCCCTCCTCATTTCCGAATCCAAGCAATAATGCTTTATAAAAGCATAGAGGGAGGCCCAAGTTACCGCATTGCAAATTCCAACCACAGGGACACCTCTATCCAAAGCAGAAGTAGAAGACTTAGTTCTGGTAGAATGAGCTCTAATACCTTCAGGGGGCTCCTTCTTAGCCATGCAGTAGAAGAACTTGATACACAGGATTATCCATCTGGACAAAGTCCTCTTGTGTACTGCTTTCCCTCTCATTTTGCCCACATATCCAACAAACAGCTGGTCATCCATTCTGAACAGAGTTCTGTCTTTATAGAATCTCACAGCCCTGTTCGGGCACATACTATGTAGTATCTCCTCTTCCTTCAATGGATGCCTGAGAGGGTAAAAGGTAGGCAAAGTAATATACTGCAGGGATATGAAATGAAAAATTTCCTAGCTAACGTAACGGAAAGTTTTAATTCTATTAAGGACTCGGAGGCGATAATTATGCTATCACTTTTTATGCCTTATTGCACAGCAGCCATTTTAAAACTTAAACTTTGACCACATTTCCCAAACACCCTTGGGAAAAAATGGTTGAAAACAAAACAAAGATGGGACCAACATATCCCTCAGTCCATAATGGCCAATCACAGTCCAGGGACCCTCTCCTAGTCCATCCTTGCTGCCCTGCTCATCCTCTTTCTTTGCAACGAAGCGCCGTCATCCAGTTCAGGTGTCCTGTTTTCCGGAATCAGTTCATGGAAAAACCAAAGAACACATGAAGACCTAAGCCCAGAGAGGTCAAGCAAGTCAGCTATCTGAGGATACAATGCAACAACTGTTAATTAGCAGAACATGCCAAACTAACATAACCCTGAACAGGCTTAAGCATGAACGTCAGAATACTGCATTAGGAAAAAGCAAAACACTACCGCAGATGAAATCAATATCAAACGAAAAGCACATACTTACTCCCAACGGGGGGAATCTCGCGGAGATCTGCGGTGGGATAATCCTCTCCTCCGAGTCCTTAATAGAATTGAAACTTTCCGTTACGTTAGCTAGGAAATTTTTCATTCTATGTCAGGACCGGGGGCTTCGGATTATGCTGCTTCAAAGCTTACTTACCACCAAATGGGCCATATTAATGACCGGCTTAAAATAGAATCTTTTAAAAGTTGAATGTGAGTACCAGCCTGCTGCATTCATAATGTCCTCTAAATGGGCTCCCAGTGAAAAGGCTTTCGAGGCCATAGCGCCTCTTGCTGAGTGAGCTCCAAATTGTCATAGGCTAATGCCTGCCTCCGGCATAACCCAACGCAATCAACGTGCGATAGTGGGTGATGAAACTGCCTTGTGTGGGATTTTAAGCGCAATTAAGAGCTGTCGCTCTCCAGAAGGGCGGAGTTCCTCAGACATCTCCTCATACGCCTTCAGACAACACACAACACAAAGTTTAGGAGAGTATGGGAACGCTGGGTACTCTTTAGTTCGTGTATGCGTCTTAGTCCTGCGACTAATAGTGAAAGAAACCCCTGAAGGAGAGAAAATTCTTCCTGTGATGTCCAGAGCTCGGACGTCCAAACTTTGCGGCATGAAATCAAACAAAGAAGCATTGCTAGCTTCGCAGACAATTCCTTGCGGGAAATAAATTAGTTGTGCTGCCATGAAGAGACAGAGTAAGCACTCTGTTGACATCCCAGAGCTCAGAGTACCTGGGTTCCGGTGGAAGCGATTAACAGAGACCTCTCAAGAGCCTGCAAACAAAGGGATGCTATCCCACTGGTTTGCCATCCAGTGGGGAATGCCCCGCTGAGATTGCCAGACGGAAGGTGTTGACCAAACGGTAAGCAAAACCCTGCTGAGCTAGGTGTGCCAAAAAATTCAAAACGTGGACCACGTCGGCGCCCCCGGGATCACAACCCCATCGCACACACCAATGACACCATCTTGTCCAGGCCAAATGATAATGCTTGACGGTACTATCTGACCAGGCCCTGGACAAGAGGCTCTCAGCGAACTGTGAAAGACCCAGGAGCGGCCATCGTCCCCTGTAATCCTCCACGCCATGAGGTGGAGAGAGCCTTCGAGAACCATCTGATGAGGAACCGTGTCCGGATTGTGGAGATGCTCTGGAAAGCGGGGGAGTGGGATTGGAGAATCTCCATAAAGCTCCAGAAGAACTGGAAACCACACTAGAGACCTCCAAAAGGGCGTGATGAGAACCATGCCGGCTCGTTGTCGAAGGATCTGGGCAGACACCCTTGTGATCATGGCGAAAGGTAGGGAACGCATACGGAACCTCCTGCATCCAATCTTGCAGGAAGGGCATCCGTGGCTACCGCCAGGGGGTCCGGCCTCCAGCTGAAGAAACAAGGAAGCTGGTGATCCAACCTGGAAGCAAAAAGAACCACAGAAAAAGGACCCCAAAGGTCCTATACCCGAGAAAAATTGTCTGGATGCAACTTCCACAGACTGGAATCTCTGAAATGGCGCGACTGCCAGTCGGCCACCAGCTTCTCTCGACCTGGGTGATACTCCGCTGTCAACGAGATCCGATTGTCGAGGCAAAACTGCCAGAGATTCGCTGCCAGGTCCGAAAGCACCTTTGAAGAGTACCTCCTAGGTGGTTTATATACCTGACTGCCGATACGTTGTCCATTTTTAAAAGGACGCAAGACTGGACCCTTTCCTTGATCCAACGGCGAAAGAGCCTGCCAAAAGCTCCATGCAGTTGATATGAAGCTCTTGTTCTTGTGGTGATCACTAACCGCCTGTGGAGAAGTCTCCGCCCCTGGTGCCCCAGCCCGACCTGCTCGCGTCTGTCTCTATGTTCAGGTCTGGAGCAGATCCAAAGATCGCTCTCCCATTCCATGCTTCCATGTGGGAGAGCCACCAACAAATATCTTCCACTGCTTCCCCCGAAAGAGAGACTGGATGGGAGTAAGGGAGCCCTTTTCGTAAGTGCTTGGCTTTGAACCGCTGCAAGGCCCGATAGTGAAGGGGCCCCGGGAATATAGCCTGGATCGAGGCTGACGACAACCCTATGATGCGTGCTATCTGCCGCAGGGGAACAGTGCCCTTGACCAAAGTCCGCCTGAGCTCGAGGCAAATGTTTGCCACCTTCCACGAGGGAAGACAGAGTTGCCGTCGTGGAGTCAACCACGAAACCTAAAAAAGTAACGCGCTGAGCTGGTACTAAGAGGGACTTTCTGGCGTTTATGACAAAGCCTAAGTTCTCTAACAGACTTACGGCCTGCTGTAGCTGGTCCCGAAGGGTTCCTGGATCTTGGGCCGGCAAGAGCATATCGTCCAAGTAAACAATGAGGCGCGTGCCTCTCGCCCTGAGATACTCCACCACCGGTTGGAGAACCTTGGTGAAGCACCAGGGGGCGGAGGCGAGCCCGAAAGGAAGGGTGGTGAAGTGGTATGCCTGACCGTGCCAGAGGAATTACAGAAACTTCCTGTGAGGAGGGAAAATAGGGATGGCTAAGTAAGTATCTTTTAAATCCAACCGGACCATCCAATCCGCCGGCCTGAGCAGATCCCAGAGGAGGTGAATACCCTCCATCTTGAAAAGGTGGTAAACCAGCCATTCGTTGAAATCGCGCAGGTTGAGAACCGGACGTTGCCCCCCGTCCATCTTGTCCACCACGAACATGTTGCTGAGGAACCCGAGAGGATCTAAGACTGTGCGGCAAATAGCACCTTTGTCTAAGAGAGCGGAGAGTTCCGAGTCTATCAGGACCTCCTCTGGCCGGGAAAACTGAATGGGGTTGGGCGGGAAGGTCTGTCTGGGTTCGCCGCAGAAATCTATCTGAAACCCCTGCATGGTGTGCAGGACCCAAGCATCGGACGTGAGCGACCTCCACACACTCAGAAAGTGGGCCAAGCGACCCCCCACTCTCACCACGTAAAGGGAAGAAACACTTACCCGTATTAGCGGCGTTGTCCCCGCTGCGGAAACCTCTGCCCCTGGAACGTCTGCCGCGGGATGAGTAAAAGTCAGAGTACCGTGCCTGCGTTTGGTACTGCCCTTGTCTGGAGCCTTGTCCCCTGGAATAGTTGGAGTTGGGGACCTGGCCGGCCGTGTGGCTCCTTCCTCGACCGGCCCCACGGAAAACCTGTGAGGAAAAGACCTTCTTGATAGAAGATTGAGCCTTATCTAAGGAGGTGAAAGTATTAACGAACTTTCCTAATTCTTTTATGAATGGTTCTCCATGCAAACCTCCCTGAGCAACTGCTCCAGCCTCCGAATCCGCCAAGTCTCCCAACTTTGGGACCCACTTTAATCAGAAATGACCTCCTACGTTCTGTGAAGAGCGCACAATTTGTGTTTCCTAACGATACTATCGCTCTCTGCGCCCACCCAGAGAGGGCCTCGGCGAAATCAGGGCTCCTGAATTCTTGGCATCCTCAGCCAAATCTAATATCATAGTCATGGGTCCGCGGGCGTCCAGGAGTTTATCCTGGCACGCCCTCCAGGAACGGTCTATCCCCTTCTTGGGATCCTTGATGAATTTAGCGAGAAAAGTCACCATTCTCAGGTCAAGCTCAGGTGTTTGCGTGACTTTGCCGTCATGGGAGGGGCGAGGGCATTCGAACCACAGGCGACTGCAAGCCCCATTGGCGTGCGGATTCAACTGGCCACATAACCGGCCACCTTAACAGAAGGCGTCCATTCCGAGGACAGTGGATGCATCAAGAGTTCTGGGTCTAACATATCCAAACCCCCCGAAGGAGCCTGAGGGTCCGAGGGGAGATGTGATGTGCCCGGACTCCATGGCCTGGAAGGTCCTGGCTCGTCATCTGTATCCCCATGGTCTTCATCGCCCATGTCCTGAGCGGGGCTGGGTGGATCAGTGGGCGCTGCAGGGGGAGAAGGGATTACAGGAGGAGGCTGCGGAGCGTTGTGGGCAATGAAGGCTTCACGCAGTCACTCAAAGGCATCCTGATCAACACCGTACATCTTGGGACGTTTTGCGAGTACCGGGTCGCTATTAGGGACCGCTTGCTGGGTAGAGGGCGCAGGTGGGGTCCACCGAGCACAGAACTGCTCTAGTTTGTTACAAATGCGCTCCTCCATGGGGCCTATGACCTCTTCTACGGTACGGTAGATAGAGGAATCCACCGCGTCGTAGAAAGCGTCATCCCACGGTAATTGGTCAAGGGGATCCTTCCCCCAGTTATTGTCTCCCTGTTGGGACATGTTAAAATACCCAAATCAACCACTGAATAGAGTCAAGGAAAACCAGTGGAACCCCCTACAGTCTACTGACTGGGAATCAATCTGCTGGGGACCAGCGCAAATCACAGGGTAGAACCCTAATTTAAATGATGATGGTCTGAAAGAGCCTCAGGGACACTCTAATGCTTGTGCAGGGAGAAAAAATACACAATATCAGCCCTGGGACATATCCCTGCAGGCCCCAATTCAGCCTGTAAAATTGTTTGCCTGATTGCTCAAAGCAATAATACACCCAACAGCCGTCAAGGAAGGTTCACACACACACGACTCGAAAATCGAGCATTTTGCAGGCACGAGCCAAGCTCTACAGACCCTCGAAGAGGGAGTCAGTCTCAAGAGGACGTGAAGGCAGGCAGCCAACAGCGGGCGGAATGAAAGGAATGTAGTTAGAAAATTCCGCGCGCCGTTGCCAGCGAGAGGAGCCACCGCGTTAGAATCATGCAACAGCGCCCCTGGCAGTCGGGGGTGCGAACTGCGCATCACAAGCCCTTCAGGCAGCGGAGCCGCGTAAGCCCGATGCCGGACCCGCGGGACCACGATGGAAAGGAAAAGGAGCCGGAGCACAAACAAAAACTCCCACACACGCCACGCTAAGAAAATCCTGAGGCGTGGGGACTGCGGGAGCGCGTTGAAGCGCTCACTCAATCAGGACGACTTCCAGCCTAACGTGAGACATCGTAACTTGCTAGTTCAGCTAATTCAGCACAATAAGGCAAATAGCAATAAGTATGACACAATGCGCATCAAACACAGAAGAGCCAGGCGCGGGACGCGGAATGCAGTCCTGCGGCCACCGTACAAATGTATAAATTCGAGAAACAGTCAAGAGAAAACGGAAAACACTTACCTGAGGCTGCTGAGCAGCAAAGAAAGAGGATCAGCAGGGCAGCAAGGACGGACTAGGAGAGGGTCCCTGGACTGTGACTGGCCATAATGGACTGAGGGATATGCTGGTTCCTTCTTTGTTTTGTTTTCGACCATTTTTTCTCAAGGGTGTTTGGGAAATGTGATCTAAGTTTAAGTTTTAAAATGGCTGCTGTGCAATAAAGCATAGAAAGTGATAGCATAATCCGAAGCCTCCGTTCCTGACATAAAATTCGTATAGCCGGACGCCCAGGGCATATTGTTTGGGGTGAACAGCAACAAGTTTTCATGTGTATTTTGTCCTTGGGACAAGTAGGCCTAACCCCCTGCAGCACAAACCCTATGGCTTCCAGTTTGCAGTATCACATTATGGATCAGGGAAGGGCACTGTCTGCAGTTAAGGTACTATTTGTGTCCATGTTACTGCTGTTCATTATTTTGTTATGGTACATTAATTGAAAGCCTTTATTATGAGGGTGAGCGCTCGAAGTATATGTTGTAAGCTCTGACTGCACTATTAACAGTGGTTCCAGTATAAAAATGTGTACACCCATTTTCAAAGTTTAGCAATATGAGGCTGCGTATAATGCTCCCAGAATGCTCTCTGATTGAAAAAAGATTGAAAATTCTTTGCTTTCAAAATAAAATGTTGATTAAAAAAATGATAGCAGGCAAAAAAACATTTTACTAAACTACTGTAAAATTTCAGGTACCATTTCTTTGCAGCATCATTTAGAAAAATGTTGATGCATGCTAGTATTTCCCAAAAATATTCATAATGGAAAATCAGTGAACTAGTTTCAATAAGCTTATGGGAAACAAAAAAACAAGCATTGGCAAAGCCAGCAGGTCTGAAATTGGTGGTCACCTTTTTAGTTTTGTCAATGTGTGACTTGTTTTGGCATGGTTTTTGTAAAACCTTATTGGTGTGGGAGCTACCGGGCCCTCACTAATATAACAAACATTGGCAAAAGCAAAAATAGTTTTTGGTCTCAAAAAGCACACACTGCTACTGTAGTTACTGGCACTGAACAAAACGTCTTTGTGTGCCAATAAGCTCCATGTGAAAGAGCTGAATGTTGTCACTCACCGTGAAGCCAACCTATAAAGGGAGAGAGATGGAATTTTAATAAACGCAAAAGGTCATGGTCAATGCCAGACCAAATTGGGGGCCCAATTGTTAAAGAAAGCCTCAAAAGTGCACCCTTGCTATATGTCCTTGCATTAACTACTCGCTAGTCCTAGGCTGCAGAGGAAAAATGAAGCCCCCCTCCCTGCACTTAAAGCTATCTATTTTAACGCCCGCTCGGTCTCCAAACATTCGTTAGAGATATGGGATTTACTGGACCAAACCGACCCGGATGTGTGTTTTATCACCGAAACTTGGCTTCACGAACACACCGATCCCGACCTGCATGTAGCCTTCCCCTCTGTTTACAAAAATATTCGTGTTGATAGGCAAGAGAAAAGGGGGTGAGGTCTCCTAATTGCCCACTAAAGCACTTTAACAATCAGTGCTTTGGAAAATGTATCGGGCAATCACATGGAAATATGTATCTTTAAAATTACAGGTCTTTTAAGTGGGTCTTGGAGAGGAGCCCTGGTTTACCGCCCCCCGGTATGAAAGGGGACTTCTCGGACACACTAGTTGAAACCATTGCCCCACATGTCATAGCCTCCGACAACTTCCTTCTCCTCGGTGACTTTAATTACCATGCGGAACTGTTACATAATCAGGAGACGGACAAACTATTTTCAAATACTAACTCTCTGGGCCTGGTCCAAATGGTGGCAGGGCCTACCCACCATGCAGGCCATACGCTTGACCCCCTCTTTTCTAATGCACCAGAATTAATTATTAAATCCCCGGAGCCTTTACTATGGACCGACCACTTCTTGTTGGAATTCACCATTCCCACTGCCCTAAGAAAGAAATCACACCCTGACAGCAATCAAATATGTTGCAGGCCTTGGCGTAAAGTAACGGCACTACAGTTCCAAGACAAGTTCTGTTCTTACTCCCCAAATCCCGAGGCGAGTGTCAATGATGACGCTGTGCAGCTAAATAAGGCAATACTGAATACACTAGACCTCATTGCCCCGACAGAGATCATTAGGTCTAAGAACCGAACCTCTTTCTGGTACACTGACCATTTAAAAATTTCAAAAAAATGGTGTCGCGCCGCAAAAAAACTGTGGCGGAAAACTAAACGCCCAACAGACCGTGAAAGTTATCAAAGACTTCACCACAGTTACATGCGTGAAATTAAGCAAGCAAAAAAAACTCACCTGGTAAGCCGGATAACTAAAGCCGAAAACTCCTCCAGGGAACTATATCACATTTTTAAAGAATTTACCGCTGTTGCTGATGAGCATACGGTGTCTGTCTCTCAAAATTGGATAGATTTGCTGTCAGAGTTCTTTGAGGAAAAAGTTATGAAGATTCATAAAACCTTTCCCTCCGCTCCTACTCATGGGCATACTGAATCTCCGTGCCCTGTACATGACCATAGCAACCTCCTGACCGACTTTATGGAGTGTGACCTTAAATCTGTCTCTATGGTCATGAACAAAATAAAATCTGGCTCTCCCGCGGACCCTTTCCCTTCAAAACATTTTCCTATGATGGCCTCTACAGTCCTACCTGGGCTAGTCAATCTATTTAACAAATCCTTGGCCAAATCTGAGTTTCCGCTATGCTGGAAGACCGCCAGAATTAGACCAATCCTGAAGAAGCCTTCGGCAGACCCAAAGACTCTCCTGAACTATCGGCCAATCTCTCTTTTACCCTATTTCGGGAAAATATTGGAGTCATTGGTTAATAAACAGTTGGTGTGCCACCTCGAAAGCCATGGACTCTTGGATCCCTCGCAATCGGGTTTCCGAGCAGCTCACAGCACTGAGACCGCCCTGGTAGAGGTTACCGACAACATCAGACTAGCTCTGGACAAACACCAGTCTGCGATCCTCGTGCTGCTTGACTTGTCGGCGGCCTTTGACACCATCTCCCATCATATCCTTGAACGACGTCTTTGGGAGAATGGTGTCAGAGGGCAGGCCTTGAAATGGTTTATTAGCTACTTGAAGGACCGCAAAACTATTGTCCAGATGGGTAACATCACTTCCAGGGAACGATCTGTAACTATGGGTGTGCCTCAGGGCTCTATTTTGAGCCCTACTCTTTTTGATATCTATATGGCCCCCCTAGCTGCAGTGATCCGAAACTATGGTTTCGATGTCCTGTCCTACGCAGATGATACCCAAATTCTGGTCACACTGGGCCCCGACCCCAGTGAAACCAAGAAGCGTTTTAAGGACTGTTTGACGCATGTGGACAAATGGATGACATCGAACCATCTTCAGTTAAATGGGACCAAGTCGGAGATTATGCTTTTTGGTAAAGCGTCCAACCACTGGTCGCAGGACTGGTGGCCATCCAGACTTGGCCCATGTCCTTCCCACAAAAATTTGGTTCGTAACCTAGGCGTCCACCTGGACTGCGGTCTGTCCATGAAGGGACATGTGAACCACACCATTGGCACCTGTTTCGGTGTTATGCGGAGCCTCCGTAAAGTCTTTAAATGGCTCCCTGTTGAAGCCCGTAGACCCTTAATACAAGGTCTTATAATTAATAGAATGGACTACGGCAACGCTTTACTGTTATCTATCAATTCTAATCTTCTTGATAGACTTCAGGTTCTACAGAACACCGCTGCGAGGTTGGTCCTCAACCGCCCTTATAGATCACCGTCGGCACCTTGTCTTAAAACTCTCCACTGGCTTCCAGTGAGAAAACGCACCCTTTTTAAGACCTTGTGTCTCACACACAAGCAAATGTATGACAAGGGTCCTAAATATTGGATGCAAAAACTTCGATGGTATAAACCATCTAGGGCTCTGCGCTCAATTGACTCTGCTCTGCTCACCCCTCTTAAGATCCACACTGTTAGACAGGGTGGGCGTGCCTTCTCATTTTTGGCTCCTGCATCCTGGAACAAAATGCCATTTGAACTTCGCAGCATTCCAGACCACAATTGTTTCCGTAAAAGATTGAAGACCTGGCTGTTTGTATAAGAGCCGTGGGTTTCCTTTCCATCCTGCTCTCTGCAGACTGCAAGCGCCATGAGACTCGCGAGAGTGATATGTGCGCGATACAAATACCCATGACTTGACTTGACTTGACTTAAGTGCAGCAATATGGCTTTCGTGAATTCCCAAGAATTTACAGAAGTAGGACACACAATGGTACTCCTAGAAAATATTTGTGAACTGCATTTTAGCATGGGCAAATATGCATGTGTAGATTTGCTCATGTGAAAATCTGAGTGTTCGCAAGTTTACTTTCCCTCTAACCACTTTTTTCCGAACCCTTAAAACATGCAAGTAAGTAGGTTTGCACAGACTCAAAAGGGCATTCTAACCCTGGAACTATTGGTTACCACTACCTGCAGCCCCAGTATGTAGATCTGCGGACAATTAAGTATTCAAACACTACTATTGTATGAGTCCTGGTATAATCAGAGAGGCTATATCAGAGCTCTTATATAATGAAATTTCTGCCATAATTTGTTACCGCACTACATGGCACCAAAGGGACAAGTGGATTGTGTTACAGGACAAGTAGATTTATGAAGCAACCTGCTCCATGGACAAGTAGATATTTTATTAAATTCCACATCCCTAGACTGTCCCAAGTGGAATGGAGTGACTACCTTTGGCAGGAAACAGCTCTAGTTTTTAGCACTATCTGATCCACAGGAAAGGTTGTGAAAAGAGGCTTAGTTCTAAGGGCTTGTATCTCACTCACCCTTCTAGCAGAGGCTATCGCTACTAAAAATATAGTCTTAAAAGTAATAAGCCTTAATAGGCAACTATGTAAGGGTTCAAAAGGAGAACAAATAAGATATGTAAGCACTAGATTAAGATCCCACTGAGGCATAATAAGCAGAGTAGGAGGAAACTTATTAATAAGCCCTTTAATAAACCTTACAGCTGTAGTGGACTTAAAACGGGAAAGTTGATTGAGCAGACAAAGTAATGCCAATAGGGCAGACAAATGCCTCTTAACCGTTACAATCACGTCACCTTACTGCCCCAGGGAAAGTGCGAAACTCAAAACTTCTGAAAAATAAGCCTTCAAAGGGTCAATTTGCTTTTCTCCACACCATTTCACAAATTAAGCCCATCTGCCAGCATAGACTGGCTTGGTGGAGTGTCTTCTGGACGATAAAAACATCTACCATATCAGATGGGAGAGAGAAAGAACTCAGGTCCCACCATTCAATCCCCAGGCATGAAGGTGCAGGCTCTGGAGGTGGGGGTTTAGAACCTGCCACTATATTTTCGAGAGGTCTGTACTGAAAGGGAGACGGAGTGGAGGGTAAAAGAGAGGTCAAGAGGGTCTATGTACTACACCCTTCATGGCCACTCCAGGGCTGTTAATATGACTTGAGCCCGGTCTTGGTGAATGTTCCTCAGAACCCAAGGAATCAAGGGTATGGGGAGAAATGTGTAAAGCAGCTGGGAGCCCCAGTCCAATTCAAACAAGTCCCCCCAATGCTCCCTGCATCGGATACTTGAGTGCATGTTCTTGTGAGTGGCAAACAGGTCTAACTGAAGGAATCCCCCACAGCCAAAAAATATGCTGGACCACTCCCGGATTGACACACCACTCATGAGCGGCTGAATAATGCTGACTGAAAGTCCACACGTACATTCAGAATTCCGGCCATGTGATTTGCGATTATGCAAATCTGAAGGTCCTGATCCCAGAGATGCAGAGAAGGTAAGACCCTACTCCTTTTGACACCACATCGCAAAAGTACTGTCTGTTAAGACTTGAATTAACTGACCGCAAAGGGAAAGGAGGAAGCCCTTTAGAGCCAGCTGAATCGCATTCCAGAAGATTGATATGCAACAACCTTTCCTCTGGAGACCTAAGAGCTTTGATCTTCAAATCCCCCAAATGAGCTCCCCACCCTAGACTGGAGACATCCGTTATAACTGTTGCCACTGGAGGTGGAGGGTGAAACGGCTTCCCTTGATACAGATTGCCTGACACACCCGATCATTGGCAATCTGCTGCAGTGTCTCTGGAGATTTTGACCAAGTCCTTGAGATCTCTGGAGCAGACCGAGCAGGACTGCAACCAAAGCTCTGTACAGTGGAATCATAGCCTTAATGTCCTGAATCCTCAGGGGAGGCGGGAAGGCACAACTCACTGTAGTGTCCAGTACTGCCTCTATGAAAAGGTTGCACTGAGAGGGCTCCAGGTGAGACTTGGGCACATTTATTGGAAAACCCAGGCTGAACAACAGTTGTGCTGTCAACTGCAAATGGCACAACACCATCTCTGGCAACTTGGCTTTGATCAGCTAGCTGTCCAGATGAGGGAATACCGGTATCCTCAATCTTCTGAGATGTGCTTAACCACTGCCCTCAACTTAGTGAAGACCCTTAGGCGTGGAAGTAAGACCAAACGGAAGGACCACAAATTGATAATGCAGAGACCCCACTGTAAAATGGAGATACTTGTGATTTCAGAACGGGGATGTGAAAATAGGCATCCTGTAAATCAATCAAAACCATCCAGTCTTCCTTCTCCAGCTCAAGAAGCACATGTGCCAGGGTCAGCATTTTGAAATTTTCCTGCTTGAGGAACAGGTTCAAAATCCTGAGCGTGGATCAGCCATAAATGACCTTTCCTTCTGGGAATCAGAAAGTATCAGGTATAACATCCCTGACCCTGTTCCTACTCTGGAACCAATTCTATTGCGCCCTTCTGAAACAACATTTGCCCCTCCTGCTGGAGGAGCAGACAATGCTCTTCCGAACAAAGTCCTAGTCAGGGAGGAAAGGGAAGGGGATAGTCGTGGAAGGGTAGGGCATACCCATTCTCTACAACGTCTCAAACCCAGAGGTCTGTAGGGAGGAAGAAGAGGAGGAGGCTGGTTGATGGGCAGATCCATGCTGGCGACCTCTGCCCCTTCCCCTGTAGCTTCTATAAAGGAGCCCTTAAAGTCACTTTACTGGCTTTAAACCTTTGCAGAGCAGAATCTGCCTTGGCACAAACAGCCATGACCCATCGAAGGGCAAATCCATTAATTTTGCCTGTACATCTGGCGAGAAGCCCGAACCCCTCAACTAGGCATGTCTCCTTAAGGCAACAGAGGAACCCATAGCCCTTGCCACCGAGTCAGCTGTGTCCAGACCCGACTGCTTGAATATCCTTCATAAACTCTGAAAAATGTTCTTGGAGATCCCCAGGCAACTTCAGAACGACCTCCCTTGCCAAGTCCATTAAAGCATGGATATAGCGCCTTAATAATCAGGCAGCATTGGTAGATTTTACGGCCATACTCCAAATTGCTCCATCCTTGTAGACTCCCTGTCAGCTTTCGGAAAAGAGCGAGACAACAGTTTGGTGGAAAAAGAAGCATGCACTACTAAGCTTTCAGGTGTGGGATGTGAAGACAAAAACAATGGATCCCTTGGAACCGGCTTGTACCTCCTGGCAACAGACCTTGACACTGCTGCTGAAGACATAGGCTTTTGCCATATTTCGAGGATAGGTTCAGTAAGAGCTTCATTAAATGGCAACAGCGGCTCAGATGCTGATGTGGATGAATAAAGCACCTCAGTCAATAAATTCGACTTTAACTCCGCAGAAGGTAGAGGCAAATGTAACATCTCTGCTGGATTCCTGATCACAGAGTGGTAAGATGTCACCACGTTGGCAATTTCCACTCTGGCAAGGTATCTAGACCACTTGCCACCTCAGGTCCTTCAAAATCTGGATCCAAAACCACAATCTCACCCTTTTCAACATCCTGATTTTGACACAAATACTGTTCTTCCTCCAAAAAAGCCTCTGAAACTCTCGAGACCTTACCTTCGGCAGTGCCAGAGGTGGAGCCGTTGAATTCAGGAATGATGCCGGTGGTTGCTCTGAACGTGGTGGAATTGGTTCTGAGTAGCCCGGCGCCAGTTTGGATCCAGACAGCGCCGATGAAGGATAAATTGGATTCAAAGACTCTCACCCTTCTTGCACTGGCAATGGCATCGGCTGTCTTGGCGCCAGTGGAAGCCAGCTCACCGGAGTCATGGCCATAAAGGGGGCCTCTTCTAAATGTGCTGGAAAGCATCCTAAGTAGTAAGAAAGTGAACCCATGGGGCCAGCCGGTGAACCACATGGAGTTGCAGCCCTAGCAAAAATGCCGAACATAGCACTTAAGAAAGTCAAAGGATCAGATCCCAGAGTCTGGAACGCCAGATACTCCTGTTCCTGGTTGGGCGGCACTGGTGCCAGATGCAGCAGAGGAGCCATTGAATCTGAATCTGGTTCCAGCAGAGGCTGTTCAGTCAGAATCACAGGTCTTGGAGCCAGAGGCGACACCAGATTCGACAGGAGAGGGAGTGGGATATATCTCCCGTCTTCCCTTGCAAGTCCTCGACCCCGGGACACCGACTTTGTCAACCCATTCCTTGAAAAGCAACACCGAGAGCAATGGCAGTGCTTTTTCTTGTGCTTATGTTTGTACGACCTCAAAGTATGGGGAGATGTCGACTCTGATTGAGGCCAGGTTCTTCAACAACCTCTCTTCTGCTACTTAGCCTTTGCTGTGAAAAGCTGTTCTTCTTTCTTTAACAGTCTTCGGGTTCATTAGCTGACATGATGAACAGGCTTCGACATCATGATCAGACGACAGGCACCACGGGCATTCATCGTGTGGGTCGTTGATGGACATCTGACTGCCACATTCCCAGAAGGGCTTGAATCCTGCTTTCTGCGGAGGAGACATTTTCACACAACAAATTGGATCTACAAAAAAAGAAAAATATCCCACAATATGGAGAGCCTAGGAAAAAAACATTACATGTCGACGGTGTGGAACAAAGGGAACTGATGTCAGCATGCCAGCGAGGTCTTCTTATGACTCCGATGACATCACGCAAAGTTGCTTGTGGAGCTGTGGTATTGTGATGTCCTCGTCGACATGGGAAAGCTAGAAAGAAAAGTTTCCGTGGAATGCAGTGCATGGAGGATATTCAAAAGATGAGGAATCCACAGGTAGATGTATCCATCAGAAATAAACAAATAGTTGTTCAAAAACAGTTATATACCAGATGGAGAAATTTGTGAGCTTCCCAATAAACCGGTTTTCGAGGAAAAGCAATATCTAACTGCTTCATATATTGTTCTGAAGTTTGCTTTAATAAACCTAGACTTCAAGTATTTTTTCCTTATGGACAGTAGCGTAGGGAATAAGCAAACAATATGTTCTAAAGATTAATTCCTGTATCCACAAAGTGAGCATGATTTAGTGGAGATGCACCTACTGTTTCAGGACCCTTCCTTCAAATTATGCAACTGAAATATACACAAGGCAAAATCTCAGGTACTCCATTTAGAGAGTAAAACAAATAGTTCTGATATGTATCCATATAGGTATAAAAATGTTATCAGAATTCTTATATGACTGTAAATTGTTCAGGTCTATCTGTCTGAAGTTCTTCCTCCGAGAACCTTCAAGGATGAAAGATAAAGGCTGCAATAAGGGTACGTTGTTCTGGTTTAATAATATTGTTGACTGCTTCAAGACTCAAAGTTATTGAGGGAACATGTAACATTTGCAACTCTTTATATAGTTTCAAAGTGTCTTCCCTGGCACTGAAACAGTTGCACGCATAACGTAAAACTGATCCTGTGTGCCTCGCCAGTAGCGAGGCTAAAGCAAGCTCCAATTGCATTTTACAATGCTGAATGGATAAACAAAAACCCAACAAGAGCTTAATTTCTTTTATGTTAAATGTATTCAGCTCCATGATTGTCTTGTCATTAAAAACCAAAGAGGCATGCAAAAGAGTTGGAATGAGTTTTATATTAAATACCTTAATACATTGAAGGATACCTTGATAGCTATAGGTTCTAAAGTATTTGTTTAGTGTCCGAGTAATAAGGTGTACTTTTATTCACTTACTAGTTATGTGTTCTGGCCAAGTTAATTTTTTATTTATTATTATGCCCAGATAGTTACAGTGTGCCACTAAACATTTATTGCAGAGCATAAATTTGGTATAAATTCTTGAATTACCAAAAGACACATTTTTTGTTTTGTCACAATTAGCTTGTAGATCCTTCTGTTTGTTAAATTCACATAGCCTTGACAGCTGGAATAGAAGACCCAAATGGGGATAATGAAAAAGGGTCTATATCATTAGCATAAGCAAGATAGCTGATAGCCTTAGTACCTAATTTGGGGGCTTTGCTAATCAGGCGATCCAATAAAGAGGACAGAGCTGCTATATATAGTGAGAATAATAGAGGCGTCAAAACACACCCCTCTTTTACCCCATTTGCGGTGTTCTCTCAGGCTGATAAAACATCCCCTGCAAGCTTTATTTACACCCATGTATTGTCATGTAGCGGGGGGCGTGGGCGAACCGCAGACCAAGATGGCCGCATAGTTTCAGAGCTCCGCCAAGTCCCTGGAAACCAACGGCCACCCGGAGTCCACACGCTGCCACACAACCCAGCTTTGAAGCATCTGTGATCCGCATGGCTTCCGGACCTGGAACAACGTTTTGCGGCAGAATATAGAAGATCCGACACGGCCGCTCCGGTGCGTACGGAGGTAGGGCAGCATCAACAAGCCACGGCCTCAATTTCGGACCATACGCCAGCGCGAGCGGTGTGCGGGGCCTCCGGAACTTTGACACAGCCACGATCGGGCAGAGGAGTGGGGTAACGAAGGACACAGGCTGACACGGTGCGCTCTACCATTAGCGGGCATCGCAGGGGGCCCCAGTTTAACCGCGATGCCCTGAATTACCAGGAGATTGGCCCGTTTCTGCATCCTGGCATCCAGACTCCAGTGCTGCCTAACATCACAGCCTGAGGTATCCATGGCAGCCCAACCTGAATAGTGCCCATCCCTTGGCTATTTTTGCTCCCTTCGCACCCCCATCACTGTGGTGCCCATCTAGCCCTCATCGGTCTGCTTGCTGTGGGCACAGAGACATCTATTGCGGCCAGAGGTGCGATGGGCCACAGCATGTACGTTTCAGGCCAGTTTTGGGGATGATCTTTCGATCCCTAAGGTCCAGACTGGGATTTGATCCTTCTTTGGGGGTGGGGCGGCCAGGTGGACACTGTTGACAATGGCCGGATAGCCACATTGAAAGATGCTACGCATAAGGGAACTGTGAGTCTCAACTGGTGGTGCACAACACTGAATAACACGCGGCCTCTGACGGATTTGCCGCTGATTGTCTGAACTGTACAAGCCAGGACCACTGCGTCACCGGCCTTGCTGCAACACCTTTCCCAGCAGCCCCTTCCCAAGGCCATGGGTTAGGGAGATCCGTAGCAACGTAAATTACCTTTTGAAAAGGTCAGTGGCGTGACAGATACAACCACTACCGCGATGGCAGAAGGGAGCGATCAGGCTACTGCTCCAAAGCAAACACATGTGCTCAGCAGTGATGCACTCATGGCCGAGCTTAAGGTGGGCTTTCGAGCCCTAGACACTCGCTTTGATGCCCTCGATGTCAGCTTGAAAAGATGGGGGCCCGTCTCGATCATCACAAGCGACTTGACACCGCGGAGGGCAGAATCTCAGACTTAGAGAATGGCCCGGCCCAGGCTACGAAACGGTTGGAGAGGATGGAAGACCTATTGAAGAACATCGCCATAAAGAATGAAGACCTCGAAGCTAGGGGGAGACGCAATAACATCCGCATTATGGTAGTGCCTGAGTCCACGAATACGGATCGACTAGATGGGTTTGTTGAAGGCCTTCTGGTAGACATGTTTGGTCGGGAATCTTTCACTGCTACCTTTGATGTTGAGCAGGGTGCACAGAACCCTCGACCCGCGGCCTAACCCTGGCTATCCGCCCCACCCTATTATGGTACAGCTTATGAACTTCAAGGACAGAGACACTGCATTGCGGATGGCCCGGGAACTAGGATAGTTGGACTGGGCTCCTCCATCTCCCTATATCCTGACTTCACAGCGATGGTTCAGGTGGCTAGCGGAAAGTTTGGTATGGTCAAAGCTGCGCTGCGTAAGGCTGGATTCAGGTACGGAATATTGTACCCTGCAAGACTAAAAGTGGACGCCGATGGCCAGTCGAGAATTTTTGAAATCCCAGCTGTGGCCTAGGACTTCCTCAAAAATCGGACTCACACTGGACCGCCTAGGAAATCACCCACTCCTGAACGTTCGCCATCCTTACCGAACACAGGTACCAGCATGGAACTGTTTTCAGCGAGTTGAAGACGTTAGTATTGAGCCAGTTGATAAGTATAGAGTGTTATTAGCATGTTTTCCGTTATTCTTATATTCCATAGTCATTTGAATTTTAGACACCGAACTCTTGCATTATGTAGCTCACTTACAGTATTTTCTAGGTTTCTGGGCTCAAGACGATGCGATGCCTCTCCCCCTGTGCGTTCGCACTGTTTGCAATGTTTCTATTTGATAATTGTGATACTTGCTTTACATTACCATTGGATGTTGGGACTTCCCCTGGACTTAGGACTAGGGGATGGGTGGGAGGGTAGGGGAGGGGTGTTTTTTTTGTTCTAGGGTATCATTTGTTCCTGACTCAACTTATTTATTATTGCGGTCCACGTGCTAGAGTTGACATTGACATGCATTTTGTAGTTGTTACCACTTGTGATGATGGCGGGTAGGTTGTATACTGTGTCTGAAATCAACTGCATTACATGGAATGTGCGGGGGTTGAACAATGCCAGGAAGGGGAAACATCTTGAATTATTTGCAACGCCATAAGGCTGTTATTGATTTTTTTTACAGGAAACGCACTTGTCTCCAACCACACAACCCCGATATTTGCCACCAGCTGGGGGGTACATCGCTACTTTTTGAATTATAGTACATATTTTAGGGGAAGCGCCCTACTTATACATAAACGGCTGCCTTTCCAACTGATTCACGTCCATACCATCAGAGCAGGTCGTTTTACTTTAGTGATGGGGAAACTTATGGGTTACTGCATCGCTTTCATGTGCATTTATGCACCAAATATTGACGGCCCTGGCTTTTTCCTCTCACTGCATGCTTTGTTGCTTCCCTTAGGCGTGGATTATATATGCAAAAATTGATTAGGTAGTAGTGTTCCTCAAAAAGGAAAAACGGCACACCAAACTATATACAATTAATAAATGAAATACATAAAGTTAAGGCGTAATAGTATACAGAGTCCAACAATTGCAAAAGGGTGCTCAAAGCTAATGTTGATGTCTACTACCTAGAGACATCATCCGTATGTACAAGACATACACACATAAATATTCACAAAAAAAGACTTAAATGGCACACCCAAACGATATAGAGGTTCAGTTCCCCACTAATGTAGATTGTTCGTGTATTGGAATTTGAATCCTAAAAATAAAGATGACAAGCAACTGAACCTCTAAGGGGTCTCGGATTTGTTATCAAACAAGATGACCAACTAATGGGACTGATCCTCTTATCTTCTCCTTTGACAAGTATATGTGACTTGAATATAGCTGGCAATCTACATTAGTGGGGAACTGAACCTCTTTATCGTTTGGGTGTGCCATTTAAGTCTTTTTTTTGTGGATTATATATGCTTAGGGGGAGATTTCAACCTTCTTCTGCAGCCCGAACTTGACAGTACGTCAGATTTCCCCGCCATTAAAAAACCAGCGCCAGTAGGGTCCTCGCTGATATATGTGACTCCATTGGCCTGCTGGACATATGGAGCACACATTTTCATTATGACTCTACCTATACACACTGTTCGGCTCCTTATGACACTTGGTCACGACTGGACTTTTGGCTGATCTCACATGCAATGGCCCCTAGTTCGGTCAATACCCCATTTACCTAGGACGTATTCCGACCACTCTCCAGTCATTATGCGTATTTGTCTTAATCGACCAGAAGGTTGTAAAAAACAGTGGAGGTTCCCTGGTAAAGCTTTGCATGACACCGTTTTTTCTACTGAGGTTCGGGAGTCCATTACGACTTACTTTGACTTAAATGTGGGCTCTGTCAGTACATGGGTGACAGTATGGGAGGCGTTCACTGCCAGGCGATATGGCGAAGGGGACAGGCCTGGATGTACAATGGCGCAGCTATTGCGACCCTGCGTGGGGAAAGCATACATTACATCCATCCGTACCGATGATGGGCAGATACACACTAATACGGCTGGGATTAGAGATGAGTTCTGTGGTAAATATTTCGTTACCGGTACTATTTTTATGCGGTAAAGTCTATTAAAAATAACTCAGTAAAATGAGAGGCAGAATCCGTGGTATTAGAGGTTTAAAAAGGCTTTATTCCTATACAAAGGAACACAATTCGAATTGTTTGCGTTCTGTTCCATCACCACGAAAGTTCAGGAAGGAAGGGCATATATTATTGACAGGTAATCATTTTTATAGAAGAGGCATTACAGTAAAACAGATGCAGTAGGCGTATTAACTGATAAGAAAAATAAACTATGCATGCGTAACTAGAATAGGCGTAACTAGACAACGTCATCATACATGATGTCATAAATGGGTGGATCCATAAGAGAATCCTGCAATGTCAGCAGAAATATTTGGCAGAGATGCGTGCGCAGCCGCATGACGTGTGATTGACGTGCAACTAGAGGGAGAAAGGGACTTGACATTTAGCTCTACATGTGGAGACAAAAGTCTGGGGTTATGTCAACCTAATCCCAAATCATATCTAATATCCTATGTTTAGAGAACGGTGTTATCCAAAAAGAGAGGTCTCTTAGGATAGAATCTTATTCTATACTGACTATACTGACTGTTAGTGCGTGTACAAGCGTCTAAGTGTCTACACTAGATGCGAGGGGGTAGGAATATTCCATGGTAACAGGGTTTATGAATTACTTGCATGAGGACAGCGAGGCCTGGCCCCTTTGCACGGTAGCGGGAGGAATGTTTACCTAAACTGCTAGACAGGAATGCATCGGATGAGGGGCGGAGGAGATAATCTTGAAGGTGAAATACAGTTCTTTTGGCAGGCTACGGGCTGGATCAGGCACCGTTAGCCGCGCAGGGAGTAAGACAAAGTTCATGGTCACAGATGCAGGCTCAGACTGGAGCTTTCAGAGGCAGAAGGCAGGAAAAGGCTTGATGACAGAATTCGGGCCTACTCGCCTGAATCTGTAAAAGGTGGAAAGTGAACCACATAAAGTCGGTGGCCTTTCATACTTAGAAAAGGAATATCTGACCCATTCATGGTGGATCTGAAAGAGGACATGTTGACGGTGGACGCACATATATTTGCGTCTTCAAAACTGGAGCAGGAGGGAACATACATGTACGTATAGCATGTACATGGAGCCGTTGGGGTCTACGATAGGGGACATAACTGATCACAAAATTCATATTTCCTCAGTTCTATTGTTACAACACAAATCTGTATGCCACATGCGCAATGAACGATGACGGGGCCTGTAGGTCCTACTTAAATGAGATTGCCATGGTTTGGTTGGAGGATTTTATGCAAAAGTTTTTAGCGGAGCCATTCTCTAAGTAAGACATTATCAGCGCCATAGATGCTTTAAATGGTAATACAGCTCCAGGGTTTGACAGCTTTACTGGCGCATTTTACAAGCACTATAAAGATATACTCGCTCCCTATCTTCTCGAGGTTTATAATGAAGTCCTAGAAAATAAAATATTGCCTCCTACACTCCATGAGGCGGTAATTGTCTTGCTTCCCAAACCAGGCAAGGACCCATCTAACTGTGGCTCTTATAGACCGCTATCTCTTTTAAACTTGAATTATGAAATCCTCGCCAAAATGACTGCTTTGTGACTGGCGTTGCTTTTGGATTCGTATCATCTCCCCAGTGCAGTCTGGCTTTGTTCCATATAGGTCCACTGCACGTAATTTGCATACATTATTTTCGGTTCTCCACAGAATTGTGCCGGAGGTACCGGCTGCGGTGGTCCTCCTTGATTCAGAAAAGGCATTTGACTCCTTGGAGTGGCCTTTTATATGGGCCATAATGTGGAAATTAGGCATCCCTAAAGGATAGATAGAACTCATGACATTGCTTTACGCCTCCCCTACAGCACAACTCCGACTGAATGGTACTTTGTGTACCCCATTCACTCTCACATGCGGCATTAGACAAGGCTGCACCCTATTGCCGTTACTGTTCATATTGGCATTTGAACCACTGGTAGGCCACTTTCAGGAGAAACATCTCCAGAGGTATACAATTTAATACAGGCCCTCTGCTGATCTCGCTTTATGCGGATTACATAGTGTTATATGTCTGCCAGCCACAGAACAATTTGGATCCTCTCATTAGAGAAATTCTGCGTTTCGTTAGATATTTGGGACTGGGTATTAACTGGAGTAAGTTCGTCCTTCTCCCTCTTACGACGGGCACCACTGAATGGGAATGTCAGTTCCCGCTGAAATGGTGTCACGATTCAGTCAGATATTTGGGTATCCAGATCCATAGAGAGGCGGACCAGATGGTGGGACTAAACTATGGTACTGCAATACACAATCTTGAGGCGCAGGTAGATCGTTGGATTAGACTACCGCTTTCCATGTCTGGCAGAATTTCACTCATGAAGATGATAGTTGTTCCGAAGTTTCTATACATGTTTCATAATATTCCTTTTCTGCTCCCAGATAGTTTCTTTAAGACCCTGAGATCTCATCTTATCAGACTCGCTTGGGGAGGCAAAAGACCTCGGGTGCGATGGGAAACCATGACCTTGCCATATGAACGAGGACGACTGGGGGCCCCAGACTTCAGAATGCATTAGCTAGTAGCACAATGCAGCTTCTCCCATTCGTTGTACCATCCAGAAGCTCGCATTCCCTACAGTAAACCTGAATCAGACCTGACGCACCCGACTCCACTTCACACCATTCTTCCCCAGGGATTCCCTCGAGACCCTAGAGACATACAGACAGTGTCCACCTCAAGCTTCGCGTGGCGCACACTATCGCGAGTGACTGGCTGCGGCTCCTTATATTCCTTCTAAATTCCATTAGCACACAACCTAGGACTCCCTATCACTGGAGAGAAATTAGTTTTGCGGGTGCTAACATCCCATTCCATGAAAAAGTTTGGCGACTTGTTCCAGAATGGACACGCATTTGACAGTATGGGGGAGAATCATGGAGCCGGACTGACTTTTATGGATCAGTTTGTTTTCAGTAGGGTGCGTAGGGCTATGCGAGCTACAATAGCGGAATATCCACTGGAACCTCAATCCTTCACACCATTATCTCTCTTAATCTCACGTTCGGACAGGACTCGACTGATCTCTAGGCTATACAAGGCCAGCATGACTTTGATTCCGAGCCAGGACACTAAGACTCGTGTGGCATGAGAACGCGATCTTGGCCACCCTATTCTGGACGACCAGTGGGGGTATTCTTGTTCGCACATCAGAAGAGTCTCCCTTAATAGCAGGCATAAATTAATTCATTTCAAATACTTATAGAGAGCATATATGATGCCAACTAAACTGCATTCGATTGACTTAACCCGGCCTCACAACTGCCGTAAATATGGCAGTCTCTATGCTGACTTTCCTCTCTTGACGTGGACTTGCCCCAAAATAGCAGAGTTCTGGACAGCCACTTTTGAACTCATATCCCGAATGACATCGTTTATAAAAGACCCCTCCTCTGAGGTAGCCCTCCTGGGCTATGTTTATAATATGCCCAAGACACTACGTAAATTTATTGCGCTGGCGCTGCTGTTGGCTAAACGGGAGATAGCCTTAAAATGGGGAGGCAAACTGCTCCCGACCACTACTGCATGGTTTGCTAGTCTCACCTATTGCAACGCTAACTGTGAATTATATGCCACATTGCTCCCTCCCAAGTCTAGTCCAAAAGATATATGGTATCCGCTAAAGATATATTTACAGAGCCTGGAACAGGTGCTCCTAGTCAAACTCCCAATGGTATAGTACCTACATGCGTGGGCTGAAAGATGGGGACATTTTGACTTTATTGTGTATATGTTTCGGATACCCTCTTGAGCATGTTCTAGCCCGCTAGTCAGACTACGGCATCATGGGCAGACATGAACATGCACTGGTCAGACATTTTATTATTTTGTGTCACTTTGTAATATACTTTTCGAGAGTATCAGCACGTTGGTACTAAATGTATTGAATTCTTACTATGTTTGCGAAGGAACAAACTGTGGATATTGCATGATTTTGTATATGTCGGAAAATGATAAATAAAGTTTAAACAAAAATGTATTGTCATGTAGCAGCACCGAAAAATATAGCAGAGATTTGTTAAAGCCCCATTTTATTAATTTTCCCCACAGTTTGCTCAGGTTAGTAACAATTTAGCAAAAAGCTTCCCTTTCAAGTCATGGAGGGCGATGAGACAATTTATTTGGTCCCATTTTTGTCCCTTTTTATAAATTGGATGTATTAATGCACCTTTACAGGACATCAGGATTTGGCCTGTTTGAAGGACAAATAAGAATAGGCTATATAGTGGTTCAGTCCGGAGGTTGAGATCTGCCTTTGAAATATCAATGGAAATCCCATTCAGCCCAGCAGCTTTTGATGGGCTAGACTTCTTAAGCAACTCTTTTATTTCTTTGGTAGCAATATTCGGATCCGTTTTAGAATAGGCAGGTAAAGGATAGGTGATTGAAGATTTATTGGCATGAGTATCATCAAAATATGCTTCCAATTTATCAAACAGGATAAAATTGTAACTTCCTTTACTACTACCTTCTCTCCCTTTTCAGGCAAGGGTTCAATGATGTCAGGAGAAGTTGGAGATTAAGAGTATGAAGCTGAACAGGGAAGATGGTTAGGGCATTTCAGTGTGTCCTATCAACTGTTTTCTTTGTCTTTTCAGGGAAGGAAGACTACTAGGATCTGGAGTAAAAGACTTCCCACCAACGAGTCTGGCCTACTTAGCTGTTTACTTGAAGACCTGTAGTACATATAGACTGATGTACCCACTCCTAAGGATGTGATAGTAATTTTGCCAAGCTTCGAAAACCAACCTTAATAACTGAGGAAATAATCAACCTTTCTGACGTATCCGGGGCTGTTCGTTACTAGGGTTCACAGCCATCAAGAATCATCAAAAAGTCAGTATTGAATTTGTTCTTGTTTAGCATTGGTGTGATGAAGGTGAATTCAGTTAGTTTGAGGTAAGCCATATACATACAGACTTAAGTGCTGGTGAATCAGTTCCTTAGACAACCAACATTGTGTAAGGCTGGCTGGTTATCTGGTCTCTGGGAAAAACTTCCCACAAGAGAGATAGAAATTATAATATGTGGAGGAGGTGAAGGCAGGGGCTATGGAAACTAAAATCATGGAGGAAGGAGACTTCTTTGGTTGGGTTTAAAACACGCTGCCCCCGCCATTACAGGGTTGGCATTTGCCTTCCAGTTCAGATGAGGCAGAGCCCTATAAAGTTCATCTAACCCACAAACCATTGTTTGGCAATATTGGTTATTTCTTTTTGTAGCGGTTCGCACCTGTATTTCAATCTCTCACCTTAGTTGCTTATTTCCTTGTCAGTCCTTTGGGATTCCCAATGCGTCAGTTTGACAGATTTCATGTGCCCTTCTTGTTTACCAGTGTGCTAAAATTGTGCTTAGGACCCTCATCTGTGTATCTAGCACAACACTGAGCAGAGCCCCTCTTTCTTACTTCTGTTTCCAAGCAATGTTACAGATTTGCCTGGGGGTTAGCTACAGTGTGGCTTCTCACTTTATCCGGTGATACATGTGTTTACTGATAATCTCTATTACCTACTGTGGTAAATGAAGGGAGAAGGAATGCAGGTAAGCTTCAATACTTTATTTAGGATAGAGGTGAGATGAGAGCGGTCTCCTCCAAGCCGGTCAAGACAATAACTGACTAAGAAGAGATCTCTCACTCAAATGACAAAGAACACAAAGCAAAGAACATTCTTAAAACACTAGACTGTTAAACACATAAAGCATGTACTACACATCTTCCCCTTCCCAATAACCCAAACTAAACAAAACAAACAAACAAAAAGAAATAAAAAAAATCTAACAAAGTCCTTAAGGTAATGCAACGATCCATCAATTTGAGAAGAGGATGAACACCCTGAAAGTCCACCCACAGGCACCAAGGAGTCACCCCCACCAATGGCGGATCCAGAAACATTAGGACAGGAGGTGATTTCACACTCCTGAGCCAAAACATAGCCACTACTAGCATCATTTTCCTTCCTAAGAACTCTATCAGCTTTTTGGTAAAGAGCAACATGACAAAAATTCCATCGCTCACCATTGTCCAGAACAACATAGTGATTATAAACTTTTCTGCCTAAGAAAGGCCCCTTGAACTTTGAAAGACCACACCCAGTCCGACCACTCCTCACCTTAACCAAGCCACCTACAATAAACTGACAAGGGATAACATTTTTTGTATTTACTCCAAGGGAACACTACCCAAAGTCACTGCATCCCTCATCCAAGTAGGTACCAATCTGGAACCAGGGGCTCTACCCCTCATCAACTCAAAAGGAGATTTCACTCCATCACTATGGCAAGTGGTCCGGTAAGCCCATAACATTTCATCAACCATTTTACGCACAACAAAACCATTGTTGTAAGCCATCTGGATAATTCCTTTAACAACTTTGTTCGCCTGTTCACACAAACCATTCCCTTGTGGGTTGTACAAAGAAGTACAGTGATGAACAATTCCACAAACTTTCAAAAACCCTTGGATCTCCCTTGATACTAGCTGAGTCCTGTTATCAGTGATCAGGACTGAAGGAATACCCTCATCTATAAATAACTCTCCAAGAAATTCGATAGTACTCTCAGTGGTAACATCCCGTACAAATTTAATTGTCAACCACGACAATGCCAAATCTCTCTCTTTCATGTAACTCCCCATGGGGCCAATAAAATCTAAACAAATGCTGTGCCAAGCCTAACCAGGATTCTCAATGTGTCCAACAACTGACTTGCAACCCACTTTCAATCTCTTCTCACCCTCCTTGCAAACAGGGCAGTTTTCCACCCAATTGACCACCTGACCATCCAACCCAAGCCACCAAAAATGAGTTTTCAAACGATGTTGGGTTAATGTTTGACCAAGGTGTCCATCATGCTATTAACTTTTTCCTAATGCCAAAAGGGGGAACAAACCTCTCACCCCTCATCAACACACCATCCCCACACAAAGATTGCTCGTCTAACATTTTGATATAAGGGCGAACCACACTTAATGTGTCATCCACGCGCATCTCGCTCATCTAATCATTGGCATCAAATTCGCCTTCACCAACAAAAACGACATCATTAACTGAGGCTACAGCAACATCTTTTTCACCATCAACAAAGTCAGGTCCTTGAACCAATTTCCAATCAACAGACATACGAGACAAACAGTTTGCTTGGACATTCCTCCACCAATACATGAACTCTACCTCAAATAGAAATTGTTGCAATTTAGAAGCTAATTTCATAAGTCTCGCCAAACCTTTGCCTGTACCACCGGGGGATAACATTTTAATCAAAGGTTTGTGGTCAGTTCGCAGTAAAAATGTTGTGCCCCACATGTATGTGTGGAAATACTCCACTCCCCAAGATGCCGCAAGTGCCTCCCTTTCAATGACAGAATAATTTTGTTCTGCCTGAGTCAAAGTCCTGAGGCAAAAGCTACTGTTCCCTCAACACCTGATTTTCGTTGAGACAACATGGCACCTAACCCCGTTGTACTGGCATCCACAGTGAGAATGGATTTCCGGTTAACATCAAAGGGAACTAAGACATTGGCTTCACAAATGTATTTCTTAATGAAGTCAAAACATTGTTGATGTTGTACACCCCACACAAATCTCACTCCCTTCTTTAGTAAGCTCCTTAAAGAAGCAGTTTTGTCGGATAAATTCTTTACAAACTTAGCATAATATTCAATTAAGCCCATAAATGACCTCAATTGATCTTTGCCCAAGGGAGGACGATCGATAGCACTACAAAGGACTTTTTTGGTTTGACACCAGAAGCACTGATAGTGTATCCTAGATATTCAATTTGCTCAACAATAAATATACACTTTTCTTTGCGACGCGTTAGACCTACATTAGACAGTTTTTCCAAAACTAATTTAAGGATTATGTGATGCTCCTCCACAGATTTCCCTTACAATAGAATGTCATCCTGAAAATAAATCGTGTTATTGATTCCTTTAAAAATGTCAGTAACCATACGCTGGAAAACACTAGCGGCTGACATTAATCCAAATGGAAACCGCGTGAATTGATAGGTCCCCTCAGGGGTAATGAACGCTGTAAGATAATTAGAGTCATTATGCAGATTAAACTGGTGATAAGCGCTCCTCAGATCAAGTTTTGAAAAGAACTTGGCACCATTAAGTGTAGATACTAACTCAGTGATGTTAGGAAGTGGAAACGTATCAGCAACAACACACTGATTCAAGGATCTTAAGTCCACACAAAATCTCAACTTGCCATCAACCTTCTTTCGTAACTACAATTGGAGAAATCCATGGAGACGTCTCCACAGGTTCAATCACACCTGCATCAAGCATTTCTTTGATAAGACACTTGACTTTCGACCTTACTACAATAGAAACACATCTGACTTTATGTTGTATTGGTATAGGATTTTTTTGTTAAACAGTGCGATGCACATAACCTTTGAGTTGACCGAGGTCCTCTCTAAATACAGCTCTTGCCCGTTGAAGAATCCCTTCCACACTCTCATCATCAACAGCCATTACTTGCGTAGGTGCTCTGGGATTGACAATAATCCTCAAATCATATTGGTGCACCCACCCAAGAATGGGTGGACCTTCCTCCGCTACATATACTTTACATCAGATTTCTCTGCCGAAAAGTTTGATGCATGCCAGGAAGCACCCCAATATATCAATGGATTCACCTTGATAACCACCTGAAGCAATAGCTTTTGGCAATAGTACTTTGTCAACCCACAGTCCCACAAACAACCTATTAGGAATAATAGTATATATGGATCCAGTATCAACCATGAGACACACCACACGATCATAAACAGTAAATATAGCTTTGGGTCTATTCTTTCTTTTGTCATCGTCGTTAGACACATCGTCACTTCCAACCACTAATATCTTGTTCACATGAAAGTTGTTCACACAAGCAGCATTCACACGAGAATTGTTTACACTAACATGAGCAGCATTCACATGAGAATTGTTTACACTGGAGATTTCCACCTCTTCATCACCCTGTACATAGGCAATTCAGGGACTTTACTCTTCAAACATTCTTGTTTAGCTGCAAAACAAAATTTTGAATCAGAGTAGTGTGCAATACTCCAAAACCTATTACAAGTTTTGGGACCAGGAGTCTTAGAGGTAAAAGTTCTTTTGACGAACTTCCCTTTGTCTTTAATGACAGCCACCACACTCAAATCATCCTCAATGTGGTCATTGTCTTGACTGCCGCAAACTGACACTTCAGAAACATCATAGCTCATATTTCATGTCTCAAGTTCCTTCATGCACCCTTCAGATTGTAAAACAACTTTAGCTGAATCAATTGCGGTTTTAAGGGAGGAATTTTTTGCCGCCCAAAGTCTTTCCTGAATTTACTTATTGTTGCATTGAACAATAAGTTGATCTCTTATTAATTCGGTCATCGTTTCAAATTAACATTTTATAGACAGTTCCCTAAGCCTTGCTATAAATTCATCTTTTGATTCTCCTTGTTTCTGATGTTGGGTGTAGAATTTGTACCTATTCATAACCAAGTTCTCCTCTTTTGCATATCTAGCTTCCAGTCTGCAAATGGCTTCTTTGTACTCATCAGGCATAGGTTGACCGTTAGCCTGTAGAGCTTGAGGTAAGTAGCGAAGAACAAGTTACTTACCTTTGGTAACGCTTTTTCTGGTGGATACAATATCTGCCTGTGGATTCCTCACATTGTGAATATCCCCTGCGCCAGAATTCCACAGAATTGTTTCCCCAGCTCTCTACGCCGACGTGGACATCATAATACCTCGGCTCCGCTCGCGACTCCGTATGACGTCACCGGAGCCATAAGAGAGCCACATCAGCGTGATGACGTCAGTTCCACCCATTTTTTCCGTGCCTCCGAGGTGGACAGGTGGACCGACAACAGATTCAAAGTATACACAGTATACAACATTCGAACAAATATACATAATACATATACAAAAAGGAAAGCTAAGGAACACAAGCATTTCCTTTAAGTGTACCAGATAAAACATCATGTCAAGCAAGGCATCCTTTAAGGTATACAAAGGTGGACAACGGGGAGGCGGGTGGCCCAGTGAGGAATCCACAGGCAGATATTGTATCTACCAGAAAAAGCGTTACCGAAGGTAAGTAACTTGTTCTTCTGATGGATACATCTGCCAGTGGATTCCTCAGCTTGTGAATAGATTCCCACAGCAGTCCCACTCCCGAAGGAGGGTGTCCACCTTCCTATACCAAAAAGTCCTGCAAGACAGAGAGCGCAAAGTGGCCCTCCCTCCTCATCTCAGAGTCTAAGCAATAATGCTTTGCGAAAGAATGGAGGGAGGCCCAAGTCGCGGCTTTACAAATGTCTGCCACAGGAACACCCCTGGCCAAAGCAGAGGTAGAAGATTTAGCCCTAGTTGAATGAGCTCTAATACCCTCAGGAGGAACCTTACCAGCAAGGGCATAGCAGATCTTGATGGCAAGGTTGATCCACCTGGACAGAGTGCACTTGTGCACAGCTTTGCCTTTAGATTGTCCAATATAGCCCACGAAGAGCTGATCATCCAAACGAAAAAATCCTTCGTTCTGTCCAAATAAAAGCTCACAGCTCTTTTAGGGTCCAATCGGTGAAGTCTTTCTTCCTCCTTGGAAGGATGAGGAGGTGGATAAAACACAGGGAGAGTAATCGACTGCCCCAGATGAAAGGGAGTAACTACCTTAGGTAGGAAAGCAGCCCTGGTCCTAAGGACCATCCTTTCAGCATGTAAGGATAAAAACGGGGGTTTTGAACTAAGAGCTTGAAGCTCACTCACCCTCCTTGCCGAGTTTATGGCTACAAGAAAGACCATTTTAAAAGACAACAGTCTCAAAGGACAGCTATGAAGGGGCTCAAAAGGGGACCCCATCAAAAAAGATTAAGGTCCCACTGTGGCATCACAAAGGGAGTAGGTGGAAACCTGATAGTAAGACCTTTGATAAATCTTAACACAATAGGAGACTTAAACAACGGCGGCTGATTTGGTAGACACAGAAAAGCCGATAAGGCTGATAAATAGCCCTTAACCGTGGCCATAGCACAACCTTGCTGAGCTAAGGAAAGAGCGAACTGAAGCACATTGGAAAGATGGGCTTTTAAAGGATCAATGGATCTCTCGCCACACCATTTAACAAACTTAGACCACCTGTAGGAGTAAATCGACTTGGTGGAGTGTCGCCTGGCCGATAAAATAACATCCACCACATCAGGCGGGAGAGAGAAAGAACTCAGGTTGCCCCGTTCAATCTCCAGGCATGAAGGTGCAGGCTCTGGAAGTGGGGGTGAAGAACCTGCCCCTCCGACTGCGAGAGGAGGTCTGCCCTGAGAGGGAGACGGAGCGGAGGGTGCGATGAAAGGTGAATTAGATCTGTGTACCACACCCTTCTTGGCCAATCCGGGGCGATCAATATAACTTGGGCCCAGTCTTGGCAAATCTTTCTCAGAACCCGAGGAATCAAGGGTATGGGAGGAAACGCGTAAAGGAGTTGTGAGCCCCAACTAAACTGAAACGCGTCCCCCAACGTCCCCAGCATCGGAAACTGGAGACTGCAGAACGATGGGCAATGCGCGTTCTCGTGAGTGGCAAACAGGTCCACCCGAGGTGTCCCCCACGTACAAAAGACGTGCCGAACCACCTCCGGATGGAGCCTCCACTCGTGGTCGGCGGAGAACTGTCGACTGAGACTGTCCGCATGTACGTAAAACACCCCGGCCAGATGATTCACCATGAAGCAAATCCAATGGTCCTGAGCCCAGGACCAGAGCCACAACGCCTCTCTGCAGAGATGGTACGACCCTACTCCCCCCTGCTTGTTGACATACCACATCGCGACCGCGAAGGGAAGGGAGGAAGGCCTTGAGTGCCAAACGTTTCGCCCGCAATTCTAGAAGATTGATATGAGACAATCTTTCCTCTGGAGACCAAAGACCCTTGATCTCCAGATCCCCCAGATGAGCACCCCACCCTAAGGTGGAGGCATCCGATATTACTGTGGCCACCATTGGAGGAAGATGAAAGGGCTTTCCTTGAGACAGGTTGCCCTCCACGTTCCACCAAGACAGATCCGCTGCATCTTCTCTGGAGATCCTGATCGACTCCCTGAGATCTCCGTTGTGCTGATACCACTGCCTGCGGAGACACCACTGGAGTGCCCTCATGTGCCAGCGTGCATGGTTGACCAACAGAATGCAGGAGGCGAACAGACCGAGCAGGCGAAGGACCTTCAGAACTGGAACAACTGCTCCATTGTGGAATAAAGAGATCATCTCCTGAATGTCGAGAATTATTTGTGGAGGAGGACATGCTCGACACACAGTAGTGTCCAGTACCGCCCCTATGAACAGGTTGCGTTGAGAGGGCACCAGGTGAGATTTGGGCACAATGATCGAAAAACCCAAGTCGAATAACAGTTGAGATGTGACCTGCAGATGATGTTGCACCATCTCTGGGGACTCTGCTTTCAGAAGCCAGTCGTCCAGGTAGGGGAAGACCGGAATCCCCGACCTACTGAAATGAGCAGCCACTACTGCCATCACCCTGGTGAAGACTCGAGGTGCAGTAGTAAGACCAAACAGAAGAACCGCAAACTGCTAGTGTTGCGACCCAACCGTAAAACGGAGATACTTCCTGTGCGACTTCAGGATTGGGATGTGGAAATACGCATCCTGCAAGTCGATCGACACCATCCAGTCTCCTTGCTGCAACGCTTGAAGAACCTGTGCAAGGGTTAGCATCTTGAATTTCTCCTGTTTCAGGTAAAAATTCAAGACTCTGAGGTCCAGGATTGGACGCAATCTGCCGTTCTTTTTGGGAATCAGGAAATACCGGGAGTAGCATCCCTGACCCATTTCCTGCTCCGGAACCACCTCTATCGCACCTTTTTGTAGAAATGCAAGAACCTCCTTTTGCAGAAGAAGTCCTCTGAGCAAAAACCCTGGCAAGGAGGGTAAGGGGGAGGAAACTCCCGAAAGGGAAGGGCGTACCCATTCTCTTTGAGGGTTAAAACCCAAAGGTCCGTCGTGACCGATTTCCAACCTCGCAGAAAGTGGGATATCCGACCCCCCACAGGTCTCACATGATCTAGGATGGGGGATCTAGGGCTGCTTCCCTGAAGTTTCATTGGGAGCAGAGTAGGCTAAAGAAGAGGAGGGATTGTGACCATAACCTCTCCGGCCCCTTTGTCTTCCTCTATATGATCTATAGAGAGGATTTTGCTGCTGCTGCTGCTGCTGCTGTTGCTGCTGTTGTTGAGGTTGACGGAAGGAACGAAAGGATGACCTCCCAAACCCTCTATACTTCCTGAAACTAAACCCCTTAGCCTGCGTCTGCAAACCCAAAGATTTCACAGTAACCCTGCTATCTTTAAATCTTTGCAAGGCGGAATCAGCTTTTCCCCCAAAAAGCTTTTCCCCATCGAAGGGTAAGTCGACTAGGGTGGCCTGAACATCAGCAGAGAAGCCGGAAGAACAAAGCCAAGCCTGCCTTCTAGTGGCTATAGAAGATCCCATAATCCTAGCCACGGAATCAGCCGTATCTAGGCCCGACTGAATAACTTGCTTAGCGGCAGCTTGAGTGTCTGCAACCACATCCATAAAAGAGGCCTTCTCCTCTTCAGGCAGCTTAGGGGCTAACTGCTTCACCGAGTCCATTAAAGCATGAACGTAGCGCCCCAATAAGCAAGTGGCATTAGTTGACTTAAGCGCCATGCTTCCGGATGAAAAGACCTTTTTAGCTGACTGTTCGATCTTTTTAGAGTCCCTGTCAGCTGGTGCTTGAGGGAAGGCGCCTGAAGATTGCTTCGAACAGGAAGCTTGCACTACAAGGCTCTCTGGTGAAGGGTGAGAAGAAAGGAAGCTTGGGCCCCTCGGAGCCACTCTATACCTCCTTGCCACTTGTCTGGAGACTGCAGGTGAAGAAAGTGGCTTGCGCCAAACGTCCATAACAGGCTCTAAAATAGCCTCATTAAAGGGCAACAAGGGCTCAACAATGGAAGATGGCGAATGAAGGACTTCAGTTAAAAGATTTGACTTGTACTCTGCAGAGGACAACTGTAAGTCCAACAACTCTGCAGCCTTCCTGATGACTAAATGATAAGGAGCCAACTCTTGTGGAGGAGAAGATCTGGCAGAAGAATGCTCCCATTCTGGAGTAGTATCTAGTCCACTTGCATCCTGAATGCCCTCAAATTCATCAGTGGAATCACCAACTTCACCTTCCTCCACTTCTTCCCTATATCGTTCCTTCTCCATAATCCTCTGAGCCTCTCTCCGAGAACGGATCCGAGGGCACGGCGTCGGCGGCGCCGTACGCGGAGTCGGTGGCACCGAACGTGGAGTTGGCGGTGCCGGGGGAGTAGGCGGCGCAGGACGCGGCACAGATGGAGTCGGCGCCGGCGTCGAGGGAGACTCTGAAGAAAGCAAACGATCCAGCCGAGGCCGGGAGGATGGATCTCCAGACGGCGCCGGGAACTGCCATGAAGGAGCAATCGGCAAGAAGGGCATAAAAGGTGCCTGAGCATAATGTTGCGGCACGCCCAAACTAAACGCCATTGAACCCACGGGACCAGAAGGTGCGCCGGATGGGAAGGCAGCTCTTTGGAAAACCTCATACATTGCATTGAGAAAATGCGTCGGATCTGCACCCGGAGTCGGGAAATGTGGGTATGGGTTCGACCATGAATCCGGTTGAGGAGTAGCTGGAGCCGGAGCCGAAGTATCCTCAACTGGAGTCGCAGGTACAGCTGGCACTGGAGAAAGATCTTCCACCAGCTCCGGCTCGGCGTCGGAAGCTGGAGAGTCCACCGGCGCCGGTGACTGCGCCGGCGACTGCGCCGGAGTCAACCTAGGCGAAGGTGTCTTCTCCGGAGACTCACGAGGAGAAGGGGAAGGCGAAGGAGAAATGAATTCCTTACTTCGAAGTCAAGGCGGCGGCGACCTCGAAGCCTTACTCTTCGACAATCGGCGCCGAGAGCTATGCTTCCTCTTCTTTTTGTGCCTCCTCGATTTCGAAGAGTGCCAAGTCGACGACTCCAGCTTCGACTTCTCCTTCTTCCTACCTCTCCTTTCCTTTTTTGCCTTGGCCATGAAAAGTTTAGCTTCTTCTCTTTCAGGGCCTTGGGATTCATCTTTCTGCAGCTGGAACAGTCGTCCACATCATGGTCGGATGAAAGGCACCATAAACAATCTTCGTGGGGGTCAGTGATGGACATGTGACCCCTACAAGGTTTGAAACATGACTTCCTCGTCGAAGACATGGCAAATCCAGAAACAGTAACCCACTGCAAGACAACAAAGTAGCAGGAGAGTGCTGGAAAACCGATATGCGTCGACGGCGCGGAAAAAAGGGAACTGACGTCATTACGCTGACGTGGCTCTCTTGGCTCCGGTGACGTCATACGGAGTCGCGAGCGGAGCCGAGGTATTATGACGTCCACGTCGGCGTAGAGAGCTGGGAAAAAAATTCCGTGAAATGCTGGCGCAGGGGATATTCACAAGGTGAGGAATCCACTGCCAGATGTATCCATCAGAAATCACATTATCCTTCTTTACCTAACGTTCTGAGTAAGAGTGCTTTCTTCCTTTTTGCAGAAAACTCTTGACCATCAAGAGCGTCAAGATAATTTTCAAACATGAGGATACAATCCTCCCAGGGAATGCTAGGAGATCCTGCTTGCGCCCAAAAAATAGGTGGTAGCACAACAGAAATTAGAGGAGAAGCCATACTGAATGTGCAAAAGTAAAAAATAAAAGAAGAAAGTACCTTTTAAATAGTTGTAGACACACACTTGTGTGAATAATCCAGAAGAATTGCCGTCAAGTGATATACCACAGGTGTGTATATCACCGAAGATCTTTTCCAAATCACCGAGGATCTTTTCCAAAAGGCCGAGGTGACGGAGTTCGTCTCCATATTGAAGTTGCTAGGATACCCGATGTGAAATTGTAAAGTTGAAAATGGCCAACAACGTACCTACATAACGAAGCATGACGACTCCACACGCGTTGCTGAGTAACAACAGCTGAAGGCCACCGCGTAGGACGTCAGCGCAGATAAAAGTAACAATTTAGAACGTCAGCGCGATGATCGCCACTCACCGCTTATTTTTGGCTGCGTTGCCAGGATACTCTTCACGCAGCGTTGCTGGAAAACGACCTCGCTTCGAAAATACCAACAAAATACTAAAATAACTTGCAGCAGAATTCTTCAGTAAAATACAGGGTTCCCCCCAATAATTCCTTTTCCATGAAGATATGGCCTAAGAACAAAGAAGCCTGCCCTCCTGAATCGTCTCTGCTGTCCGCTCTCACCCTGGGGACGCCTCTGCAAACACAAATTTGTCAATCCTGCTGCCTGCGCACGAAGACAGGAACAGATGAAGTAAACGATGTTCGTCGCCAAAATGTGGTAAATGAAGGGAGCAGGAACGCATGTAAGCATCAAAACTTTATTCAGGATAGAGGCGAGATGAGAGGCGGTCAAGACAATAACTGACTTGGAAGAGAACGCTCACTCAAACAATGACAAAGAACACAAAGCAAAGAACATTCTTAAAACACTAAACTGTTAAACACATAAAGCATGTACTACAACTACCTCGCCTGACTTCCATGCCGCAATCCCGATGAAATGAAGGACTGTGGCGAGGACGACTATGAATCGGAGTACTAACGACTACCAATAAGTAACTAAGTAATTCATTGTGGAGCCTTGTTCATCACACTGAGTTTTGTCTTTGTACCTTGAGAGAAAGCTTCGCTTCTGTGACGCTGTGCGATACCTTAACTCAGAGAGTCCAGTTCAGTTCTTCCAGCATCGAGCCTACTGGAATGAGAGTCTCTCTTGCACCATACCCAAATTCCCTTTCTAATATGTTCAATTCGCTGTTCTGAGTTAAACACAATAAGTTAATTACCCTACAGGTGAGAAGGTGGGATTGACCTCACTGTCCAACAGAAAGAGATCGAAGATTTGTGACAGACTACCAAACCAAATAGATGGATACCGAGGTCAAACCCTTATACGTGATGGCAGAGGCAATTTGTAAGATACTGAGGAATTTGAATCAGCTTGACAAGAACGTTCATTCTTGTGAAAAATTTTAATCAGTTAGCAGAAGGGAAGATAGCCAGCCTATCTAAAGCAAGTTATCCACCAAATATTGGGTCCTGTAGTACCACAAGCACACTGAGCTGATGAATTCAGTACCAGGAATTAACTTTTCCTCTTTTACCACCAAGCAAAGATTTTAAGGAGACCACCATCAGTTTCAAGCTTTCATGGCAAAATGTAATCTTCATTTCTTGGCCCAACAGCAACAATTTGGCACCAATTAAATCATGGTCACATTTACTCGTTTTTAGCCAGGGCAATGCCTTTGATACTTAATCACAGCCCAGGCCTTTCTAACTTCACAATGTTTGTACAACTGACTGTTAATTTTGGGTGCAAACAGGCAGAGCTAGCCGCTTATAAGGCATTGCTGACACTTCGACAGGGATCACGATATTTCGTTACTTACGTGTCAATAGCAGCAGTTGGTGGCCGATGGACTGATGAATCAGCCGTAACAGCATTCTATAAAGGCCTATGTGAGGAGCTAATGGAGGTTTTTTCGCTGGTAGTGAACCAGCCTACCACTTCAGCTGCACTTATAGATTTGAAACTACAAATTGATGCTCAGAAGTAGAAATGCCAGGAAAAACTATTCTTTCCTAAGAGAATCATAATTAAATCACAGAGAAAGTGGATGATACATCGCATAGGAGCTGATGCAAATAAGTAACATTCAAAAGAATCTGACACTGAAGGACATCATGTCTTCACAGTGGAGCTGCCGGTGGAAGGTGTTTTTCATCTATTCGGAATAAGTGAGTGTATTCAGCTTGTCAGAAACAAGCTATGTTTTCTGAAGATTTTCTTATCTGACAGAGCTCCTCATTGTGGGTATTTAGTAATTTACTCCTATATTTGTTTTGTAGATTTCCTTCAAAGGAATTTACATTAATGAACATAGAGATATCTAGCTATGGGTCCATGAGCCTATATTGGGGTAAACAGTTATAGGAACAGTCAATTGTGTAAACCCCACATATATAAATGCTCAATAACACTAAAACATCTCCCATATGCATTTTCTTTTAGAGTATCCCATTGTTCCGAGTCCTGAGGAGAACCCTCAAAATAATATTGGGTTGACACGAGTCGACAGTGTTTAACACCAGAATCTGCAGAAGAGTTAGATTACTGGCACACAGGGAATAGAAATAAATGGTTGCAAAGACAGGTCCCTGTCAATAGCCACGCTGCATACAAACTTGGCGAGTGCCTCTAGTTAAAGCCCAAAAGGCAGGAGCGATTTGAAAGAAACAACTTGTAGTACTCCTAGTTGATGATAAAAGCCAGAAGCAGGATACATGTTTTGTTTTCTTTTTATACAATGGATAAATTGTTTCATTTATGCAAATGTGTATGTACTAACTATGTACTGTAGGTTGCCAGCATTGATTGACTTGATGTAATGTGTGCTATGTGTTGGTCAACTGTTTATGATTTTGTGATGCTAAAATTATTGATAGGCTCTAGAATATAAAGTGAATAAACGGTGGTCACAGGAATTCATGAAGGTTAAAACTGTATGTGTTGAAGGATCGTCAGCATTGGCAATTTCAGTTTGGTTTCACTTTTAGAATGTTGGCATTTCTCTGCTCTTAAAGCTCTGTCTGCCTGCAGCCTGTCTCCAATACACATCTAGGGTGGGTGACAGCTTGATTGTGCATTCCCTCTAGACAGTCACACACAAAGAAAGGCTAGGTGTATCTGAGTGTCGATCTGCATACTGATAGCTCATCCTGGGCAGGATGGGAGGGAGGAGCTGACACTTACACCTAAATGGGCAGTGTCCTGAACCCATGCAAGGACTGATTACCCCCTGCAGCAAGCCTGGCGCCAGGGCTATAAAGAAAGAACCTCTGTGCACTTCAACAACCCCTCTTTGAAGTCATCCCACTTCAAAGGCATAAGTAGGTATAAGTACAGAGTCTCTGACCCCTCCGAATCAGACACTTCTGGAGCTGTAAAGAACCTCTGTCAGAATAACTGATGTGCTGTTTCAAGGACTGCCACTCTGATGGTCTGGCTGTGCACTTTGTTTTCAGATTTACCCTAGCTTGCCAGGCTCCAGGGAACAGTGGTCCTACCAGGCGATGCAGGTCGCTCACATTTTTCCCCACACGTGTAGTCTCCAGACTGTGCAGGGGCCACTCGGGGAGGTGGTCAACCTTCCGAGTTCCTCTTACCCAAACAACTAGGACCTCGCCCTGCGTGTCTAGACAGGCTGAGAGAGGGAACGCCTGACGGACTACTGCCCTGCTGCTCTTTGACCCTACCGAGGGAAGGCTGAACTCTGCTGTGAACCCAGAGTGATCTCCAAGGGCTTGTTGGCTTACCTCCTGTTGCTTGAGACTCAGGGATAGCAAAGTCTCACCACCTGCTTCTGTGCCGGGTCCATTAGAAGTGGACCAAGGTGCTTGCTCCAGTTGAACCGACATATCTCCCGTCTGCAGGAAGCAGAACCAACACATCGTCGCTGGTGCAGGAGCAGAATCGGTGCTTCGCATTGGCAACCACCACATCACATCAAGAACTAACACATCGCTGCCACTGCGAGAAGAAGATCGGCGCATAGCCCCACCAGAGTGGATTAATCCAGCGCATCGCATTCAGAACCGCCACACTCGGAACTGGCCCTTTGCTCAACTGGCCCGGCGCATCGTTGCAGATGCATGGAGAAATCCATTGCAACATCCAAACTGCATGGGACTTATCGACACATCTCGTGCTGCGACATGGATTAAGGTACTTTTGCTCAGCAGGTCCTGCGTGGGTACTGTAGCCGGCCTGCGCTCAATCGTGGGCGCCCTGAACTCTTGACTTTGACCTGGTCCAGCACGACCAATTAACTCTTTGAGCGCCATTTGCTTCTAAGCACTATTTTTTAATTTAGTCCTTTAAAATTAATATCTCAACTTTGATTGTTGTTATTTTGGTCATGATTTATTTATAAAATCATCATTCATTTATTCTAAACTGGTGTGGATCCTTTGTGGAGTTTTCACTGTGTTACTGTTTGACATATTGCACAAATACTTTACACATTGACTCTTACGTTAAGTCTGCCTGCTCTGTGGCAAGCTACCAGAGGGTGAGCACCAGTTAATTTATGGTGTGTATCTGACTTAGCTTGACTAGGATTGCGGTCCCTACTTCGATTGGGTGTCTACCTCTGTCAATTAGAGACCCAATTTCTAACAAGGATTAACACCCTTGCACTATCATTCTCTGAGGGAGAAAGAGAAGAAATAAGATGTTCTTTAAAAGCATGCCAGGCTGCATGCCAAAGACTGCTAGAGTGAGATCAGAGTAAGGGGCACTCTTTTTATCATGCTTGTCCATATGTTTAAAAACATGCTGAATTGGGTTCGATGTCGGGTTTATTCTGCATTCATATTGTCCATCTAGTGAAATCAATATTTTCTTATTAACGTTTCCTCTTTCCAGAGTGCCAGTTAAATATGTATTATTTTTATGTGGAGGAACTTTAATTAGTCATGGAAAAAAATCAAAGGTTAATAACCATAGTAAAATATTTGGGATTCTTTAAAAATCGTGTCTATCCAGTTAAAAAAAAGGAATTTAGCTTGTGTAATAACGGCACAGTACTTCAAAAATTGCTCTACAAAGAGCATTTTCATTTTTTTACTCAAGACAACAAAGACAGCACAAAAGCGCATCAACCATGTTAATGATATAGAACAGCCATTCCCATAAGCACCAAACATGCGGCTATCTAAACTGATTCTCACAAAAAAGATTTCTGAATATACTATTTAAAAAATAATGGTAGGAAAAGGCTACAAATTCTAGGGAACTACGAAGGGGTCTCCATCTGTGTGTTCCGTCCAGAGACAATGATTTTTTACAAATAAATTATGCTACTTTAACTTTCTTCATGCATAAAACATAGACTTCATATTGTGCACCCTTGTCTGTGCACAATTCAGATCTGGCCAATACTGACTGAGCAAGGCTCAATATTTACTGAGAGTGGAATTTGTGCCCTATTGCTCCCTGAGCACCTCAGCATTGTGGATAATGTGATAACTCAGGTTTTCCACAATTTCGAGGTGGCAGAGTGAAGGAAGTCAGGATCCTTCTGCATGGTTACCCCCACGTTTTGGCTGGTGCTGTGATGGTTTCTGACTAGTCTGACTGGGATCCTGCTAATCAGGACCCCCGTCTCTCTGCTTTCTCCCCTAAATTGTTATGGTAAGCACCTAGATACATCATAGATTGGACACTGGTGTACACTTATCAGCCACTAAGATATGGTACTATGGTACCCAGGGCCTAGGTACACCAGGGGTTCCGCATGGGCTGAAGCATGTACTATGCCACTCATGGGAGACCACTCAATTTGTAACTACAGGCCTGCCATTGCAGCCTGTGTTAACTGTAGCTAGCACCACTTACGAAAGATGTGTTTCCCCTATATCTAGGGTCACTGCACTTAAAACCTATAAGTCACCCCTAAAGCAGGCCTTTCCAATCCTGAAGGCAGGTTCTAAGTGTGACGGTGCCCCTGCATGAGCAGGACACCCCTACAGCCTTCGGAGTCCATTGTCCTGGGTTAAGTGAGACAGTCATATAGGGGGACACCACGTCATTACGCCATACCAACTCTAAACTGGCTCAGTGCTACCGGTACCAGTCTTCTGGACCCAGACAGCACAACATGGCCGCCGACCAGAGGCACAATTCTGCCCTTCTGCTGCTGAGCCAAGCTCAGGGAAGGCAGAACAATAGGTATCTTGTCACTGGGAGGTGTGATCACCCTCCCAGACAGGGTTTAGTGTATTGGGGCCGGATGGGAGCGCTAGCCAGCGCCACTCAGTCTGCTTGAGGGGCACATTTGTTGCCCTACTTGCATAGTCCAGTTCAAACCAACTCAGGGAGCCGTTGGCTCCCGCTCTGGCGTGAAACTGGACAAAGGACATGGGAGTATCCTCCCCAATGTCCAACCCCTCCCCTGGGAGGGAACCATGATTCGTCCCAACCCTTTCCTTAGGGTACTTAAGGGCTTACCTGAGGGTGGGTCCCTAGATCCGTTGTGGGACAGGATTCAATTCAGATACCACTTCAACTTCAACACTCTGGACTTCGCTCTGGGCATCAAGGCTGCAACCAGGAATACTCCTGTTGCTCCTGATCTCTTTGCTCTGCTTGTCTGCTGAAACGCCCATGCCTGTGCTCCATACAGGAACCCTTCCAAGGCCTGTGGCCATCCAAGAAACCTGAAGAATCTTCCTTGAAGTGAAGGAGTCACTTCCCTGCATCTGCAGGCACCACAACTAAGCTGACCAGTCTGCTGATCCTGGGCTCCTATGGACTCCAATAGGCTCAGTAACACAGGTGGTAGTTCTCTACAGCCCTTGAGGCCTGCCTTATCCTCTCACCAAGTTTGAGGCCAGTATCCCTTATAGGAGCCACAGGAACCGAACCCCTGTGCACCATCTTAACTTGCCGTTGCAAAGGCTTGTTGGCTTCTTTCCATCAAGATCTTCGGGCTCCAAGTAGCCCCTATCTCAAGCATCTTCAGTGACCAGAATCTTCCACACCGTATTGCTTGCACCGTCGGCCTGCTTCTTTGGTAAGCTGCTCGAGGTCCTCTTGCGACTCCAAAACCTCCGGCCTGTGGGCCCCTGATTGCTCTGGGCCTACCCTGACTCCCCTGCTTGTGGTGAGTCTCCTGGACTTTTCAGGTCCCGACATGTCACCTTCTTCAACTTCCCCGTTGGTTGCAGTTGCCAAGGCTTGTTGGTGCTCCTGCTGGACAGCGACCCCTCAATTCTCGACATCCGACATGGGACAGCTCATCTACAGCTCCTGGTCTGCCACAGCATCGCCTGGTCAACACAGCTGCAGTTTCGAGGTCACCGTCCCCTCTCCAGCAGCACCCAACATCGGTGCACATTCAACTTTTGTGCCTCCTGGTCACTCCTGAGTGGCACAGACTTTGTCCCCTCTGCTTGCAGGTTATTCACATCTTGAATCCACCTTTGGGCTCCACCTGACACTTTCACCTTCCCCTGCAGCGGCATCTTTCTAAAGTCCTCCATTGGGTTCGATGGCGGTTTCCGACGCCACGTCACACCTATGCACCCGGCTTCCCTGGTGCAGGTATCCTGGTTCCTAAGGTATCCACGGGTGGGGTGGCTCTCCACCCTATTGTCTTCCACTGGGTTTCTTCAGGGTTCACTGGGAAGGATCCTCTTTCTTAAAAATTGCAACCGCGTGTAATCAACTTAAACTTTGATTTGTACGGAGAACGTGGTTGTGTCCCTACACTACACATGACCTCCGTGAGGCTTCTAGATACTCACCTTAGGTGGTTCCTTGGGTCCCCGGCACTTCTACGTCCTCTGAGTATTGTCTTGACTCGAGTCATGGTTCGTGATGAAGCAGGTAAAGCAAAATTTTGTATACCTTCTCTATTTTACATGAAAATATTAATGACGTAATCAATTTATATATTAATTTGAATTAACTGTGTGCTGTGATTTATTAATAAACAACGTGCATTTTTTATAAACACAAATTACACGCGGGACTCATTGCTATTTGCATGTCAGAATAATTTTAATAACTAATTGTCGTACGCCTATTAACAATAGAAGGTGTGGTGATAGAAAAGTGCATGATTTATGTTGCTTTGGTGACGTTTGCATTCCTGTTAGGGCCGAATGGTGAGTATTATTGCTTTAAATGTCGCTATAAGCTAGGAAAATACTAACATATAAAGGGATTAGTGTGGGTTTAACATTAGAATCTTCATTTCCGCATATTAATTATTCTTTTGTGTTTGTTTTGCTTAAGTTGGCATTCGGACCTACCATGCCATGACATTCAAAATGGAGTTTGGAATTGGCCACCGTCTTGTGAGCGCGATGTCTACTGCGCAGACTCGGATGGCTCCGAAGATCTCCAGGCATCCTAAATTTAGAGCACAGTGTTCCTGGTCAAGGATAGGAACGTGGAGGACTGCCAGATTTCAGTTAGTGAAAATTACCCAGAGAAACAATAGTCACCTAAGGATTTACAAAAGAGGTCTAGGATATAGGTACAGCACTTATCCCTGTCTCGGGAATATCAGTAAATGTATGGTGCAAGGATCAGAGAAGCAAGACCCCTCCGCTTCCCAAAAGTGGAAGAAAACTTTCACTCAAAGCAATATAAGGAATTTTGATCCGCACTCATATGCAAAATACAAGTCCATCCAATTTGTGTGTTTTTAGATTGTTCTTTATTTTCATATCCTTTCTTCTAGTAGCCAACGCGTTTCGTCCTGTTTAAGGACTTCTTCAGGGCTGCAACATAAATAATAACTATTATTAAAAAAACTTTTTATAATAAAAGCTTATTTTTCTCTTTTTTTAACTATTTTTTTAAAAGACAAACAGATTGACAAATGCAGATGTATTGATTCAATGCCAATTTTTACATTTCCAAAGTTTCATGAATCCAATTCACCAGGCACATAGTCCTTCAGAACAATATTAACAGAAGTAATCAGTGTGTCAGCGCGGAAATTTAGACAGTATGGGAAACTCATAGAGTGCTGTCAAAAGATTAATAAAAGGACCATGTTGACACACCACACACTTAATTTCCTCCTATTTTTTCAATAAAAATAAATGCTCATGCAGCTTGCTTATGTAAAAAAGGAGAGGTCCTATATTGCATTTCTTTTATCCCTAGCCACAAGATAGCCTCATCCATCATCAAGTGTTTTTTCATTTCACATTTATGTGCAAATCCAAATATAATTTCAATACCTCAGCAGATGATTTTCTTATCAGTATTTGAATGATTTTCAATACGCTGGTTTTACCTCGCTTTTCTTTCTACAGGAATATATATATTACAGTAATTACATAGTGTCAGCAGTCATATTTCAGACAATCAATTGTATATCAATGCATCAATGATGATATGCATACACAAAGATCGGCACAACACCCAAATCTCTTATTCAAAGTCAAATAAGTGACCAAATCACGTCAACCGCAATGTTTTTTATACCAAATTCCAATATCCTTGAACTAGTTCCATACCTTAAGCCATGTTCGATGGTATTATTAAATCTGTATTAAAATTGATGAATGTCCTATATATAGGAAGATGTATCTTTTAATAGCTTTTAGGACATCGCTATTTTCCGGATCTAAAAAGCAAAGGTAAGAACAAAACTCCTTTATATATGTCAAACAAACACATACGCGTATGACCATGTACGTATAGTAACAAGTTACATAGGTCTAGATCAGTATAAATAAGTGCAGCAAAATTAGCAGACTGCCCTCATTAGTCCCAAATAATCCGTAAGCGCGGCTATTCATAACACCATTATTGCCCAATTCAAAAGAAGCACAGAATTGGTGGACCTCAAAGAGTTGTAACTCTATTGCAATGCTTGTTAAGACGGGCGCGTTCAGCAAGTCACAGACCTCGCTGACCAGATCTCATGATTGGCGCATGGACTTTCAGATATATGTTATGTCAATGAAAGCCGCCATATTAGAACGGCTTTTTACTCGCATTTTACTGTACGTTTGATCAATCTCCGTTCATTTTTGACATATGTCAACAACCGAATTCGCGTATATACAAGAATATTCATACTTTAGTATATTAAGGCACATGGTACTGAATGCCAAGTAGCTATTCCTATCGTAACATGCTAGAGTCAGCCCACAGAGTTGTTAAGCGGGAACTCATCACATGCATACATAAATGCACGATAAGAGAAGATTTTCACCCTAATTTATCGTAAATGTAGTATATTCTGAGCTGTCACTCCATCCTTATGCCATATAGGCAAGACGAGTTCCACGGGACACCAGTTTAAAACGCTAAGTCTCAGAATTGACACATGCGCTATCCGACACATATCAGGTCAACGATATCCGCCATCTTAGAAAGGCGTATTTGTCAAACTCAAGCCTAGAACTCTAAATATCCAGTGGCTGTTGCTGTTACAACAAGCTAGTATCTCGCTCTAATGTTGTCTAGAGGGGGGTAGCCACAGACATGCATCATAAGCTAATGCAGGAAGTTTCTATTTTTCCTTACCGTACGTCTAGTCTTAAGAGAGCTGGTACTCCATCGCCATACTGCACGCGCAAGACGAGTGCAACGGATCACGGGCTTAAAAAGCTGAAGCTCAAGGTTGACGCATGCGCTAACGATCACATATCGTGTAAAATGTATCCGCCATATTGAAAGGGTTTCTTTTGGTAAGACTCGACTATACTTAAATCGAGTTTACGTTAGAGATCCGGTTTGCCATCATATTAATGATGTTTTGCCAAATAAACGACAGTCTCTATATACTACTGTCATCCACATAATACCATGTTTACCATGATTTCCATGAATTACATATCTATTCTTTTTGGTGATGTAAATCCGTATTATCCAATACGCACCATAGTAAATAACGAGTGATAAATAAGACCGCCATCTTTGACGGACTATCAACTCTAAACAATCATGTCCGATCTAACAGGTCAATTTCTAATATATATTCGGCACCTGGTGTCATGTATAAATCGGTGCTCAAAAGGCAAAGTATAGGTCAAATTGCGAAAGTATAGCCATTTAATAAAACGACCCCTGTTATTCCGAGACCCAAGTTCATGTCAAAGAGTATACTATAAAGCTCATGATGCAAGTTTTTCTTCAAAAATATGGTCATAGTGATATCCCATGGCAATATAACCGTTTTTAAGCGTCTATATCACTTGTGATTTCATATATTTCCAAACCCTATCAGGTTTGGACTTCTCTATGTCGCTTTGAATTTTATGTATTGCCCTAACATCACCCTGAGGACATATTTTATGAAGTATCCCCACATTTCAGTTGGTATTGTAATTAAAATCTATCACTTGCATCATCGAAATTATCCTGTCCATGGGTTCATCAATAATGGCATAAATACATGGAAAACATATACAAAAGTACTTCTAGGCATCTACATTCTTATGGCAAAACATCATATTACCAGAGTTGAGTAAGAAGTGCAGTTGCAATCCTACAGAAAATAATGCATTTCTGAATTAACATTCAGTCCCTGATGCATAGTCCTCAAGACACAGATCCATTTTGCCTCTTTCTGTCTGAGGAGAAGTTCTCTATTCCCCCCTCTTTCACCTACAAGCACATGTTCTATTGCATGAAACCAGATGTTTTTATTTTCAGGATGGTCATTTTTTATGTGCATCGCAACTGAGTATCTTTCATCCATATTTTTTATGGCCCGCAGGTGTTCTTGTACCCTTACCTTCAGGCAACGTATACTACTTCCCACATATTTCTTGCCACAAGCACAGCCTATAATGTAAATGGCGTAGGTCGTATTACAATTAATAAATTACATGGTTTTGTTTGTGTTATATGAGAATTCACTGGTTCTATTCTTGCCTATTTTGCAAACTGAACAATTGCCGCACACAAAAAAGCCATTTGGTTTACAATAGTCACCTATAATGAAGAATCAACATAGTTGCATGTGAATTACATAAACTGAGGATATGACCAAGCTAAGTCTCTGAGAACCCAAGACTCTGAGAAAATTGGATCGTGTAACAATTTTTGCAAGATTGGCCAATCACATTTCTTCCCAGTTCAATAAATGTTTCATGTTATTCAGAATCTTATAATAAAAAGGGTAGTAGAATAGGGAGGGGTTAGATGTTAGCTGTATGTCGTTCGAGAGGGCCACCTTAGAAAAATTGTGTCCGGAGGAGGGTGTCCAGAAATTGCATGATCGATTCGCTTGCACGACTGCTTGGTCCTTTGGATATCTTTGGGACTGTGCCGTGCTGAGCGAGAGAACTTTTCGGACTTATTGAGTCTTGGCCTGCTTTGAATTTGGGACGATTAAGAAAAAGGATTTGGGTTATGCAGAGCCAATTGATTTAGAAAAGACCCCCGATAGCAAGAATAGTTAAATATAAAATGTCATGCAAACTTGTGTTGATTGATTAAAATAAAAACATGATTGACCGAAATGCTAATTATATAATAGCAAGTAAGAAATTAGATAAACTAAACATTGATTAGCAGAAAATGAGTTTGGGGTTCTTCAAGTAGATCACTAGAAAGGATTCTGAGGCTTTTATGTGTTTTAACTGGTTCTAAATCACCATCAACCAGTCCAACTAATTGGTCCATAGACCAAGTGGTGGAGTGCCTTGATGTTAAGATTAGGATCCTATAGGTGTTGATGTAAATATGTATATTTTGTAACACATTTTCCTTCCCTATAGGTAATAAGGTACCTCCCCCCCACATGTCCAGCGGATTCATCGTCCTCCTGCGTGCGGATTCAGAGTGAGAACGTGTGAGTGTTGGTGTTATGGGCCCCACAAATGAATGCGTGTGTGAATGAATAAGAGCGGCTGACGGATCTGTGACGCAGGGAGAATATGTAAATTTGCCCCCCCTTTTCCGCTGGAGCGCTTTTTCTGGTAGCAGAGTTATCGTTTTATTGCATTGGTTTGGTGATTATTGACTGCGGACGTTTGATTGATTGTTGATTTATGTTCTAACATTTTATGTTGAGTTGCGTCGCGTTCTATGTTGTTTCTGAAGACTTCTAGGATGTAGGAAGTTGGATGCCCTGTAGGTACACGGGGGAAACGTGTGGCAAGTGAAGTCGCACGGTATATTGTCTTGTTGCCCTGTAGGTACACGGGGAACATGTGTGACAATTGGAGTCGCACGACGCATTGTCTGGGTTCAAATTGGTAACATCGTTGTGTGTTATCGGTAGGAACATTTCTGTATGAAAGTGGTGTATGGATAGCGAAGGCCACCTGTGAAATTTCGGTCTTAAGAACAGGAGTCAATTGTGAGCTCTGATTACGCTTATCACTGGAAAGGTAATAGGTCTCCCCTAAGCTTGTAAGAAGGGTAAAGTAGAGGGAAGTGCTACTTTATCAACGAATGAAATCATTCTGTGGAAGGGCAGAGGTAAGCGCTGCTCTCGAGAAATACAGGATTCTTGTGTAAATGGACTACATTTTCTGTATGAATGTGTGTAAGTGAAATAGCATTCGGCTTTATCGTGAAACTCTGGCCTTAATTCTCAGGAGCAGAGTAGTCTCTACATGTGTTTTATCTCCAGAGAAACGGTTAGCCATTGCTTGTTAGAAGGGAGGAAGGTAGAGGGAAGTGCTACTTTATCGGCGAATGGAATAATTCGGTGGTGGGGCAGAGGTAAGCGCTGTTCTCGAGAAATGGATGTATGACGTTACAACGCGTGCTGTTACAACGTGTGCTGTTACAACGAAACTGTTACAACGCAAGTGGATTTACAACGCATGCCATTACAACGCAAGTCTTTACATCGACTTGCGCTAGATGGCTTGCTAACATTAGAAAAGTGTAATTTACTATTCCAACTCCAGTCCACTTAACAGCAGGGAAGGTGTTGGGATAGTAAACTACACTATTTGTAATGTTAGCACGCCATCTAGCGCAAGTCGATGTAAAGACTTGCGTTGTAATGGCATGCGTTGTAAATCCACTTGCGTTGTAACAGTTTCGTTGTAATGGCAGTGCGTTGTAAAAGTTGCGTTGTAAAGGTTGTTCCCCTCGAGAAATACGGAATTCTTGTGAAAAAGGTCAAAACTATCTCTTTGGTTTTTAACAGATTTTGAGTGAAAAAGAACATAGAGAAAGTTTGCCGATAAAATTTGTAAAGGGGTCAGCAGAAGCAGGAGTAGCGAAAAAGCTGACGTCAGAAAGACTGCGCTGGGATTGGCCAGCCATTAAGAGACGTAAACGCTCCGGATTGGTACGTTAGTGTACGCCGCGCTAGGAGTGGAGAAGTGACAGGGTGACGTAAACACTTCAAATTGGTGCGTTAGTGTGAGTCGCGCTGGGATTGGAGAATTACAAAAGTGACATAGACGCTCCTGATTGGTGCGTTAGTGTGAGTCGCGCTACGATTGGATAAGACCACAGAATAGTCGTAGAGGAAATCTAGCGATACAGAATAAGGAAAATGATGTATTACGATCCACCAGAGAAAGTGAAAAAGTCATGGATTGGGAAGATCAAGAATCTATTTAAAAAGGATAAGATGATTGTGACTAGAGAGGGACAGTTGCTTCCTCCACCGAAACCGCCCGCATCCTTCATGGTTTCAAAATATGGGTATCATACATGTATTTGGCTTGCTAATTGGGCAAAGTATACAAAAGCTGACAGAGTTTTAGCGTTTCCAGAAAATTGTTCATTTAGTTTAGCGGTATTAAGGAACTTAAGAGAAAGGATGATGAGATTAGAACCAAGACCTACACCTACTCAGTTTGAAGCATTAACAGAATTGGAAGATGAGATGTATGAAAGGGAGCGACAGCGGAGTGACGGAAGGTATAAATACATGTTTGGTAGACCGTGTGGACAGGAGAATCAGGATGACAGAATGAGGAGATTGCGGAGTACAAATATAGCTGATGGGATGATCCCTATGAGAAATGCTGAAGAGACTAGTAGTAGAAAGTGTACAGAGAAGAGAAACAATACAGGATCAGAAGGCTACAAGTATGGTGTGAATGAGTCGGAGGATGATGTACTCGAGGACATGTTCTATAAAAATCCTCCCCCATACCAACCAAATTCTACGTTGTTGACACCAAGTGCGCCAGTAAAAGAGGCACCACAAAATATAAAATTTGAGCCAACACCACCTGAGGTAGAATAAAACAATCCCTTTAGAGAATCAGAAAATACACAGCCCGGTAGAATGACAAATGAAAACTCAGCTGAATTAGCCAGAACTACCCTGGAATTAACTGAAAAGATTAGGGAATTGACCAAAAATATGGACGCTGTAACTGTTCCTGTAACAATAGGACCAGTGATGCCTGTCTTTGATAAGCAAAAGGATAGTGAGCATTGTCTAACGATCCCTTACAACGGTAATAAACAAGCTGAAACGGAAAAAAGGGATTCAGGAGAAAATCCATGGGGACAATTGGTAGGAACTTCTGGGGTACGTACTCCTAAATATTTGACAGTGAATCAGAGTCCAACAAATAAAACACTAATGACAACAGAATCAGTACCAGGATCCCCAAAGAGTCTAGAACGAGTAAGGAATTAAATAATTCCTGTAGGTCCCACTTCTGATGAACTAAGTGAATGGTTAAGGAACTTACAGCAAAAAGATGTCGAACCTCGACCTTTAGATGTGGCAAAATTAAAAATAACTTTGGAAGAACTAATAGTAGGAACGATTCCAACAGAAAAGTTAAAAGCATATCAGGATGAAGAGCTAATGTTTCTATGTAAAAGTATAACATGGAGGGCGAGAAATTTGCATGAAAAATTGGAAGAAGTATCGAGTGAAATGGGTATCGATTTTGAGAAAATAAAGTCATTACAGAAACCATATAGAGTAGACTTTGCTGAAAAAGACATTGAGAATTTGAATACCGCAGGAAGATTGACTCAAATTAAAGAGCTAATTGTTAAGAAAATGGGGCGATGTAGATAAATGGAAAAGCAGGTGGTTTCGGAAACGAGACGATACAACGGACAAAACGTTTGCAGCTTCCCAGTAAGAGAAAAGGAAAAAGTGGTAACTGAGTGTCCCATGAGGGAGATCCCAGGAGGAGGTTATGTGCATGTTCCCTGGACCAGACAGGACATTTTATCATTAACAAATGACTTCCCCCGTCTTCGCGAGAAGCCGGTGGAATGGTATAGGCAGGTAGACAGGTTGTCAAATTATCAAAAGTGCTGTGGATAGATTTGAATAGTCTATTTGACATAATTTTGCCAGCAGATCTATGGGCAGAATGTAAAATTACAATAGGTTGGCCTACTCAGGAATACCCTAGAGATCCTAAAACACGTGCTCCTGACCAAGAGGTAATGAGAAAATACGAACAGGTAGTTACCTTTTTGAAAAAAAAAGTACCTCCAAAAGAAACTGATTGGGTAAAGATTGATAGAACTCGCCAAGAAGTAAAAGAATCTGTACATGCCTATTATGAGATATTGCTATTAGCTTTTAAACTATACAGTGGTGATGAAAATTTGAGTGAGAAAGATTTAAGTCATTTTGTATATCAATTTGTGTACGGGTTGCGACCTGAAGTAAGTGAAATGATTAAACAGCATACTGTGGATTGGCAAAATAAAAAGATAGACGAAGTATTGAGGCATGCAAAGTATTTTAGCGATGAGATTGAAGTCAAGCAACGTAAGTTAAAAGAAAAGGTCATGTGGGCTCAGGTTAAAGTGGCAGAAAGACAGGAAGCCCAACTGATTGAACAGGCAAATGGCATGAGCCATATGAAACAAAAACCCAATTTTGGGAAAGGAAAAGGACAGGTTAGTATAGAAGAAGCCAAAAAGAATTGGTCATGTCATAACTGCGGAAAGATAGGGCATTGGAAATCCGAGTGTAAATTACCCCCAAGTGCTAATGGCGATAATGCATCAATAAATCCACAGGTGCAGAATGAGGTGAGTTTTCGAACACAGCGACAGCAGCAGGTTGTTGCCCAACAGTGTCAGGTGCAAAAACCGCCTTTTCCACAGAGCGAAAACCCTCAGAGATACAGTAATGGGATAGGATTCTACACCGAAGAACAGGTAACTAAGCTGCCGCGCGCTGGTGCTGTCTCGCAGTATTGGCTGCAACGCGATGAGAGTGAGTCAGAAGAGAGTTATTGACAGTGCCGAGGAGAGGAAGAAGAGTGCGTACTTGGCGCAACTCTGGAAGTAGACCAGACAGGCCCTTTTGTGGATGGAAAGATAAATTATGCAAACATTACTTTCCTAGTAGATACTGGTGCTACTCATTCAACTGTTAGATCAGCTGACGTTAAACATCTTCCTCTCTCGGATGACACAATCCAAGTAGTTGGAGTCTCAAACAGACAGATAAAAACGTATCTTACTGAACGAGTTCAGGTTAAAATAGGGAAATTTTCCGATACGCACCGTTTTGTCGTGTGCGACACCAGCCCTGTAAATTTGTTAGGGAGGGATTTGCTGTGTAAGATGAACTGCACGATTTTCTGTACTCCTGTTGGCATAACCTGTGAGACCCCTGACGAGGATGTACTGTACAAAATGACTATAGCCAATATGGAGCCTGAGGTTACTGAGGAATTTGCTGTATTTGACCCAGAGGATTTGCCTCAGGAATTAAAGAAAACAGTGAAAATGGAGGTATGGGATTTCACAGGAGAAGATGTGGGACTAATGAGAAATGACGACCCTGTAAAAATTACTGTAAAGGAAGGAGTAAGCTACCCAAATATTCCACAGTATAATTTTCACACTGAGATAACTGCAGGAGTTACTCCTATATTAGACAGAATGATTGAACAAGGTATTTTGAGATAAATAATGAGTAGTCCATGCAATTCGCCAATTATGGGTCTGAAAAAGCGGAACTGTCAGGATAGTGAAAGACCTGAGAAAGGTGAATAAAATTGTTGTATCATGTTGTCCCATCGTACCAAACCCTTCTGTGATTCTATACCAGATTCCTCATGATGCAGAATGGTACACAGTCATTGACCTGTGTCATGCTTTCTTTTCCATTCCATTGCACCCTGACAGCCAACAGATTTTTGCGTTCCGGTTTGACAAACGTACTTTGGCATGGTGCCGAATCCCACAGGGGTATACAGAAAGTCCATCGATATTTAATCAGTTTCTGAAGAAGTCCCTAGAAGATTTAAAAATGCCAGAAAGTTCGGTACTAGTCCAGTAAATCGATGACCTATTGGTGACATCGAGAACTAGAGAAGCCTGTGTAGTGGATACTGTTGCATTGCTGAATCATTTAGCAAATGGAGGACTTAAAGTATTCCCATCAAAATTACAATTTTGTCAAAAGGAGGTACAGTATTTAGGCCATAAAATTGAAAAAGGGCTAAGAAAAGTGACTGCAGATACGATCAGGATAATCAAAGGAATGAGAGCCCCAATGAATCAAAGAGAGGTGAGAATGTTTCTTGGAATGGCTGGGTACTGCCGTCAATGGATCAGCAATTTCTGACTGATTGCAAAACCTCTGCTACATTTGACAAAGAGTGATGTAAAAGACCCCATTGAATTAAATAGGGAAGAATTGAAGGCTTTTAAACAATTGAGAGATGGTTTGTGTGAAGCCCCAGCTCTTGGCATGCTTGACTATGAAAAAGAGTTTGAGCTCTATTGCAGCAAAAGAAATGGATGTGCATTATCTGTACTAATGCAGAAACATGGAAAATTGAAGCGACCAATTGCATATTTTTCAGCTATACTAGATCCTGTAGCTGTGGCATTACCTGGTTGTCTGAAAGCTGTAGCAGCTACCTGTAGGAGCCTGGAACAGAGTGAAGGAATTGTGATGGGATATCCTGAGAGTGTTTGTGCCTCATGACGTGGCGATCCTTTTAACTAGGAGTCGCACTCAGTTTATGATGCATAGTCGTCTAACTAAGTATGAGAAGGTAATTTTAGGTGCAACAAATGTGACCCTTGTGAGGTGTCTTAATGTGAACCCTTCCACATTGTTACCTGATGCTGAGAATGCGGAAGTCAGGGATGATGTGGATCATGATTGTCTGGAAGTGCTTGATTTTTGTACTAAGCCATGCCCTGATATAAAAGATGTAACTCTGAAAGAAAGTGACTATGTGATGTTTGTGGATGGGTCATGCTTGAGAACAGATGAAGGGATTTTGAGTGCAGCGTACGCAGTATGTACTGTAGCAGCTGTACTGGAAGCATCTTGTCTGAAAGGAGTGATATCAGCCCAGGTTGCTGAACTATTTGCATTAACAAGAGCGTGCAAGTTGGGAAAGAATCTGAGAGTCACTGTGATTACTGATAGTCATTACGGCTTTGGTGTGTTGCATGACTTTGGGCAGATTTGGTCCCAAAGAGGATTCTTGACATTGAGTGGAACTCCTATAAGGAATGCTGAAGTGGTTGGAAAGTTGCTTGAGGCGATACAGCTGCCTAAGCAATTGGCAGTAGTAAAATGTGCTGCACATTATATATCGGCGGGGAACGAGTTTGCAAATGACATGGCACAATATTGTGCACGCAACCAGAATTCGGTTAATCGAGGCAGGGAAAAGGAAATGAATTCATGTCCCTTACTTTTTACTAACACTGTGAATACATGGGAGGAGGTGAGGCAGTTACAAGAAGAAGCAGGAGATGAGGAAAGGAAACAGTGGATAAAATCAGGATGTGCACCCCGAGAGACAGATCACGTTTGGGTTTATCGGGATGGAAGACCAGTCATGCCTGATAACATGGTCTCTGCCATGGCACGGATGTATCATGAACAAGCACATGTAGGAAGGGATGCTATGATTAGGCTTTTCAAACAGACATGGTATAATGCCAAGTTTAGACTTGTTGCTGAGAGCCTGTGTCAGAGATGCCTTATATGTCAGCAATAAAATCCTGGAAGAAAAACAGTGGTGAGCCTAGGAACGACAGGACGGGAAGGAGGGCCTTTCACCAGATTGCAGATTGACTTCATTGAAATGCCCCCCCTGCAATAGACTGAGGTATGTTCTAGTGGTAGTTTGCCTATTTTCACGATGGGTGGAAGCATACCCAACTAGAAGGAGTGATGGAATAACTGTAGCAAAACTACTATTGAGAAAATTCATTCCCAGATTTGGTTTTCCAGTCACGATCGAATCAGATAGAGGAAAGCATTTTCATAATGAAATCATAAAACTGATTTGTGAAGCATTGAATGTACAGCAGAAACTGCATTGTGCTTATCGCCCAGAGGCTTCTGGTATGGTAGAACAAGTGAATGGCACCATTAAAAATAGATTGGGAAAAATGTGTTTAGCCACAGGGGTTAAAATGGCCTGATGTCTTGCCTCTAGTGCTCATGACTATTAGATCTATCCCTGATAGGAATACTGGATTGAGTCCCCATGAAATAGTAATGGGGAGGGCAATGAGACATGTTTTCATTCCTGTCAACAAACTACTGCCTATATCTGATGACTTAGTGTTGGATTATTGCAAGGGGTTGGCTGATTCCGTTCATTCTGTGTTTCATCAGGTTGGATCGGATGCAACCACTCTTGAAAAGAAGCCAGCTCATGATCTAAGTCCAGGAGACTGGGTAAGAGTTGAAGTGCATAGAAGAAGACATTGTCTGGTCCCAAGGTGGGGTAAACTATGTCAAGTAATCTTGACCATGACGACAGCTATGAAATGTGCCGGAGTGAAAAATTGGATTCATGCTAGTCATACCTTGTGAATTCCTAATCCAGCGAATAACAGTGAAGAATACTTTGAAGAATCTGATACCAGTTCAGAGTCAGATTCAGAAGAAACAAGAACAAGACTAACTCCTGAAAGGGGGGAGTTAGAATCAAGTCCAGTTATAGCACCAGAGAATCTACCATTAAGAAGGAGATTGGAGATTTCTGACACTAGCTCAGAGTCAGATACTGAACAAGTACAGGTACATGAAAGAGTAAAAGAAAATAGTGAAGAGACTGTCAAAGAAATCCTCGATAAAGAAGCTCCACATGTAAAATCGAGAGAAATTCCACCTGAAGTCACAGAAGTAGATGGTGAGGTACTAGATACAGAGAGAGAGGGAAAGATTGTTGCGGAAGACCCCCGAGGAAGTGTAGGGAAACCACACATCCAGGTAGAAGAAGGGACAGTTAGTCAGCAGGAAGATTGCGTGGAAGAAACACGAGGAGGGACAGAATTAGATAAGGAAAAGCAAGTTGTGGAAAGAAAAACTACCGAAAGTAAGAGTCAAGGTGGAACTGAATCTGAGGACAGTGACGAAGAAGTACAAGAAGACCGAGGCCTGAGGAAAAGAGCATGGAAAACTGAGAGAAGTGAAAAGGGAAGTAAGTTGAAAAGGCCAGCAAAGGAGGTAGTTTGGCCAAACAAGGTAAAGAGATTAAGATATCGATTGACACGAGTAAAGTCATCTAGAGCTGAACAAGTGAATGAGGTGTCTAGCCAAGAGAATTCAAAAGACATTGATCAGACACCCTTGGAGAAGGGAAAACGGACTAAGAAACCCAACCAGAAGTATAAGTGACCAGAATGGACATACGTGGCACTTCCTGAAGTACAAGAGGAAGCAGACAGCCAAGGGAATCTAGGTGTGACTATACCAGAAGTGGTTGAGGAAGACGAAGATTCGGAAAATCCTGAGAGTTATCTTATCCGACATCGGAGAAGAGACGGATGTTCAGGAAATTCTGAACCAAGACTGTGAGAGTAAAGTGAAAGACGATCAAATGCCGAATTGAGGAAACCAAGATGTTCCAGAAGAAAAATGTGAAAATACTGAATAGGAGACTTATCCGAAAGGAACCAAGTAGGCGCCTAGAGCCTTGGGTTTAGACAAAACTAGTCGTGAGTGGACGAGGCTAAGTCAAAAGACACTGATCATTTTCCGAAATGGCAAACACAGAAGGTAGAAAATCTACATTTGTGTTCCTTCGAAGATGGTGCAAGGTGTGTTGCTGTTGTACAGGATTGCTAATGCTTATGTGGAGTGTATTAGCTTTAATAGTTTCATTTAAAGTAACGTTTGAAACAATAGAAGGTCATAGTGAGAATAAGTCTAATGTAGAAAAGATTAATGATATTCATCCAACTAGAGAAATAGATAGAACTTACTTACATAAGGTTAGATCCATAACTGATTTTTCTAACAATGTCTTCTCATAGTTGTTATATGAATATGTAAAAACCATGGATGTGAGAGACTGCTACGTCTGCATGCAGTTACCTGCATCAGTGTCTGAGGGAGTTACATACCACCACCTTCCAGTGACATATGGAATAACATGTAGTGTATTAGCAAGTTTGTTTTATAAAACAGGGAAACTAGAATATTATTTTTCTGATGAAGATAACATTTTTTCACGAGTACCCGTAGTTCCTAAATTGAATAGGGTAAAACCTGGTAACGTTTTAGGTGAATTTTTCTTAGAAACTAGAGAATTAACTTTAGAATCAGTATTTAGAAATAATCTCACTTGTAGTCTGAAGAGGGAAGAAAAGACGTTTTTAGATATGGTAGAAGAAAGAAGAATCAAGATGCAAAAGAAGATACCTGAGGGAAAGGGAGAAAAGACGGTCAGGGACGTTGAAAGAGAAAAACATTTGAAAGGAGAAACGAGTCCAGCTATGGCTTTAGATTGGCCTCAGAAAGGGAAATTGTTGTCCTTGTAGGCAAGATGGCGACTCAGTGAGTCAGTCGTTTGGCTGCCTCCCAAACTGCGTCTCTACCTTCGGAACGGAAAAAGAATACGGCAGGAAAATAACCGGCAATAAAAGCACTACAAAGACCCGGAATAGACTCATAAATCAAAGGCGAACTCTTTCTTTTGAAAAATGCCAAATATTAAGAAACGGGAATCGTTAAAGCAGTAGCAGCTTTTACGAGAGGTAAAACCAGAGAGGAAAGGAAAAAACGGACCGGAGTACGGGAGATGGCTGGAGCGAGCTCACTTTTTACCCACCTGAGTCTCTACGACGGTTCTAGTCAGTGGGAGGCCGTGCTGTGCTGTGCGGAGCTCGCGAGAGCGCTCCTTGTCTCTTTGCGAATTTTGACGGTCGGTGGAGAACAGGGCAAGTGCTGCCGGTTTTGCTGGGGTGTCTCCCCAGTGTTTCACTGTGTAACCATGGCCCCAAAAATCTCGGCTACAGCGGTCAAGGGGAAAACAAGGTCTGGTCTGACTGCAGCTGCTGGTTCGCCTCCTAAAGCTACTAACCCAGAGCCTCAGCCACGACAAGGAGCAGCGAGAAAATCAATAGTGGGGGCTGTAGGTGCTAGGAGCGATAAGGCAGATGAGAGGAAAAACCGTATCACACTGCCTCCTGTTAATGAGCCCTCTGTCTTGGATCTTCTGTGTGTAGTATCCGGTTTAACCCCTTGAGTGCCCATGACGAGATGGTCTCGTCATGGGCCGCGGTTGCGCTGTGCCCATGACGAGACTATCTCGTCATGAACCCCGCCCGCTAATTCAACGCCCGGCACAGGGCGGGGAAAGGGCGGGGCACACAAGGGGTTAAAGAAGCTGCCAGTGCAAGAAGGTGAGCAATTACAGGGGGGGGGAGAGGTAAAGATGACAAGGAGGAGATTGGGGAAGCTGTTGGGTACTCTGGTGTTGTGCAAGAACTTGAGTCCACAACTAGCACAGCGGCAGCTGATGCAAGTAAGGATACCCAGTCTATTATACCAGTTCTCCCCCCCCCGACGCCCTCCCTCACTGGTTCTACTGGTCCTACTCCCTGTTTACAACTGGAGTTACTTAACAGCATAGATGAAACCAACCTAAATGCAGTCAGGGGGCAAACATTAGCCATTACATCGGACACTACTATGTCTAACTCCCCGCTCACAGAGGCTCCAGTGGCAAACCATGCTGCCTCGTCAAACCACAGTGAACAAGATATTGACTGTTTCTTTTCTCTCTCAGACGGGGTTTGGTCTGTGTCAGGCTCTGAGTCTGGGTCACTGGAAGACTCTAGCGAGGAGGCCTCCGGTAGTGGTAAAAAAAGAGTTTGTCACTACAGTGCGTAAGGAAGACAAATCACTCTAATCCACAAAAAAAAAGCTTGAGATAGGACCATTCAGGCGCCGATTTGCTTAGTACCTGCATAACAGCAATCCCGAAAAAATATAACGTAGCACCCGCAGAACCTCCTACTCTGGACACGGTCCTTCAGTGCATTCTCTCCCACCGCGAAGAAACGCGTCTAGATAGCAAACACGCACAGACGGCTATGCGTAAAATTCAAGGGGCCGTAAAGAAGGTGGCGAAGTCATGTGTTGACATCAAAGAGCGGATGTCCACTTTGGAAGCTCGAACAGAGACCTTAGAGAATGACTTAGCAGCCGAACGCACAGCCTTGAATGCTCATGACGCTCAAATAATCGATATATAATGGAAACTAGAGGACCATGAAAATCAGCAACGTCAAAACAACCTGCGAGTGCTAGGTGTACCAGAGGGAAAGGAAGGGTCTGATGCGCGGGCTTATATGGTCAATATGCTATCGAAGGCTTTTCCAGATCTTGAGGGGTGGGAATGATCAACGGAGGTGCAGAGAGTACATCAGGTACCTTTTATCCTTAAGCACCCACCGAAGCCTGACACAAAGCCCCGGGCGATGCTCGTCTATTTCGGTAATTTTTTACTCCGGCAGGCAATTTATGAAAAAGCTAAGCCAATATCAAAGCGTAATGGAGGAGACTATTCATTTTTTGTCCAACCAGATTTTTGCCACTACACAGTGGAGAGACGATGGCGTCTTCGCCAGATGATTAAGCCAGTACAGGATCGGGGGGGACAGGCATATCTGCTGAATCTGACGCGTCTGAAAGTGATCAACGGAGACCACACGCGGTTCTTCACTTCCGAAATTAAAGTTAAAGAACATCTGGAAGCCTGGGACCATAAGAAATAGACCATTCTTCAATGATCAAATATGTGAAATTGCTATCCTTTTTTCCTCTCTCTCTCTCTGTCTCTCTCTCTCTCCCCAGCATAAATAGCAACCAATAACACTCCAGCGGGAATATTTTTTTTTAGGGGGAAGGCTAGGAGGTGGATGAGAAGGTGCTGGGAACTTCTCTGTCACTTTGTCTTTTTCCTTTTCCTCTTCTCAATGTCGCTCTAGGGTTTCTAGAAACCTAACTGTCGTTAAACGAATGCTGGGTTTGGGGGCATCATCCATCACTACAGACTTCCCAGTCTGGATGCCTTTCTACAGGGGAAAGAGTGGTGGCAGGGTCTTAGGGCACGGGGGGTTGGGGGGTGGCTAGAGGAAGGGGTTTTGAGAGGGTGGGTGGGAAGCTGGGCACAGGGGGGAAAAAACAAATAAATGGAGAGGGTATAACAAAGGGGAAAATAACCTTAAACAAGCAAGAGCGCTTAAACAAATCAAATGACCCAGATGGGTAGAATAACTATTTGCTCAGTTAACATTGGTGGACTCAATGACAAACAAAAATGCTTTAGAGTTGGTGAAATATTAAGAAGCCTTAAAACTGATATAATATGCCAACAAGAGACCCATATTCCCTGGGGGAAAAGAGAGTTGTTAGCCATAAGGGGCTATAACCTTCTTGCCTGCTCCACCCAAACTTCAACTATCAGGGGAGTAGCAATCCACGTAAAGAATAGTATTGGTCCCGCTAAACGAGTATTGGAAGATAAGAGGGGAAGATGGGCTATCGTACAGCTCAAAACGGGACTGATTATCTGCACAGTATATGGCTCAAATGAAGACGACCCACACATTTTTAATGACTTAGAAATTGAGCTAACATCCTGGTCTGGCCCTTTGGTGATCTGTGGGGACCTGAACATCCATTACGATACTGGGAGTGGGGGAATGCAGAGGCATCATGGTAGGAAACCCCGGGTTCATCGAGCCCTGTTGGCATTGCGGGATACTTATGATCTGAGGGATGTGTGGGGAGTAAAACATCCAGTTGATCCCGGGTATACCTACTTTTCAAATCCACACAAGAAGTATGTTAGGCTGGACTACTTATTGGTATCACCCTCTCTGATCACAACCGCTGGGATAAAGAAACTGCCTAGGTCAATGTCAGATCATAACCCTCTTCTCATAGACCTAGCATCTCAGATAGAAGACCAACCACAGGCAAAATGGACGTTTGATAGATCTTTATTAATTAATGATGAATATCTTAAGCACATTAAACAATGGGCCATACAATATTATGAGTTGAATCGTTTCTAGTTCCTCGAGAGGCATAGTCTGGGATAGCTTTAAGGCAGGTCTTAGCGGGGAAACAATACGTTTTGTGGGTAAAAAGATAAAGCAAGAAAAGAAAGAGATATCGGATCTGATAGCTACATGGGGACAGTTAGAAGAGGAACACACTAAGGCAATCAGACAAAAACAAGAAGTGGGAGAATTAGTATTGCGACAAAAGATAACCATTATGAAAGCAGAAATAAACAGTTATTATATAAGAAAGGGGGCATCCTGCTATCAGACACATGGGAATGAAAGATACGAATGTGACGAGACGATTGGTAAGATAGTTGCCCTACGAACTAAACAAAGAACAACCAGAGATAACATCACTGTTATAAGAACCCAAGACGGTAAATGTCACACTCAATTAAAGGACATCATCAAGATTTTTGAAATTTTTATCAAGATTTATATCAGCAGGACAACCTTGACTCTATGCTCCATAACGAAACAGAGCTAATTTTAGGCAACTGTCGTAGGCTCACTGAAGCACAGCGACAAGAGCTGGAAAAGGAAATTACGATGGAGGAGGTGCTAGTAGCTCTGAAATCAATGGCCTCAGGTAAAGCGGCAGGGCCCGATCGGATCCCCCTGGAGCTATATAAGTCAATTCAAGACGAAATAACCCCGATACTCCTAGATCTGTATCTTGGTATACAATATAGTGGGATACCCCCAGATTGCTGGCAGGGAGCAGATATAGTGGTGTTTTTAAAAAAGGTGAAACCAACTGACACCCCTGCATCATACAGACCTATATCCTTGATGAACGCAGAACTAAACTTTATTCAAAAATTCTTGCGTCACGACTAGGGGGGATCATAGCCAACCTTGTTTCACCATGTCAGCACGGCTTCATACCAATAAGAAGCACAACAGACCATATCAGACGTGCTATTGCTCTGTTCGATATAACTGAGACCGCGAGTGAAGGGATGGCTATGATCCTCCTGGATGCCAATAAGGCATTTGCTTGCGTTTCATGGCAATATCTATGGAATACCATGATACAGAGAGGATTTGGGTCTGGCTTCATGACTGCAATTAAAGCAATGTATCACAGGCCTTACGCCAGGTTAAATATCATGGGACAGGAATCAAAATCGATAGATATCGCAAGAGGGACAAGGTAAGGCTGTCCCTGTTCCCCAATCTTATTTGCCCTCTACATCGACATTTTTATAGAACAAATATTACAAGATCAAGTAATTATACCAGTCACGAGGAATGGATCAGAAACTAAGATCATGGCTTATGCTGATGACCTGGCAGTAGTTACCACTGATCCGGTAAATGCAATTAGCCGAATTCAGAACCTAGCTTATGAATATGGCCGCAAGTCTGGCTACCGATTAAACGTAGGGAAAACCCAGATCCTATGTAACTCCAATACCCTGTGTAAAGACTCCCGAAGGCTTGATGAGGTAACCTATCTAGGCATTAAAATCAGCAGTAAAATAGAAGAAATCTGGAATATAAATATGACTCCTATGATAGATAAGATGAGTACAGACCTGCGTAACCTAGATAGATTACATATAACTCTTATAGGTAGATGTAATATTCTCAAGGTGGCCATGCTTCCTAAGGTTCTCTATTTGTTTAGATCAATACCACTAGCAATAGAAGATTCACTCTTAAAAAACGTAGACAGCATTTTCAGCAAGTGTGTCTGGAAATATTCAAAAATCCGGCGCTCCCTTAAATTCCTAGCGCTACCACAAGTGCGAGGTGGATGATCTGTCCCCAATCTTAGATTTTATTACTATGCAACTTTTTTACAACAAATCGCTCTAATATTTATACCTGGTGTGGGTAGCAGCCAGCAGGCTTTAAACACTGAACCTCCCTCGATCTATGAGCTGGCAATAGGCAGGAGTGCACGAGGAGTACTTTTACGCCAACTAGAGACTAGCTATTATAAGAAGACTAAATTCAAGATTATAATCGCAGTTTGGCGTATATGGAAAAGAATGATAGAGCTTATGAAGATATCAAACTACAATAGATATACGCCATTGTGGAGATCCCCTCTCTTTCCAGCATTAAGGTACGATAACCTGGCCAAGCAATGGGAAGAAAAAGGCATATTGAAGCTGGGAGATATCTACTTTAATGAACAACAACTGTCATTCTTAGAGCTGCAGCAAAGATTTGGCATTGCGGCCGGAACATATCTTAAATATAGACAGATCACCGGCTTTTTGAATCAGATCAATAGAGAAAAAATTTCTCTAGGAAAGAATTTGGTAGTACAAACTATACTTACACCGTTAGTAAAAATTACAAATTTCTATAAGATCTTGATTGATACCCTTCCAGACGACCTTGAGGCAGTTGAAACCAAATGGGTTATTAAAACAGGAGACACTGATGCTGATGTGTATAATTCACTAGCTTTGGCTAAAAGGACGTTTCTCGCAGCTAATCTGAAAGCTCAGCACTATTATAGAGTATCCGACCTTTATTTCACCCCTGCGAAATTATATCAGTGGGGGAAAAGAGATCATGATAAATGCCCACGGTGCGATCAAGGGCCAGCAGATATAGTGCATATGTTTTATGGCTGTCAGAAAATGGGTCCAGTGATTAAACAGATAGAGTAATTCCTGTCATCCGTAATCAACACAAGCGTTAATATAACCCCAACCTTAATGTTGTTAGGATGTGATGTAAAGGCGCAACATGATCGGCACAGGGACAAGTTTGTCTTTGTTTCAATAGCTGTATTGCGACTCCTTAATGCCACGCATTGGAAAGATGCAGACCCCCCTCAATTTCAAGCTTGGCTGGGTCGCTTGATGGCAATCTTCCATCTGGAAGAAACTCTATATAAGTGCAGTATTGTGCTAATACGTATGAAAACGCTCTTGTGTTATATTTCAAATGTATCTTAAGGTTTATGAAATGTAAATTACTTTTCTATTGATCTACTCCCTCCAAATAAATAAATAAAAAAGAAAGGGAAATTGTGTATTAGAAGAAATGAAACTGTGCATGATAACTATTTTATAGGTGCGAGTGACTGACATGATACGTATAGAATCATGGGAGGATGGGGATTTAAAGGGGATTTAAAGGAGGAAAGGATACGGTATTCCCTGGATTATATTTTATCTGTGGGAACAAAGCTTATTATCGATTACCGGACCATTGGTATGGCACATGTTACCTAGGCCTGGTCTTCCCAAAGATATTTCATGTGGGAAGGGGAAAAGATGGTGCGCATGAGATAGGTAGACAACTAACACGTAGAAAGAGGGAGAATTGGTCAGAAATTGTAGGTGATTTTTTTGGAGCACTGATACCAGCCGTTGGAATATCTCTGAATGCACACAAAATTAGAAAATTGTCTACAGTAGTGGATCACTTATCGACAAGCACTGCTGGAGGGTTCTTACTGGTAAATACCGAAATGGTTGCCATGAGAGCCATGATTATGCAGAATAGACTTGCCCTTGATACTATTTTGGCCAATGAGGGAGGAGTCTGTGGAATGCTGAAGGTGCAACATTGCTGTACTTATATTTGTGACGAAAGTCAAGATTTGAAGACATATATTAAGAATATAACTGACTTGCACGAGGAGATTGTTCCATTGGAGGTTGAAAGTGTTTGGGAGAAGATTGGAAAAGGGTTTTCTACTATTAAGAACTTTTTAATAAAACTAGGTAGTTCATTTATTGGTAAGATTCTAATTCCAGTAACCTGTGTGATATTTTTAGTATTAATTCTGAGACTAGGATGTTTATGTGGCAAAAGAAGAAAATTACAAAATCACATAAAAAGAGAAGATACTAAGAAAAGAGAGAAAGAAAGAAAGGAAAGAGAAATGGAAGATATAGAACTAGACGAATGGAAAGAGAATGTGTATAAGAAAACAAGAGAGGAGGAAACAGGGGAAACAATCATGTGACATAACAAGACTTAAGAGAACTGAATACATTTCCATGAAAAAGTTTAGCATAATTTAAGGGAATTTGTGGTGATATTAAAAATCACCAAAAGGGGAGATTGATGGAGCAGGTAGAGCAAAATGTTGTATACCTTCTCTATTTTGCATGAAAATACTAATGATGTAATCCATTTATATATTAATTTGAATTAACTGTGTGCTGTGATTTATTAATAAACAACGTGCATTTTTTATAAACACAAATTACACGCGGGACTCATTGCTATTTGCAAGGCAGAATAACTTTAATAACTAATTGTCGTACGCCTATTAACAATAGAAGGTGTGGTGATAGAAAAGTGCATGATTTAAGTTGCTTTGGTGACGTTTGCGTTCCTGTTAGGGCCGAATGGTGAGTATTATTGCTTTAAATGTCGCTATAAGCTAGGAAAATACTAATATATAAAGGGATTAGTGTGGGTTTAACATAAGAATCTTCATTTCCGCATATTAATTACTCTTTTGTGTTTGTTTTGCTTAAGTTGGCATTCGGGCCTACCAAGCCATGACATTCAAAATGGAGTTCGGAAGTGGCCACCGTCTTGTGAGCGCAATGTCTACTGCGCAGACTCGGATGGCTCCGAAGATCTCCAGGCAACCTCAATTCAGAGCACAGTGTTCCTGGTCAAGGATAGGAACGTGGAGGACTGCCAGATTTCAGTCAGTGAAAATTACCCAGAGAAACAATAGTGACCTATAATGAAGAATCAACATTGTTGCATGAGAATGACATAAACTGAGGATATGACCAAGCTAAATCTCTGAGAACCCAAGACTCTGAGAAAATTGGATCGTATAACAATTTTTGCAAGATTGGACAATCACATTTCTTCCCAGTTCAATAAATGTTTCATGTTATCCAGAATTTTATTATACAAAGGGTAGTAGAATAGGAAGGGGTTAGATGTTAGCTGTATGTCGTTCGAGAGGGCCACCTTAGAAAAATCGTGTCCGGAGGCTGTCCAGAACTTGCGTGATCGAGTCGCTGGCACGATTGCTTGCAGGGCTCGACAAATCCACTCGCCCGCTCGCATTTGCGAGGGAGAATTGATGAGGACGAGCTATTTTTAGGTCCTACTCGCCCTTTCTGGAGAGTAGGAAGACAAACTAACTTTTGTCCTCTGTCTTTGAAAACGGAGCAAAAGTGACAAGATAACAAGATTTAAAGGCGTTTTCATTGCTCACAGAGGGAATGAGCAATAAAGATGCCTTTAAATCTTGTTATCTTGTCACTTTTGCTCCGTTTTCAGAGACGGAGGTCAAGTAAGTTGCAGTGAGGTCGAGGGGACTTTCCAAGGGACTAGACCTGCAGGACTAGTACAATTTTTCGTATTTTTCGAGCCCTGGCTTGGTCCTTTGGATATCTTTGGGACTGTGCCGTGCTGAGCGAGAGAACTTTTTGGACTTATTGAGTCTTGGCCTGCTTTCGATTTGGGACGATTAAGAAAAAGGATTTGGGTTATGCAGAGCCAATTGATTTAGAAAAGACCCCCGATAGCAAGAATAGGTAAATATAAAATGTCATGCAAACTTGTGTTGATTGATTAAAATTCAAACTTGATTGACCGAAATGCTAATTATATAATAGCAAGCAAGAAATTAGATAAACTAAACTTTGATTAACAGAAAATGAGTTTGTGGTTCTTCAAGTAGGTCACTAAAAAGGATTCTGAGGCTTTTATGTGTTTTAGCTGGTTCTAAATCACCATCAACCAGTCCAACTAATTGGTCCCTCGACCAAGTGGTGGAGTGCCTTGATGTTAAGGTTAGGATCCTATAGGTACCTCCCCCCTACCACATGTCCAGCAGATGCATCGTCCTCCTGCGTGTGGATTCAGAGTGAGAACGTGTAAGTGTTGGTGTTATGGGCCCCACAAATGAATGCGTGTGTGAATAAATAAGTGCGGTTGACGGATCTGTGATGCAGGGAGAATATGTAAATTTGCCCCCCCCCCCTTTTGACCTCCGTGGGGCTCCTAGATACTCACCTTGGGTGGTTCCTTGGGTCCCCGGCACTTCTACGTCCTCTGAGAATTGTCTTGACTCGAGTCATGGTTCGCATACCACTATTTTAGTATATGGTTTGGTCACCCCCCTGGGGACCACTGTGTATTCTGTGCTACTTACGTGTTTCTATTGCAAAGTTTTGTTTGCATTGTGTATATATCCGGGTAGGAGATATATGTATTTGTTAGTGAGTATCTAATAATAAATATATATTTTTATAAATACCTGTGGTTCTTTTTCATTTAATCTATACCTATAAGATTATGGTCTGGTAAAACAAGCTGCTTTACACCCCTTTTGGACTAAGCATGAAGGCTGCTCTCCACAGCTTAGAGAGCTTTCTAAGGTTATCCAAGACCACTAAAATCACCATAATGGTTGCCTGGATCAGTGCAAGGTGTTCACTTACATAAGTGTACATCATTTACTGAGCCAGCCTCTCACACAGAGTTTATGCACTATCTGCCTGCCGAATTTGCGCCAACATTAACCTATCTAAAATAAACAGAACAAATAGCTAGAGTATACAATTTTCGACCAAGTCTTAATATTGAGTGAGGCACAAGCAGGAGTGTGCATCCAACTTGGTATTATGGGAACAGGCTGGGCAGGAATTAAACTTCCGCCACTCAATTCAAATAACGAGAAATAACATTATATTCTCAATTCTACCGCGTCCCAGGACTTACTGTATGAGATTGATCGCACCATCGCCCTATACACCACCTTACTAATCACCAAAAACCTTCCACTCTCACTCATGTGACAGCCTCTTCCCTCAAACTCCACTTCTCACCCAGAGACAAAAGGGGATGAAGAATACACAACATCCTGTTTTTTCTGTCTGTTTCCCATAAAGGGCACCACAATATCTAGCTAGTCCATGTCCCTCTTAGTGTACTGCTTTATCCTAGTGGCAGGGCTCCCCTTGAAGATCCACACCAGTTCCATTCCATTAACGAGAGTATGAGTGTGCTGATATGACTTGCTTTGGGAATATACTGTTATTTCAATAAAGGTACCTCAATGTATGTCGTATGTTTGGGCTCAGGTGTGTGCATTTATTTCTTGAAGTATGGAGAACTTTCCACTGTCACCAATGATGGTTTACATTGGAATATTTAATATCCCCACAAAGAAACCGCATTTGGATGCGAATGAGTGATAAGAATTGTTCTGTACTAAGGATTTACCTTCTGAGCGTTCCAAGTGTTGTCTTCACAATGAATCAAAAATTAGCTAGCATTCGCGCCAAGAATTTTCAATTCTATTAAGGACACGGAGGCGAGGATTATGCTATCTCCTTCTTTACTGCATAAATCACAGCAGCCAGTAAAACATACAATTTAGTAAACACACTACATTGTCCATGGTGCTTTGCATCAGCCATGCCTCCTTAGCCCTCCATAAGAGCCCTGGTTACTGTCCCATCATCCTCTTTCTTTGCTCGAACTGTGTAAAAGTCCACTAAATCGATAATATTCACGAACATCCTCCAACATGGAAGTTAACAGGAAGCCAAATTCCAACAAAAGGCTTCAACTTGAAGACATCTCTTATTCAGACTTCTTGTCTGCGCCTAGGAAGAACAAACATGAACAACCCATAATTTCTGCGTATTACTATAATTCAATACAATATCAACGGGTGGGTAAGCATGAACAATCATATTGTAACATAGCTGGGTGGGATAATCCTCGCCTCCGTGTCCTTAATAGAATTGAAAATTCTTGGCGCGAATGCTAGCTAATTTTTGATTGTATTACAGGACCGGGGGCTTCGGATTATGCTAGTTTTAACGCTTATTAAAAACAACAGATGTTATATCTCCCACCGGCTTATAATAAAATTGTTTGAAAGTTGATTCAGACGACCAATCAGCCTGTCCAGGCTGAAGAGTACCGCTTCCTGGTGGAAGGCGCCCAAGCTTGCTTGATGAAAGCTGAAGCTGCCTCCGAAAACCCCGGCATTTCCCACTGTTGCCGGAAAGTCACCATGCCATCAGCGACAACCGCTCCGATAGGATCAGTGGATGCTGCTCCCCGTGAGGACCCAGGAGAAGAGACTCATACCATGGGATCATCATGGGAAGATCGCAGCTCATTTCCAAAAATATCGGGAACCATGGCTGCGATCTCCATTGTGGTGTCACTAAAATCACTTCTGCCTGTTGTCTGAGAATGTGTGATGTCACACTCGGGATGAGAAGGAAAGGTGGGAATGCATAATTCACTGACCCCGACCATTCCTGAAGGAATGCATCTGTTGCTTTCGCTGCTGGGTCCGGCCTCCAACTGAAGAAGTTGGGAATTTGTCGGTGCAGCCTGGAGGCAAACAGATCCGTCTGACACAGACCCCAAATGTTCTGCAGCCATTGGAAAATGCTCGGAAGTAATTTAAAATCACTGTAATCCCTGAGATGTCTGGAATTCCAGTCCGCTATGAGGTTGGACTGGCCTGGGATGTATTCCGCTATCACCGTTATCTGACGGTTCAGGCAATAATGCCAGAAATCCTTGGCAATCTCCACCAACAGGGACGATCTTGTTCCTCCCAACTTGTTTATGTATCTCACTGCCGAAATATTGTCCATCCGTAGAAGGATGCAGCAGGAGGTCTGTTTGGGGGACAGAGTTCGAATCGCAAAGGAGCCTACTAGGAGTTCCAGACAATTTATGTGTTGCGATAGCTCCTGGGGGGACCACCTTCCCCCTGTGGAAATATCGCCGCAGCGTGCCCCCCAACCTCAACGACTGGCATCGGACTCGATAACAACCTCGGGTAGGGAGTCGAAAATGGCTCTTCCATTCCATGCTTCCACGTGGCCCAGCCACCATCGCATCTCGTCCCTCACTTCCTGTGACAGGGGGACCAGGTCTGTGTAGGCCAGACCCCTCTGGTGGTGTTGGATCTTGAGCCTCTGTAATGCTCTGTAATGTAGTGGTCCCGGAAAAATTGCCTGAATGGACGATGCCAATAAACCCACAACTCTGGCAATAACCCTAAGAGAAACTACCTGCTTGCTGAGAAGTGCCACTATTTCTTTCTTCAGGTCCTGGAGCTTCGCTTTGGGAAGGTGCAATTGGCCCTTCTGGGAATCTATCACAAACCCCAGAAACTATGTCGTCTGCGACGGGATCAGAGCCGATTTGGCATGGTTGATTACAAACCCCAGACACTGCAAGAGAGAGATCGTCATCTGGAGGTGATGTGAATTCCGGACTGTGAGCCATGATTAGGATGTCGTACAGGTAGATAATCATGCGCACCCCTTGCTCCCGCAAAAGTGCGACCACCGGCTTTATCACCTTGGTGAAGCACCAAGGAGCCGAGGAAAGCCCGAAAAGAAGGGCCAAATACTCGTTCCACCGACCTTTCCATTGAAATTGCAGGAAACGGCGGTGTGGAGGAAAAATGGGAATGGACAGGTAAGCATCCTTGAGATCTAGTCCGACCAGCTAATCCCCTTGTTTTAACAGGTCCGCCAAAAGGTGGATCCCTTCCATTTTTAAGTGTTTGTAAACGAGGTAGTGGTTGAATTCCCTCATATTCAGGACCAGTCTGTGGCCACCACCCTTCTTCTGGACCAGAAAAATATTGCTGCAAAAACCGTGAGGCTTGTTGTTGCATAAAGCTATTGCGTGTTTTTGCAGCAATTCTTCTATTTCGTTGTCTATAAAAGTGCATTCTTGTTGGGAAAAATGGAGAGGATTCGGGCATGTGCCCTGACTGGGTGGTTCGTAAAATTCCAGTTGGAACCCTTGAACCGTCTGAATTACCCGCGCATCCTGGGTAAGGTTGCGCCAATTATGTAAGAAAAACTGAGTGCGACCCCCTAACGGTAAAAGGGGCAAATCTGTCACACTCACCTGCGGAACTCTGTGCTTGAAAGCCTACTCTGTTGCCACCTCCGTTGGACCAGCGCTTGTTGAATCGACGACGAGTGGGGTAAAAGGTTCCCCCTCTGGTAGAGTCCCATTCACCTCTTCCGTGACCGTAGTCGCCTCTGGGGTGACCTTGATTAGAGAAACGGCCTGACGAGCGTCCCCTGCCTCGTCCGGCCCTGTTGAAAAGGCCTTGCGTAAATACTCGCTTGATTCCTGATTGAGGTTTATCCAGAGATGTAAAAGTCCCCATGTACTTTGACACGTCTTTCACGAAACGGTCTCCAAATAGGTTGCCCTCAGCGAGAGGTCCGGGTTCAGCAGCTGCCAGATCGGTAAGATTGGTGTCCATACGCATAAGCAAGGACTTACGCCGTTTTGTAGAAATGGCACAGTTGATATTGCCCAGCAGGCAAATGGCCCTCTGCGTCCACCCTGCAAGAATATCCGGATCCACTGGTGTCGCTGTTTCCTTGGCCACCAAGGCCATTTCCAGTATTTTTGCGAGGGGGCCTACAACGTCAAGGAGCTTGTCCTGACACCCTCTCCAGGCACGATCTATCCCTTTTTTGGGGTCTCTGGCGAACTTCTAAACTTACATCTATTTCGGAAGTTACCGCGACTTTATCAGGTAGATCTGGTCGAGGACATTCCGACCTAAGCCGGTTCACCTCTTTAACAAACCCTTTTCGAATGTTCTCATGCAAGTACTCAATGACCTTGGGCGCTGGAGCCCAGTCAGAAGATCTGGGATGTACTATTTCACTAAGATTGAAGGTGAAAGGAGTATTGGCTGGAGTCTCCGGAGTGGAAGAAGCCACTTTCTTGGCCTTCTTCTTGGGAGGGGTCTCATCGTCTGTTGTGGTAGCATCGGTATCGGTGGTCGTGGTATCGGTGTCCACATAGACCCTCTGCTTACTCTTTGCTTTGCCTCCCGTGGAGTACTCATGATCGCCAGCAGGTGGTGGGGGGACTGAATCCAGGGCCCTAGCATGCGGCCATCAACTCACTTTGACTGCTTCAGTAGCCTGACGCACATTACGCTTGTCTTTATTAAAACCATGACGCTTGGCAAAACTTTCAAGCTGCTTGGTTTAAGAGCAGCTGCCAATGCTTGTTGCACAGTATTGGGTACTGTGGTCTCCAAAGCCCTGTTCACCGAGGATTGGACGGAGGCGTCCAGAGCCTCCACTATATTATCCTCAAGGACAGTCTCCTGCTGTCCCTCATAAGAGACATCCTCATCATCCTCATAGCGCACCCACTCATCCATGATAATAATACAGTGGGGCAGAGTAATCAATGTCACAGAAAACTGCCAACTGACATATATATATATATATATATATATCAGGAAACAGGTGTGCCCATGCACAGAATCGCACTCAGACCAGCGTCGGTTCGAGGAAAACCTTTATTCGGGACAGACTGCGAAGGCAACCAGGAGTCAATGTTGGGGTGTGGCGCTTGGCTCCACGACGCGTTTCGGGCTCTTCCCTTCTTCTTGGTGGAGCGCCATATTGCAGCTATGTGCCTCTGCATACTTGAGTCAAATACGCCCTCCAATGGGCCAATTAGATAAGTCGACTCACCCAGATGAATTCTGGGAATTGCAGTGCGCATTAGTTTAATGCCTCCATAATATTGCTGCTAAAATTATCCCATTTAGCCCTGGATGGGCCTCACCAGCGCACCGCAGTCCGTGATCCATCCATCACGCTGCCTCCAAGGACTCCGACAATCCCGAGCCCCTGGCCCGCTTCAATCATTTGGTGGTGCGGCTTCTCGCGGCTGGGCGGCCGCGTATAAACATCAGGAAACAGGTGTGCCCATGCACAGAATCGCACTCAGACCAGCGTCGGTTCGAGGAAAACCTTTATTCGGGACAGACTGCGAAGGCAACCAGGAGTCAATGTTGGGGTGTGGCGCTTGGCTCCACGACGCGTTTCGGGCTCTTCCCTTCTTCTTGGTGGAGCGCCATATTGCAGCTATGTGCCTCTGCATACTTGAGTCAAATACGCCCTCCAATGGGCCAATTAGATAAGTCGACTCACCCAGATGAATTCTGGGAATTGCAGTGCGCATTAGTTTAATGCCTCCATAATATTGCTGCTAAAATTATCCCATTTAGCCCTGGATGGGCCTCACCAGCGCACCGCAGTCCGTGATCCATCCATCACGCTGCCTCCAAGGACTCCGACAATCCCGAGCCCCTGGCCCGCTTCAATCATTTGGTGGTGCGGCTTCTCGCGGCTGGGCGGCCGCGTATAAACATCAGGAAACAGGTGTGCCCATGCACAGAATCGCACTCAGACCAGCGTCGGTTCGAGGAAAACCTTTATTCGGGACAGACTGCGAAGGCAACCAGGAGTCAATGTTGGGGTGTGGCGCTTGGCTCCACGACGCGTTTCGGGCTCTTCCCTTCTTCTTGGTGGAGCGCCATATTGCAGCTATGTGCCTCTGCATACTTGAGTCAAATACGCCCTCCAATGGGCCAATTAGATAAGTCGACTCACCCAGATGAATTCTGGGAATTGCAGTGCGCATTAGTTTAATGCCTCCATAATATTGCTGCTAAAATTATCCCATTTAGCCCTGGATGGGCCTCACCAGCGCACCGCAGTCCGTGATCCATCCATCACGCTGCCTCCAAGGACTCCGACAATCCCGAGCCCCTGGCCCGCTTCAATCATTTGGTGGTGCGGCTTCTCGCGGCTGGGCGGCCGCGTATAAACATCAGGAAACAGGTGTGCCCATGCACAGAATCGCACTCAGACCAGCGTCGGTTCGAGGAAAACCTTTATTCGGGACAGACTGCGAAGGCAACCAGGAGTCAATGTTGGGGTGTGGCGCTTGGCTCCACGACGCGTTTCGGGCTCTTCCCTTCTTCTTGGTGGAGCGCCATATTGCAGCTATGTGCCTCTGCATACTTGAGTCAAATACGCCCTCCAATGGGCCAATTAGATAAGTCGACTCACCCAGATGAATTCTGGGAATTGCAGTGCGCATTAGTTTAATGCCTCCATAATATTGCTGCTAAAATTATCCCATTTAGCCCTGGATGGGCCTCACCAGCGCACCGCAGTCCGTGATCCATCCATCACGCTGCCTCCAAGGACTCCGACAATCCCGAGCCCCTGGCCCGCTTCAATCATTTGGTGGTGCGGCTTCTCGCGGCTGGGCGGCCGCGTATAAACATCAGGAAACAGGTGTGCCCATGCACAGAATCGCACTCAGACCAGCGTCGGTTCGAGGAAAACCTTTATTCGGGACAGACTGCGAAGGCAACCAGGAGTCAATGTTGGGGTGTGGCGCTTGGCTCCACGACGCGTTTCGGGCTCTTCCCTTCTTCTTGGTGGAGCGCCATATTGCAGCTATGTGCCTCTGCATACTTGAGTCAAATACGCCCTCCAATGGGCCAATTAGATAAGTCGACTCACCCAGATGAATTCTGGGAATTGCAGTGCGCATTAGTTTAATGCCTCCATAATATTGCTGCTAAAATTATCCCATTTAGCCCTGGATGGGCCTCACCAGCGCACCGCAGTCCGTGATCCATCCATCACGCTGCCTCCAAGGACTCCGACAATCCCGAGCCCCTGGCCCGCTTCAATCATTTGGTGGTGCGGCTTCTCGCGGCTGGGCGGCCGCGTATAAACATCAGGAAACAGGTGTGCCCATGCACAGAATCGCACTCAGACCAGCGTCGGTTCGAGGAAAACCTTTATTCGGGACAGACTGCGAAGGCAACCAGGAGTCAATGTTGGGGTGTGGCGCTTGGCTCCACGACGCGTTTCGGGCTCTTCCCTTCTTCTTGGTGGAGCGCCATATTGCAGCTATGTGCCTCTGCATACTTGAGTCAAATACGCCCTCCAATGGGCCAATTAGATAAGTCGACTCACCCAGATGAATTCTGGGAATTGCAGTGCGCATTAGTTTAATGCCTCCATAATATTGCTGCTAAAATTATCCCATTTAGCCCTGGATGGGCCTCACCAGCGCACCGCAGTCCGTGATCCATCCATCACGCTGCCTCCAAGGACTCCGACAATCCCGAGCCCCTGGCCCGCTTCAATCATTTGGTGGTGCGGCTTCTCGCGGCTGGGCGGCCGCGTATAAACATCAGGAAACAGGTGTGCCCATGCACAGAATCGCACTCAGACCAGCGTCGGTTCGAGGAAAACCTTTATTCGGGACAGACTGCGGATAATTTTAGCAGCAATATTATGGAGGCATTAAACTAATGCGCACTGCAATTCCCAGAATTCATCTGGGTGAGTCGACTTATCTAATTGGCCCATTGGAGGGCGTATTTGACTCAAGTATGCAGTGGCACATAGCTGCAATATGGCGCTCCACCAAGAAGAAGGGAAGAGCCCGAAACGCGTCGTGGAGCCAAGCGCCACACCCCAACATTGACTCCTGGTTGCCTTCGCAGTCTGTCCCGAATAAAGGTTTTCCTCGAACCGACGCTGGTCTGAGTGCGATTCTGTGCATGGGCACACCTGTTTCCTGATGTTTATACGCGGCCGCCCAGCCGCGAGAAGCCGCACCACCAAATGATTGAAGCGGGCCAGGGGCTCGGGATTGTCGGAGTCCTTGGAGGCAGCGTGATGGATGGATCACGGACTGCGGTGCGCTGGTGAGGCCCATCCAGGGCTAAATGGGATAATTTTAGCAGCAATATTATGGAGGCATTAAACTAATGCGCACTGCAATTCCCAGAATTCATCTGGGTGAGTCGACTTATCTAATTGGCCCATTGGAGGGCGTATTTGACTCAAGTATGCAGAGGCACATAGCTGCAATATGGCGCTCCACCAAGAAGAAGGGAAGAGCCCGAAACGCGTCGTGGAGCCAAGCGCCACACCCCAACATTGACTCCTGGTTGCCTTCGCAGTCTGTCCCGAATAAAGGTTTTCCTCGAACCGACGCTGGTCTGAGTGCGATTCTGTGCATGGGCACACCTGTTTCCTGATGTTTATACGCGGCCGCCCAGCCGCGAGAAGCCGCACCACCAAATGATTGAAGCGGGCCAGGGGCTCGGGATTGTCGGAGTCCTTGGAGGCAGCGTGATGGATGGATCACGGACTGCGGTGCGCTGGTGAGGCCCATCCAGGGCTAAATGGGATAATTTTAGCAGCAATATTATGGAGGCATTAAACTAATGCGCACTGCAATTCCCAGAATTCATCTGGGTGAGTCGACTTATCTAATTGGCCCATTGGAGGGCGTATTTGACTCAAGTATGCAGAGGCACATAGCTGCAATATGGCGCTCCACCAAGAAGAAGGGAAGAGCCCGAAACGCGTCGTGGAGCCAAGCGCCACACCCCAACATTGACTCCTGGTTGCCTTCGCAGTCTGTCCCGAATAAAGGTTTTCCTCGAACCGACGCTGGTCTGAGTGCGATTCTGTGCATGGGCACACCTGTTTCCTGATGTTTATACGCGGCCGCCCAGCCGCGAGAAGCCGCACCACCAAATGATTGAAGCGGGCCAGGGGCTCGGGATTGTCGGAGTCCTTGGAGGCAGCGTGATGGATGGATCACGGACTGCGGTGCGCTGGTGAGGCCCATCCAGGGCTAAATGGGATAATTTTAGCAGCAATATTATGGAGGCATTAAACTAATGCGCACTGCAATTCCCAGAATTCATCTGGGTGAGTCGACTTATCTAATTGGCCCATTGGAGGGCGTATTTGACTCAAGTATGCAGAGGCACATAGCTGCAATATGGCGCTCCACCAAGAAGAAGGGAAGAGCCCGAAACGCGTCGTGGAGCCAAGCGCCACACCCCAACATTGACTCCTGGTTGCCTTCGCAGTCTGTCCCGAATAAAGGTTTTCCTCGAACCGACGCTGGTCTGAGTGCAATTCTGTGCATGGGCACACCTGTTTCCTGATGTTTATACGCGGCCGCCCAGCCGCGAGAAGCCGCACCACCAAATGATTGAAGCGGGCCAGGGGCTCGGGATTGTCGGAGTCCTTGGAGGCAGCGTGATGGATGGATCACGGACTGCGGTGCGCTGGTGAGGCCCATCCAGGGCTAAATGGGATAATTTTAGCAGCAATATTATGGAGGCATTAAACTAATGCGCACTGCAATTCCCAGAATTCATCTGGGTGAGTCGACTTATCTAATTGGCCCATTGGAGGGCGTATTTGACTCAAGTATGCAGAGGCACATAGCTGCAATATGGCGCTCCACCAAGAAGAAGGGAAGAGCCCGAAACGCGCCGTGGAGCCAAGCGCCACACCCCAACATTGACTCCTGGTTGCCTTCGCAGTCTGTCCCGAATAAAGGTTTTCCTCGAACCGACGCTGGTCTGAGTGCGATTCTGTGCATGGGCACACCTGTTTCCTGATGTTTATACGCGGCCGCCCAGCCGCGAGAAGCCGCACCACCAAATGATTGAAGCGGGCCAGGGGCTCGGGATTGTCGGAGTCCTTGGAGGCAGCGTGATGGATGGATCACGGACTGCGGTGCGCTGGTGAGGCCCATCCAGGGCTAAATGGGATAATTTTAGCAGCAATATTATGGAGGCATTAAACTAATGCGCCCTGCAATTCCCAGAATTCATCTGGGTGAGTCGACTTATCTAATTGGCCCATTGGAGGGCGTATTTGACTCAAGTATGCAGAGGCACATAGCTGCAATATGGCGCTCCACCAAGAAGAAGGGAAGAGCCCGAAACGCGTCGTGGAGCCAAGCGCCACACCCCAACATTGACTCCTGGTTGCCTTCGCAGTCTGTCCCGAATAAAGGTTTTCCTCGAACCGACGCTGGTCTGAGTGCGATTCTGTGCATGGGCACACCTGTTTCCTGATATATATATATATATATATATATATATATATATATATTCACTGAAAAAACCATAGGTTTCACACATGTTATAGTTAGCTGGACATTTTACTGATAAAAAACCAATGAAATTCCCCCGTTATAGTTACTGTAGGCAACTATAACTCACGCGACCGCAATCCTCTGCTGATGCTAATACTGTATTTAGACACTTATTTGCCCATATCTTCTTCCATTAAATTTTAGCTATACATATATTACAAATATTTTTTTTTCATAAAGACACATATGTCATCAGCAGAGGATTACGGTCGCGTGAGTTATAGTTGCCTACAGTAACTATAACGGGGGAATTTCATTGGTTTTTTATCAGTAAAATGTCCAGCTAACTATAACATGTGTGAAACCTATGGTTTTTTCAGTGAATTAGCAAGGTTTTTTAAATGCTATTTCCTAACTATAACGTGTGTGAAACCTATGGTTTTTTCAGTGAATTTGTACGGTTTTTTAAATGCTAAGTTACTTTACGCCATTTGTGGCGTGCGCGCCCACTTAACGCAGTTCGTTCCGTGCACGGTTTTTATCAACTTTAATAAGCCCTGTACATTTGGTGGCCTTCGGCCACCAAAAGCACAGGGGGTGAGGTCAATGTGGATAGTGTTTTTTTTATTTTTATTTTATAATTTCATGTTGCCAAAATTACGTTTTTTTTCTCTATTAATAAGCCCTGCACATTTGGTGGCCTGCGGCCACCAAAAGCACAGGGGGTGGGGTAAGTGTGGATAGTGTTTTTTTTATTTTTATTTTTTTACCGTAAGCGTACGGTAAGCGTACGGTAAGCGTACGGTAAGCGTACCCCGCGAAATTGCCGAAAAAAAAATAAAACCGTTTTTGCTCTTGGGGGATGTTTGGGGACTCCCTCAACATGACTATGTGGGAGGGAGTTGTCAAAACAGCCCCGTAACATGTTTTTGGCCATCATGTTTGATAAACAACACTCAGTGCGAGAGACAAAATGGCGGACGCCGCTTCCTGGTTTCGGCCGATTCGAATGTTTACTAAGATCTAAGAGCCAATCAGAATCGCGCTCGCGCACGCCACCGTAAGCTTACGGTAAGCGTACGGTAAGCGTACGGTAAGCGTACCGTAAGCGGGCTCAGATATATATATTGATTTAAAGGCTATTTTCTCAGAATCTACTGAACAGATTTACACCAAACCTACAAAAGGCACTTCCTTGACCTAGGGACTACCTCTCTGCCAAATTTCTAGTAATTCTGTTCAGCCGTTCGGGCTGTAGCTCGTTCTAAAGGTCCTATGGAAAAATGCATGGGAAAAACACGTTTTGGGACCCCCCTTTTATCTCAGCCCCCGCTTGACGAATCCCCCCGAGACTTTCAGGGTAGGAGCGGAGCGTAGCGCCCCACCTATTTTGAGAAATTCGCGAGGATTCGTCGACCGGCGCCAAAGTTATTCAAAATAGAATGTTGAGGTTTTCCTATGGAAACGTGGTCCTAACTATAACTACCTACTGGCGACCGCCAGTAGGTAATATATGTATATATATATATATATATATATATATATATATATATATATATATATATATATATATATATTATATATGTTGGAGGAGTAAAAAGGGGGGGCAGCCCACTTGCACACAAAAAGTTATTTCTTAGTACCAAGCCCCCTCAGCAAAAGCTGTATTCAAATATTTCAGCCTAAAATAGGCGTAAGAGCCAAAATGAAGAGGTATTAGGAGCGTGTGCACACTCCTGCAGGGAGACTATTATTGCAGCCAGTCAGGCGTCCTTCCTTCTACCCGTTTTCTCAAAAATGCAGCAGAAAACGAAAAAAACGGGCCGATCCCGGCGTGTGCAGCCCAACGCAAGCCCAAAACCAGCCCAAAACCAGCCCATTGGGATCGCGTGAGCTGCACACGTCGGACAGAAACCACCCGGCTCCTGCGGTGTATACGGGCGATTAGGGAAGCCCAAACACCGTCGCCAGAAGCGCTTCGACCAGACCGGACTTTTTTTGCCGCCCAGCGGCGTGGTACTCTCACGTCGAGAAGCACGCAACAAATCCCTCAATCAGCAGTGCTGGCACTCGGAGCAGAGCTCCCTCTCATGGCGCGAACGCGCCCTCTACAATGCTGGACAAAGACTTAAAACTGCAAATAAACCCCTCAATAAACAACGGCAAGTAATCATGCAAATCGATGTTATTGCTCTAAGCGCCGCGCGCTCTGTCAATCCTGGCATATAACCACTTAATAAATGTTTAAAAGGTAACGTGAGGGGTACTTATCTCTTGCTGTGAGCAGCAAAGAAAGAGGATTATGGGACAGTAACCAGGGCTCTTATGGAGGGCTAAGGAGGCATGGCTGATGCAAAGCACCATGGACAATGTAGTTTGTTTACTAAATTGTATGTTTTACTGGCTGCTGTGATTTATGCAGTAACGAAGGAGATAGCATAATCCGAAGCCTCCGGTCCTGTAATAGAATCTGCAACCTGCAACAACTAAAGAAGTAGGGTTGCTAACTTGCAGAGAGAGGGTCGACTATAACTACCCAAATCTATTTCTTTTACAAGCTGAGATTATATTTTCTATAAAGAAGGGAATATAACCAACCATCACCATTTCCTTAGATCTACTGGGAATAGCTACCCCGCAGTCTGATGATGACTATATTAAATCGAACATATATTGATTGTAGGTCATACATGCAACCTTTTATCTTTACGAGTGTTTGGCTACAGAAAGAGTCCTCAGCCGTTGAGGCCACTGGGTTTGTACTCCTTAAGTTAGGGAATGTGGAAATATAGCTCAAGTGTCTAAATCTTCCTTCTATATTTCCAAATATTGGGTTTAAATGGTACAAAAATACAAAAACTTAATTTTACAAAGCTCAACAACCAGAACCGAGTGTGAAAGAGAAGTCTCCTAACTTTTGAAAGCCCTGACCAACTCTTCTAGTTTACCTGTGAGTTAACACAACCCAGGGTCTTACTGGTGGGCTGCTTTTACGGCTCATGATCCACATAGAGATCAACTGTTCGAAATTCGTAACTATTGATGCTTTTCACTGTTTAAAAAGCATGAATGAAAAGCACACCCCTGGCCTGCCACCAATAAAAATGCCACCGTGATGACGTTTCTTGCATGATCAGGTGTGGTCCGCCCTACTCTTACTGTGCGTGGGCCTGAAGGTATTTGCACTGGATGAGGCATGTCACACCGTACACACAGTAGCAGCAGCCTTTCACCGACCGTCTCCATCCCCACCCAACAGACAAAGCATGAATCACTTGATGGGAAAGTCGTCACCTTTCGTGCAGGTATTATTCCACAAGGCATTCAGTGAGAAGATGGGCCCGTTAACCGGTTGTGCACTTTGTTCCAGATTTAACCTAGCTGGCCAGGCTCCAGGGGGCGGTGGCCCTGCCAGGCGACGCAGGTCGCTCACATTCCTCCCACACGTGACGTTTCCAAACTGCGCGGGGGATACTCGAGGAGGTGACTCACCTTCCGAGGTTCTTATGCACGAACAACTAGGACCCGCCCTGCTTGTCTAGACAGGCTGAGAGAGGAACGCCTGACATCGCCTCACTTACCACTAGCCAATCAGCGGCCGAGCAAACGGAAGTTTCACGGCCCCTCGCGGCGTATTCTGTGCTAGTTTATGGGAACACAGAGAGGACCAGGCCGTGCCTTTCCAGCGCGTCGCTACTAAGGGAAACACCAGTTCCACGCTTTAGGCTTAACAGGACGTAGTGGAGCAATACGCGTCATTTTTCGAGAACTATTGCGGTTAGGGCCTTAGGCTGTAAAGTAGCTGCATGCCTGTATATTCACCTCGCAGTGCTTTACGTGACAGGCATTAGATTATTGCGCTTTATTCATACGTATGTTGGACAGTAATAGTGCCTGTTTGCGAGGAAAATATATTTCGAAAGTGGGTGAAAGAGAAAATTAGCAAGACCGCAAAAATAGCGACTGCAGCCAATATTAGTGGTCATAATAGGCCTGAGACCGAAAACAGGCCTGGGTACCAAAATAAAAGTTACCTATTTACCCATTAGCGAATCAGATGGTTGAAAAAAAGTGACAAACTTTGGAAAATCGAGTTGGTTTTGACCTTGTGTAAAGACAAGCTTTATAGGTATTTTGCAAAGTATAGGGGCCAGCATGCGTTTGTGCTTGCTATAGACAATGTATGTGGTAATATCAGCTAAAACAATAGTTAAAACTGTCCAGCCAGACCATCTACCACTTTGCCCCACCGACAAAAATAAGCAGTCACCTAAAGCTGTATTTTCAGCACTGTGCATACTTCGAACGTGCACTGTAGCACCCAACAACACTTTTCGATAATGTTCAGCACACGCAGACATGTAATAGCGCACGCTGGGTAGAGCTTATATAGCACATAGCTCAGAAATACCATGTAGCTGGATGGCACGCAGCTCCCAAGAGCATTGTAAGTAGTTTAAAACATATGCAAGCATCAACCCACATAGCGCAGATATACTATACAGCTGGCTGCAATGTGGCCCTGAAGAGCACTTTTCAATAGCATGGAACACACACAACCGTCCAACACAACACATTAAATAGAAAATTTTGCTTACATCTGACTAAGCACAGACATGGCATTTGGGCCGTGGGACATATTTTCAATAGAATGCAGTATATAACATAAATAACGTCACATAACATGTAATTGCTGCGCAGATAGTAGTGTAGCTCTATCTATAACTTGGTCATCAGAATGTGCTACAACAAAGACAACGATGGTGGGCTGGTAACCAGGCGAGAGGGCCAACCCATCTTCACTTTTGAGAGGCTCAGAAGCGCACCATTTAATTTATGAGGCAGGCCGCCTAGCCGAAGGACTGATATGAGGCAACTGGTGCACCCATGCTGCAGCTGCGCGCTACAACTACTGCGCTGATGGCCCGAACTCTACGCCACTCTACTCTATGCCACTGCACTCTACTCCACTGCAGTCTACTCTGCACCACTCCGCACCACTCTAATCTGCGTCTAATCTGCATCTACACCACTGCACCAATGCACTCTGCATCAATGCAGTCTATACCACTTTACTCAAAACCAATCCACTCTATGCCAATCTACTCTGCACCACCGTACCTAATGCCACTTCAGTCTAGGCCACTTTACTCCACTCTGCAACACTCCACTGTTTGACGCTCTTCTCCACTCTGTGTCACCCTATGACACTACCTGCGCCATTCCACTCTACTCTATTACACTCTACGCACTGCAGTCTACTCTTCACCTCTCCACTCCACTCTGTTCTGCACCACTCTACACTGCACCACTCTACACCACGCCATTCTCCGCCACTTCACTGTATGCAAATTACTCAAAACCAAAGCACTCTAATGCAACTGTACTCTATGCCAGTCTACTCTTCACCACTGTACTTTATGCCACGTCATTCTAGACCACTCTTATCCACTCTACAACACTCCAATCTATGATGCTCTAATCCACTCTATGCCACTCTGCGACACTACTCCACTCTACGAAACTCTATGCTACTCCCTCTACGCCACTTCATGCCATTTTACTCCACTATATTCTACACTACACCCCATACACTCCAGTCTACTCCACTACTCTACTCTACGTTACTACACTCCATGCCACTCTATGCCACTCTACTCTACGACACTACTCCACTCTATGCCATTTCATTCTACTACACTACTCCTTTCTATGTCACTCTACTCTAGACAAATCTACTCCACTCTACATCACTCTATAACACTGTACTCCACTCTACGCAACACACTCTCTGCCACTCCACTCTGCTTTACACCACTCCACAACACTCAATGCCACTCCACTCTATGACACTCTGCTTCACTCTACAATTCTCAACTATATGACACTCTAATACACTTTACACCCTTCCAATCTATGACACTCTACTACCTCCATGACAATCCACAACACTATGCCAGTCCACCCTATGCAAATCCATGACACTCCACTCAACTCTACTCTACACCACTCCATGACTCCTCGCCACTCCATAAGAGCCCACTCTACTCCACGACACTGTGCTTTATGACACTCCGGCAGAAAAGCAACTTGCGCCTTGTCTGTCTAAATGCCGCTCCCATGCTGCAAATGGGGAAAGGTCAAATGTGAACATTAATCCTACCCAGATAATCTAATTAATCAAATCACTGGCTTAGTGATTTCTCATCAGCCAGAGCTGTCACCCCATTACCATTGGTGTACTCAAAGGGTATGTTATGCGTTTCTAAATTATCCCTACTGAATACATATAAGCAACTGATAATGAGCCCTTAAATGTCCATTCTCCTGTGAAAAACGAAATATCGAATCCAATGCTTAATTTGAGCCTGTGGTTTCCGGTGCTCAGCACCAGAACTAAATTGTCAGCACCTGCACGTATGACCGCCTGCCCCATGCAGAGCAGGTGGCTGAAATAGGGATGACCACAATAGCAGCCGGCCATTAATTCAATATACGTTAATAATGATTAATAACTGCCACACAAGCCATTCTTCAAGTTTTGGGGGCCGGGAATAGTATGAATTGTAATACCTGCAAGAGTGTGAGGGTTAGTAGTTGTCTTGGTACTGTCATTGGCAGCAACAATGGATAGTTTAAGTTGCAGTAGCCTTCTGGCAAGGGCCCTGGCACCTAATTGTTCACAAATTAAGCACTGCATGTGAACCTTAACTATACAGGGGGCAGATGAGACCAAGCAGTACAGGAAGGCATATGCCTGGAAACACACACTGTGCTGTACCCACATTTTGGGAAAAAAGGCCACCTCACACATTATAACTTCTTCATGATACTAAATAGTACCTGTAAACAAGTTCGTATTGCTTTATTCATAGAATGAATTCCTGCTGTTCGTGTCCTCTAATTACTAATCAAGGATAATTGACGCAGATGCAGAAGCCCTGTAAAAATGCTTTCCATTTGTATTTGCTGTTTGAAGTATGTGCCAATAATGCGGCTTTACTTCTCTAAGCGTTTAACTCTTTGTCGGGGGTGTAGTCGCATGGGCTCCCTCCAAGTAAGCTATCAGCCACGGAAAAACGCCTCGCCAGCCACAGGAAAACGCCTCGCAATGTATTTCCTTTTAAATTCCTTATTTCCTCACCAAAACCCTCTCTCGCAATGAAAAACATTTAAAACCTGGTGAAGATTTTTCCTTCACCAAACTACGAGCGCATCCATGAGTTTCTATGCTGTGGCCGAGCTTCACATAGGTCACAGCCAGGTTGCCTCAGGCTGGCTCTATTATAAAAAATAAAAAGAACACTATAAAGTTGTTTACTCACAGCTGCATGGCGCAGGTAGTCAGCCTGTCACATAGCCGGAAACATAGCTGCACCAGATCACACAAGTCGCACGCACGGTGCCCCCAGCATCCACTCATTCACAGAGCGGAGCTGGGTCGACTCTGCGGACTTTAGTGACAGGAGCAAATTAATTAATCGCATAAGCCGCAACCAAAGTCATTGACACTCCCCAGCACATCATGCTGCTTGCACTGTGAATTAGCACCAGGAGTTTGTTCCATGTTGAAAAATCAGCACAAATGGCACCCCATACTGCACGCCAGAGGCCACAGTTTCTCGAAGTGATTTTGCGGCTGCTCGAGTAGATTTTCTACGTGAGCAGCAGCTTTCTGACCGCAAACAGTCACTATCGCCCATGTTGAATATATCTAGCTAGGAGCCCTCCTCGACACAACATAAAGAACAAGAACCATGGTTCCTTCTGAGTTATTTACCTAAACTTTCAGATACACTTGGGGGGATCAATTAATGCATTCCCATGCAACATCAATATCACAAGAAACTCGCAGCCCCATCATCAAAAATAAGAATATGAAATGAATTTACGGCAGAGTTGCATAGGTACTAGCCACAAATATGAAATCAAGATTCCCCATTAAAAAAACTTAGCAATGACTCAGGGCACGAGTGTTGCCTGAAAGTGACAATAATACAATATAACAACTCTATCAAACGTAAATTATTGGCCGCATTACTATATGCTGTGCGGACATAGGAGTGCCTGGATTTGTGAATAACATGCTGTAAATTATTTGGAGGAACAGTCCAATAATGAAATTAAAGTTGAAGTTCCAGCCCCTGGAAAGACTTGACTCCTAACAGGCTGTTTCTTCATGAGAAAAAAAAATGGAGACACCTTGTAGCGAAGGAGTTATGACCAAATCACAAATTTCTCAAAAGCACAAAACAGGGAATTGCATGAAAATGTTCTTTAATTTTGTTAACTGGGATGAATAATAGACAGGTCCTTTTTCTTATAGCTTTTTAAAGCTCCAGGGTATGTGATTCTGTCTCCCATAGCCTAATATTGGCATCATGCGCATTATAATAACTTACAAGTCAGTTTGCCTTTTCTCAAGGAACAACTAGACAGATGAAGGCCTAGAGGGACCAAATCATCCAGAGCTGAGGTGAGCCAAGAATAAAACACTTCATAGTCCGATTAAAAACAGTAATTCATCATAAACTTTGTTGAAAGGCTAAACTCATTGACTTCATGGGGGTGTTTCCTTATGGAGGGTAGAAACGGGACAAAGGTTGCCTGTGCTAAATTTGAGGTAGTTTAAAGAAACAGTATTGCCGTATGATCTGAGCACTTATAGAAAAACATAAATAAAACAATAAGTCGATACAATGGCCAGCACTATGCGCGGGGGCTCGCCAACGTTTGTGCAAGACCAAGAGTAGCACAGGCTTCAGACAGATTTCGGTAGCTGGATGGCTAGACTTGTCTCTCCATAAGTTAAAGTGGTCATGGTTCAAAATCAATAAAAAGAAAAATAGATAAGAAATAAGTCCTCTCGCTTGTCACGAAACAAAGCAAATTGAAGTTAGAGTTAGGACTAGTACAATTAAATGAAATGCCTTTAATTTCCCTGAAAAAAATATTTTTTTAAATAGTTCTGCCTGCAAATTTTACAACCTAGGGTGGTAACCTTGAGCAGTATCATAATGGGTTGCCCTGGGACATTACTAAACCGAGCACCTGCAGCTTGTAATTGTAATTCATTGAACCCGCTATATATTGGAGTTGGTGCTTTATTTTCAGATAGTACAACTTGCAAACAGTAAGGTTGGCCTCCTTCTGTTTCTGAACTGTGCTGTCCGAAAATAAAGTACTAACTCAGCCAAATATCGGGTTAAAAGAATCAACTTTAGCTCTGCAGGCGAGGCGCATAAAACAGGCGTGCATCTGTTACCTGCACAAGTAAAGCCCATCTTGACGTGACCGCTGTATGGCAGAAGAATGCCACACGCACTTGGACACGTGTTTACCTCAGAAACAGGGGAGAGTCTGTGGCGAGTAGTGCGTGGATCAAAGGACTTCCAGTGTAGGCCCCTAATTGCTAGTCAAGTGTCTGGGGCGACTCTGCTGAACTCTAGTGACAGGAGCAAATTAATTAATAGCATAAGCAGCAACTAAAGTCATTGACACTCCCCTGACACTTATTTTTTTGCAGCGAGAGGAGCAGGACAATTCGGTAACATTGATGCGACAAGCCGCAACATTACTACTGAACTTGGACTAAAACCCACCGCCACGACCCTGCGGCCAGCAGATGGCAACCAATGGAAACTCACGGGCCGGGCAATCATGGTTCTGGGCAGCTGGTCAGGTGTTCTAAGCTCTGGGCTCCAGCTGCACCGTTCACTGCTGAGATGCAGATTTCCCGGGCCAGTAACTAAAATTTATTAACTGCAGCTTTCGCAGTGCGCACGCTCAGATAACTGAATCTCTAGCTCATTCATTGACCGAGCAGTCACTGAATCCTGATGACGTCATTTGAAATGCTGCGCACGAGGTCAGAGTCGGTGAAAATTCAATAGTGTTTAAATTAGTAGCAGCTACTGTGCGAGAAACCGGACCGCCCAGTCCCAAAGCCTGGACGAGCGCGCACCCGGGTGACCACGCACTGCCTAAAATTCTACCGCGACTACTGTGTGCTGAGGGGGCCCCTCGAGCTCGGGGCCCCCCGCAAAGCGGGGGCTGCGGGGGCCTTTGTTACGCCCCTGAAACAAGCCTACAAAGACAAAATCAAGACCTTACACTGCCCTTTTCAGTAAGTACGTCTGGAACTGTCACATTGCCCAAAAGGCCGGTCCAACCCTTTTTGTGGTATGGTCAGCGCTTAAAATGTTAAAAGTGTTACACCTCTCTTGAGAAGTGCCGGTACTCTCCCTCTCAAAATAAAAAAGTGCAGGTACTCCGTACCGGGCAGTACCGGCCCATTTAAAGCACTGAGTATGGTCATATCGGGTAGATGGTGAAAAGACCAGGACTCATTTAGAGAGATAAAGAAGGCTTTATAAGGACAGGAATGAAGCTAGCTTCTTGGATATTACAATACACATCAGTTCCAAACCCGCTAATACAAGTGTTAAATTATCACCAGTCTGTAAGTCTCCCCCCTTGTGAAAATCCACCAATCAACAATCACTTCATCCAACACCATCCTTCATGCTCACCGACCACGGCCCTTTTATACATCAACCTGACTTCTTTATTCACCACTCTCTCCTTCATTAACCAATCCCATGTTTCCTTTCATATGTTACACCCTGCACTATCTCCCTCCCTTTCTAACATCGCCCTTCTACTCTGGGGTGGCCCCGCGCTGTCGACTTAGTGTATCAGGTTGTCTTTTCCTGCCACCAAGGAAAACCCTAGATAGGTGTTTTCATGTCCCTTCCAAGAAATCAGAACAAAAAGGCTACATGCCCCAGTAAAAAGGCTGCTGCTTTAACAGCCTCTAGAATCCCACCTTAATTTCAATAACATAGAACCTAATTGCTTATTTAAGAAAGGCTGTTGAAGCAAGAACAGCAGCATCCCACTTTTCCTCAAAACCAATAAACCTTAACATCATAAACGGACCACCAGCATCCTAGCCAGGAATTCTGTCACAACTAAAAGGTAATACTCCTTACCTAAAAAGAATTGGTGTACTCCATCATGTCAAAACAAGTGGATTTCCTCTTGTACAATCTCACTGTGTTGAACCACTTTAATTCTCTTGTCCACAAAGAAATGCCTCATTTTTCAGTTAACCTTTCACACAGCTTTCTCTAGTTCTTTATGTTTAATTCCTCCACGCCATACTAACTATCCACGCAATATGCGTTCCAGAAACAATTCTGCAAATCAGCTGTACATTGACGGTTAGACATGGCCCTTCGTGTGGGATTTCTGTAAAACCTTTAGCTTTTTTCCTTCTGTTTTTTGCTGATTTTCTTTTTGTGGCCTTAGGACTCTGGGCACTTTCCCACTGTAATGCCGTGTGAAAGCACGCACACCCTTCCTACCCATGCTTGGAAATGGTGATTACCTGATTAGTTTAGGTGCTGCACCTGTGAGTACCCTGTAAAGAGGTATACCACATACCCAGGGCAGGTACTGCACAGGCTACTAGGGGGCCGCTGCACTGATTGTACCACCCACAAGAATAGCCTTTCAAACATGTCTCAAGCCTGCCGTTGCAGGCCTGTGTGTGCACCGTTGCACTTATTCACAGGTTGGCATTTCTAAACCATCAGCCAATGCTGAGTGGGCTGATTACTATCATTAGGACACCACTAGGGTAAACCCTGAGGGATGGGGCAAGTGGTAGGGGAAAGGCAGGGAAGGTTCACATGTGTGTTCCCTGCCCAGGTAGTGTACAATCCCCATGTGGGTTTTCCTTACCTAGGAGGTCTGTTCTTCCCATGGGTTAACATGGGGGAATTGCTGAATAACTTTTAAACAACAGATTTAGCTTACAGCAGTGAGTAGCCTCATGGTGTTTTCAAACATGTCACAAGCATGCCATTGCAGGCCTGGGTGTGCACATTTGCACTTTTGCTCAGGTTGGCCTTTCTAAATCATTGGCCAATGCTGAGGGTGCCTTTCTCAAACACTAGAGCACCCCTAGAGTGCTACCTGGGGGAAAGGGGGAGGCTGGAGCAAGTGATAGGTGACAGGCAGGACAGATACACATGTGTGTTCCCTGCCCAGGTAGTGAAGAAGCCCCATGTGTGCTTTCACTACCTATGAGGTTTGCTTTTCCCATAGGTTAACATGAGGGAGTGTCTGAGATTACTTTAAGCTGCAGTGGTGGCTTACAGTGGACAATGGTGGCTCCTCCGCTAAGGCGAGGAGCGTTGCCCCTCTGCTCCCGGAGCAGTGTAAAAGAAAAAAGAAAATGATAACATAAGTTATTATTTTATTTGTATTATCCGCCAGGTATGGGCAGGGCAGGGCTGGGCTCCTATGAAGAGAGAGGAGAAGCGGTTGCTGCACTCTAAAGTGCGCATGATGGTTTGGCCAGCCGTCTTGGCCTGGCCAAACCTTTATGCCCACTTTGCATGTACTCTGAAAATGCCCAGGCTCCCATTCCTTGTCTGAGCGCCGAACTGCGGCACTCAGACCAATCACAATGCTGCATTGCAGCATTGTTATTGGCTCTGGAGATCCTGGGTGCTTCCTTCTTCTAGCAGGAGCAGAGGGACGACGTGGGAGAGATGGAGGAGGGAGGTGGCGATCAAGTAAGTGAATTGTTATTTATTTTTAAACCTCCCAACCACCCACCCCCTTCCTGCCTACCTGCCTCACCAGGCTCGTATGGTACCGGCTGCCACTGACAATGGAGGAGCCGCAGGTTGTTTACTATCATTGGATTCACAGTGACAAATCCGCCCTTGTGGTAAAGGTGCATTTGTCATTAATAGCTTAGAAATGCCACTTCTAGAAAGTCGGAATTTCTCTCCGGTAAACTCTTTTGTGTGCCTTTTAGTTTGACTCCAGTCCACACTGGAGGCTGAGGGAGCACATCTGTGCATTCCCAATAGATAGCCATAAACACTGGGCATACAACTGGAATAACTGACGTCTGCTGTTTAAAGACTTGAGTGGATAGATTGGGCGAGGAGGTTTTGACACTTAGCCTCTCGGAAGCCAGATCATGCCCCCTCTAAATTTTAAGATCTGCATTCCATAACCTGATGGCATACAGGACTAACATTTAGGGGAGACATCTGTGGTCAAAGGGGAACCCTCTGAACCACCCCCAACTTCAAAAGCACACTATAGAATAACTACTTGTGCCTGTGCCATACTTAAAGAAGGCAGAGATACACTTGTGGGGGCATGAGATCAGACATCTTGGACTGCGTGGTCAACACTGCCAGAAGAATCTGTTGTGCGCAAGGAGGAGACTGCCATTGGAAGGGACTGTGCACCCTGCCTTAATAGAGGCTCGCCTGGACTCCTGTTATTTGTGGAGGTCTCAGAGACATCAATGACCTCCAGTGAGGGATCTACACCATCTACGTGTTTCACCTGGAGAGCGGTGCCTTCTCAAGCGCCTACTTCATCTGCTGGATCCTGACTGCAGCTCAGTGTAAGTGTGGAACTAAGTATTGTGCTTGGAGATTGGATGGCCTTGTGCAGAGGCCCATAACCATGCCCACATCTAAGGAGTGTGGCCCCTGCATCGTTGGGCCTCAGCACACGCAAGCATCTTGTTGGTGGTGAGCTTGTTACCAGTTGCGGGACTCGGCGTGGCCCACTTAGTCGTCTGTGACGCATCTCCCTTGTGCTCCAGACTGTATCGAGTAGCAATATTGCGGTCTGAAGCACTTGAACCCAAGAAATGATATGACAAAACTCATCATTGAGCCAGGACAACATTTTCAGCATCGAGTTTTAATCGGTTACTTTCGAAACACAGTCACACCACAGGACTCAAAAGGATAAGTTCTTTCATGAAAATTCATCAGCCATAGATGATTTTCATTGTCAATAGTAATTTATTTGTGAATAGAGCCCTGAAGAATTCCAGCAAGACGAATCGCGTTGGCTACTTTGGTTATTCCTTTTTATAATGAAGGAAAAGAATGTGAAAATGAATAAAGAATTATCTTCAAAACTCAGCTAATGGAGAATATGAAAACCATTTTAAAATGAGTGCCAAACCACTGCAATGTCTAGTATCAGAATGTTTTCCTAATGAAAGTTTAAAGAGGTTGAGATTTTGGTTCAGGGCACCTTCATAAGTATTATAATACTTTTCCTATGGTAACGTGGGATGTGGTAGTATATTGCCTCAACGTCTTTTGCAAATTTATTTCATGATCACAGTTCCCTCCATTCGTATATGCTGCCCATGACAACTAGATGACCACCCTCCAAACACTTAATCCTCCCTAGTTGCAAACCCACTCTACTGAATTCAGTAGATGTTCCAATACTAAAAGAGTGAGTAACAAACCCCTTCATCACTGGCAGCAACTGAAAGACCGTCAGTTTACTGCCATTTGTATGAACAAATACTCTGTCACTACTTGCACCTCCCACTTCAACAAAACTATGCTACACAACCAGAGGGCACACATTTCTGCAAACCTCTCTCAATGTTATAAATGTACCTGTACCTCTGTGATCCATTTTTAACTTTTGGTGAGGAGGTACATTTTTGAATCAGTAGTGCGGAGGCTATTTTTCATCTACATGAGCATATTTGATTACCTGACTTGATTTATTGGCACCACATGCGGGTGCTTCCTGTGCCTGGCATCCCAGATTCAGTTCTGCTGTTGATATGTTATGCTTGTTGTCAAATGTCATTTTGGGCTGTTTGATATCATGTTTGCCCATGGTGAGCAGGGAGAGAACTTGTTACACCTGACATCCATGGCGTGGTTTTCCCCTAACTTTTTGCTTTCAGACCTCCTGCTTTGCTGACTTTGTTTTTGCTGGCATTAGGAATCTGCTCACTTCACACTTTAAATCAGTGCTAAACTGCTTGTGTTCTTTCCATAAAACATTGTTTGTCATATACCCAATTGACATATTTAGTTTACTTGTAAGTCCCTAGTACGGTGGCACTACCTGTGCCCACTGCCTGTAAATTAAATGCTACTAGTGGGCCTGCATCACTTATTGTGCCACCCATTTCAGTAGCACTTTTAAACCTATCTAAGCTCTTTTATTGCAGCCAGTGTGTGTTTTAAACAGCCATTGCAGCCTGGCAAAATAAACCTTTTGCCTGGTCCAAACCTTCATTTTTACTACTTATAAGTCACCCCTAGGGTAGGCCTCGGACAGCCCAAAGGATAGGGTACAGTGAATTAAAAAAGTCAGACATGTACTTTTAAGTTTTACATGTGCTGGTAGTGAAAAACTCTTAATTAATGTTTCACTACTGCAAGGCCTACCTCTCTCACAGGATACCATTATGGTTACCTTATTATTTAATAAGTTGTAACAGTCAGATGGGAACAGGTAATCCATTCATGTTTGGTGTCTTTGGAATCGTAATGAAAAATCCTGATGTATGGTGGGATGTCGGAGTTTAAAATACAATTTTGAAAAAGCCACATTTAGAAAGTTCCTGCGTTAGGCATTTGGTGACTTTAGCCTGTCTCTGGGTCACATGACTGGATGTAGTTGACAGTTGGGTTTTGTGTATCCCTCCTAGACAGCCACACACAGTAGGGAGCTTAGGTATGCCTGGATGGGTCATTATTGGCAGGATGGGAGAGAGCAGCTGGCCTATACAGTTATACTAAAAATGTAAGATGCAACCAGCTTGATTTGCAGACTGATTCAGGAGCTGACCACAGCCCTACTTACACTTGAATAGGCTGTGTCCTACCTCCACACAAAGGGCTGCATGCCTTCCTGTAGTTAGTCTGGAGCCAGGACAAGGAAGGCAGAGCACCTGTGCATTTCAACAGATAGCCTCTAGAAGTGTGTCCCCACTTCAAAGGCACAACAGGCTATAAATATTGGACCTCAAACACCAACTCCTCAGTACACTTCTGGACCTGTGGATCCTCTGCCGGGAAGAAGAACTGCTGTGCTGCTGAAAGGACTGCCACTCTGCTAGACTGCTGCATCGAAGGACTGCTGCCCTGCTATGCTGACCTACTGCCTGCTACCCTCTTGCCTGGGTGAGAAGGACTGGACCTGCACCTGTTGAATCCACAACCACCAGAGTGACTCCAATGGCTAGTTGGCTGGCCTCATGACTAGAGCCTCAGGGACAGAAGGCTCCAACAGTCTCAACCCCAGCACCTGAACTCTGCCATCTGTGAGTCGACCCTGCCAAGTGTTGCCACCCCAGTCCTGGACTCTTGAAAGTGGGCCTACGGTGCTCTGTCAGCCTCTGTGGATCCAGAGGAACAATGCCTCTTCTCTGCTGCACGGGTCAACCCTGAGATGAACAAATGCATCGCCACCACTGCGTGGATCGCCACCTTCGCAAAGACCAGCATCGCAGCCCGCTACCTCATCAGAACCGCAGCTTTGCAACGTATCCCTGGGCCAGGCCCTCGCATCCATATTTGATGACAGCCATTATTACAACGCTGGATTCTGCATCGCAGCCTTGTAGCTCCTCGGAACCCGCACATTTCCCTTACTGCCCAATTCATCCTCGATAAAGAATTTTGCTTCACAAGCCCTCGTTGATGGGATCAATGACAACACAGGTCCTTGCAGCTCAGCTTTGCCGTATCTCGGAATCGATTCATCACTTTGGCTGCGTGACACATTTCCGACACAGACCCTCTTAATGCTCCACGAACCAAGATTTAAGGTGCTTCAGCATCCTTAACTGGATCCCTGTAGCCAGCCCACACTCCATCACGGTTTGTCTTATCTTGTGACTTTGAACTTGAACAGATATGCACAGTTGGCGCTTTATACCTTTTGGCGCTATTACTAACATCTTTAAAATTGAATATATCCGGTTCTACTAACGGGGTTTTGTAGTTTTGGTCTTACTTTATTTATTTAAAAAGTACTCTAATTCTCTCACTTGGTGTGGGATCCTTTATGTGTGATGTATTTCACTTCATTACTGTTTGAAGTGTTGCACAAATACTTTACACATTGCCTACAAGTTAAGTCTGACTGCTCTGGCCAAGCTACCTAGAGTTGAACACAGGTTAATTTAGGGCTGGCATGTGCCTAACCCTGACAAGGATTGTGGTTGTTGCTTGACCAGGGCTCATGCCCCATTCAGCCAACAACCCAGGTTCTTACAGAATTGCACCACCAGCTGATGGTGCTGTGATCGGAGGCACGTCCACCTTACTTGTGGCTCCTGCAAGGGCCAGACCAAGGGTCTTGCGACTCCCCAAATACCAGAACCAGAGAGGTTCATGGGTAGGATATGATCAGATCTGAACCTCCCATGGTGATGTAGTGTTCTTCACAAATGTCAGCCACAATAGCCTCCTCCACTGTGATCACCTGCGGTGCCTGCTGTCCCCTCTCGCCTCACTCACCAATTCAATGCAGGCCCCCACAATGTGAGTCCACGGGCCTCTTGGTCAGTTCACAGTGGGGGTAAGGCCCCTGGGCCTCCGGGCCCCACCCCGTTGCCATCTAGGGCTCGACATAGGCCCACAAGTCCTATGGCGGTTCTACGACAAGCGTGTCACCACAGTGAGAACGAAGGACCCAACCGTTCCAAGTCGGCGTAAACAACCAGGGTGGCATGGAAGGCGGGATGGAATGCCCTCTGAATGGGGATAATCGAATTCCTCGACGGCATGACCTAGCTAAGTGGCGGCCATCTTACTGTCTCCGTTCTTCAGTTGGAGGCCGGACCCTCTGGCAGCAGCCACAGACACGTTCCTGCAGGACTCCGGTTCTTTCGGAACTTTCTTGGGATTTTTTCCAATTTAACTCCCCCCTATTTCCAGAGCTTCTTCTCAATCCAGATCGGAATACGCATCAGATGGTCCTGGACGGCTCCCTTCGTCTGATGGCATGGCGGATTACAAGGATAGATGGTCAATCTCAGGCCTTTTGTCTCAGACTGAAGGCTTATTGTCCAACACCTGATCTGACAGCGCAGTCAAGCGGTACAGAACAGCTTGGGCGCAGTGGTGTTCTTGGTGTGTGCAACTGGGTTGTGATCCCATGGGGGCTGAGGTAGTTCAGATCCTGAGTTTTTTGGTCAGTTTGGCCCAGCAAGGTTTGGCCTATCACTCAATCAATACTTTCTGTTCAGAAATATTGGCGGGGCATGTCCCTGTGGATGGTTCCTGTGTAGGGGAGCACCCTTTTGTTTGCCGCTTGCTTTGGGGTTTCAGGTCATCTCTCCCTCCGGAGCCAATGTATATGGCACTTTGGAATATTAATAAGGTGCTAAATTACTTTGTATCTTGGCAACCTAATAGGTTTCTCACGCGGATTTCGGCTAAGCTGACAATACTTCTCTGTTTGGTATCCTGCAGAAGGGTTTCTGATGTTAGATCCTTAAGTATCATGGGAAGAACATTCTCTCCTATGGGAGTCTCTTTTACAATTAGTAGGTATAAAAAGTGTAACACTAGGGTCAAGGAATACTCTGCATTTCCTGATTTGCTTAAGCTATGTGCGGTGCAATGCCTAAAGGCCTATGAGGAGATGTTTACCGAATTCAGGCCTCCGGGGGAGAGACAACTCCTGATTGCTCGCAAGATGCCCAATAAAGTGGTTTTGGTTCCCACTATAGCACAGTGGATGCGGTGGGTCATGCAGGAGGCTGGTATTGATCGCACAATATTTTGTGCCCACTCTACAATCTTTTTGCAGTAAATCGATTGACTGGCCACAGATTCCAACCGACTGGTGGAAGGCTGACGTCCTTAAAGAAAGGAATCCAGGTTGGTTAAATAGGAATTACTCTCCTTCAGTGTTAAGTGCTTAAACCTTCAGCTAGAATCTGACCCAATGATTATTAAGTTTTTAGGCTAACTGTGGCTGATGCTCACGAACCACAACATGAATTATATGCCCATCGCAGAGACTTCATAGCAATCTGCGCCTTGGTAAGCCCAACTCGACTTAGAACAATTGTCCTTTGTTCTACCTTTATCACACACCTGACTTAGTTTTCTAATTCATCCTACAGGTTGCATCCCCAACCCCCTCACTTGTCCTGAGGAAGACCCACCTAGACGCTGATCACAAATTGCGCTACACTTTGGGTCGAAACGTCGACGCATCTCATATGTCAGCACAGTGCCCATGATTATAGTGCAACCCTTAAATGGACCCTGGGACATATGTGCCAAAATTGTAAAGACAAAATTAATTTACTTTCCTTGCTTACTGCACCTTCATTCTTTGTCTTGTACATAGTGTTTTGTCCGTATCACTTATCAGCACATGTCACCACAGTCACTTGATTCTTTTGTGTGCAAGCAAATATGTATATTGTCACAGCCTTGAATATTTGATATAACCTTAAATATACGATTTAAACCTTACCCCGGTGTGTGCTATACTTTCCTTTCCCTGAACACTTTGGAAACTGTTACAAGTAAATTGTCTCATGAACTTTGAAAAGAAATTGAAATACCCAACAGAACCGTTTGTTTTGTTTAAATCACTCTACTATGAGGGCAATGGCTTCCAAGGTTTTCAGTTTGGGCGCCCGACTAGAGTACATTTTGAACGCAGCTGATTGGTCCTCATGCTCTACCTTTCAAAGATTCGATTTTGAGCCTATTCTGGATACGACTCATTCACTTATAAGTAAGCCTTAAACTAGCATAATCTGAGCCTCCAGTCCTGTTATAGAATGAAAAATATCCCAGCTAACGTAATGGAAAGTTTTAATACGATTAAGGACTCGGAGGCGAGGCTTATCTCTCCCATGGATACCTGAGCCAGGAGACCTACCCTGTGACGAATAAGTAATCAGTTTCTGCCTTTGGCTTGCATTGTAGTATTTGATGATGTCAGTAAGTCAGTCCTTATGCATACTTTGGTGGCTACTTTGCTTCTTGGGTTCTTTGTTCTTGTGCTAATTTCAGATCTTGCTTTCCAGGCTTGGATTCTGTGAGGCAAGATTCATAGAAAAAGGTTCCTGGCGTGACTCTCACAATGAAAGAGTAGTTGAAGGACAGAAACAAGGGACTATAAGGAGGACACTGACGCCTGATTGGTTGTGGACCCTGATGGACTATGTTGCCTGTTTGTTTTTACCACTTTCCCAGTGGATCCTAGGAAATTTGTTTTTTTTTGGTACTTTTAATATGGCTGCTATAAATAAAGTGAAGAAAGCGTAAGCATAATCCTCACCTCCAAGTCCTTAATAGAATTGAAACTTTCTGTAATCTTGACTAGGAAATTTTTGTGGTGAAATAACAGTGTTATTCCGAATTTTTAGTATCAATTCTAATATTATGCAAAGCATATATTTAATTGTGTTCGTGTCAAATCAAAATGTAGTGCGCAAATGGCAAGGACATATGAATAGGTTAATAAGTCTCTCCTTCAGCACCTAGAGCGGGCCTTCTACTCACACCATCAAGGTAAAAGATCTGCACGTCAGACACATCCTCTTCTGCATTCGCTTACTGCTGCTGTCATTGATATCGAGTAGAATTGTTTACATCTTCAGTACTCCCCTTAGTATGCAACAGTGACATCAAAATGGAGTAGAAAATACTACACAGATGGAATCAGATCTTCACAATATTTAATAGAACTCATTATTGAGCTAATAAAAATAAATTTAAAAAATGTAACAAAGCAACAAAAGCTTACATGAAAAGCTTATACTTCACAATAACCACCAGTGATGCATAAGATGAGTTACACAAAATGATGGCAAAAATGTGACCAGGCAACCTCAAAATAGCCTGAAATCTGCCCGAAAAAGGGATGGTGGCATGAACCATAACTTCTCTGCAAAATTAGCACCCATTTCTTGCACAATTTGCTACTTTACCGCATTGCATATAGGCCACTACACCGCAATTACACAAATATGTTAAATAAGTGCAAACAGTGCAGAATAGTGGACACACCACTTCTTTTTTTTCTGCATCCTTGCCACAAAGTAGGCAGTGAATATTGACAGCGGTTATAAGACACATTTTTGTTTTTTTCTATTTACAAACATAAATACTTTAGAGAAATAGTTTATTTTTGTCAATATTTTATTATACTTATTTATATTTTGAATATAATTGCTCTAATTCTAGGTTGGCTACAAACTTTCTTTGAATTGAATAAAGCGGAGTAACTTCTAAGCAAATGCCAGAGATCTACAATTAACATTGTTTCATTTTTTTAGGTTAGGTGTTCGTTAACGCTGGGAATGTGGTGGGAAGCTTCAAGTGTAAAGCTTGTAGGTGTGGAATGCAAACAGGGCTCTGTTGAAAGTAAACTACCTGGATTTGTAAGTAGAACTAAGCAGGCTTGCATGTAGAAACATGACATCCTGCATGCTATCATAGAGACACCAAAGACTCACAGCACAAGATGCCACACAAGGCAGTTCCGGTTCATGTAGTGACGTCCAATAGTCTTAACTAGCTAAAACTGAAGAGGGAAACAGGAAAACACTGAACAGGGAAAACAGAGCTACCATTACCTTACCAAGCCTCTTCTTTCTGAGAACCTCTGTTCTGGCTGCTATACCTCTGAGGCAAACCTTTGTCTGTGGCCAGTGTCAAAAACGTAGACATTAAACTTGACTTTACTCTAATCTTAATAATTGTTGTTTTGCTCCACAGTTTATTGTTTAGCATGGTGTTAGCGACAAGATACCCTTGTGATAAACACCCACACTTAAGTAAAAACCAAAAATAGACAGCTCAGCTTCACATTATACAGTATTTCAGCTGCAAAGATGGTAATGGAGAGGCTCAATTGCGACTGGCAGCCATTGGGAAAGAAGCCTTTGTTGGTTGGCTATTCACCAAGCTTTATCTTCTAGGTCGTATGTATATTGTCCTTGGATCAGTTTATAGTAAGGTACGTCCGAAATTAACGGCTATCCACTATTTTTATGCCATTAGTGGAACTTTGCATTCAGTGGGGCAGGATCTCTTGAAAGTATTACGGTTAAAGTGGCAAGTCTTGTATTGACCTACACCCTTTGGGACATCCTTCCTTCGCTGTTACATTTTATGATCCATCATTGGTTACTGGCGAGAGGGGGGTGAAAGCATACTTAAGGAGCCACCACAATTCATCAGGGTGAAGGCACCAGCAAACCCCAAATTAACCTGTGCTTAGCCCTCTTATAGCTAGACACAACACAGTCAGGCTTAACTTAGAGGCTATGTGTAACATATTTATGCAGCACTTCAAACAGTTATAAAGTCAAAACACAAAGCAAGAAAAATCCTACATCGATTAACAAACACAGAGGAAAATTTATTAAATTATTTGACACCAAAACAAAAATCCACATTAGTAAAACTGGAGAATCAGTTTAAAAAGAATTCAAGAAAATAAAAGCGTCTAAAAGCACATTCAAGGTTATCTGGTCATTTGAGATGGGGTGGAAGTCACAAGTTCAAGCTGACCGCGATGGAGCGTGGGCCGAATACAGGGACCAGGTTAGTCCAGCTGAAAGAGTTACCTTCAAAGTCCAGCACGAAGAGTTCTGTTTGTGGTAAAATGGGCCACATGGGGCAAGGAGAGTGGCTCGGATGGTCATCAATTAACGTGAAGAGCAGACCGGGTCTCCCGGATGGTCGTCGCTGTAGTGCAAAGATACTGTTGGGCGTAGTGGATGTTCGTTGCTGGAGCTTCACACTGGCAGTCACCGCAGGCTGTTGATGCTGTACAGCAAAGTGCAGCTCTCACGTTGCCGGGCATCACTGGAAGTTGCTGTGGCACAAAGGGTCCGGGTCACCGTAGCTTTTCGTTGGAGGGCGGCGCAGGCAGCAAGTTCTTGGCACGAAAAGGCCCATTCTCATTCCGGAAGAGACCAAAACTTCAGGGGTCCTCCTTTCTTTGGAAAGAAGCTCAACTGAGGCAAAACCATGGTTTCAGGACCTGAGGGGCACCACTTGGCGGTCAGGAACTCACTCTAGCAGAGGACAGAAGGGCTCAAGCAGGTTCAGGCAGCTGGTCAGCTGGGCAGTTGCAGGGAGTCTCTGGAGGTAGTTTTGTAACGTAGCTCAAAACAGGAGGTCAATTTAGTGTTGAAGTCACTTCAGCTTTGGAAGAAGGGTGTTGGTCCACTCTTCCTTCTCAGCAAGTAAGACAGCAGGCAGTAGAGTGGCAGTCTTTCTCTTTATGGCAGCAAGGCAGCACAGCAGTCCCTTTTCTGTAGTATCCACAGGTCATGTAGTGAAGAGGTGGGTCTGAGGGTTCACTGTTTATATATGATGCCCACTTTGAAGTATGATAAGTTTCTAGGGAATTCTGTTTGAAGTCTTTGATGTTTCCTGTCTCCCCTGTCCTGGCTCCAAGCTGGCTGCATAATAATGCAGTGGTGACAAGCAGTTTGTGTGAGCGCCGGGCACAGCCTATTCAGTTGCAAGTGGGCTGTGCCCAGCTCCACCCTCCTAGTATTACGAGTTGATGGCCCATCAAGGCACTCCTAGTCCCTCTATATTGTGGCTGTCCTGGAGGAATAAACAAATCCACCTGCCAACTACACCCAGTCATGTGACCTAGGAACAGGCTCAGTGTAGGAAGCTGGCTTTTTATGTATTATGGACAATGTAAGGGCACACCACGCAAATAGTACAGATGACCCTTATTGGTTTACAGGACATAAATTAATATTCCCAAGTGCTCTATTTGTGGTAGTGTGGTCAAGCAGCTTAGGTTTGTCAGAGGTTAGTGTTTTTTTTTATTTCAAAAGAATTTATTATTTTAAAAGAAACAGATGAAAACATAAAGTACAAGCAAAAGTGATACAAATGATATCAGCTAGAACACACCATATGGTAGAATCTGTAAATATCAGAAAAATAAGTTAGAGCAACAGCATTTGATAACCGGAAGAAGTAAATATCAAAAGTATCACAATCAGATATTAATTTAGGGATGAAAGGAAAGAAAGGAAAAAAGGAAAGAAGGAAAGAATAGAGTAAAGCTGAAGAAAGACAAGACGAAGTAAAAGGAGAGAAGAGGATTTCCAAAGGATTCACCCAACACCCAAGACAGCATTAACCAGACAAATCAAAAGTATATTGTTCCACCAACCCCTCTGAGGCCATTTCCATGTACGCATCTAGGGCCTTCCACACACCATTAGATAAAGAAGGAGAAAGATGAGCGTGATCAACTGATATGTGAGCGCTTCGTAAAAAGGAAACCCATGCCCACCAAGTATGGTAAGAAACTAACGAAAAAGATTTCCATTCCATGAGAATTACTTTGACTGCAATAGTTAATAAAAGATCCAACAATTGTAATTCCATGGAATCTAAAGGCAAAGGGGCCGAGGCCGCCAACGGGCCTAAAAGAATCAATGGGAAAGAGAGTTGAAACTTGATATTAAAAATAATCATGAGGTGTTTGTGAACTAAACCCCAAAAGGGTTGGAGAAGAGAACATTCAAAAAACATATGTTGAAAGTCGCCTGGCGCAAGATCACAGCTCCAACAACGGTTGTTTTCTTTTGAGATTTAACGAATATAAACGAGTGGGAGTCCAGTGAAGAAGATTAATAGAGAAAAACTTAGATTGCATTAATGAGGGGGCAATTTTATTACGAAGAGAAAGCTTACCAATATCTTGACAAGTGTCTGAAGAAATATGATCAGTAACACCATGATCAAAATGATGTAGCCATTTTTGCTGTGCAATAGTCTGGGTAGGAAGTAGAGAAGACGACAAAAATTTATAAATCCTAGATGCTACATGACCAGACCTAATCCATAGTTGAAAAAGCGTAATCATAGAGGAGAAAGGATGAAGGTGTACTTTAGCAAGTGCTACCTTTATCTTAAGAAAGGTATAAAAGTCAAGATTAGATAGAGAAAATTGTTGAGCCAGGGAAGAGAAAGGGAGAGGATCATTGTTGGAATCATAAAGATGTTTAACAAGTGAGATACCTTTCCCAGCCCAGTAAGACATCAACTCTGGGTCAATATTAATTTTAATTTTGGAATTCCGCCAAATAGATGACCATCTAGTTTTATGCAGAGGAATCGCCACTCTCTTATCAACCTTGCGAACCGCAGCAATAGTATCTAAAATAATAGATCTAGAGAACGGAATAGAAATGGTATTCGTGGTTAAAAAAGAGGCAGTCGGAAGAGGGGAGGCCAGTTCCTGTTCTATTAGCAACCAAGCTGGAACATGAATAGAGGGAGAGGAAAACCATAACGCCCCCTGAGAGGCTAGAAAAGCAGATTGATATTTCCCCCAATCAGGAAGATTACATCCTCCCATATCGCAGGATTTCCGCAAGAATTTATAAGCAATTCTAGCCCTTTTGTCATTCCATAAAAATTTGGAAGTAAGTAAATCAAGTTCGTGAAAAAAGGAATCAGAGAGCTTTACCGGAAGCATAGAAGAAACAAAATTAACAATGGGTGTTATCATCATTTTAAGAGTTTGGAGTCGGCCCCACCAAGAAATATGCTTCGGAGACCAATTTTCTAAAAGACTTCGCACCTTAAGAATAGTTTGAGATTCGTTGTAAGTAGCCGTAGCATAAAGGGTGGAACAAAAATATATACCCAGATATTTTAGTTGCTTAGATTGCCACTTAAAGCCCGCCGAACCCATGTGAGAGGAGAAACAGTAAGCATTTAGGGGGAACATCTCTGTCTTATCTTTGTTCAGGGTATATCCTGAAACTTTTGAGAAAATAGAGATCGTCTCAGAAATAGCAGGGATGGCCAGTGCAATATCATCCGAGAAAATGAGAACATCATCAGCATAAGCAGCTGTTTTTATCTGATGAGATCCAAAAGAGAACCCCTTAATATCTGGATGTACGTCAATCATTCTGAGAAGAGGATCAATGGACAACAAAAATAAGAGAGGAGACAAAGGACACCCTTGTCTAGTGCCCTGGCAAAGGTTAAAAAAGGACGACGTAGCTCCATTCACCCGTATGTTAATCCTAGGTCGGGAGTAAAGAGACATAACCATACGAATAAAGGAATCACCAAGGTTATGTGCACATAAAACAGCTCTTAAAAAAGGCCAAGAGACCTTATCAAAGGCCTTTTCAGCATCAAGGGCCAAGGCCGCCGCCGGAAGATTAGATCGCTTGGCGGAACCAAGAATATGACAAAAAGTACGAATATTATCACGTGCAAGACGCCCCTTTACGAAACCTGTTTGGGAGGGATGAACCAATTGAGGAATAAAGGACTCTAAGCGTTTAGCTAAGATTTTAGCAAAGATCTTAGCTTCCATGTTAAGAAGGGAAATAGGACGAAAATTCTTGGGATCTGCATGATCTTTCCCTTCTTTGGGGATAACTACAATAGTAGCATCAGCCGCGGAACCAGACACAGAACCATCTTTAATAAAAGCATCAAAGACGGATTGAAGTTTTGGAACAAGCACGGAAATAAAGGTTTTATAAAACAAAATAGGATATCCATCAGGACCAGGAGCCTTACCAGAACGAGTAGCTTTAATCGCAGAAATGATTTCGTCAGAAGTAATCGGACCATTCAATGAGTTATTATCTTCCTCCGAAACAGCTTTCAAAGGAACCGACTTCAAGAACTCCTGACATTGTTCAAAAGAAGCTTGAGCAGACGGGGTATATAAATTATTATAAAAATCACGGAAGACCTCAAGAATTTCTTCAGTTTGAAATTTTTTCTTACCAAGCTGGTCAGTAATAGAAGAAATTTGGGAAGATTTACAAGAGGATTCCTGAAACTTTAATGTGGCTGCAAGAATCTTGCCCGCACGATTTTTTAACAGCAACTTCTTAGATTTCTGAGCCTGAAGGCCAATATGAGCTCTCTTAGTGACTATAGTATTGTACGTATATTTTAAATTCTTAATAGATTGGAGGCAGGACTTATCCTTAGAATGTCGAAAAAGGGATTCCTGACGTTTAATCTCATCTGCTAAGTCCGTGAGTTCCTTTTTAATGGCTGCGTTTCTCCTTGACATACATTTAATGACCTGACCACGGAAAGTGCATTTAAAAGAGTCCCAGAGAACAACAGGGGAACTGACTGACCCAACATTCTCAAGAAAAAACGTCTCAATATCATTGGAAAACTCTCGCACCAGGGAATCATCATGTAAAATTTCTGTGTTTAGTCTCCACAAACGAGATCGTGCCCTAGGGGCAAAAGACATAAGTGTAAAAGTCACTGCGGCATGGTCTGAAATTAAAATAGGGTGAATAAGCGGAGAAGAAGAAGATTGAACCAGAGAGGAATGAACCAAAAGATAATCAATGCGTGAAAAGGACGAATGAGGGGAAGAAAAAAAGGAGAAGTCACTGCCAGTGGGATTATGAAGACGCCAGACATCCTGAAGATGGATAAGAGAGCACATATTAATCATTTGTTTATGTGCTTTAGGGGGACGAAAATTAAAGGCAGAATTCCTATCTAAGATGGGATCCATTGGTAAATTAGAGTCTCCACCTACAATAAGATTACCAGAATGAGGTGTGTCATTTAGCTTTTTAGTGATCGCTTTCCAAAAAGACGGGTCATCCTTGTTAGGGGCATAAATATTCATGACAAAGAGATCGGCATTACCATTGGACATCTTAGATAGCAACCACCGACCCTCTCTATCCTGTTCAGAGGAAACGATAGACAACCCAGAATGTTTAGAAACTAAGGTAATTACCCCATTTCTTTTACCACAAGCATCTGAACAAGCAACATCAGAGACCCATTCTTTCTTCAGAAACAACGCCTCCTTGGCAGAGACCTTTGTTTCCTGAAAAAGGACGAGATCCGAAGAAAGAGATTTACAGTAGTCCAAAATCTTTGACCTTTTAACTGGGTGATTTAACCCTTTAACATTAAGGGAAAGTATATTCAATCCAGACATAGAACCATTATCAGGAGAAAAAGACATTTCATATATGACAAATGAACTACAACATCCAGGAAAACCAGCCAGCAGACATTAGAAACCAACACGAAACAAGGTGAAACCAAAAAGGAAATCCGAAGAGAAAAGAAGAAAGAAGAGGAAAAAGAAAGCAAGAAAATACACAGAAAGAGAGAGAGAAGGGCCCATAAGGCAGGTCTGAAAAAGACCAAATTCATACAAGGGGGAACATGGGAAAAAGAGCAAGGGACCAACAAGAGGAATAAAAAACATCAGCATAAATAACCCCAAAACAGTACATAGCTGATTATACGTAGTTAAAGAGAAGAACTATCTAAAAGATATGAACTGGAATTAATTATAGTATTCTGGAAACAGAGCGAAATGAAAGACTATAAAGGCAATACGTTTAACCAAGTTGATAAATAGGTACCAGCTAAAATGGATCATAGAAATCGGGAAAGGCAGAAAAGAGAGAAAAAACAAATGCAAGCAATAAGAGCTGGTGGAAAGTGAGCTAAAAGTTAACATTACTATTAGGTAGAGCGAAACCAAAGCAGACATCATGAAGAGCAAAAGAAACAGAATAAAGAGAAAAGAAAAAATACATTCTAAAGCATACTATATGATACATTATGGGAAAAATAAGTGAAACATAATAGAAAACGGCATGTAGTAACATCTCAATATAACAATCAATGAAGCCCTATGGCAGATAAATAAGAGCACTAATACTATATATAAATATGTAAAATCTATAGATAAGCTTATAGATAACTGACCATAAATAGATAGAACCGGATACACACAATTTAGCTAAAAGAGGTGAGAATATCTTAAGTAAGTGAACATGTAGGTAAAGAGGCATAAGACTATCAATTACAAAGCATCTATAGAAATCTGACCTATTCGAAAAAGATAATTAATAATACTAAATAAACAAACCAATCAGTGATATAGCAGTAAAATAGATATAACTAGTAACTATATAGAAGAAACATATTGACTCTAATTATAGCCATAAATAAGCATCTAATAAACACCTATGATTCTAATATGTAACCAATCCATACATCAATACATTAATAAAAAAAAACAAAAAACAATGGCATACTCCATAAATACGAGACAACAAAAGACGACCATCAGGCAGAAAGACCAAAAACAAAGAGATAGAAAAACCAAGTCTCACATCAAAATTTGGCGAAAATAAAGAAGTCATACAACGGGATAAGAAACGGACCAGGACCTAATACGTCGAAAGACAAACTGGGAAGGAAAGGAGTAAAAGGACGAAACGCGAGCAGGAGTGAAGTCAAACCATCAAGAGACGCTACCACGAAATATTGGAAGATTTATACAGTAAAACTAACAACAATAAAGACCACTACACCATAACGATAGTAAGGGAGCACCAAAAGACGACAAAAACACACCAAAACCAATGGACACAAAGACCACAGCGCAGATCTAAAAGCAACTAGACTTAATAGATCTGACAAAGAAGAAAACACATTGCAGTATGTATAACCCCATCAGGTGCCAGAAGAACCAGGAACATGTGAGGCCTCCATTTGAAGTTCCATCTGTAACTCCATCTGATTGTCCAAAAATGAGGCCAAATCAGCAGGTTCATCAAAGATTCTGACACGACCTTTGAAAGTAATGCGGAATTTTGAAGGGCCAGCAAAGGAGAAGGGGATATTCATCTCAGATAAACGCTTCCGGAGATTAAGAAAGCCCTTCCTCCATATCACCGTGTCTCTGGCAAAGTCTTGAGAAATTGAAATACGATGGCCATTCCAAGAAACAGCTCTAACCTTCCGCATGTGAGCCAAAATTTGCTCTGTATGCTGATGACGCAGTGGCTTAAAAATTATCGCTCTTGGTTGCGTAGCAGACTTGGGGCGAAAGGTGGGAACACAGTGTGCACGTTCCAGTTCAAAATCTCTTTGGAAAGAAATTTGTAGTGTAGAAGGAATCCATTGATAAAGGAACTCAATCATGGAAGATGCATCTTTCTCAACATCCTCCGGAAGACCAAAAATACGCAGATTAGATCTGCGATTACGATCCTCTTGTTCAGTGAGGTCTTTCCTCAATGCTGCCATGGAACGCTCCATCTGATTGAGAGATCTAGAATGCTTTTGCATGGTATCCTCTGCGCCACTAATCCGTGCTTCTGTACCTGAAACACGAAGGGAAAGGGCCTTGAAATCATTCCTGATGGCTAACACCTCCACCTGCAGTAAATCTGTGTTAGTCTTAGTAGACTGCGCAATTTCATAGACCTCATTAAGGCGCGTCAGGATAGACTCAAGAGTGGAGTTAGTGTCCTTTGGAGCAGACTCAGGTGTAGGGGATAACTGTTTGGACCTCTTAAGGGATGCTTTAGAGTCCTTTACGTCTTTAGCATTCGGTGACGGGCCCATATTCGCAGCCATAGAGCACACCACCTCAGCAGGAACAAAATACACCCCTTCAGATAGAGTAAGGGAAGGAAATGCCAGGGGATGTAAAACACTTAATGTGCAATAAGAAAAACGAGCAGAAAGGGATAGCGCACTTTCAGCAAAAAGAGCAGGACAATGATTATGGCAGGCGAACAAGGTCAGGGAAAAAAAAACCACCTCACAAAAAATATCATGTGCTGCAGGTATCAAGAGGACGCACATCGACCTCGAAAACAACCAAGAGCAAGCATAAAGCAAAGAAACCCCAAATAAGGAAGTGGCAGTGCGCCTGACGAGAGATATATTAGTAAAAAACTCAAAAGGTTCTCACAATAGGCAGCACTGCAATAGGCGGAAGGAAAAAATCAAAATAAGCTTAGAAAAAGTGAAAACGTCACCAGTTCTTGTATGACCTCATTCCTGACAGGATAGTACCAGTAGCGTCGTCGTGTAGAGGAGAGAGTAAAACTCCCTCAGTGAAGAAACAAAATGGCGGCCGCTCGTGAAAACATCGAGCGCCAACTTGAAATGTCCGAAATATGGTCACTGGCCGCTTCACACCTCCGGAAAACTCCCTCGTAGCACACACGGCAGCATCATACTCAAGATATCAGCATCTAAGCTGAACGGGGCAGTCCGCAGCGGCAGCAATACCTCCGTCGGCCCTCGCTCTGTACGGAGCTCAAGCGCGATCCGCCATTCCACAGCGGCGCACAAGCCACGCCCCCCGTCAGAGGTTAGTGTTAAGCATTTGTTGTACACACAGAGTCAATAAATGAGACACACACTCAAGAAGAAATTTGAGACCAATTTTGAAAAACAAGACAGATTTTTCAATATAATTTTAGACACCAAGATCAGAATCTGGTAAGTACTTTCTGAGATAGGAGTGTTACAGTAAAGTAACAATATAGCAAAATAATGGTTTTTGAGGTATGAACCTTAAACGCCGTAATGTTAGCCTATGGGAGAAACATACACTGCATACATATACTTGCGAGCGTTTCTGGAGGATGCCTATTTGGGACTTAAGGTGCTTGGCCAAGGTCTAAGAAACCACCAACAGTTTGGTTTTACCTGCCCTGGTGTGTCCAAGTGCAGAGGTGCTGATCACATTAGTAGCCTCGAACGGTACTAGTTAAAGTCAATGGAAGGGTACCTGTAATAGAAAGGCTGTAAGCGGGGACTTGGGGGCAGAACCCAAAGGGGGGTTCAGCTCTATAGGGCCTCTGAGGCAAGGGTACACTATCGGTTTATATGAACTCAGGCTGTGGGGCTCAGGTGCAGAGGTGTTTTGTTCAGCGGGTCGCTTGCGTTGGAGGCTCTCACTTTACGTGGGTGAGCTGGAAGAAAACAGGCTGCAGGGCCACCCTTGGTGCAGGCCTCAATGATCATGAAGTTCCACATCAACAGGTCGGCTTTGGCATCGGTGGGGTTCTGTCTGGACACTCAACAAGCCTTGGTTATGGCAAATGCTCCAGTACCCAGGGTATTGGTGCTGGGAGACTCTTGGTGGGTCTAGCGTCTCAAAACTCACTAGAGAAACAAGACTGACCTCCTAGAACCATGGTGACCTCCTCCTGGTGAGATGCTCCCTCTGTGGACCCTTTGGTCAGCAAAAGAGAAGATTGGACAATGTGATCAGTGCCGACAGCTGGAGGGGAGTGGCTCCTCCACCCCACAGGAGATGCTGCGAGGATGTTGAAGTGCTGGATAGTCCTAACAGACCTTAGGAGGATGCACAGCTTCTGGGCGAGTCGGGTCTTTGCAACTGTTGGGACAGCACAGGCAGGCACGGTTTGGCGCAAGTTTCCCAGCAGGTCCACAGTTCTTGCAATATCGGCTCTTCTTAGTCCTTCTTTGGCTCCTAGGTAGACAAATCCGAGTTCCTGGCATCAGGGAGACCCCTAAAGACTGATTTGTTTGGTGTTTTGGGAAGTGTATGGTAGTAGCCGATGGGTGACTTACCTCTGGGTGGCTACACCCCCTATATGACCACTTCCCGTGGAGAATGGGCATATTCCTGATCTAGAGTTATTAGTTTCACCAAAGGGGTGTGCCTAGCCTGAAAATGTGACACGCCTTCTGACTAACTCAGTGGTATTCAAACTTTTTAATGTCACTCCCCCCCAGTATCAAAACAAAATTATTGAGCCCCCAGAATTTTTTACAATTATTCTATTAAATTTCCAATGTTTCAATACTTCTAGACTAATTTTAATCATTACTATACTGGTTAGATAGGCCTTAGTAACGTGTAAGATTTTCCACAGTGTGATTATCCAGAATGGGGGCAAGGTGGTTTGAAGGATATTTGGAGTCCCTTCCCTTTTGACACATACTCCCAGACAGATATAAATAGCAAAATATGTTTGTAATGGCCCATTACAGAGTAGCTTACTATTGATCATTCGTTTTAAGCTTAAAAGAAAGCATGATGCTTCTTTTAACCAGAACTGGGCTCCCCCCGGTATCAGTTAAGGCCCCCTAGAGGGATCCGCCCCCTGGTGCGAAGACTCCTGGACAACTAATGTCCCACCTGCCCTCGTGCCAAATGGGCCCAGGGCAGGGGGTGGTATGCCCCAGGTCTGGGGGAAGCTATGTTTCTCTATCGGAGGCGGTAGAAGATTTGAAGTCTCTGGACTTGGTATGCTAAATCACTAGCCATCCTGCTGGAGTAGATGTGAACACCCTTCTCCGGAGAAGGCAGTGTTTCTGGCTTCTGAGAGCATGGGCTCTCACCTACAAGGGGTCAGAAACTTGTCTGTGGTGGCAGGCAGGAAGACCAGTCAGCCAGCACACTAGAGGGCTAGTAGGTTTTTAGGGAAGAGGTGCCCTCTTGGTGCATGTCACAATAAATCTGATACTGGCATCAGTATAGATTTATTGAGAAGAGGTGTTTGATACCAAACACCATTGTCTTCAGTGTAGCCATTATTGAGTTGGGTAACTCATAATGACCAGTGACTGGTAAATACCTTTAACATGGCTGCCAAATCACTTGCAAGGCTCAAGTAATGGTATTAGGCATCACAGGGGCATACCTGCTCATGCAGATATGCCCTTACATGTATTATAAAGCACCCTCCCTAGGGCTAAGGCATGCACTGTATTGGGGCGTGGCACACAGGGGGTGTGCAATTTGTTTTCAGAAGGGCTTGCGCCCTTTCAGACGTCCTGCAGTAGCAGTCTGCATGCAGTTTTTGTGGGGGTCTCTGTGTTACATAATGCATACTGCAGTCTGTTGAGACCCTTTTTAGTATCCGTGCCCTGGGTATCATAGGTTCCATTTACCAGGGACTTACAAGGATTTTAAAGTCCTTGCCAATTGGGTTACAATTGAATACATTACAGTTTATAGAGAAAGAGCACTGGCACTGGGACCTGTTTGGCAAGGATCCAGTGCACATCCAGTCAAGGAAATCAGTACCAGTGGGCAAAAAGTGTGAGTGACCATGTCAAAAAGGACTCTTTACTACACACAGACATCAAATAGTTAGGGTAGAAAAATGCCATCTTTCTAAAAGTGGCGTTTTCAAAATTGTAACTCAAAATCCGACTTTACCATTAACAAGGATTTTTAATAACATTTTCTCAGACACCAAACATGAAATGTTCACCTGTTCTAAAACAAAAGTTACCACTTATTAAATTTAATAAGTCAACCCAATGTCATCCTATGGGAGAGGTAGGCCTCAGAGTAGTGATATACAAATTTAGGAGTTTTTCACTACCAAGACATGTAAAACCTAAAAGTATATGCCCTACTTTTTAAATACACTGCACCCTGCTCTATGGACTGTGCAGGGCATATACTAGGGGTGACGTGTATTAAAATGGAAGGTTTAGGCCTGGCAAAATGTTTATTTTCAGGTCAGGCGGCAAGGCAGGCCTGAGACATGTTTAAAAGGCTCCTTAAGTGGGTGGCACAATCAATGCTGCAGGCCCACTAGTAGCATTTAATTTACAGGCCCTGAGTATATGTAGTACCATTTCACTAGGGACTCACAAGTAAATTAAATGGGCCAATTGTATATCAGCCAATTTCACCATATTTAAAGGAGAGAGCAGAAGCACTTTAGCAGTGATTAGCAGTGGTAATGTGTGCAGAGTCCTAAAGTCAGCTAAAAACAGGTTCAGATTACAGGAGCGTGAGGGCAAAAAGTTTGAGGTGACCCTGCAGAAAGGGCCAAGTCCAACACTTCAGAATAATTCCCATATTTAGCATAGGTTTTCCATCAACATCAGCATTAACCCACTGGATTGTATTACTCGAGTAGCTCGTAAATGGAAGGTACCTTGTGCTGAGTGTAATGTACTTTTTTTAAAAGAAAATAAGCTCCTTTGCTTTGCCCATGACTGTTGGATTCTTCCGCAATGAATTGGATTTACAGGCAATAATCGCTCAGAAGACTGCGACCAGGACCACTACCTGGGGTCGATATTGCTCGACCCCTACATTTGTAAAGTGTTTGAGTTGCACAGAAGTTTTATGTTTCAACAAAAAACAGTAGAGCTCGGTGTTGCCTTTTTATTCTGACACTTTCAATCCGTTCTGGCTTTTTTGACAATGACACTGGGACAAGAGGTTATATTTTAACTCCTTTACAAATATTACTTAGCAAGTTCCTTGCTAATAGGCCTTGCAAGGGGGTTCATTGCGAAGAAGATCATGCAAAGGCGCCGTTTGACAACTCTGAAGAAACTGCATTTAAAATGTAATCCAAGATTAACTATGTGTGCCTTTTTGCATCTCTGTTACCTATTCCTACACATCCTTCAGTCCTAAAGAGGGCCACCCAGGCAGGCACTGCCACCACTGCTGCCTCCTGTACTTCACAGTGACGAGGGATCGGGTTTTAGCATGATAAAAGCTGCCATTGGCCCTCACTTGGAAAGGCAACCTTCTAATTTGACCTGTGCAACGTGGATGTGTTCCTGCTGCGTTGCTCTGGAAACTCCATTTAGTAATACAAAGAGCCAACATAAATGTGCTTGGAAAGAGATGGTAACTTGGAACCCATGCTGAAATAGTAATTTACAGCGCAGTGCACTGGAAAAGGCTTGCTTTTTCGAGTCAGTGTTCTTTAGAGCTCCGTGTATACAATTTCCAAAAATAAGGTGAGCTAAATACCGAAGTGCCAAGCATCAAGCGTGTATATTATTATAATATGAGCATGTATGCAACAATGCGCACCTATAGTAAATTCACACATTTTAGGCCTCTTCTTCCATTTGGCCCCTTATTAGTGAATTAATAAATAATGTATTGATTCAGTTATTTAAAAATTATTACAGTAAGTAAATACAGTTCAATAAAAATTAAACATTTCAATCGAAAACAACTATAGTATTTCATTAATTATGATAACATAATAATACCAATAATCTAAAACAATAATTAAAAATGATTAAACCGACCAATAACTAATTATAAAAATGTTACATTTCCATCATACGGTACCTGTGTGTGGTTATTCAGCCTTCATTTTGTTATTTACAGTATTTGTATATTTAACAAATTGTGCAAGTTCTGTGGTATTGTTCGTAGTAAGAATGCTAATGCACTTCTGCAAGTAGTTATCTATGGGGAGTGGAGGGCGGGCAAATGGGTGGTGGGTAAAAAATTAAATAAAATCCACTTACTTGCACCATGTCCTCCTCCTTACTGCACGTCTTCCTCCTGAAGTCTTATGTGTCTTCCTCCTGCAGTCCGGTGTTCAGCGGGGGCCCCAGCGAAGTGTCTTAACCAATCCTGATGCTGCTCTCATGCAGCATGAGAGCAGCACCAGGATTGGAGGGAGGGGCTGCTCTTGGCGCTCCTGAGGGAGCTTGAGGCCTGCACTTGCTCTAACCCAGCTGTCTTAAGACAACTGGTTTATTAAGACAGCTGGGTTAGAGATTTCAAAGTGCGCATGTCTGGCCAAAGGGACATGCGCACTTTGAAATGAAGTACCCGGCAGCCCACCCTCCTCCCTGATGCTGCCCTGCCCTGACTAAGTTCGGGACAGGCGGATAAAAAATAAGATGGTAATAAATTACCATTCTATTTTTCATCTCTAGGGGTTGGGTCGCATATTCGTTAGTGGGGCAATGCTCCGCTGCTCTCACCGAGGAGCCACCCCTGGCAGCAAAGTATATGTGCAGCCCTCACCGTGGGTTTGTGTTCTTTTCCAGTCTGCGCTGTGCTCACGAACTGGCAGAACCATAAATCATTCACACATGATTTGGGTTCTGCAGTGTCTGCTCATTGTTTTTTTCAGATATGACTGTATCCGAACTTTCTCTTATGATTTGCAAATAGGTTCAAACCAGCCCCTGGCTTGTAATTTGATGTGCTTCACTCGATACAGGGTACACTTCTTTTTAAGTGTTGTTTTTAGTATCATGTTGTTTTCAGTATCGCATGTGAAGTGATGCGAAGGCTTGAATCTGAAATAAGTGTGTCTGATTGTGTATTCATGACCTGATGGTAATATTTAATGAAGGGTGACTCACAATCCCAAATCTTGTTTTAAAAGACCGGAGTCTAGGCTTATCTGTGCTTGAACTGTGTATTGTGGTAAGCTAAAAATCTGTCTATTAGCTGTGCACTGAAGTTTATTCATAAGAAGAAAAAGTTTTGATGGAAATGCCTGATTGCCATAAGTAACCGTTGGTATAAGCTTACCTTTTATTACCCTAAGAAACGTTTCGACCGATGGACTGTATAGCTGTGAATTTAATTTAATAAAAGACGAATGTTAAAATACTGACCTTTCACCCATATTTTACCATAGGGTAATTAGGTTTCGCCTGCACAGCAATTGCGCTGTGCTTGTAAAATCTCTTGTATCTAATATATCTTAAAAGGGGGCTCTTATCAGTTCCCATAACCAAATTACTGTGTTCATTCACTTTTGTGTGGAACCTTTTTTTTGTTAACTTCTCTAAGCTGCACGCATTTACGATACTTCTACTAAAAGCTGTTCGAACTATTAAAGCCCCATTCGCTGTCAAGTTAAGATTTCTTCCCACTGAAAAGGCAGACAGCTTCTAACAGTATGCTGGAATGCTTGATTTGTATTACTTAGTTATGTAAAGCAGATGCTTTAGCCTTAGAACGTTTGTGGCATTTCCTATTCCTATGCCTCAGTACCTTTCTTTGCACTTTGTAGGAATTATCGGATTTATTTTTTCAACTTAATCTATTCAGTCATTATTATCAAATTCTAAACCTAATAAACCTTGCACATTAAAAATGAAGTTAATATGCAAGAGCTATGCAGGGCTTAAAAAAAACATAAAAATGTTACTAGACCTCCAGGTCTAGTAACTTGAATATTCTACTCAACCTAACTATAATGTTCTTCACCCGTAAAGTGGTCTCAAGCTGTGTGATTCTAGGCAAATATTTATTCTTATGGATACACCTTTTTTCTTCATTATCAAATAAGAGAACACCTTCAAATATGCAAGTTCTCTATATCTGCTGTACATTTGTTTTTATTTACTAGACTAAACGTTTGCTCCTTGTATAATAAGAATCAAGCCCACATATAGGGTACACATGATCCTTGGCTTGCCTCTTAGTTCACTAATAGCATTGCCATCTGGGCAGGAGCAGGAATATTTCCCAGTTCATGTTTAAAAACTCACTTTTCATAAATATATAACTAAAGCATGGCGTGGTAGTTGTTTACAGATAGCACATTTTCCATTGAAATGGCCACAAAACATTCCCACTGACTTAGTTTTACTGATAAAACTATATAGCGCATAAACAATGTTTGGAAATTGGGTTTCTTATTGTTATGATTTGTTTTGATACTATAAAAAAAATGTCACCACAGAATTACAAAAATGTGTCTTCATAACAAGTGAAATATATGTGAAACGTCTGAACAGTTCACTTATTAGCTATTTCAGTGTTGTGTTAGAAAAAAAGCCTGAAAGCTTACAGCCTTTCATTTTACATGCTTTGCACAGCGCAATTGTCACACAGTTCACTTTACAAAATCCTTTAACTCCAGTCACAGAAAGAAAAGTAAATGTAGGAAGACAAACTGACTTTTGACCAGTGAAAGCTGAGCAAATGTGACAAGATAACAATATTTAAAGGCATATTTATTGCAAACAGCTTTTGTCAGGTCACCAGAACAAACGAGTACGCCCTAAAAATAACTCGTCCTGATTAAATCTGGCTCCCCATAGCGAGTGGATTTTTCAAGCCCTGCTTCGCTATATTTACTACTAAACAGGCAGCCGCAAGTGCAGTTACCTTGTAGTTAAAATGGACTTGATTTGAATGGTACAAAGGGACATGATTTGAATAGTGCAGCAGCTGCAGTGGCACTGGGGCCAAAAGCTCTAGGGATCTCACCAAACCCAGATTATTGCAAAAATGTAAAACTAAACAGGCAGTCATAAGATCAGTTACTTTGCAGACAACAGGGTCATGACTTTAATGGTGCAGCAGGTGCAGTGACACCAGGACCAAAAGCTCTAGGCACCCCACTAAACACCTAAAATTGCTCTATATTACGTTAAAAAAGGCAGTTACAAGTGTAGTTACCTTGCATACAACATGGTCAAGATTTTGATGGTGCAGCAGGTGCAGTGGCATTGGTCGCAATCACGGGCAGGTTAAAACTGCAATTTTTAACTGTAAGAACCACAGGCAAAGACAGTTAAAGAAATTGTAAAAAGAAAAGATGATGCAATCACAGGTAGGGAAAATCGTTTTAAAACTTTTTTAGGAAAGAGACAGCACTAGTCTGCCTCCTTAACACTTCCTGGACTCTGCTCACTGCAATCTGGGGCACAGGTAGGCTGAAGCTCACAAGATGGAGGAGAATGATTTGGGGTGCACCCAGCAAAGCCTTAAGGGGCCTGGGCAGGTGTGAGAGGAGGGCTCAGATTTGCTTGGAGCTGATTGGTTTTCCCAGCTCCATAACGGGGCCACCGCACCACGACCACGGGGCCCAGGTAACGTGGGGTAGGCCTGTAAGTGGCAGTAGGCTCTCCTGCTCACCTCCTTCTCGTCTAGGCAGGATGAGATGTCCAGAAGGTGCCCCACAAGTACTGGTAGCAGCTGCCAACCTCCACCACCACACAGAAAGCCTCCACTGCTTTGGGCTCCCTACGCCGGGCGGCCTCTCCCCCTCAGTCCACTCGGGTCAGCAGCACGGCAACTGATGAAGTGACATCGCTGGCCACCTCCTTGCCTAAGTACGCCGCCACCGTCGAGTCTCGGTGCAAATGACACTAATATTACATTAACTGGCCTCAATGGCTACTATTTAGGTGGATTATGGCTGGATTAGATGGGATCCATGCGGAGTTCCGTTGCTGAGCGTCCGCCATGTTGGCTGTACAAGCCACGCCCCCTACTTTATATTATAATATATATTAGAATAATTGTAATAATTTTTTGATTTTCCATTTTTACAATGGAGTGTCCAAACCCTTTTCTCCCCCCCCCCCCCACCAAGAAAAAACATGTAACAAAATTGCAGTAGACAATTGAAATCACAGAGATGGCAGGAAAATGCAACACATATACCAGTATACATTGAGTTGTCTTGCGATTCCCAGATGGGTTTCAGAGAAAAGTGTAAACTAGGGCCCCCCCCTCACATTGACAAACTTAAGGAGCTCAAGGATCTGGGGAAACCATAAAACGGGCCGTTATTTACTAGATAGTCAATTAACAGATGCCATTGCATTTCAAAGGTATGGTCTTTGTCCGCAAGAGACCATGTCCGTTTTTTTATGGCTATTAGCGTTCACAGTTTGTTGACCCATTCATGTATAGATGGTGTCGTGGGGATCTTCCATCATAATGCTATCAGTTGCTTCGCTGCTAACAACATGTTAGTTGCTATCATGTTCATTGGTTTAAGGACCAGAATTATGGTGACAGGGTCAGGCAACAATGGGTACCACAACACTCCTGGCTGAGGATTTCTTTCCAGAAAATTTTCAGAGTAGTACAGGCCCACCAAAGAGGAATATAATTGCCCTTTTGGCCACACCCCCTCCAATCCAACCCGTTTGCAGACTCAGGAATTCTTTGTAGCATCATGGGATGGTTTCTCATTTCTGTACACTCTTGCAAAGCAGGGAGATGTCACTGCAGAATCTCTCCCAGGACCCCCTGGGGACGGGTCGGCCTAGAATCTGTAAACAATGCCTCATGTAGGCCCATTCCTTATCAGGATAGTTTTCTAGTAAGAAGAGTGCAGATTGTCGAAATCAGGTCCTTGAGTCCACTGTAACTGGTGAATAGCTTTTCCCAGGGTGATAGCTGTCTAGTGGCTGCCAGTTTATTTGTTGGGTGCATTACCCAATGTTGCAGTTGCAGGTAGCTCATGCACTCTGTTTCCTGCAGCTTAAATTCTTGTTTGCAGATCAGAAACTCATTATCCTTTCAGCCTCCAAGTCTTGAAGCATCCTGCACTGCCCTTTGTCCCAACTTGCAAGCTTTCCCTGTACCGTATCTGGGGAAAATCAGGGGTGTGAATGGGAATGGAAAGTTTGTTAATCTGTCACCCCCAGTTAGTTTATTCCATATAGTGAACAATATCTAGAGAATATCTGAGAAGTAGCATACTGCCAGTCTGGCAATCTGAGGAGCCTGGGAAGTGCACTGGGAGCCCTTCTCATACCTGCTGCATCCATATGCACTTACTGGCCCTCAGTCTCCTATATGGACCATTCGAAGAAGACATGTGACTTGGCTGGCTGGTAATATTTGCGGAGGTCTAGTAGGCTGAGGGTGACCATGTTCTCATAATGGCCTTGGATACAAAGCCCAGATAAAAGATATCTTTGTCCCTCAGCAGGAGCTGTAGATCCCTTTCTGGGAGGGAGACTAGTAGTGCTTGGAATAAGTAAAGTAGACGAGGCAGGACATTCTGTTTTATTACCACCACCTTACCCAGCCTGGAAACATAGGGCCTCTACCATCGATGTAGATGAGTTTGAATGATGTTAAGCACATGAGGTTAGTTGGCTGGGCAGAGGAGGCAATGCTGTGGTGTAAGATACATTTCAAGCTATTTCAGTTTTTTCCCTAATGCACATCTGAATGTAGCTAAAGTTGTCAGCTTACTTTTTACCTCTTGCGAGAGCCCCTCACTTAACATTTCCAATTTGCCCAGGTTCACCTTAAAGCCGAACACTGCACTAAACGTTTCCAGAAGATCAGGGGGATCTAATCTGCAAATAGGTGTAGAACATGTTGCTCTCTGGCAAAGGTCATGCCCTTTATTCCCATGTGCTCACAATTGGTTGCTTCCAGAGGCTCAACTGCCAGAACAAACAGCAGTGGTGAAAGTGGGCAGCCTTGTCTAGTCCTTCGGTAGAGGGGGGATCTCTTCCAACTTCACCCCATTAACAAGGACCCGGGGTATTGCAGCATGATAGTTAGCTTTCAGCCAGGTCAGCATACAAGAGCCGAAGCCCCCTGTCTCCACCACCTCGGTAAGGAAAGTCCAGCCGACTATGTCAAGCGCCTTTTTGGCATCAAAAGTCAGTTTCAAGACTGGTATCACCCGTTAGTTAAACCTTATCTATTAACTGTAATACGCTCCTTGTATTGTCTGTTAACTGCCTAAAGATTCTATTTACTAGGACCATTGTGAAAATGTTGACATCTTTGAATTTAACAATGTTATGGTCTGTAGGCCTCACAGTCCTCTGTTGGCTTCTTGGGCTTCAGAAGTAGCGTGATAGTTACTTCAGCCATTGAGGAAAAGATCGTCCATATGGACAGGAAGGAGTTAAATAGAGTAACCAGGTGTGAAACCAGTATAGGTTTGTACAATTTGTAGAACCTATATGTGAGACAATCTGGATCTGGCAATTTATCAGGGTGTAAGTCTAAGGTGGCTTTTGCGACCTTCCCCTCTGTTATTAGCTCCTCAAAGTGGTCACTGTTGACTTTGGAAGTCTAGAGAGGTTTGATTTTGTAATAAAGGACTCCACCTCTTCTAGCGACACAGGATCTGCCTGAAAGAGCCCGGAGTAGCAGTCACAAAATGCCCGTAATTTGTCATAGGTGTCCTCAAGAACCTCCCTTTCATTGCCCCTCAGGGTGGGTATTTTCCAGTAGCTTGTCTGTACCCTTAGCCGGTGTGCGAGCATTGAGTTTGTTTTTTGGCTTGCTCCTAAAATGTTTGTCTCATGCATAGCAGTGCTTTCTCTGATTTTTACGTCTCCCTGAGATGAAGTTAACTCTTGAGGGTGACTATGTCCTGCATGTCTCTAGGGAAGTCTGATTCTGTGGCGCTCCGCAACTTGGTTGATCTCAGTATCTAAGGTGGCTCTGTGTGTTTTACCTGTTTTTCGCAGATGTGCTTGCTCTGCAATACCATATCTACTAAGGACGGCCTTGAAGGCATCCCACAACGTTTTGGGACCCACCTTCCCTGCCCCGTTTTCCTGGTGCATTGCGTAATTGCCTGATTGAGCTCCTGCCTAGAGACCTTGTCTTTCAGTAGGGATTTATCGAATCGCCAGACCGATGGCCGTGGGGGCCTGTCCGGTGGGCTTCTTCCCAAATAACCATTGCCTGGTCAGTGATTGCAATCCCACAGTAGGAAATGGACTTCATGACTTCCCTGACATCCTGTATTCCCAACACTTGGTCGAGACGCGAGTAAGATTTGTGGGCATGTGGGAAGGATGTATAGTCTTTCTTGCCAGAGTGCACACTGCACCAAATATCCACTAACCTGTAGCCCTCCATGCCCTGAAGCAGTTCTGCAGAAATGGAGCCCAGTAGGAACCGGTCCTGTGGGTGCCTATCTACCACTCCATCAGGGACCAAGTTAAAGTACCCCACCAGACAGAACAGGCTCCCGAGGTCCCACTCACCAAGCACGCGCAGCAGGCCTAGTATATAAGAATACTAACCCTGGTTGGGTGCGTACACATCGAGTATATTGAATGGCTTTCCTCTGTAAAAGCCTTATAAATATATGTTCCTCTCCATCTCTTTGTCCTTGATCACCTGTGTTATTTCATTGGAGAACTCTTTGTGTAGTGCTGACATTACCCCTTTTGTTTTATTCTTCACACGGGCATAGTATCATGAGGTAAACAGTTTGCCTTGCATTAGAGAGTCTGACTCAAGTAAGTCTCCTCCAGGCAGACTATGTCAGGGTTATTTTTTTCGTATCACTCTCCACACCTTATGGAATTTGGTTGGGGAATTCAGGCCATTAACATTCCAAGATATCAACTGTACCATTAAACTAGTGGTTGTAATAATTAACTTGTACTGGGTTCTCACACAATCCTGTCTGGGAGTACTCCCCCTCTGCCTGCTGTATTTGCACATAACAAGCCCTTCGTGGTCCTGTGCAAAATGTGAACTAAGCATTCCCCTGAACATATAAACTCATTCCTCCAAATCCAGACACCCCTCCACCAATCCCCAAAAAGGAACTCTACTAGTAGGAAGGGAACAGAAACATCAATTGGGCGAGGATAAGTCGTGCTTTACCCACATATCTCCCTGCACCTCCGCTCTCCCCCTTAGTGACATAGAGTTGAGGGACCAGAGCCCCTCCCCACTCTTAAGCCCCAAACATCCCAAGTAAGAGCTGCTCGTGGGCCCACTACTGTGAGAGTGTTAGTTAAAACTTGGTAAAGCATACAAAAGTACAAGCAATTGGGTTAAAGGGTATGGAACAAAGAGCAACCCCCCAGAGGTTAATGCGGCCACTTATGCAACCATTAAAGTCTCTTGTCCTCATGGCCTTTGCGTCGGTGTCCTGCAATTGTCCTCCTCTTAGTCATTGCCAGGTTACTTGATATTTGATCGTCTAGGGATGGTGACTTTCTTCCAAGCCTCCTGAGGTTGCTCCTGACATCCTTCACTGGAGTCTCTGGGCAATCCCACGAGGGACCCAGTATCTGGTTTGTACTATGTAGGCTCTGTTATCCAACTGGAACCACAGGGTGAAAGGTAAGGCTCACTATTACCTGATCTGCTGCCTGCGCAATTCCGCTGTTGCTGTATCTAAAGTACGCTGTTTGTTCAACGTGGCCTGACATAGATCATTGCACACTTCATTACATTGCTCCTTAAAGAAAGTCGGTCAGTGTTCTTTGCCTCTCACATGATTTTATCCTTCAGGAGAGAGGAGCCCACTTTGGCAATGACATCTCATGGCCTGGAAGCCCCAACCTTATGCACTATGTTGCAGTATGGAACAGAACAGGTCCTTGCAGTACTGTACCACATCATCACCTTTCTCACGCTCTGTGACATGGCGTATTAGGATATTGTTGTATCATGACCTGTCCTCAAGATCCGTACATTTCCCCCAAAGCAGGCGTCTCTCGTCCTCCGTTTTAGTGTTCGCATCCTGTAGGTTTTTCAGTTCTTGACTCATCACCACAATGTCATCCTCATTTATCTCCACCCTCTCTCCCAGCATTTAAATTTCCCTGATGACCTCCGAAAGGCTGAACCCCAAGTGGTGACCATGTTGGCTATCTTATTGTGTAAATCTGCCAGGGCAATTTGAAAGTCTTCCTTTATGATAGGTGCACTTCCTTCACCCTTCTTTACGGCCATAGTGCTATCCAGAGTGTCCCAGGTCATCAAATGATGCGTGGGTCCTGAAGTCGTTAGCCCCCAGCAATCGCTAATTATCTGTTGCATGGAGGTTCATGTGGACATGACCGTAGCTTTTGAGCAAGACCAAGACCCAGACCAGCTCCAAAGTGGTCAATCGATGTATCGTTCTGCCAAACAGCTTGGGTCCTGAGCTCTGAGCAACCTGCACAAGGTCCATCTTGGAGGAGGGGTCACCTGGGCAATCAATAGGTGAAAAGTGTGCTGTGCCTCGTAAGTGTTCCTCACCTGTGGGCCACAGCCAGCCCTAACAGGGTCCCCTGAGGCCTCTAGTGCTTCATTGCAGGACTCATGGTACCCACCGTTGGGCCTGTCTAGATGCACCCCCAAACGCCTGGGGTCTGTGGTGTCACACTCGTGCATGGTGCTCATGCACAGTTTGTGTCGGCAATAGCTGTCCCCCTCCAGCGGCTAGGGTGAACTGCCCTACGCTGGCCTCTCCTTCCTCGGCCGCGCCACTACTCGAGGAACAGTCACGCTTTGATTCCCCAGGTCCTGGGAGAAATCCCCCGTATGGTGGCTGGAGCTCGGGTCTCCGCCAGGGGCACCAGTGATTACGCCTGGCCGTACTCAGCTTAATGCAGTGCCCGGGGAGCACACATCAGGGTCCACAAAGGCTGTGCATTCAAGACCCATCTCCTCCCACTGTGTTCATGGCGCCAGGGAGCAGCAGGAGTCAGGTCACTGGGGCCGCAAGAGGGAGCTCATCGCACAGATGCCATTCTCAGCTGGCAGCAGGCCACGTCCCCTTCAATTTTAATAATTTTAAGTAAAAATAAAAATTTTCTCCAACACAATTTGATCCTTTGGGAGACATAGGCCTTGCAATAGTGAAAAACGACTTTAGCAGGTTTTAACTACCAGGACATGTAAAACTTAAACCCATGTGTCCTAATTTTTAAACATGATGCACCCGGCCCTATTAACCTATACAGCCTAACTTAGGGATGACTTATATGTATTAAAAAAGACAGGTTTAGGCCTGGCAAAAGGTTTATTATGGCATGTCAAAATGGAAGTTTAAAACTACTTCAGGCTGCAGTAGCAGGCATCAGACATGTATTCAAAAGTTTGTTTAGTGGGTGGCACAATGAGTGCTGCATGCCGATACGTAGCATATGATTCACAGGCACTGGGTACTTGGAGTAGTATATTCTAGTGAATTATAGCTAGTGAATTATAGTGAGACAGCCGCGGCCTGTGCGGGTAATAGCGGTGTGTTGGTGTGGCGGTGAGGCTGACTAGGGGGCATTTTGATAGACGACAAGGGAAAAATAATTACTTAACATTCCCTCGTGCTCGTCCATTGAATCCCCCCCCCCTCCCAAACCCGGCCCCACTACTCTTACCTACACAGGACATGGCTGGACTTATATGGAAATTAAATAGAACAATCAGGTATAAACCAATTGTACCATGTCGTAGGGAGAGAGCACAAGCACTTTAGCTCAGATTAGCAGTGGTAAAGTGCACATGGTCCCAAAGCTAACACAAGCAAATTCAACGAAACAGGTGGGGTCAAGTCACAATGTTTGGGGGTGACCCTGTAGAGAGGGCATGGTCCAAAATGCCTCTAAGTGCAGCAGTAAATATACCTATGAGTAAACATACATGTGTATTTTTACCTTTGTAAATAGGCCCCTTAGGTTGAAACCACTTTCCCTAGAAACATTAGAACTTCAGTCCATTTGTTTTCAGCTAGTTTTCCAATCTCACTCTTCCAGTTCTTTTTCAGCCTATCAGGGGTATCAGTAACAAAAAATGCTGCCTTGTAAATAGTCACTATTTGCTGCATTATTATGAGGACTACCTACACACATTAGATCCAGCAGAAAACATCCCGGTATTCACTAAGACAAATTGTTTCATAATGAATGGGTAGTTACGCCACTGAGAGGAAGGAATAAAAGCAGTACCTATCAATAGTGCAGGAGGTATAGTGGCACCAGAGCCCAGAGGTATAAAGGTCCCACTGTACCTCAATTAAAGCTATATTTTTGGAATAATTTTGCATAAGAAGTGAGACCACTCGACAATTTCACAACATTCACAAATTCTCTGAAACAACTTTTACTGTGGAGAGAAATATAACCTTCATGCTGGACTTACTAGAAACCCCACAGAATAGCAGATCATTTTTATCCCCAGTGCTGGCAAAACATCACACTTTTTCTACCATGCTAGACACAATATGCCTGATCACTGCTCTCTTCAAAACAAACCTTATCTCTACAATTTCACAATTTCTCTTTTCTGTTTTCAATGCTTTTCCTAGCTCTTCCTTTCATGTAAATGATTACCATCATCATGAAAACAATTGAAGAGCAATTAGTTGACAAATGGAAAATGAAATATAAAAGTAACATAAAAATAAATCACGCCTGAAGAAAGAAATTTCCAGGACCGAGGGCCCAATTTAGGGTTTGGGGGACAAGGTACTTTGGAACAAATGCGACAGTGTGCCCTGTCTGCCAAACCCTCGATCCACCCACTCTCTCCAGGGCTAGGAGGACCGTAAGTGTTGCTATGGCACTAGGGTCACGAGTGCCTTTGCAGTCTGAAAGCCTACTCTAACAGCCTGACAGAGTAGGGGGGAGGAAAGAATAAGAACATCAGGCCACCCGGCCTATTTAGAGCAAACTGTGTCATGTCTTTTTTTTCTGTCCACCACCACCAGGAAAAACATGACAGTCACAGACAGAAAAAACCTCCATACCTTCAATCAGGGCTTGTGTCTTGCCTCCTTACTTTCCTTTGTGAAAACTAGACCTCACAAAGTATCATCGCCAACAAGAGCAAAGACAAACATCATCCTGAGATTAACATGCTAAGTTATAGCTTACATATATAGATGGTTTTAATTATCTCATCTCTCTAGCCGAAGGACAGCAAATACCTCAGGAGTATCTACTACAAGTTAAATTAAATATTTAACAATGACATAACAGGATCTAAATCTTATTGAAAACAAAGTCCAAAAAGAGAATTTTAAAGAAAGAATTCTCTACTCCCTAAAAGCATGCATCCTAGTTATTGGACACTAAATTCTGAGCCAATTCTGTTATGCTATTTGTGGTCTACAATTTGCAAGAAATTTTACTTAAAGCGTATCTCATTAATATTGTACCGAAAGTAGTTATCTTCGAAAGGATAAAAGTAAGCTGGCCTTCGAGCCAAAAGGTGGCATCAGCTCACCATCCTTTAAAGTATTTAAATGGCATATTTAGAACAAGGGCACGACTTACCCTATGAAATTAGGTGCTAGAGTGCTAAATCACTCAACTGTGTAACTACACTGCAGGCCTTCATAATCCTGAATACATTACAGGCTTTCATGACCTTGTTTCAAAAAGTGATGGACTTTCCTCCATTTGAAGGAGTTTCAGCTCAGATTGTACTAAATTCTCCTAAAGTCTGAATAGAATTAGCTCAGGCTTACCATGTCACACTGTAATCATACACTTAGAGAAATGAGCCTTAACACACACAAACACACACACACACACACACATACAGACATGCGCATGACCTAGAATTTTGGCAAAGCGCGGTAGTAATGTGAGGTGCAAGAACAACATCATTCTGACATGGCATTTAAAGATGCACTAATCTCTAAAGAAACCCATTTTGAAGCTATGAGTAAATTCTTCTTGTGTGATTGTAATTGCTTCAAAGTTTTATGTGAGCAGATAAGTATGTTAAGGAAGTATATTTTAAAAGTCCCATTGAAAGCACCCAGACTATGGGTAAGTTAAAAGTGCTTCTCACTACCCATTCCAAATAAATTTAAAGGGAAACTCCTCATAAGCTAAAACAGAATCTCATATAACAGACAGAACACCATTCTACCTATAATTCATAAAGTCCAATTGTCTGGGCGTGAGGCTTGAAAATCTAGAGTTGCAATAAATCAGTGCTCATGCAGCCTCTTCTTTAGCTTTATGTAAGTTGGTCAGTGACACGTCATCTAATGTCACTGGCCTTATGGCTTACCTCAGTGAAGTGTTTATCATAGGGGCATCAAGCTGTACTTATGGATGGCGTATCAGTGTTTAATCATCCTGTACCAAATGTCTCTGCTAGTGCTTTCATTGGAAGAAAGATAAGTGATGACATAAATATATTTTGACTGGCAGTTTGTGCAGGACGTTCAGCGTAAAACTCAAATAAGCACTCAATGAATATTACTTAGTCAGCATGCTGGTCAGTATGCTATTACAAAAAAAAAAAGTTCTTTACCTTTCCAAAACAGTGACATGTAGCATTTACCAGCAGAATTAGTATTCTGGATGTACCAAAGTCATTGCCTTGGTCTTCAAACAGTAAGGGCTAAAAGTGATACAGTCATTTCAGTCCAAACTCAGCTCTGTTCTTCTGTTTTGAGATAAGAGGGTTTAATAACATTGAGTCTTGTCTATTTCCTAGCTTGTCTCACTAATCCTCTAGTATAATACTTGTGTATTAGCTTTTCTTGTATGATGCCAGAATAATATATTAAGGCAACTGTTGAAGTAAAGTTACTGTGCACTCTTAGAAACTGACCAAAATCTAACCTTTGGTTAATCTTTTTATGTGGGGACCACTGAGGAGCAATAAGAGAGTTCTTAATGAGGGGTTTCATTTAAAGGGTGTCACTGTTTTTGGAGGAAGATCCTTCCATTATCTCTCTGCCAAACTCTGGAACAAACTTCAATTTAATTTCCGGGCTGAATCGAACTACCTGGTGTTTAGGAACAAAATCAAATCACGGCAGTTCAACAAATGTTTTCAGTCAATTGTTTTTCTCAATAGTGCCAGGGTATTTGCAGTTTACAAATTTGTCCCTTGTTCATTCACTCATTTATACACTCAAGCCTAAAAAAAGACTTTAATCTTATCATAGATGTGAGGGAAATGATATTTAGATCACATAAGTTAAGCTTTCAAAAAAGTGAAGATGCCATCTCACAATTAAACAATTTAAAATATAGATCAGCTCCATGCCACTATATGTTATTGGGATTGAGCACTGTTTTAAATTCTCTTCAAAGTTGCCAACCTAAAGAATTGCCACACTGAAGGCCAAGGTGGCACCACTATAGGCCCCATTTACTTTCAATATCTTGTTCTGAAATATAAGAAATAGTTTGAAAGACATTAATCTGTGCCAACATTTGTAATGTTCCTCTCTGCTATCTTGTGTGGTTGCTGCTATATATCTGCTGAATCCACTTCTGCCCCTTTAAGACCTAATTTTCTTTTAGTGCCTACATAGATCAGTACCACTGACCTTTAGTCCTGCCATTGTTTCCCTTATCACAAGACTCTCTCTGTGACTCTCTCTGACTGAGCCCCCATTGCCTCAATTGTCTGGTACTTTGGGAGAAACGAGGGGTCTCCTGACTTCAAGCCAGCCTCAAACACTAGTGGTTTGCTATTCTTTTAGCAGTGTAGCAAACATTCCCAGTGATGAATTCCATAAGCCCTGTGGTCCAGGTTGCTTAGATGCTTCTGAGTTATCCGTTGCACTGTGTCCAGCAATGCTGTTGATGAAAAAGGGCAGACACCATCATTGACTATCTCCATCTGCATGAAAACATGAGTGGATACATACATTCATAGATATATTTATATATCAGCTAAAATTATGACTGTCACTCCGTACAACGCGAGTCACGCAAACTCTGGATGAGATTTCAAGATACGTTTATTATCAACCGTGCTCCAGCTGCTGCAAATCCTGAGTGCATGTGACTCGCGTTGTATGGAGTGCCAGTCCCAAAACAGGATTTTCCATCTATGCATTAACCATAGACTTTTATGTTGCTTGTAAGTCGAAAATGTTTGAAGCGATTTCAATAAAATTTGACAGGAATATAGATTAAGGTGTTTAGATGCTTCCTTTGGGTATTTGAAGTCAATAGGTTCAGTAGTTGTCAATTTATAAGGCACAAAATCATAGCGATATCTATTGTTGCAGTATAAAGCAGCACTACCACTCTGCATGGCGATGAAAACCCATTATGATTGAGTAATGAAAAGTGTTCTGAAATGAAAAGTAAGCCATGTTGATTAGAACACACTTTTGGTGTTTAGTGATGCTGTACAGTGTAGCTAAGAATCAGCAACTATACCTAACTCTGTAGTGGTATAGAAATCTAGTTTTACAGAATTACACCTTTTTAATTTCAATGATTTTTTAAATTATTTTTTACAACATATAACATGTAACAAATCACAGGCAGTACTTTCCAGGAAGTATTGCGGTACTTTCGTAATTCCCCAAAAACTTTACAAATTAATTAAATCACTTATATTTAATACAGGGTGGCTCTTAAAAGAGCCTTTGGTTGTTTTATAATGTTACCACTCTTAAATATGTTGGATAAGGCTATTTCTTATGTTTGATAGAAAAAAGTGGTTTACATAGGTTGTAAAATGTACACCATCTGGACGATACCATGCTGCATTGGAATATTTTTCATTTCCAAATAAAAATGATTGACATTCCAAGATCTCCTAGGAATGCTGACACTGTCTTGTTAACATGTCTACAATTTTTTTTCTAGATATGCATCTTTGAAAGTAGACAACTTCCATTTTTGTCTCTGGCAGTAGAAAAATGGGTGTTTGGAAACATACTCATTAAGTTGGAAAATGTCTTTTTCATCTTAATTTCTATTCTAACCTCCATTAAGTGGCCAATAGCATTCCCACCATAGTGGGTAATGATAAAGTGCAAATGGTCACATGCATTAACAGTGGAAAGTAGAGGTAGTAATTGATTCAATCTCAAACCAGTTTTCCCAATCCAAGTAATATCTTGTTCTTTTAAGCCAAATTTAGGTTCCAAATTTCTTTCTTGGCATGCTTTCTTGCTCCAAAAATCAATCTGTGCCCAACAACCTGCACTGACCTACAACAATGAGGAAAAATCAGCCAGAGAAACAAATATATTCAGGGTTAGATGATTGGCCAGTAGGAAAGTGCTTAACATTGAGAAACTTTGGAAGTAGAGCAATGATTGGTTAACATTCATTGTGGTCTACAAATGTAACACAATACTACCAAAATCCAAAAAGATATCAGAAAATAAACTAGTCTGCAGCTCTGAAGTTTTGCAAGTAGTAGAAAGCCATATGAAGCAACCAATTATGGTAACATGACAATCAAAACCAATAGATAAGAAATACAGTAAACAAATAAAGCACTGACGGCAAGATGGTGTCTGACTAGAGACCATCACTAACCTCTCTCCTCCTGGTAAAAGAATCCTCCCGTGTTGTGCCCGTTGGTATGTAGGAGGAGTGGCTGGCATAAACCGGAGTTGCGGTGTCCTCGAGTGGCCCCGATCGAATTCAGGCTGGACCGGGCACAGACCATACATCCGCGGGGATAATCGTTGGGAGGCTTTGGTGCGGCTGCTTCTGACCACGGTTGCTGGTCCACTTTCTGTGGAGCTTGCTTGGAAACAGCAAACTGTTCCCGGAAGAAGCATTGGAAGAGCCAGCTACAATGGCAGCACAGCGAAAAGGCAAGCAGCGAGCAACCACCGTGGCTGCCTCATTGCAGCAAGATGGCTCAGATCCTCAAAATGATGTTAAAAAAGGGAATCTGTGTGCTAACAAGGGTGACAGACAAGGGAAATCGGACCTGGAGAAAAATGAACCTCCGGGGAAACTAAATAGTCGGCGGACTAAGCTGCATAGTGAAATTGGAAAACACAACCTGCTATCTCAAGCATGTTTGCACCCTTAGGTGACCCCAAGACCGAAAATCAAAAGAAAAAGCGGAAAATGACAGTTATAAGGGTGATAGCACTATAAATAATTCAATGTTGGGGGCAGCTCAGAGGGTAACATCCAGTGTTCCGGCAGAGGACCCTGAAGGGGATAATGTGACTCCTGGGCTGAGTGAAGCTGTGAGTGCTACGGTATACCCCGTGTGTCAATCTGGATGGGAGAGCACCAATGAAGCATGGACAGGCCCTTGGGGCAGATACAGATATGCAAAACACACAAGACGATGGATGGAATGTTGCACATTGGCAAAACATTCACCCCCAGTCACAGATCTGGGTTTAATCCATCGTTATTTTGTTCACCACGCCACCCCAGTTCAGACATGGCCATATGCAAATCAGTCTTGACCCTGTCGTAGTGAACTCTCCATGCCACTGGAATCAAACCCCGAAACCGGTCCTAGGATACTTGGTTCCAGTCCAAGGAGGACCTGGCTCGGCAGTTTGGGCTGGACTGTTCCCACGAGGCACAGGGTCAAGACTGATTTGCATATCGCTGGGTTCAAACTGGAATGGCATGGTGAGCAAAAAAACGATGGGCCCGATTCACAGATCTAACTTAAGACAAAATCCTAAACTTACTACCATTTTCGTATTCACAGAAGGCACTTACTCATTTTGGTATTCACAGAAGACACTTACTCACTTCGGTATTCACAGAAGTTAGGAGTCCTAACTTTAGGATTCCAAAATGCCTTCTGTGAATACCGAAAGTCTTAAAATTAGGATTTTTCTCAGTTTAGGAGTCCTAAAGTTAGGAGTCCTAACTTTACTACTACTAAACTGAGAAAAATCCTAATTTTAAGGCTTTCGGTATTCACAGAAGGCATGTAGGAGTCCTAAAGTTAGGAGTCCTAACTTTACTACTACTAAATTGAGAAACATCCTAATTTTAAGGTTTTCGGTATTCACAGAAGGCATTTAGGAGTCCTAAAGTTAGGAGTCCTAACTTTACTACTATTAAATTGAGAAAAATCCTAATTTTAAGACTTTCGGTATTCACAGAAGGCATTTAGGAGTCCTAAAGTTAGGACTCCTAACTTCTGTGAATACCGAAGTGAGTAAGTGTCTTCTGTGAATATCAAAATGAGTAAGTGCCTTCTGTGAATACCAAAATGGTAGTAAGTTTAGGATTTTGTCTTAAGTTAGTTCTGTGAATCGGGCCCAATGGATTTAGGCCCAGATCTCTGTACTGGGGTGAATGTATGACATTGTTCTTCATTCTGTCCATCTACTGTTGTTTTTGCAGATACGGATATGTCAGGTCTGGGGAATAATGTGCTTAATGATAGACGAATAGACACAACAAGCAATACATTATCCTCCCAGAGTGCAGATGTAAAAGGGGTTAAAGAACTAGGCTATCAATCCCCTGATGTGCAAGGTGAAAAGTTTTTCTCTCTGACAGAAGAGTTAGAAGTGTCAGATACCAGTCTACCCATCAGTAGCGATGAAGAGGCTGGCTCATCCTCAGGCGACAGTCCCCCCGGGGAAAAATTCACCACTACCAAGAAATAATCTAAACAGATATCAGGGAAAAAGACTCGACAGAAGGCCCCGGAGGAACAAGAAGTGGTGGAAGAGCTGGGGTGGGATTATTCAACGACCCTAATGCTGTCCACAGAGATGCCAAGTAAAGATGGCAAACAATCAGTGGCTGTGGGTGGTGGGGACCCGGATCATACTAGGAGAGGGAGTTCGACCGAGCCATCACTAGCTCTGATTTTGCAATCTTCAATTAGCATTTCAAGATGATATTAAAGCTGACAATCGACAGGCAAGGCTAGCTATTAAGAATCTGCAAGGGTCAGTGCAGAAACTGGGGGAAATCTGCTCGGACATTGCGGAACAGATGAATATGGTAGAGTCACGCACAGAAGTGCCGGAAAACACAGTGGAAACCCTGAAGGTACAATCTATCTTTCAGGATAAGGCCCTTAAAGATGTCATGTGGAAGCTGGAGGACTATGCAAACCGGCAACGTCATAACAATCTGAGACTGCCTGGGGTACTTGAGAGTAATGATACAAGGAAGTTTGTAGTAAATATGCTAAAGGATTCTTTTTCTGAATTGTCCTCTTGGGATTGGGACAGAGAAGTTCAAAGGGCCCACCGATTCCCACTGACTTCATCAAGGCAAAAAAAAATATTACCCCGTGCCACGTTGATTTATTTTGGTAACGTTTTACTTCGACAGGCTGTTTATGATCTAGCCAGACCCAATTCCCAAAGACAGTTTGAATGATTTTCCTTTTTTGCTAAGCCTGATTTCGCTCATGCTACGGTGGAACAGAGATGGAGGCTTAGGCAATTAATGACTCCATTTCAAGTGGCAGGAGCCCTGGTATTTCTACAAAATCCGGCCAGGCTCAAAATGATGTATCACGGGCAGAACTTCAGTTTTAACTCATTTCAAGCTCAGAAGATGCTGGATGACATTACAAAAGGGACTTTGGGTACTAAAACATGAAAATATAGATCAAAATGTAATAATGGAGGGTTCAAGTTGGATATCAGGCATCACACGGGATAGGGGGTGTATCTAGGTGTAGTGGTATTTAAAAGGGGGGAAGTGAGGTGGAAGGATTCAAACGTCCTCACACAGGCTCATGGTTGAGACTAGCTGCCTAATTATTGGTGGAGGGAGGGAGGATGGTAGAGGGAGGGGTGGGTGGGCTTTCAGACAGGTGATAAGTAGGGTTATGACAGATTTACATGATTTTCTGGAGGGCAGAAACAGTAGTGTAGTATGTTTAAAAAAAAGAGGAATGTTGTCTGGTGGACAAAGTCTGTGTATTTCTTATGAGTATGGGACATTTGTGGTAGGTATGTGGTATAAATTTGTATGGGGGTATTGAAAATTGTATCTGTTGATATATGCCGCTTGAATGATGTGAAAAGAAGGCAGAAAGTCGCAGTTAGGCTACAATCGATGGGTGCTAATATTATATGCCTCCAAGAGACACACATAGAAGGTTCACAGATACGTGTGTTGAAGACACTAGGGTTTAGAGTGATAAGTACTATGACACAGGGGGCCAGGGTTTGGGGGGTGGTGATTTTGGTAGGCCTGGGCGTAGTTCGCGGAGTTTAGCTACGCGGAACTCCGCAAAGTTACAAAAAAACTCTGCGAAGTTCCACGATTGGCGGAGTGCAGTGCAAACTGCAGTTTGAGCTGGTATTCCTGCCGCTCGGGTAGAAACTCTACCTGAGCGGCAGCTTGCACCCTCGAACTTACTGTTCGTGCTTGTGAACTTACCGTTCGGGAAAGAACTCCGCTGCACATTGCAAAGTGGACGAGCTCCGCGGAGTGCGGAGTGCAGAAAATGCCGCAAACGCCGCGAATGGAGCAAAGTTCACTGCCCATGCCTAGTTTTTGGCTAAAGGAGATGGGTTGCTGTTTAATCGATCAAAGTCAGATAAATATGGTCGCTGGGCGAATACGGAAATTCATTATATGGCGGGGCAGAAGTTAACACTCTGTACAATATATGGAAGCAACTGTGATGATCCTGCCGAGTTGGATGTTATCTCAAGTGAACTTACTCATTGGCCCCTCCCACTTATTGTTTGCGGTGATTTTAATATTAATCTACCAGTGATTGATCTATGGAGGAGGGGTGGTGATATGTGGGTAAGAAACCAAAGGTATTTCAGATGTTAAAAAATATGTCAGACTCATGGGTTAGCTGACTGCTGGTAGGTTATAAACCCAACTGTTTCAGGATATACTTATTTTTGTAATCCACATCTGACTCATGCCCGATTAGATATGTGTTTATTTCTAACTACAAAATCAAAATGTCAAATAGAAAAACTACCATGGGTCTTATCGGCCGATAATCCATTAATATGTAGTCTAGAAATAGACATGGCCAACTCTAATACAAGATCCTAGACATTTGAGAGATCCTTACTTTCAGACATGGGATATTGTACATTTATGAGGCAGTGGATACCAAGGTTTCTGGAAGACAATCTAGGGAGCACTACAGTTTAAATTGTATGGGATGCCATGAAGGCTAGAATCAGGGGTGAAACATTAAGGTATTCCCTAAACCGTAATAAACGGGCTAAGCAATCTATGAAGACACTGCAGCATAATCTGGGGGCGGCAGAAGGGGAATTGGTGAGGGCTGTTAGAGGAAATACGGATTTAGAAGATGTACAGAGGCAGGTTGCAATTGCAAAGGCGGAAATTACTAATGTATTTACCGATAAAGCTGTAACTAAAGCTATAGCCCAGAAAGAAGTTTATGAGCCTAATGAACATTTATGAGCGTCAGCATGGATTTGTTCCCAGGAGATACACCACAGATCATATTCAGAGAGTTTTCACGCTGTTTGATATCACCACTGTTTCAGGAGACCCTTGATAGGGTCTCATGGCAATATTTATGAGCTATTATGTCTAGGATTGGAATAAGGGATGGTTTTATCCAGGCAGTCAAGAGATTATACGTTGATGCATCAGCGGCCGTGATGGTTAATGGCATATTATCTAAGGAATTCCCAATCTCCTGGGGTACGAGGCAGGGCTGCCCCTGCTCCCCCCTTTTATTTGCGATTTACATCCATCCATTTATTCATAGATTACAAGACAGTGCTCAAATAACAGCTATATGGTCCCAGCACTGGGCCACTAAGACTTTGGCCTATGCAGACAATATTGCTCTGGTGACAGCTGACCCAAACATAGTTATTGAAGAAGAGGCAAGATGTTTTGGACAAATCTCAGGTTATGCACTTGATCAGGAGAAAACTCAGGCTGTCTTGAATGACAAGGCCAAGATGATTGACATATGGGTAGTAGAAAAGGCCACATATTTAGGTATTTTTATATCGTCCCGGTTAGATAGTGTGGTCAAGGCTAATATGGAACCCCTTATGGGTACAATTCAAAAAGATCTCCAACGCAATAATAATCTACATCTATCTATTTTAGGAAGGTGTAATGTTATTGCATCATGTAATGGGTTAAAAAAAATGAAAAAAGATATAGAAATGTTTTTAACAGAAGTGTTTGAAACTCAAATAATATTGACCGATGATGTAATGTTGTTGTGGGGATTGAAATTGGAAAATGAATAAAGATTGTGTAAAAAAAAAAATAATTGGTCGATAATAGAAAGTGGGGTATAAATACAGCCTAATATTACTAAATGTATACTTCTGGTCACATGACAATGAAAAACAATAGAAAAGTACTTTCACGAACAAGTAAAGCTAGATATTATTGGTTTATAACACTAACTGGGTTATCAACTTAGGCCAATACTACTAAATACCAGGTCCAACCATAGCCACTCTGGAGAATCAATATGAGAAATGATGGCAGTGGTTTTACGGAAAGCCAGCACCTCTGTTAGTTTGCAATTGTACAGCGCAAAATGTCCCCTAGCATGCTCAATGTCAAACACTGTGCCATCCGCAGTGCCACTCAGTACATAGAAAAAACCTCCATACACATTGACAAATTATAATTTATTAACAGAGCACAGCACAAAAAACTCTTAGTATTTTATATCAGAGAAAGACAGTGAAAAATTACATAGAATATTCAGTAATCTTGGTCTCAACAGTTTTGACACGGCTCAAGAGTGTTGACTCGTCGGTATGACAAGCAAAACAGCCGACACGTGTTTAGTCGATAGACAACTTCCTCAAGGCTTGTAGCAGTAACTGTGAGTCAATGAAAAAACAGCCCTGTTCTTCTCTAATATGAGGATAATCACGGGCATGTGGTAATTTCGATAGCGTTCGTTAGTTAGAATGAAGTAATAAAATCATCTGTTCTAGGACAGGGTGCCGGAAAATCATTATGGTACATGAATCAAAGCCATATGATAAAGCTCCTTCAAAGTACTGTTCTTTATGCGATATCCTAAGTAATAGTATAGAGAACTTCCAGCTCACGTCCCGAGTTGTTGAAGGAGACTGTTGGCAAGCAATAGAGCTGTATTTATTCTTGAAAGAGATCTTCATACTTAAATATCAAACAAGTATATTTCATTATATAATATTGTTAATATAATGAAGTATGAGGTTGAATAATTACTTATGTTCGTCTTATATTGCCATCATTACTACTAAAACTTTAACTTTTTAATATATTTTATAAAAAAGATTTGGTGACATTTATCACAATGCCTACAAAACATTACCTGCTGAAGCAATAAAAAAAAATTATACATAAACAATATTGGTAAGAGTAAAAAATATTTTAAGGCTGTTTATGCAGACCCTAACATTTATAGTAAAAATGGCACTAGGAAGCTATTGTCAAAGACAACACAATTAGCAGTGAGCCAATCTACCAACACAAATGCTGACAATTATGAAAAAATATATACAGTTTGATAATAGGAGACAAAATAAGGAACATTATTTCAAAGCATTATAAAACATGTGTCCTCACAAATCTACTTCAAACATTTCCTTTAATAAGGAAAAAAGGACACACTCATACAGAATTGATATCTTCACCACATTGTTGAAAAAGCCTGGACCATTTAATTTCTACCTATAAAATACATAAACTAAGCAAAAAAGAACTAACAAAACTAAACTTCTGCAGCATTTTCCAGGGAAATTGGAGATATGCATTGAGCACTGAATGACATGTCAAGGTTATTGTTATGAACTCTTTTATGGAAATGTAGTAGAAAAACTAAAATTGGAAAAAAACAGCATATCTACTAACAGTTTACAGAAGTTTAAAAAAACAGAAACCTGTATATAAATGGGATTGCACTTCTATTTGCATTGTACATGATACATCCATTTGGAAGCTAAGGAAAGTTTGGCTGAAATTTAAAAAGTCATCACTACTTAAAAAAATGAAACTATTACAGAACCCAGTAGTATGCCCACTTCACAGCATTACTAACCTACAAGTACATTCTTTAAGGTACCTCACAAATGTTATGAGTGCTGCTACTATTGTCACATCATGACGCTCTCCAAACATAATTCTAAAATTGTACTTTGTGAAAACACCATCACTGCAATCAGAACAACTCAATCTGCTCTTTTTCACTCTAATCCTGCACAAGTGGCCAGTACCATGGACTACACACAATGTAGATATGTTGATGCTCTATCTGACACCAATAACTGTTCCTAAAAAAACAGAAAATGAAGACAAAATTGCATGGAAAAATTTGACTCTATTTGCAGAAGAAAGATACTGTTGTGTAGTTCCAAATAATACTTAGGACAACATAAACTAAGGGATTGGTGTCCAGACTGATTCTTGACACCCCAAAGGATATGTTAGCCTTTAGACCAGCTCGCTCACAGTGCCACTAATTTTACCAAGAAGCAAATAGTTTCTGGCAACTATTGAAAATTACAACCCTTGATCCTTCAGGGATCGTGGAAACAGTGCAGTACCTTTCGCTCAGTAAATCGTGCTTAGTTAGTCTCAGAAAGATACACAGAATAAACGATGGAGACATTTTCAATAAGCATTTATTGAACCAGTGTCATTCTAGTATAAAACATGTTTGCTGCAAAAATAATTAGACAGAATCAGAAATATAAGATTACAAGCACCAACAGAGTTCATAAAAGGTAGAATTCTACCATGGTGCTAAAACAGTAAATATATGCAGGCACATCGATACATGGCAGTAATCGAGCATACTCCTAAGATGCAAACCCTATCTAAGTGTACCTACGTGTACCTAGCATGTATGTGCGTCAAAATCCAAGAATCCCCTAGGAAAGAACCAACCCCATTACCTGATGGGAGAGAATGAAGGACCCCGTCATGGTCTCGAGTTGGACACCCCGCAAGGGATGCCTGACGACTGTGTGCATGGAGCTTCTGCAGACCGGTACCTCAGCGTCTAGTGTCAGCGTAAAAGCTTCTCCTCTGGTTGCCCAATGAAGATGTGGTTCTTTTATACTCAAAAGATACCCTCAGGGGCTCTGCCTAGATGTGTAATGGTACGTGGGTTTGTCGTTGAAGGATGACGATAGCAGGGAATTTTGTACAGCGTTATTATACAGAAGATGGGAATCCTGCTGTGTATGTCCTAGGCAGGGGATTAAGATATGATACTAAGAATCCTCATGCATAATAAATAAGTCTAGTTTTCAAAGAAAACAACAAAACATTTATTCAGCACATAACTAGGTAAAAGGTCAGTGCCAGAACCGCTATGTAGATCAAGGTAAGCCATATGTAGATAAAGGGTTGTGCAGCTACCTAAGCTTATATTGTGATATATTGGGGCTCATAACAATACGATGTCTGCGAATATCAGCTAATCCTTTTCAAACCATTGTTAGAATGCAACCAAAATCAGGACAATTTTAGCCACATGAATTAGTATGCGCAATGAAAGAAAACGTTGTCCTCCTTTCATTAGATTTCAACTCAAGATAACTATGTTTGGGATGCAACAGAAAATAGAGGAACCTTTAGTGGTTTTAGTCAAAGGGGCACCTGCAAAAGACAAACAAGTTTGGCAATAGATATTGAGAAAGTTATACATTACCTTAAAAAACACACATACTAAAACGATTTGGACATTGATACATTTATCTCATTTACATACTTATCATTTGGAAAAGAAAATCCTACTGGAAAATTTTAACAGATTAATTAGAAACAAGCTGAACAAATCCTTCACCATTGTAATATACACCCACTACACACAAGAGACATGATGGTTGATGCTTAAAAACTGTATCAGATGAGGTAAGCCAGAGGAGAGAATATTAGTGCCTGGGAAAACTCCAGAAGCAAGATTGTATCCACATTTAGTCCCCACTGGGAAAAGGGGACTATATGACGATTGCCCAGTACACATTTCTGCATCAGAGTACCTAGCAACAAGATTATATTCAGAGGATCCACGTTTTCATCAAGACATTCCTTACATTGCCACACTACTGTATAAAAGTGACCTTTCAGTCACTTTTTATACCTTTGCATATGTGATTCGAACTGGAATTGCCTTTACTAATATAACCGCATAGGATTCTCATTAAAAAGGTGCATCATAACAATGAGAATCTAGACTATATCTTGATCATTATGATACATCAGTGAAGGACTAGTGAATATTGGTTTTAAAGACATGGAGAATTGAAATGTATTCTCAGAAATGTAGTACCTCCTACTTGGTGCATTACTTTAGGATGTGCTGCGTACGTTTGGAATGACTTGCATCAATTTCTACTTGAAGCAAATGCTAATATTGCAGACATTAACTGCAAAACACTCACTGGATTTTTTCTTTGGATTCTGCCAATATTTGCAAATATTTCAACCACAAATTTCAAACTATACATCGCTACTTTACCAACAAAACTAAAATCCAGTTGGAAAGGTACTTGATTTCTTTTGGAGAAAAGAGTATCAAGCAAGAGGTGCACCACACATTCCTATGCTTTTGTGGATTCAAATGCTTTTGTGGATGTTTTAAAGTTTGGATATGACTCTGATGATCTGTTCTACATTTCATTGAACATTATGTCACTTCTGACATATAAACAAAAGAGCACAATAAACTCTATGAGCACATTTTACGCGTTCAATCATATAAGTGTGGTAAACACTGCTTATGAAAATATCGGAACAAATCAAAACATTACTCTAAATTTCGGTTTGGATTTCCAAGACCAATTCTACAAAAAAAAAGAGTGAACAATTTAATAACATCTGTAAGACATGCAGTTACTGGTAAATGACCAAGAAATACTTATAGTCTTAGAAGAACACAAGCATCCCAGCACATCACCAACTACAATACTTTAATTCCTCATATGTGGGATGCTAACATTGATATACAATTTGTTGCAGATAACTTTACAGCGCTTACTCATCATGTTAATTCCTATATTGCAAAGGTTGAAACAACTGATGTAAAGGAAGTATGAGAAGAAATATCTTTTAAGCAACCTTAAGTAAAGATTGTGCCGATTTAGCCTTCACATGTTGTCTCACGAGAGATCAGTAGCTATGAAGCATGTGACCGTTTGAATTCTTCAAGCTTATATTGTAGATCCTGGGCAATCATGTAGCTTAGTTTAGGATTGCCATCCTCACGCCAAAGAGTTCTCAAAAGCCTACCTGGAATTGAATGCCTTGCACATTTTGATCCAACTAACAAAGACATTTTGAAACCTAATATGTTAGACACAAATTACTCACACAGAAGCACTTTGTTGAAAAATCTATCGCTGTACAAAGTTGCCCAGTTCTACACCGTTTTGCAATAATATAGCCAAAAGTATAAATGTTAAAAAATGTCGGTTCAAGGGACTTATGGATTTTAATACGTAATTCAAAATATTCTCTTATTAATCATCAGAAACTGAATAGTGACACAGGAGAAAAGAAAGAATTCTACTATTTAGCACTTCTACAACTATTTAAACCATGGCTGGAAGAAGATAGCATAGGCAGCTTTGACTCCTACGATGATGCATTTCATGTATATAAAAAAGACATTGCAGTACCTCAATTTCAGACAAATTTCAAATGTTGGGGCAAGAAATAGCAGAAGAGAATACAATTAATGATGACCTACAACAAAATACGGTAACAATTAAGAATAGTTCCACTTCCAGGACTGCTGATCCACTTGGCCAACCAATAACTGATAATAAAGTTATTGTTGCCATGGACGAGGTTAAACATGCAATGGATGATGTAAAAAAGGGATTACTTAATATCACAATTAAATTTAGAACAAATATACAAAGACCTAAATCAGTCAGTAGATCATAGACTTGAACATGAAAACAGATTATGTAAATGTAGTAGTTTTGAGCCTACATTACAATATGTCAGCAGCCAAGCTGGAACTGGGAAACGTTTTCTTATTAAATTGATTACTGCTTATGTGCCTAATGCAACAAATTCAAATTGATCTTGTGTAGTTACATTTACTACTAGATTAGCAGCACATAACATCAACGGAATTACTGTACATTGTCTACTTATACTGCCTGTGGAGCATGAAACCAAATTGGAATACTTGACATTGAATACTGATACATGTCAAGAACTTGGGAGACTTAGAAAAAAATAATTTTGGGATCATAGACAAAGTCAGCATGGTTTCCAACTTGGGGGCTCATTATGATGTTGGGCGAAATCACTTCCGCCTGACACCGACTCAGTCATGGGACCAACCGACACCCGGTCCAGACCGCCCCCTTAGGATACGACCGAACGGTGTTTGGTCGCATTCCTATATATTACACTATGGGAACAGGCATTACTGCCATAAACCCTAGTGAAATGGGAGGTGCAATTCATCCCTGCACCCCTTGGCGGGCACCTTAAGGTGCCTGCCAGAAGGTGCAGGGATCAACAGGGGGGCACCATGGGTGCCCCATCGGTCTCAGAGGCTGTACATCCAATTGGGCCCTACTGGGGCCCCCAAAGATGCTTTCGGACATAGTTTGCACGTCAGACAGACCGGAATGGAAACCATATCGGAAACCGTCATCGTAATCTCAAGGGCGGAAAGAGACGCCAACTGGCAGACAGGCTCAGCCCGTTGGAAGCTAGCTGGAAAGAACAGTTGGATTCCTTTCCGACAGCCTCCTTTAAAATTAAGTGGTCGGAAAGGTCTACGATCGGCATATTACGATGCAGCCCTGAAGGCTCAGACCTTTGGTCGGGGCTTTTACAGGCCGTAACGTACTGGACCCCATAATTTTGGCAATTGTTCATTTACAAATGCAAGAAGCCCTCAGAACATCTTATGAAGTCCTCTTTGTAGGGACACATGTGTTTGTTTTTAGAGACTTATTACAACTTATACCTGTAAAAAGTGAACCGATTTTCAAAAAAAATTTGGAGAAGCAAACTCAAAATTTTTGGGGAACTATAGAGAACATCAACATTTGGTTGAATTTACATAGACAGAACTAACAAAGAATTTAAGGAAAGCTAATGATGAGGAGTATGCTAAGATATTACAAGACATTCACCTTTGCATTCTCTCAAAAGAAGTAAAGATTAATCTATGCTACAGGAACAAACTTTAAGTGCATTATTTCCTAACCTTTATTAACCTGCTGAAGTAATGGATTCTCTTTTTTTCTAGTCACAACACATGGTTTGTTTACTGCCTTCTCTTCAAGAACGTGCTAAAATAAATAATGAAATGCTGCTTCTGGAAAAAACTAGTAATTGTATATCTCCCTCGTAAAGATATAGTAGAGTATTATGGACTGAACATATCTATTAGCAAATGTTTAGCTGATAAATTTCAAAATATGGAAAAATCTATTCTACATACAGCAGGATTGGAGAAAGATTTACATCTGTGTAAAAACTGTTGTGTTATTTTACGTCTCAATTTACACTTTCAAGAAGGACTTCTAAATGTAGCCATGGGATTTGTAGTGCAAGTTCTGGCTTCAGCAAACAAGGGAGGGAATTAATTTTTTGGGGTAAAATGTGACCACATTTAAGAGCAAAAAAAGTTCTCTCAGTGTGCAGCAAGATTCTTATTTATCAAAGATGTATATATTTGAACAGAACAGTTTCCTCTTTATTTGGTTTACGTAGTTACAATACACAGAGCACAATAACTCAGCTTAGATTATGCAATAATTAACTTTGGCTCTACAGTGAGAATGGCATATGATGCTTTAACTTGTGTAAAAAAAAGAACACAACTATATTTTATTGATTTTGATGGTACAAGAATTAATGTAGACAGTAGCTGTGTCAGGGGATGCAATTGTTTGTGAAAGACATTCACTCCTCATCCTGGTGAATACTCCATGTTTATAAAACCTAAGCTGTCTTTCAAAAGAAAAATTACATCAAACTAAAATTATGAAAAAGATTTGAACCAACCTAAAAAAAACACAGAAATTACAGGGTGTCAGTTTAAAAATCAAAATAACATTAATTGCAATGAGCATAGTGATTGTTCATCTACGTCTCTACTTACTGTCAGTCCAGACAAAGAACTAACACAGCAGCATGTAAAGCAACCTTTGTGCAAGACCATACCAAATCTTCATCAACAAATTGTGGCTGACAACCACATATCCCCCTCTACAAGCGCCCTTAGAGATTTAGTTGATACTTGTGTAGAGGTGCTGTTCAGTTTTATCTCAATGAACAGCATGATGCTCAGGAATTCTGTATGGCTGTTCTACTAATGGCTAACAAGGCTCACACCAGTTCTGACCTCTTTGGGGTGTTGCTAAGGTGATTGCAGTGGTTGTAGCTTATGGCGGAGATAAGGGGTTCCAGTCTTCCTCCATCATGATGACTGACTGTTGAAGGCGGGCTCGCCCCAGACTGCTGTCTCCCACCTCCAGAGTAAGGCGGACCTTCTGCATTTGCTGAAGTTCTCTATCAATGTGTGAAAGGCACACCTGACTCCCTCTCAGATGCTCCCTTTCACTGGAGCTGTTCTAGACGTGGTGAAGTTTCGGGCCTATCCTCCTGAACGGCAAGTCTAGGATATTCAAGCTGTAATTGTTAAATTTTCAGCCTCTATCCTGGATTTCGGTGAGACTGACTCTGAGGCTTCTGGCCCTCATGGCCTCCTGCCTTATGCTTGTGACACATACCTGCTGGCATATGCAGGTCTTCTGAGGGACCTGACTTTCCAGTGGGCGCAGCATCAGGGGATTCTCTTCCATGTGGACCAGATCTCGGAGGGAACTGCAAAAGATCTGTAGTAATTGTTAACAAACCGCAATTGGACAAAGGTAGACCCCTCTCTACCCAATCCAGATCTGAAAGTGGTGACAGATGTGTCACTCCTGGGATGGTGTGGCCATCTGAGAGAGGTAGAGATCAGTGGTCTCTGGTCTCCAGCGGAATCCGGACTCCACATCAACCTTCTGATGTACCGGGTGATCCGGTTGGCATTAAAAGCCTTTCTACCCTACATCAAGGCAAGGCTAGTGCAGGTGTTCATGGATATCACCACCACCATGTGGTACTTCAGCAAACGGGTGAGGTGGGGTTGTGGAACCTTTGTCAAGAGGCCCTGTGTCTTTGGACATTGCTGGAATGTCAGGGAACTTCCCTGGTGGTTCAACACCTGGCGGGCTCTCTGAATGCCAGGACGGACAAACTCAGCCGAAGATGCTTAGCGGATCACACATGACAGCTCCATCTGGATGTGGTGCAAGGTCTGTTTCAGTAGTAGGGAGAGCCTTGGTTATATCTATTCACCACCACACAGAATGCACAATGTCAGCAGTTCTGCGTGCTGGAGTTTCCAAAGCAGCTCTCCCTTGGAGGTGCTTTTTGGCTTGAGTGGAGCTCAGGCCTCCTGTACTTTCCGCCTATACCGCTCCTGCTTGTCGTTATCAAGAAGATCAGGAATGACCAGGCCCAATCCATCCTTATGTCTCCAGACTGGTCTCGGTGAATTTGGTATCCCAAGCTGCTGAACATGACCATCGCAAAAGACACACAATTGATCGGTCGTTTCGATCAGGCAGCCACTTTGGGAGGATCTTCTGTCGCAGCAGCAGGTTCTCCTCCCTACCTTGTCAATACTCCACCTTCTTGTGTGCAGATTGAACGGTGCACCTTGTGGAAATGGATCTTGACACAATGCCTTCGTTAAGTCGTCCTGTGATGGTTTTCAGAGTAAAGATAGTATCAAGGAGCACACTAATATCTAAAGCAATTCAAATGTCAAGTACAATATAATCTTTTAATTCATGGCATTAATAAGACATATGCAGATGGGAGTCTTGATAGTTCTTGAATTCAGTTATGTTGCTTTTATTTTCACAATTAGAAGAATGAATACATGCATCAGCCCAGCCAACGTGTTTCGTCCTTATAAGGACTTCAACAGGGCTGTAAAAACAATTAAATAAACATTGTTTAGTATCAGCTAAATGACTTCAAAATTAAAGCACAACACTTAATATCTTTGCTATTAGAAGAGAAATTTGTTTTATCTGAGATTTGCCCACTCAGTAGTGTGCTATATCAGATTTTGAGGACTTATTCACTGGTGCAGCCCATAAAGCCCACACTACTGTTCTATTACCTATTGTACGGTTTTCAAAGTGTTGAAACCCTGAAGAGGTTCCTCAGAGGGGTCCTTGAAATCCCTATTATTGGTGGTTTCTTTAGGCATGTCAGTTAGGGGAGCTGAAATGGAGGAATATTGCGGTATGAAGCGACATGACCCAGGAAGGTATGCAAGTATCCTTTATTTTGAGGGATTGAGTCAGAGATGCTGGCCCTAACTTTTTCTTCCTGTGGTTCTATGGCACGATTCCCCAGGAGATACTCAAGATACTAAACTCTGTTGTAGGCTAATAAAGTTTTTCTTTCATTTATGTGGAAAGGTAGGATCTGACCGCATGGTTACCCCCACTTTTTTCCTGGTGTTTTGCTGGTTTTCAACTAGTCTGACTGGGATCCTGCTATCCAGGACCCCAGTCTATCTGCTTTCTCCCTTAAATTGCTAAGTATGTACTTTAGGTTCACTCCAGATTGCATACTGGGGTACCCTTATCAGTCCCTAGTATATGGTACACCATGTACCCACGGCATTGGTACCCCAGAGGCCTCCCATGGGCTGAAGCATGTATTATGCCACCCATGAGAGGCCATTCACATTGACATGACAAGCCTGCTACTGCAGAGTGTGTAAGCTGGTGCTTGCACTGCTTACTTAAGATAGAGGTTCACTATAACTATCTAAATCACTACACTTAAATACCTATCACTCACCCCTATGGCAGGCCTTATCAATCCTGAAGGCAGGGTGCTGGGTTTTATGTGAGAGAGTGCCCCTGCATGAGCAGAGCCCCTCTGCAGCCTTCGAAGACCATTCTCCAGGGTTGTCTGTGATGCAGACAGACATATATGTTTAAGTGCATTATAACCTCGCGGTAAATGCTAACTTTAAAACGGCTGCTTAGAAACATGTCGTTTTTGGTGTCAAACACCTTGGAATCATATCTCCACATCAGTAACTGGTGTGGGGAGGTATGATTCCACTCTTCGAAAGGGACATATGTGGGTCACCGGTCTACCCGGTACCAGCTTTCTCAACCTGGGCAGCACAAAATGGATGCTGCCAGCCACAGACATAATTCTGCTCTCCTGCTGTTGAGCCAAGCTCGAGCAGAGGAAGGCATGACAATAGGCATCCTGTCACAGGGAGGTATGACCACCTCCCAGGCAGGGTTTAGTGTATTGGGGCTGGGTGGGTGCACTCTGAGAGTGCCAGAAAGTCTGCACTGGGGGCATATTTGGTGTTCCTGTGCATAGTCCAGCTCAAACCAGTTCTGGGACCTATTGGCACCTGCTCTGGCGCGGAACTGGACAAAGGACATGGGTGTAGCCACCCCTCTGTCCTGCCCCTCCCCTAGGAGGGTCCACAGAATCTTTCCAACCCCTTCCCATGGGTATAAAGTGGGTTACCTGACTACATGACTTTAGATTTTACCTGGACAAGATTCTGCTAAGAAGAAACCAAGTACTTCGACACTGGATGACTGAAGGAGTTACTCCCCTGCAAAAGCAGGCACCTAAACACATCTGACCAATTTGCTTCTCCCGAGCTCCTGAGGACTTTGAAGATTTCAGCAACACAGAAGGTGGATTCCCACAGGTCCAGGAGGTCGATCTGCCCTCAGCGATTCAGAGTCCAGTATGCCTCGTGGAGACGTGCAACCTGAACCCCTGTGCACCTCATACTTTTGCAATTGCATATGCTTGTTGACAAAATCCGAGCTTGTGCAGTGGACTCCGTGTAATCCTGACCCTGAGCAGTATTTGCACGGAAGATTTCCAGCCTCCACTCCTCGAGTGTCCTGTGGGCTGGTACTTTGCAAACTTGCTTGAGGTCTCCTCGTGATCCCTGGTCCGTTTACCTGTGGTACTGGCGAGGGTCATCTTGTTTGTTTTTGGGCTTACCTGGTTGCTCCAGACGTGTCCTGACTCCCCATTGCTTAGAGAGTCTCCTGGACCTTGTTCGTCCACACCGTGACCTGTTTACTCTTCCCATGAGGGTTGCATTTGCCAAGGCTTGTTGGGGCTCTAGCCGGACATAGACCCCTCAGCTCTCAACATCCTTCATGGGACAGCTCACTCCTGGTTGTCCTCGATGTCTCCTGGTCCCCCTGGCTGCAGAGTCAAGCAACCCTTCTTCCCTCCTGAAGCACTCAACATCGGTGGGCATTCGACTACTGAGCCCCTGGTCACCTGAAGTGATCCAGACTCTGTCCCCTCTGCTTTCAGGTTCCTCTCAAATAGAATCCAGGCTTGGATTCCACCTGACACTCTTCGCCCACCTGGCAGCAATACTTCTTTGCAACTCTCAATTGAAAACAACGAAGGTGTCCGACACCACTTGACCCCTATGCAGCCAGCTCATCTGGGATAGGTAACATGGGTATTTCGGTACTCACTAGTGGGTTGGCCTTAGAACCTCCTATGGTCCAAAGGGTTTGCTTGAAGGCCTCTTAGAAGTGTCCTTAACTTATAACTTTACAACCACGACTTTCCCTTAGAGTTGTACGGAGCACGCGCCCGTGTTTCCTCACTGCACCCGTCCTTCGTGGGCTCCCTGTGTCACTCCTCCGGGTGGTTCCTTGGGGTCCCAGCGATTCTACGGCACTGTATCTAGTCAAGTCGTTATTGTTATACCATTTTTTTTAGTATATTGTTCTGTCTCCCCCTGGAGCCCGCTGTGTATTTTGATATTTACGAATGTTCTATTGATTCAGTATTGTGTACTTTGTGCACTAGTCTCATATAGAGACTAGTAGAGAGTGTTATATTAATAAATACATATTTGTATATAACTACTGTGTGGTTCTCCTTTCATTTAGTCAATTCAATTCAATTCAATTCAATTCAATTTCTTTATTCGATAATTTCTTCAATCATAAAAGAGACACATATAAAAACATTATATAAAACCATGTGTACCACACTTTATAAATTCAATTATTATTAATAAAAAGATTAATTAATTATATTGAAAAAAGAGATTAAAAAAGAACATTTTTACATTCATTGCAAAGCACAATTATATCAAAAAGGTGAGCCACATAAAAGAAAAGACAATATTCCCACATGTCCATCAGAGGAGAATCATCCAGCATAATATTATTCACTTCATTAATGCAAAATGGAGCCTGCATTAGCAACCAAACTACTTCTTCTAAGGGCCCATGCCCAGCTCAAAAATTTTGCCATAGCTATGACTACAGGTTCCCTTGTATCTGTCTTTAAAATACGCAATGCTATTTGGGATGATCTTGTGCCAATATTACGGCAAATCGGCTTAATCCATTTATTACGGGGACCCTTATACACGGGGCACACAAACAATACATGGAGTATGGACTCATCCTGAGATGTACACACAGTACATTTTGTGTCTCCATCTCCCCACTTTGCCGTGAAAGTTTTAAGGGGGAGGGTACCCACTCTAAATTGGTGATAGAGTTTCCTGTCACCGGGTCTCGTAATGACATCCCAATAGGCCTCAAACCAGTGTTCATACTAATGATCTAAAAAGAGGCCTGTCAGGGATGCACTATCCACCAGTGACAGGGACTTAAGACAGACCATGTCTCAACAAAGAGATTTAAAATCCTTTTTAGACAGAAACGGATTCCCTTCTGGGTCCTCCCACAAGTAGCTGAGCCCCATATCGACCAGCGTGCGTTGGATTTTTTTCAGCCAAATAATTTTTGAAGACATGTCAGCTTCTCTGATGTACTTAACTGCTTTGGCGTATGGTACTAACTCAGGGGTTGTCCAAAGCCGTCTCCAATACGCGAGGGGTCTAAAGCCCGCTGCCTCCTCAATAGAAGTGCATCCCAGATCTAAAAATAGGGGTTTGAGGGGGGATGATTGGGGAAGGCCAGTCAAAGATCTCAAAAACGTATTTTGGGCCAGGACTAAGGGGCCTAGGTTATCGAAGCCCCAAAGTTCTGCACCATAATTATGGAAGCCCTGATTTTCCCATTGTATATGGCAAGTGCTGGACCTACCGGTTTGGTGTAAGACAGCCGGTGCTCTTTTAAAAGGGCCCCTGCTAACTGATTATGCCTAAGGGTTAGCCATTTCTTACTGAGGCTTCCAATTCATCCTCTGACTCATCGTTATGCCCAAGTATGTAAAAGTGTCAGTTGTTCCAATGTTGCACCATTCATTACAACTATGCCTTTCAATTTTTTATGTTTATGCAGCACCATGAACTTAGTCTTATCAACATTAACTATAAGTTCATGGTCATTGCAAAATAAAGTGAATCTATCGAGGGCTCGTTGCAGACCTGTTTGTGTTTTAGATAAAATCAGAGTATCGTCTGCAAACATTAAAAGTGGATCCCTCACACCAGCAAGAGTAGGGGCATCAGTTGGATTTCAGAGAAGTATGAGATAACATTATTTATAAACAAAGAAAAGAGGGTGGGGGCCAAAACACAGCCCTGCCGTACCCCCTTAGTCACAGGAAAGCAATCTGTTATCTCTCCCTGTCGACCCCACCGAACCGGGGCATAGTTAGACTCATGAAGTTTAATGATGAAATTTAAAATTGCAGGGGGCATCCCTACTTCCTTAAGTGAGTCCCACAGCTTAGAGCGGGGCACCAAATCAAATGCTGACTTTAGATCTATAAATGCAGCATAGAGAGCCCCCCCTGTTAAAACCACAGTATTCCAATAAATCATCATGAATATAAAAACTTGGTCAATAGTACTGACATGAGGGCGGAAGCCAGCTTGAAACGTGGATAGAATTTCTTGGTCATCTATCCAAGTATTTACCCTGCTCAGCACAAGTCTGGCCACAATCTTTTGCATGGTATCTATGAGACTTATGGGCCTGTAGTTACTTGGGCTGGCACAATCCCCTTTTTTATAAATAGGGATGATCTCTGCCCCGCGCCAGGATTCTGGCAAGGGAGCACCTCTTGCAAGTCCATTGGCCATATGATATATATATTTAAGCCAGTTTTTCTTATCATATTTAAAAATATCCGTTGGGATGCAGTCCGGGCCTAGAGCCCTACCTGCTGCCACACTATCCAAGGCTCTCTCAATTTCCCCTATATCAAAAGTTAGGATAGTGTTGTACATTAATCGTGGATAATAGCTTAAACTACTATTCATTGAAGCAAACTGGGTCTGATAGTGCATGACCCATGCTTCAGGAGGGACATTATTAGTTGGTAATGGCCTTATATCACCACTACCACATTTCACTGTCTGCCAGAACCGCACCCAGTTTTTCCCATTACTTGCATTTAATAAATCCTGCCATCTTTTTTCATCGAAGGTCTTCTTTGCCCTTCGCTGAATTTCCTTATATGCAACCCTAGCTTCCCTAACTTCTCGCGGGAATCCTGACCTAACAGCTTGAGAGAGGTGACTAAAAGCAGCCCTGCATGCCCCATCATACCATTTTGCAGATTTCTGTATGGCCTGCTTGGAGCTCCTATTATTTTTTGTAAAAAATGCTTTCAACTTTATGAATAGCTCCTCATGAACCTTTGTGAGGGCAGGAAGAGAGGCCTCATGCAGATCAAGCTGTGAAAGGACTAATAAGGAATCTTCAAGGGTTAGCTTTATTAGGTCCATAGTACCTCCATCCTCTGAGACTAATGCCCATTTTAATCTACGGCAGTCATTGGACATAGTCACTTCAGCTGTGACTATTTCAGTATCTACCCTTGCCGTAGGTTGCCCAATAGTTTTAAGTGTTAAAATTAGGGGGTCATGGTCACTTTCAGGTCTATTCTGGACCTTCATATCCTCTAGCCTTACCCAAAGTTCCAGATTGATAAAGAAGTAGTCTATTCTGCTACTTCTTCTCCCATTATTAAAAGTATGCGTACCCTCAAAGTCTGATTTTGACCTTCCATTTACAGCCCTCAGGCCCATTTCCAGGGATAAATTTTTTAACTGGAGGGCTGCTTCTGACCATTTATTAATCGGGGAAAGCTCCAGCGATGGTATGCCCCAGGTCACATCCTCATCCCTGGACAGGCTTCCATCTTCTCAACCCATGGGCTCGAATGTACAATTAAAATCACCCGCTACTACTAGATGGTTTGCCCCTTTTAATGGTTTGATGAATTAATCAATTTTAGAGATTGTAGGAGAGGCTCTCCCTCCTACTTGCCCTCTTGCGTAGACGTTGGCAAAAATAAGATCTAGCCCATGTTCGAAACGAATTTTAATAACCAGGATGTCAGGGTTATCTATTGTTAGCTCTTCCACCTGGTAGCATGCCTGCTGTCTAACCCATGTAAGCAAACCCCCAGCTGGTCTCCCTTTATGACTGGCAATAGCCGATTTACCAAAACCCAAATAGCCGGGACGAAAAATCCTATTAATTGACCAAGTCTCCTGGAACATAATGATGTCTTGAATCTCTATAAAGCACGACCACTCGCTAGAGTTAGTTTTTGTTTGTAGACCAGCAATGTTCCATGACATTATATTTAATAAGGAGGGAGCAATGCTAACACTCCCATCTGAAAAAGACCTAATCAAACTGCTCTCTGGAGATGGTGGTATAGCTCGCTGAGGACTCATATCATTCACAAAGGGAGGTGCGGACCGAACGGCAGTGTTCTCTAACAGGGGCAAGTTTGCAATTGGTAGTCAGTCACATGTATCTAAGCCAGAGAGAGGAGCAAATCTATTAGCTAAATTTAAGTCAGATGGTCTATGTGGGATTCTGTGGGGTGCCCTTGGGTGGTTTATTGGACGCGAAATTGCCCAGTCCATCGTAGGCGGGTGACGGGGTCTATAAAAGAACCCTAGGGGCAGGAGAGAGATTTTCATTGTATGATACTCTAGATTGATGCTACCTAGATGGTCTAGAAGAAATCTAACGACATTCTCGTTATTAAAGTTAACAACTCTACAATCCCCTCTCCCATCCTTCATAGAGTAACCTATCCATGGAGATCGTCTGACCATGATTATCTGGTTACAGATATCCCAATCCATTACCCCAACCTCCTTCAGTTTTGTTGTAAGCCAATGCATGATTTTAGCCATCAATTGATCAGTGGTTTCGATCTGACCTTCCTGTAATACTGGGACATTCTTCAAAACCACCACCAAAAGGGCTGCGTCCGGGGGAAGGTTTAAGACTCGAGAACCTTCTAAAACTGGGCTATTTTCCAGTCCCTTGTACATTTGTGGGTACCCTCGTTCACAGGGCCCTAGTATAGGGCTATCCCGGTTTGCTGGTACACAGGAAATTGGCTGTTGTACTTTTTCACCTACTAGCCCTATACATGATCTAGTTTCCTCTCCTCCCCGAACTTCCTGATTAACTAGACTATAACCACTAGGCACATTCTCTGTCTCACCCACTTCCCTTCCCACATTTGTTACTCCAACTACATGGTTAGTAGACACAGTACCATTTTTCCCTGACAGCAATGACATCAGCCCGGTTAACGGTGGATTTGGCGGTTTGGAATTGGTTTCTACCGCATTTCTCAGCTCTTTAGATGTAGATAATCTGTTGGCTTGTGTCAGTAAACCCTCTATAGTACTATGATTTATCATGACCTTCAATTCAAAATTATTGAGTCTCTCCTCGATCTTAGTCAATCTGTGGATACTAGGAGTTAAAGATGTTTTAATTAAATCCCCCAGTTTATTCCACATAGCCTCATTAGCCTCAGCAGAGGAAACATCTATAGTACCTGAGGTCAAAATTCCAGGGCCACTAAGAGCCGATTCCCCCGTCGCTACCATTGCTGAAGTAGTACCTCCTCCATTAGTGTTTGTCCTTTGAGTTTTTGCCAATTTCTGTGTCTGGGGCCCCCCTCCCCGCTTTCTTTTAAGCGCTGGGTCTGAAATTGGAGCAGGAACTTTATTTTTACATTGGGGTGCTGACCTTGTAACAACACGTGGAGGTAGGGTGCTTTGGGTAGGTGCTGCATCCGTCTGGACCGACTCCACATGATAGAGTGTATTATCAGTGACCGACGATGCAGATGTTTCCAATGGCCCATTAGCAAACTGACCAGCATCACTTGCCTTATCAGGGGAATCAGAGTCTACAACCAAAGAACAGTCAGGAGTATGTGCAGATGCTATAGCGCCCAACGATGATCGTTTAGACAATTGGGGATCAAGAGATAGACGACGCTCCGTCATTGCTATCTCATGAGCAAGGACCGAGCTAGCTCTAATTAAAAACTGGTTCAAAGTCCCCACCGTACTTCCTGCAGGCAGCCCAATTCTCCCCTTACCCTCTCGCAGGTTCATCCTGAGATGTCTATTTAAGTCAAATTGAAAGTAGAAGTAAACAGAACACAGCTAGCTCTTTATGTGTATTCCTCTAATTAACTTAAACAACACAGGAGTCCACGGGTCTGCAGCAGTCTACCTGAAGCACGAGAGCAACGCACCAGCTAAACTCAGATATGCAAAAGTCCTTTTAAAAGGGACCAAGTCCCATCACCCACCGAAGTGGCATGCTTCATCATCTGGGACCTCCCTTAACCGCACCTGGTGCGGTTAAAGAGCTACAACTCCTTTAATTACTGTAAAGAGGAGGAGCTCAAGGATGTTTTTGATTTATGTAACATGGAGGATATAAATCTCCTAGTGAAAAAAGCTGCCAAAAGTGTAGTGAAACTAAGTGCAGTGTGTGAAATTGGAAGAGTGGTTTAAAATTGATTACCAATAGAAAAATATTTCTATTCGATATCCAGTAGTATCAAAATAAAAAAGCAGAAATATTGGAGGAAACCGTGTACGCAAGTATTGTAGGAACACGTCCTCTTAGGTCTACATGTTTCAGCCAACTAGTGTCTAAACAGAATGACAGTGGCTTTCTACAGGACCATAACATAACACTACTACTACTGTCCGTTTCCTGTGGTGATCTTTGGTGTTGCGCTCACACCCCCTCCTCGGTCAATCAGTAGCTCAGTGCACACACAGCATCTCACCGTTTGTCACCTGGTACCGCCCCTCCACTGCTGATCCGCTGCTGATCACTGCAATCACAGCTCCTTCCCCCGAGGAGCGCTGTTCACTACGCTCCTTCACTGGTTCGCGACCAGAGGGAATGCCTCAAGAGCCGCAAGGGGCTGCTGATCGGTGGTTGTCGTGGTTTTCGCGGCTGGGGGAGAGGGAGGAGGGCTGATGGGGGCCGGGAGCCAGGTGACGATAGCGGTTTGCACAGGTCCTGCTCCACACAGGCACCGCTCAAGCTCCAATCCGGGAGGGAGCGAGCGAGCAAGCCAAAAGAGGTGATGGCGGCTAATTGGCTCTGCACCGGATCGTGCACAGGCTCAAGAACTGCTTGTGTCCAGGAGCAAGCGAGCGAGTGAGAAGGGCCAGTAGGGCGATGGCGGCCCAGTCACCCCCGGTCAAGCACCGCTCCGTGAGCAAGGAAGCGAGCGATAGCGGCTGAATTAGCTCCTGCTGAAGCATAGGCTCTGCACCCGGAGCATGCAAGCGATGACGGCTGAAATGACGGCTGAATTGACCCCCGCTCAAGCTCCGCTCCGACCCCTGTGCTTCTTGGCTCGGCTCCAAATTATATCTTTATAGCCGAATAGTCATCTAAGTGGTGATATTCTGGTAAAACAAGCTGCTTTACATTCCTTCAAGATTAAGCCTGAAGGCTGCTCTCGACAGCTACCACTAGGATAGCTTAAGGGTCATGTGGACTGGTACAGGGTGCCCACTTTAATCAGTGGACAGAATATACCAGGTCACCTTCTCACAATTAATGTCTAGGCCTGTGGTTTTGAGGGAGAGAAGTAATGCGGTTAAGTGTTACATATGTTCAGGGAACTTTTTGCTCAAAATCACAGTATCATCTACTTATGCCACAGCATTCTTCTGATGAGGCCTTAATACCCAATCCATAATTCTTTGAAAGGTGACAGGTGCACCATGTAGGCCAAAAGGGAGGACCATGAACTGAAAAAGGCCACAAGGGGTGGCAAAAGCTGTTTTTTTTTTGGTCTTAAGGGAATGTGCCAGTACCCTTTTGTTAGGTCGATTGTAGAAATGAATTCAAATTCACCTAATTGTTGATCTATATATTCGCCTATGTGGGGTAATGGATAATTGTTGAATTTGGATACCTTATTGACAGTCTGATATCAATACAAAAACAAATCCTGCCATCCTGCCTAGGCACAAGGACGATAGGTTAACACCAGTTGCTGGCAGAGGGTTCTATCACCTTCATTTCCTACATCTGTTCAACTTTTGCTTGGATAGCAGCACCACAAGCTTCCAAAATACATTAAGGACATTGCATGACTATTTTACTTGGTTCTGTTTGAATTACAGGCTCTACCAAATGGGTTCTTCCCAGGAGAATGGAAATAAATTCTGATAAAAGTTGCAAACAATCTCTGAGATTTTCTCTTTAGGTTTCAGTGAAAGTTTCAGAAGAAAGATACACTTTTGTAGAAGAAGTGGTGGTTGCAGGGACACTAAAATGTCTATCTCTGAGGGAAGAGGTCCTAACCATTTTTGAAGATTATCTTATATGACTGGGTTTGAATCTTTCTGATCTGTATCTTATAGGTAACTTTCCCTACTTTTTGTAGGACTTTATAGGGTCCTTGCCTGCTTAAACGCAGTTTATTGTTGGAGGTGGGAAGCAAAACTAAACCCAGTCTCCCGGTTTTAGTTCTTCCCACTTAGTATGTATATTATAGAAGTGATGTCGCCACTGATGTGCACTACAACGATTAGTAATAGCTAGTTGTCTAAGTTTTCCAAGGTATAATTTCAATTGTAATTTATAATCAAGTATAGGGCACTTTACTTGAAAATCCTTCTCCCAAACCTGACGCATCATCACAAGTAAAGTGCAGTGCCAAGAAGCAGCTCAATAGAGGAGATTCTGTTAAAAACTTATTTCAGCCTGGATGAGCTGATCTAGAACTTCCTTTTGGGATGAGGAATACTATTTGTGTTCTAACTTCTTAATTTGTTGTGAAAGAGTAGACAACCTGGAGGCAGTCTTTTTTTTCTGGGATACATAATTAATAATGTAGCATCTGACAGTAGCTTTGAAAGAATCCCAAATATGGCAGAACTTAACTTCAGGACTTATATTGTATTAAATAAATTATGTGGTAAATATTTCAAATCCTTAACAAATTGCTGATCCTGTGAAAGCCCATTATTGAACCACCATCTACTGGTACGTAAGGGGAATGTGCGGATTCCAGATCGATTATCAATGGGGAACGATCAGAAATGAGGATAGGGCCTAGTTTGACATGAATCAAATTTGGCGTAAGATTTTTATTTAAAAAAAATATAGTCAATTCGAGAGGAAGAATTGTGGGTAGGAGAGAAAGGGAATATTTTAGATAAGGATTGTAGAAACGCCAAGCATCAACTAGACCTCTATCAGAGATTGTTCTACGAAAGGCTTTTTGCATCTTGCTGAGAATGTATTTGAACATGGGTTTTCTATCTACAAAGGGGTCAAGCAGTTGGTTACAGGCTCCACCCAGGACAAGGTTGTCATTTGTGACCGACATTAGTTTGATGGAAAGTGAATCCCAAAAGAGAGTGTCAACACCATGAGGACCGTAGACATAAAAAGGGAATAGAACCTACCATTAATCGTAGTATATAAATGAAGCCTTCTACCATCTACATATGTATCTTGCTTTAAAGTGTTGTCAGTTAAACATTTATGAAACATTATAATTACACCATGTTTATAGTGAACAGCAGGGCAGCAATAAAAAAAGCCAACCCACCTTTTCCGGAATATATGAATATCTTTTTCAAGAAGGTGAGTTTGCAATATGGCATGAGAGTTTAGAAAGGTGTTTGAGTACTCTTTGTCGTTTGATGGAGCTCCGAAGGCTTTTGACATTACATGAAACAATTCTAAAACTAACCATGAAAATATTTGGTTCACGGTATTTAAATCGGCAATGTCATCATATATGGAAAACACTTTACAAAGTTACTGTATATCAATAAATATGTTGATACAGAGCATTGAAAAAGATGATAATAGAAAATATAAGGAAACTACAAGAAAGGGAAGAAAAAAATGAGTATGTAGAGGGGACATTCGAACCTGCGCCCCTCTGGACATCTGCCAGTCACTGTGCGTACTTCTCCCTCACTCGGACGAACCCTGAGATGATCTTCACACTCCGGTGGGACTTCCAGTCTCAGAGTGCAACGCGTGGCTGTTATCAGCTTCAGCTGAGAGGGAGGCGTTACCCCAGGCCATTTAAGCACCGTTTGCATCCCCTGGCGTGGGACAGGCTAACTTGTGGTGGGTGCCAAGTGTTGCTGCACAGGGGGCTGTGTTTGATCCTGCGCACCTCTGGACATCTGCCAGTCACTGTGCGTACTTTTCCCTCACTCGCACGAACCCTGAGACGATCTTCACACTCTGGTGGGACTTCCAGTCCTAGAGTGCAACACATGGCTTTCATCAGCTTCAGCTGGGAGGGAGGCGTTACCCCAGGCCATTTAAGCACCTTTTGCATCCCGCGGCGTGGGACACTCAAACTTGTGGTGAGCGCAAAGAGTTGCTGTACAGGGGGCTGTGTTTGATCCTGCACCCCTCTGGACATCTGCCAGTCACTGTGCGTACTTCTCTCTCACTCGCACAAACCCTGAGACGATCTTCACACTCTGGTGGGACTTCCAGTCCCAGAGTGCAACGCGTGGCTTTCATCAGCTCCAGCTGGGAGGGAGGCGTTACCCCAGGCCATTTAAGTGCCGTTTGCATCCCGCGGCGCGGTACACTTGAACTTGTGGTGGGTGCCAAGTGTTGCTGCACAGGGGGCTGTGTTTGATCCTGCGCCCCTCTGGACATCTGCCAGTCACTGTGCATACTTCTCCCTCACTCGCACAAACCCTGAGATGATCTTCACACTCTGGTGGGACTTCCAGTCCCAGAGTGCAACGCGTGGCTTTCATCAGCTCCAGCTGGGAGGGAGGCGTTACCCAAGGCCATTTAAGCGCCGGTTGCATCCCGCGGCGTGGGACGTGCGCGGGCCACGCCCAGGCGAAGCCGGGTCAAGGGTGGGCCCGTCTATGCCCGTCCGGGACCGAACGAGGTCGGGCAGGGCCACCCCCCTAAGAACTTGGCTACGGGGACAATTTGTAACGTTCATGGTAATGCACAATTTATATTACATTGTATTATATCGTATATTTGTACTGACCTGATCAATATGAGTAAACGAAAGCTTGGAGTAGGTCAGGGTGTCGTAGGGACCCTTGATGCCTTTTTGCTGAGGGCAGAAATAGCCCTCATTAATGAGATTAAACTTACAGAGCGAAGATTATCCCTTGAGCCTCTCCCTTCCCAGAATAGACTTTCTTTGACCCCTGTACCGAATCTAGGTTGATGACCAACCATGAGGCACCTCCTCTTCGGATCAGTTCGCCACAATGCATTGAATCTGAGATTGGTACGGAAACTGCTTCTTCTTCCTTATATTCTGATTTAGAATGTAGCTCCGTCAGACCCAAAGTAATTACTAGAGGTCAGAAAGCCAAACTAAGTATTGATCATATTGTTGAACCATCTCCCAAGAAAAGGAAGGGCCGAGGACCAGAGAAACAGTGTAAACCTGCACAAAGAGTAACCGGGAAGAAACCGAGACACGCCACAAACGAAAAAGACCCCAATGAGGGTCTTCCTAACACTACCCCTCACATTGAGAAAGGAAAGCCTGCTAATAACAGACAAAAAGAGGGGAATTTTTGGGGTATATTAGAAACAATGATATCTGTACTACTGGAACCAATTCTGCAAAAAATAACAATGGTAGAAGCCAGGCTGATCAAGGTAGAGGAGATGGTAAACTGTAAACATTTGGCTTCACTGGCTGTTAGTTCTATGCCAAGCCAAACAACAGGGGGAAGGGGGTTGGTCAATTAGTAAGCTCTTCCGCAAATAGACAGGCCCATAATAGGAGTTCTTCTAACAATGCTGGTACAGCCAATGACCCTATTTGAACTGGGCTCCCTCCTCTTAAAACAGGACCTTTCTCTAGTAGACCCTAGTAATTTTGCTAATATAGAAAGAGGAGCATTAGGCGCTAAGACGTCTGGCAGAAATAAGGAAGCAGAGAGAGATATAAACCCACAAGACTATCGTAACAAGCCTCCCAATTTATTACGATATTTAAACTTGCCTCCAGAAGCAACCCCGTATACGGTTGTCTTGGCAAATGTACCTTCCCTACCACATAACGCCTTTGAACATTGGTCGACTTTAAGGAATAAGTCATTGCATTTTTTACGTTCAAGGACTGGTATTAATAACACCCTTTTCTCAGAATTTAAAATGGCATGGAGAATAGGGTGGGTGGGCACTTCGGCAAAAACTCTGCAGGGAGATTGCATTGTTTTAAGTTTTAGTTCACCATCCTTGGTGTACACAATCCTGGAGAGGGGAGGCAATGGGTTTGTTAACTCCAATGACATTAACATACTCCCTCTTGGATATTTTTACCAACCACCCAAACAGCACATACCTCAATGGTGTACGTCTGCAGGAGAAACCTTCATGGGAAGTAGGGAATCTAGAAACTTGGTCCCAGTGAGTAATCGTTTTGACGTTTTGAATCCACTGGAAGACATTGATTGACTGGTCTCAGGGAACTTTGCTCAACCCAAGCCCGCATTTGGTCGGTTCGAAGGTAAGGGTAACTTTAGATTGACTCAGGCAGGAAATGATGATCCTCCTCCCATTTCTATCAGTTGATGTCATAGAGATGAGGAACCAGGGACAACAATTTTGAATTTGGAAGTTTTAACTGATCCCGTGGATTGTTTAAACAAATCCCATCCATAGAGTAAAATAATTGAGGAACCATCTGGGATAGTAACCCCTGCTAATGTTTTAGATAGTGGTAAATTATCTCTCTGCAATATTGCCTCATGGAACATTGCGGGTATTTCTTCCAAGTTAAGTAACAATCTGTGGTGGGATTTCATTTTACAGTTCGAGGTTTTATGTTTTCAAGAAACATGGTCTAAGGAGGTGACCCACATGAATGGTTATAGGATGTATCACACCCCAGCAATAGATGGTCTGAGTGGAAGGTCTAAGGGCGGGCTGTGTACGTATATATCATGCAGCTTGAAAGTAAAGGAAATAACGATGGTTGCTAATGATCCCTATTACCAAATGGTAACACTGGATCTAGACGCAAAACATTGTATAGTCTTGACCAACCTTTATAATAACATCCCCTCAGACAAAGTGGGAATTGTTTTAAAAAAATATGATCAAATTGCTGAAATCTGCTGGTAAAAGCAAGGCAAAAGACCCAATGCTAATATTGGCGGGGATTTTGACTGTGCGCTATGTGCCATCGCATTTTCGGCATTCTGCTTTGGGAGGGCAATTTAATGAATCAATGTTTAGCCCTAACCTGGGTTTTGTAAACAAATTATGCCCATCCCCATGCCCTGGACCTTTAACAGTAGGGGTTTCCACACTACCATAGACTACATTTTAATGTCAAGTAATCATGCGCACAGTCTTTACTCGTTTAATGTCACAGAGAATTCCCTCAGTGATCATTTTCCATTGTCTGTCATTTACATTATCCTTAAGTAGAACAGTCAGACCTGACAAAAATGATCAGCTGTTAGAAAATATAGCTATTGGGAGATTGAATGGGTATTCCTTGCGCTGGTCCATGGCAGATCAAGTAGCGATAATAAAGAGAGTGGTGGATAAATGTAAATCTTCTATTGGGACTTGTTTGAGCGAAACAGCTGCCCCAGATAATATCCTAGCCTCATTCCTGGTGATATCTAATGTAATAAAAGAATCCCTCCTTAGACGTAAAAGCAGTAGCAGACATTCGAACAGATGGTTTGACTCAAGGTGCACCCTAGCACATTCTCTTTTAAAAAAGGAGCTACACAAAACCCCGAGAAACCTGGTTGATCTGAGGCATGCTAGAGTGGAATACAAACAAGCTATAAAGGCTAGAAAAACTACCCTGAAAAATGAGGCCTGGGAGGCATTACATAAGGCCTCAATAGTGAACGCTAGTTCGGCATTTTGGAAAGTAGTTAAAGCACTCTTTTTGTCAAGTAAGGCTGGTCCATCCATTGAAATTGCAATTACTGAGGATCAATGGATTAAACACTTTTCTAGAGTATATAACGGCAAGGGAAAACCCCGATGTGATGGATATCAATGTCCAGGAGGATTATAATTTGAAGTCTCCTCCTCATTACTCCGACTTGCTGTTTACCTTAGATGAAGTGGAGTTGGGCATTATCCGTAAGCCAGGGTGGCAAGGCCCCTGGACATGACGAGGTCCCCATAGATTTGTTTAAATCAAACATCTCCCTGTGGGGGCCCATCATAGTCCAGGTGATTACTGCTTGCTGATGCACTGCTTTTCCATCTACATGGGTAGAATCTACCATTGTGCCTATTTTCCAAAAGGAGGATAGACAGGACCCGAGCTGTCATAGGCCAATCTCCTTATTGGACGCTGTAACTAAAGTAATAGGCAGAATAATTTTAGAACGCCTCCAGGACTGGGCAGAGGAGAACTCTGTTCTATCCGACCTGCAATATGGTTTTTGCGCGGGTCTGGGGATGGTGGACCAGGGCTTAAATCTGTCTATCTTGGTGGGGAAATATATGAGGGCAAAAAAGGGGAATCTGTTTTTAGCACTCGTGGATTTCACAGCCGCTTTCAACTGTGTGATCCACAGTAAACTCTGGTCAATTTTAAAAGTTATTGGAGTTGAGATTCAGATTATTGATTTTCTTAAGCGTTTTTATTGTGATACCAAGGTACGTATGCACTGTGGATTGAAGGGTGAGTGTTCGGCTGCATTCCCGATAAGGAGCGGAGTCAGGCAAGGCTGTGTCCTGGCTCCATTCCTTTTTAATCCCTACATTAATGGTTTGGGGGAGGCTCTTCTCAAAGATAACCAAGACTTCCCACAAGTGGCCGGACGTTCAATTTTCAGCCCTCCTATACACAGACGATGCTGTGCTGATGTCCCGCATACAAGTAGGTCTTCAGAGGGTGCTCGATAGTTTCTCTCATTTTATGAAAGACCTCAGCTTAATAGTAAACTCCTCCAAGACCTTCATTATGCGCTGCGGCTATGGTATTAAGAAATTTAAATATATGTTTGTGACAGGACAGAAGATTGGGGCAACCAAAAGGTTCTCATATCTGGGAATCCTCTTTACTCATAATGACACTTGGGCACAAGCAGTTGCAGCGAAAAAATTGGTACTCCTTTGAACAACATCTGCCCTCACTAACTTTGCTAGGAAATTGGGAAAAAGACCACCTGAGGAGCTCATTAAAATGTATAAGGCAAAGTGTGTTTCATCAGTATTGTATGGTGCAGGGGTCTGGGGGTTCACTGATCTGCTGCCTATCAAACACATAGAAAATTCCTTCTTAAGATACATTTTATCTGTTCTGAATAGTACTTCATCATGTATATGCCAGGCGGAGTTGGGCCTTCCCTTCATCTCTGACTTAATAAAGCTCAAGCATGTGCTTTTATGGCATAGGCTCCGTACCAAAGAAGAGGCAAAGTTAAACAGAGACATTTTATCAGATACCCTGAACTGTAAGTGGCCCTAAAGATCCCATGGATAAGATACGTCCACAATTTTTTAAAAGATCTTGGCCGTATAGACTGTTTTACTAATCCCAGAACTATTCGGACAATAACAAGGAAAGAACTAAGAAAAGAGGGCCTTCTGCTGTTGGACACTATTAGAATTTCATCTGAGATATTGAAACCTACGGTCCTGTATAATCAGTTGATTTTAACTACTTTTAACATTCAACTCTATTTAACTTTTGTACCAGGAGTTTATGATAGGTTTTTATTAACTAGATTTAGGTTGGGGGTATTTCATAGACTAATCACTTCACCTACAATGAATGAATGTTCCCAAAACCTTCAACTCTGCTCCTTTGATAATAATTCCAACCAATCTACTATTCACGTGATTTTCTTTTGTAGATTTTATATTCATGCTAGGAGAATGTACTTAGTACCAGTTTTAAAATTGTTTGGGCTCCGTCAATGTCGACCTGCTCTTCTTGCACTACAATATCTAGATAATGAGCACAGCGTTTTTAGGATAGTAATCTTTTTGAAGAAAGTTCTGAGTCAAAGGAAACGTATGCTTATTTAACCGATTCTAATTGGATGAGGGATTCTGCTAATTTAATACTGTTTTAACCTTGTAATGTACTGTAGATTATATTTATATTTGTAGGATACTTTTTTAATTTATGAACTGATTGATGTGTTTATGCTTTTATGTGCTTTTATGATTGTCTGATATAGCAATCGAATAAAGCTTTCTTTGACTTGACTTGACTTGAATATGTAGAGAGCCTAAAGAAGACCCAAAGAAGTATGGTAAGGTGTCGAAAGAACCTGAATCATAAGAAGAAAATTAGAAAAGAAATAAGAAGTCAAACTAAAACACAGAAAAACACTATGGAGGATGAATCGTCCAGAAGACCCGGTCCAATATATATAGAATTAAAAAGAGCAATGAAGACCAAAAATGAGAGAAAATAAAAGACAAAATGAAAGAGGAAATAAGGACAGGAACTGTATTTGACAATAAAGGACATAATAAAGAACCATAAAAGAAGGTCTTACCAATTTAAGGAAGGAGGCTGAGGTTGATAAATCAAATGGAAGGGAACTTTACAACAACTGGACAATGAACACAGATGTAGACATTAATAACAATGGACAAGGGACCTGAGGGAGAGAGGGGGAAATAAGATGTTACTGAGACAACAAAGGCATCAATATAGAGATAACAAACCAGTAACAAATATAAGCAAAGAACATAGAAATACAATGAAAAATCTAGGTTCAAGTGACTCCTATATTCATAGCTTCTCTTTCATGAAGATGGATGAACTCTTTAAGTTGAACTGGAGAGTCACAAGAGGTAGTCTTATCCTTGTATGGGAGTTTGAAAGTCCATGGATGAATAAGGTCATATCGTGCATTCACTGAGCAGGTGTGATTCTGGAAACATCCTTTGACAGGAAAACCTGTGTCTGGACCAGATCATCTGTTTCCTTTGCTTAGAGGCGGAGAGAACTTGTATTAAATTGGTATACTGGCATAAAAGGATGATAATACCTCTGCGTTTATGAAGAAAGATTTGAGGGGGACTAGGACCAAGATGGTGAGTTCTCTGGATATTGAGTGGAGCACAACTGTTGAGACCCATAATGTTGGGTAAGTTCAGTTCTAGAAAAGAAATCATGGTACCCCCTTTGCTCCCTCAGGAATACTATGAACCTGTAGTTTGTTGCGACAGCTTTAATTTTCTAAGTCCTTGGTTTGTTGTTTAAGGGCTTTGATCTACATAGCCATAACCTCAACTTTTGATATCACACCCTGAGTCTCAATGATATTCGACTCTATATCTGGAACCCTAGATTCAAGTGAAGGCCATTTGTCGTCGAGCCGTTAGAGGGTAGTGTTGGTTTCCATCATAAAAGGTTTTAGCATCTTGAGTTTGTCCATTAGGTCCTCCATTGTGATTGGGAGGGGGATTTCCTGCAAGAAGCAGGATCTTTCTTAAGTCTCTTATTACCACCACCATGATTCTCCTTGCATGTAACAGAGGTTGCATTTGAGGAAGAACCATTCTTATAGGGAAGGCTGCCTCCCTCAGCCATAATGGAGGTATAATATACGATATGAAGAAATGTGTGGCACTCAATAAAATATTTTTAAAGGATTTCCCATTCAGAGAATGAATTGGCAGGCCTACTTTGTGAAAGTGCAAATCATTAGAGGTGGGAAATGCAAGCAGGAGTCAAAAGTCCTAAAGAGTCCTCAGTTCTTTAGCAGCATCCTGCAATCCAACAAGGTGGCCAAATGTGTCTTCGGTCTGAAAAATAGGCAGAAAACCAGACCGGGGAGCAGGAGCTCACTCAGCTGGCGGTCATCATGAGAGCGACTGAGCCGTGCACCCACCTAAATTCCTCTTGATGCTGCACCAAGTGTAATTTTGCACCTCAGTGTGATTTGCACAACAATGTGCATCAGTTGCCCTAGTAATGGGGATTTAGTGGTAGTCTAATCTATATTAAGATAACATATCATAAAGAGACTGATTTTGCACTTACAAGTGAATTTGCATCCAAAATTATTTCTTCAGGTAATTGGGATTTTTAACCTAAGTGTGAATTGTGCTCCTAAAGTTGTTTCCGCCTTTCAGTGCTGCTTTTTTATTCCCTATATATGTGGTGCAGCAGTGCGAGCTTGAGGAACACAAAATGTGTCACAGGCAAAGGAGGCGCGTAAAGAGTCAACCTACAAAAAGTCGTGGCACAACATTCTACAAACATTAGTGCATGCATTAGTGTTTACATTTGTTAGCACATTAAAGCCAGGCCTATTAGCTTTGTCAGTTCTTATGTTTGTTAAATCCGCTCATTGAAAAGGTGCTGTTTATATACAGCTGCCTGTAATTGTGTATCTAACTCGGGCAAACAGATATTATAATTAGCTGTCGTAATGGCCCTCACTTTATCGAGCTCAGAAAGATGATTTGGCCCACTCTTATTTAGGGTCCTGCATAATGTTTGTTATAAATAAATTAGCCAACTGATGTATTTTACTGTATAACGTCGGGCACCCTTCCAAATGACTGATGGCCTGGAAATATTTTGTGTCTTTTTTCAGTGCAGGGGTCCGAAAACAGACTTCAGAAGAACTTATTTTTGGCCTAGAAGTCTATTTTTAGCATCCATATTTCTACCAGTAAATAGAGGCATAAAAACAAACTGCATGTCACAAGCAACTATCAGGGGAGATTGCCTTTGAAACGGTTCTGCAAAGGTAAACTATGCCCAATATGAATCCCAGTTGTGTAACCTTCTTGGAGAGTGACTGTACCGTACTCAAGCGTGCAATCGAGATTTTATGGAAATGACTGGTTTCATTGAAAAGGCCTGCACAAGCCTCACAACGCCCTTCGCAGATCGGAGGGGGAGTTTGCATTCTTGTCGGAACTTGCTGCTCGTTTTGATTGGTGCTCCGCCATCACCTTATATTGTAACTTCCAATTAAAGCCTCGCGAGTGATGGCCATTTAGTCGCCTGATCCGCTGGAACTCCCTCCTGTCAGGTGCCGGTGAATGATCCTCCTCGCGCTCTTCAGACTTCTCCAATTTCGGCAGTACAGCTATCATTCTGTTGCAGTGAGGAGGAAACAGATGAGAATTTGTTGTGGTAAAGGAATTTTGCCAGGGGCTGCTCTACACAGAGCCAAATACTGTCTTTGTGCTCCGGCATTATTAGCATGTTCCTCCTGGCCTCTCTGTCGCCATAGAAAAGATGCGGGGATGTGAATAAGTGGGGCATGGCTTCTCCAGCATTGGAGAACGTAACTTTTTACGTCAACATTTATGTTTTTCATTTTCTCTCATAGGGTCATTTATGTTCCCGGAGGTTTTCATTTTGTCTTCGACTCTTGACAACAAGAAGTTTGATCTTTTAGTGCTGTGGCTGTTTCAGTCACACACGATGCTCTCGTTTGTAGTTTCATTATAGAGTCAGGTCACGTAAATTGCACTGGTGCCAGGCAGAATATTTTGCACTTGTTCAAGGGGGCAATTTTGCGCTAGTACTAACGGGCAATTTTGTTGTGATATTTGCTCCATTGAAAAACGCGGAAAGAATAACTGCACGATAATGGCACTGACCAGTGAAAAGTGGCACACTCGTAGTGTTAATATCGGTCTGCTTCAGAGTGGCCTAGCAACAACAGAATTGCCCAGTTCCAATGCAAAATTGTCCAGCCCTAATTCCTTTAGAAAACATAACTACGTGGTTCGCGTGTCATACAGTGAATACTTTCATTTAGTGGTACGACATGAAAGTCACGTGGCCATAACCTTCATACATGCAGTTCCCAGCGCCCAAAGAAAACAAAGATAAGATGTAAACAATGTCAGAGAGAGACAGAGACTCGATGGTTGAAACAAGCATTTGCAATGCAATTGGTCTCGCCTTTGGGACCTTATATGTATTTCGCTATGCAGCACATTAGCCTTGGTGCTGAAACATCTACTATTCTTTAACATGGAGGGAAAGTAAGCACCAAACTGCGTGACACACCAGATATGGGAACACATGGAAATAAATATTGCCTTTCAGCAGGTAATGGTATAGTCCAAAGCTCTGTTTTTAATAAAAAATGAGGACCTTCGGAGGTCATATCAATGAAAATACAAGATTTGAAAAAAATATTATGGTCTATGGGTGCTCGTGGAAGACAGTTTCTATTGACTGGAATCTAGAGAATGCTAAAGTGATTCTGGTATTTTACTGACCTCTGCTGGTCGTTTTCTATCAAGACAGTTAAAAAGAGGAAGTTGAACAGAAAAAAAAGTCCCTAAGCGGAAGCCGACAAATCCTAGGGCTGATCTCCAGAGCCCACAAAGTACATACACATATAAGTATATACTAAAGTATATACAAGAGGTCTCGAATGTTCGACCTAAAAATAGAGAGCAGTGTCATTGTGAAAAGGTACAGTGCGAGTGTAGAAACAGTGAAAAGTTGATTTGCTATTAATGCACCTATATTAATCCTTGCTTGAGCAATTGCATCATGCATTATATCACCTAGAAAGAGATACATATAAAACTGAATGTGAGACAAGGACCACCAGTCACATCCAACCTACCAGTGACATGCTTTACTTTTCCCCCACACAACATACATGGTCTGAAGCTTAAGTCTTGAATATCTGTATTGGCTCCCTTGCCCGCACTGGCGTTTCGGTGGTGCAGGAACAATTTTCAGAGTGGGGTTATTGCCATCAATGTTACATCACTGAAGTCATAGGGATTATGAAAAATCAAGCATTTCACAAATAACAAGTAGGGAAAATTAGCCACACCCATTCAGTAGGAGAGTGATAAAGGTATGCTATGTAGCCAGTGGTACGTTCTGGAGTACATTCACAAATATTTTAATAACGCATGATGTGGTAGCACACCGTCATTTGCAGACTGCATTTTACATTGAAATTGGCACAAAATTCACACTGAAAAAACTATATATCGCACAAAATTGGGTTTTAGAAAATATTTATCATTTGCACATCACCAAGTAAAGTTTTTTGATTTGTTTTGGTCCTATTAAATTCTTAGTTTCCATTACACTTTAGAATTACAAAAAATATGCTTCATTTTTTGCTTTCCAAACTGCTGATGTATTTTCAAATATTTGCTCAATTCATTTACAAGTATTTAAAATTTGTCTTGTTTTAGTAAAAACTGACATCCTTCAGCTGTTCCTTTCACTTTCTATACCACAGCTATATTGTCTGATAGTTCACTTTACAAAATACTCTAACTTTGCAGTCAGAGAAAGAGATGTAAACGCCAATCTCCAAGTTAAAAGAATAAGCAGCCATTTGTCAGTAGACATAGTCTGACATTTGACCTCTGTCTTTGAATGCCTAGCAAATGTTACACGAGAAAAGCTACATTTAAAGGCATTTTTGTAGCACATTTACCTTCTGAACTCTAGCATGGGTATTTTCAGGGTGCTGCAGTACCCACAAACCCTACTTTTAGCATCTATATGGCCTTTTGATTCCTTGTAACCATTGTTGACTGAACACCTTTGTCAAAAAATTGTTTAATGGATACCCTATTCTTATGGTGAAAACTGTTTTTTATATGTTTTTTTTAAAGATGGCCTCTGCTGAAGAGAGTGCAAGCATACACGTGGGTGGCCATTTTGAAATGGAAAAAAAGCATTATAAGATGGCTGAGAGAACGGTGGGCAGCCAAACGTTTGTGAGGAGTCTTGGGGATGGGTGAGCACTAAGTCAGCATGGTAAAAGGACATTTGGTTAATTAGAGAAGGATTGGGCTACAAGAGGTGGAAAGAAGAGCAAGGAGAGAGGTGACAAAATACTCCCTCACTTGCACTGCAATGATGACATCAGATGTGGAAGAATGCCTCAACAAATCAAGACACTCAGACCGAAATGCTTCTGGGCAGGACAGACACACTAAAGGGAGGAAAGTTTTTGAATCAGGAGAAGAGAAACGAGAAAGACAACAAAGCCATCCATCCATTAACCCCTTCCCTGCTCATGACGGAACCACTCCGTCATGAGCCACGGGTGCCGTGTGCTCATGACGGAGTGGTTACGTCATGCTGCGGCCGTTGGCGGCCGCTCCGCCCACGCGGCGCTGATTCCCCTCCTGTGCGGGCGATTAGCGCGAGTTGGCGGAGTCGTGACGGAACCACTCCGTCATGAGCACAGCGCGGCCGTGGCTCATGACGGAGTGGTTCCGTCACGAGCATGGCGGCGCCGTGCTGCCCCCAAACCCCCCCAGCGCCACGGCAAAATTTGTGCCGCAGCGAAGGGGTTAACAAAGGGTTGGCCGAAATCTGACTGCATGTATATGTAATGAACTAGAAATAATATTTCTCCAACAGATAGTTATAGGCGTCCATAGCTAAAACCTAAAATAGCTTCCTGGGGCCATATTACATAAAGTGCCTCGGGGGGGCAACAGGCGTTTTTGCCCGCTTTGTGCGCCCCCAGGCCACTTTGGTATTACAGAAAGGGCCGCAGATGCTTTTGCAGCCCCTTCTCTAATACCAATAGCGCTGGTGCACATAAAACGTCAGCGCTAAATTCAAGGGGGCATTCCCTCATTTGCATGGGGGTGTGTCCCATGCAAATGAGGGAATCTCTTTGCCTTCATGCCCGTGCCATATTACAGACATTGGCGCAGAGGCAAAGAAGCCCTCAGAAGGCACACTGACAGTGCGCCACCTAAAAGGTGGCCCACTGTCAGGGGGCTCCTTGAGAGCAGTTCTCTGTTGGGGGTAAAGGGAGTCCCATGGACACCGCAGACATCCCCTTGCTGGCCGGGTCATGCTCTGACTGCCCCCGCCTGCAAGGGTATCTATTCCCCTCTAAAAATGCAGTTGCTTTGCTGCCTGCACAGTGAAGCACGGAGCGGCTGTAAGGCAGCCAGTCTGTATTTCACGTAAATGCACTGCCCCCAGGGCAGCAGGAGTACAGGTCTGTCCTGGGGGCAGCACATTTCCCATAATGCTACGCACTTTCCTTCATTGCGTCAGGTGCCCCTTTTTAAAGGTGTGCCCAGCACAATGAAGGAAAGAGCGCCGCATGCGTAATGCGGCCCCTGATGTTCTGGAGATCCCTGAAAATCAGCTCTGCCACCTATTCCTTGATTATGATTAGCAGGGTACATTGTTTTCTCCGTTTGGGACTGGGATTCTAAGTACTTGTATATAAAGTAACTACTGGCTTTGGTAATAACTGCACCTCCCTTGATAATAACTACACCTTCCATGTTTTCTCTTCAGTTTTCAGCAGCATAAACAATTTATTGGCAGACAATGTCCTGAAAAAAAAGTACAATTTATGTGATAAATATGAATTCCATGATATACCTTATTTTCCCATTCACAGTTCAAATAGAAATTATTTACAACACTCACTAAGAATCTCAATCTTGGATAACAATACTTTCGCATTAATTTAGAGTCATAGCCATATTTTGTGACTGAAATCCTAATTCTTTTCTGTTTTGTAGTCTAAAAATCATGAGCACAGTCTATTCCGAGGCCTATGACCCAGCTGAAAAAGGGACCAGTATATGTATTAACTTCTGCCTGTGGCTTTGTAGTCTATCCATGAGCCTGTTGGAGAGTTAAATTATTGTCCTTCATGTGTATTAAATAACAACTCATGCACTCATAGTCTTCTCTTTGTAACTTTATAAGCACTATGGTTTCTGTTTCTGTAAACACCTTTTCAAATAACCAGTTATATAAAATAAATAGGACTAAGAACTTACATCAAGAGGCAAGTAAAATTTTCTGCATGTCCAATATATGTATCACTAACTTATTAATGCCTGAATATATGCAGTGGAGCTTGGTAGACATTGGAGGAATATTGCAGTTATGTCAGAAAAGAGAGTTTAAAAGAACAGGGAGGCTGCTCAGTGTTGTTGATTTGTTCTGATTTTCGTAACGAAAATGGGCAACCAGGGCACAATTTTACAGGTCCTTTTAATTTACAGCACGGCAAACTGCAAATCTGAGGAGCTATGTTAGCTGATTCCACTTTGTGGATTGCAGACCACCTTGTGATAGTGATATAGTTTTTCCTGCGACCAAACATTTCTCACAGGACAAACAATGTTTTATTTTAGCATTAGGTTGTCAACCCAACAAATAGTAAATCCAGTTAAATTCTCAGGATGTCATGAAGTATATGTGTGATGAAAATGTGAATATATTGATTTTCAATTAAACTAATTTGCACTTTCTTTGCCCGTTCTGCCAATTTGGCTCCATTTATTTACTGTTTAACAACATCAACATTTTAAATTAATATTGCTTTTTATTATGTAGGTTTCCCATATTTTTTTGTAAATGTTTTGTGAAATGTATTTGTAATTATTTTTTTAAAGTATGATAAAAGTATGATAATGTTTTTTTTCTCAAATTGTTGGCTTTATTTAGGGATTGGGTGGGCAGTATTTCTTTAAAACCATACATTAATTTAAATAATATGTGAATTATTTTTTCTTCAATTGCTATGTATTACATATACATGGCATGTATACATGTTTAGTAAAGTTTTTAATTATTTAATACATTTCATTTTCAGTGTGTGACGTTTATTGGGGTATTAGATGGGTAGTCATTTTAACAAATTATATAAATGGAGGATAATTGATTAAAGCATTATGCATTTTTTACAATTAAAAAATCATATTTTCTTTCTTTAGATTTATTTAAAACATAAACTGTTTATATGATTATTTGGATAAATATTGTACTACCTTTCTTTACAGGTTGTGAGGTGCATTCTGATTTGGGTGGGTCGTTTTGAAATGCAATATTTTTTAGTGTTTACTATTTTAAATTTGTAATGTGTGACATTATTTTTTGTTCCCATGTTTATAATTGTAATTTTCACTTTAATTGTTGGAGAAGAGTGTTTTTTGTGAATTGTGTGGATAGTTTTTCAATAAAATCTTTTAATAACGTAAATTAAGTCACTTAGCAGTAAATTATGATAATATTTACAAGAGAATTTTGTTTTGTTTTTTAAATTATTGACGTATGCGGTTATGTTTATTATTATTATAAAATGAAACATATTTGTTGCATTGGCTGAATGAGCATATTGTTTTTCCTTAAATAAAACTTTACATAATAATTATTAGAAAGTTAAGAATATAAAATTTAAAATTCATTTTAGATTTTGAAGATAATTGTTCATTAGCGTTTGTTTTTTGCTTTTTATGTGGGAGTCGGAGGGCTATTTTTCAGTTTAAAATATTCAATGTATTAGTTTAAATAATCTTTAATAATTTTGACAAATTTGCACATTCTTCAATTTTTTTTATTTTTTTAATTTATGATTTTATTTCAAATGTACATTTTTAAATATTTTAGTTAAACGTTTTAGGTTATTTTAAAGTGCACATATATTTTTAGGTGTATTAAATCTGAGACCTCCAACATGAGTGCTTTCTCCATGTTTGTTGGAGAGCAGTAATAGTAAATCTGACTCTCCACCGACCAATGGTTGCACATTTGCCAATGCTCCTTAGATTGGAGTTTGAATAGTAACTGTGACAACCCGGTGTATGCATTTTCCCTAATGCCTGGTGGACTACACTTAGAGTAGTAAGTTTGGCCCTCCTGACGTATGCACTTTACCTATTGTTTGTTGAATTGGAGTTAGACTAGTAAATTGGACACTCCAAAATATATGTATTTTCCCCCTGATTGTTAGATTGAATTTAGAATAGCAAGTCTAACCCCACCGCAACATGTGTACTTTTCCCAGTGTTTTCTTTAGACTGGAGTTAGAATAGTAAATCTTCCCCCCCATGTTCCCATTTTCCCCAATAACTTTAGGTTGAAGTTACAATAAAACATTTATTCCTCTTTCCCCCCAATGTTATATGCTCTATGCCCTTTCCCCAGAGTGTGTTGAATTGAATTTAGAATAATACATCTTATTCTCCAATGTATGTAGTTTCCGTATTGTTAGATTTGAACTAGAATAATGCAAATGCCTCTCATGTGTGCATTTTTCCACAGTGTTTGGTAGACTGGATTTAGAATATTAAATCTGAACCTCTCCAATGTCTGTACTTTCCCTAGTGTTTGATAGATTGGATTCCTACCCCATCCCAACATATGAACTTTCCCTATGTTTTTAGATTTGAGTTAGAATTGTAAACCTGATCTACACCATGTATGTCCTTTCCCCAATATGTGATAGACTAGAACAGTAAATCTGACTCCCAAATGTTTGCATTTTTCCCAATGTTTGTGAGACTGGAATTAGAATAGTTAATCTGATCCTCCAATGTACACACCTTCCCCAACATATGCTAGATTGGAGTTAGAATAGTAAATCTACCCCATCCAAATTATTTTTACTTTCCCCAATGTTTTTTAGACATTAGTTTGAACAGTGAATGTGCTCCCTCTAATGTAAGCACTATGTTAGTTAAATTGATGTTAGAAAATTAAACCTGAACCCCCGATGCACACACTTTCCCCAATGTGTGTTACACTGGTCGTGAGATAGCAAATCTTACCCTTTACTTTCCTGAATCTTTCTAAGATTGAATTTAGAATAGTAAACCTGGCTCAACCTCCAATGTGTGCAATTTCCCTAGTGTTTGTTAGACTGGACTTAGCATAGCAAATCTGACACTCCCCAATGTTTGAACCTTCCTCAATGCATGTTAGATTACAGTTGGAATAGTCAATCTGACTCTTCCAATGTATGTTTATTTGCACTTCCTCCAATGTATCTTACATCAAGTTAGAATAGTAGGTATGCCCTCCTAATTTTATGTTCTTTTCCATATGTTTGTTAGAAATAGAAAACATGACCGCCTCCATTAGTGCACTTTCCCTAATGTTTGTTAGACTTGAGTTATAATAGTAAACCTGACCCTTGAATGTATATAAATTTGGCCCGATTTATTTTCCCAAATATACTGGAGGTAGAATAGTAAACCTGCTCCTCCCCAATGTAGGAACTTTCTCCAATGTTTGTAAGATTGGAGTTGGAATAGTAAATCTTACTTTACCAAGGTAGGCACTTTCTCCAATGTTTATTAGATTTGGGTTTGCTTAGTAATTCTATTTATGCACGTTTCCTATCAGCTAGATTGGAGTTAAAAAAGCAAATCTCATCCTCTCCAATGTATGAACTTTCCCTAGTGTTTAGTGGGGTTGAAATAGTAAATCTGACACCCCCGCCTTCAATGTATGTACTTTATCCAGTGTTTGTTACTTTGAAGGTAGAAAAATATTTTTAACCCCACTCCCCCAAATGTATGCACTTTTCCTAATGATTTTTACATTGGAATTAGAATATGAAACCTGATCTTCCAATGCATGCACTTTCCCAAAATTTGTAAGACTAAAGTTAGAATAGTAAACCTGACCCTCCCCAATGTATGACATTTCTCCAATGTTTGTAAGATTGGAGTTGGAATAGGAAATATTACTCTCCCAAGGTAGGCACTTTCTCCAATGTTTATTAGATTGGGGTTTGCATAGTAAATCCGCCCTCAAATGTATGCATGTTTCCTATCGGCTAGATTGGAGTTGAAAAGCAAATCTGATCCTCTCCAATGTATGAACTTTCCCTAGTGTTTATTAGGGTTCAAATAGTAAATCTGACACCCCTATCTTCAATGTATGTACTTTCTCCAGTGTCTATTAGGTTGGAGTTAGAAAAATACTTTTAACCCCACTTCCCCAAATGTATGAACTTTTCCTAATGATTTTTACATTGGAATTAGAATATTAAACCTGATCTTCCAATGCATACACTTCCCAAAGTTTGTAAGAATGAAGTTAGAATAGTAAATCTGACCCTCCCCAATATAGTTTCTTTCCTGATTGCATCTAGGACTAAATTCAGAATAGTAAATCTGGTTCACTCCCCAATGTATGCACTTAACCCAATGTGTGTTAGACTGCAGTTATCCTTAGAAATCTGACCCTCCCTATTCTATGACATTTTCCTAAAGTTTGTCAGATTGAAGTTGTAATAAGAGATCTGAATCAGCAAGGTATGCACTTCTCAAACGCCCATCAGATTGGATTTATATTATCATATTCTGTCCTCCAAATGTATGCACTTTCCAAGTTTTTGATAGATTGAAGTTAGAATAGTAAATCTAACCACCTAATGTATGCACTTTCCCCAATGTTTGTTATACTAGCGCTAGAATAGTAAATGTGACTACTACAACGCATGTACATTCTCCAATGTTTGTTAGATCAGAGCTTAGAATAGTAAATCTACCTTCCCGCAAGTTTATGCACTTTTCCTAGTGTTTGCTAGACCAGAGTTAAAATAGTAAATTTGACTAGCCCTGAATATATGCACTTCCCGCAGTATATGTTAGTTTGAAGTTAGAATAGAAAATCTCCCCTCCCCGCATACATTTTCTCTAACATTTGTAGGATAGTAGTTAGAATAGTATATTTGTTTTGTTTCATTAGCTTATTTTTTAGTTTCAATTGCCGTTAGAGTACTACCTGTTAATGGATTTTTTTAAATCTATTTTAGAGCTCATTTAATTTAAAAGTATGTACATTTTATATGTATGTTATTATTAATTCTTATATATGGTTTTTTAATTCTTTTAAACTGTGGTGTTTTAATATTTTAAAAATATTTTATTTGTTACATATTTCAAACAATATTCATAATAATTTACATATAATTACTAGTAGAACTTCAATATTTTGGTCCACAATATTTTAACAGTCAGTATTTTCATACTTTACATCATATGTATGTAAACTCAATGTGTTTTTTGTCAATATTTTGGCAACAATATTTTTGGGGATGATGTTCCCTCATACAACTGCACTTATTGTTCCACACATAGGACATGGTAACAACTAGATGAAGGTCAGCTATATGTTAAACTGTAAAACTAAATAATCTTAAGGGAGTGTTCTTTCTTTTTTGCACACTTATATGTCTACATGTAATGTTATTTGAATAGAGCGAATGTCACTGAAGAGCAACAAAGCACTCACAGGAGATATAAGCCCTGAGAAACAATATTCATAATAATTTACATATAATTACTAGTAGAACTTCAATATTTTGGTCCACAATATTTTAACAGTCAGTATTTTCATACTTTACATCATATGTATGTAAACTCAATGTGTTTTTTGTCAATATTTTGGCAACAATATTTTTGGGGATGATGTTCCCTCATACAACTGCACTTATTGTTCCACACATAGGACATGGTAACAACTAGATGAAGGTCAGCTATATGTTAAACTGTAAAACTAAATAATCTTAAGGGAGTGTTCTTTCTTTTTTGCACACTTATATGTCTACATGTAATGTTATTTGAATAGAGCGAATGTCACTGAAAAGCAACAAAGCACTCACAGGAGATATAAGCCCTGAGATATGATTCATGATTGTTTGCAAGGGTCAGGTTATACGCAGATTCCTAAAGTATGGTCAGATGGCGCTCTTTGAAGATATGAGGTTTCAATTTGTTTCTGAATTGTAAGAGGTAGGAGTTATTTTGATGTTGATGTTGTTCCATACCCTGGGTGCATAGAGAGAAAAGGCCTTCCTTCTGTTTTTTTCCTGCTAGCATATCTTCAACTTCAGTCACTCATACATGGCTCCCCTCTATCCGTCTGGGGTGGTCATTTAAGGCATGCAAGGGTGCTGCCTCTACTGGCCTTATCAATGAAGTATCTTGTTTTGATTTTGATGCAAGTTTAGTGGTGGTATCTAATGTAATTACAACAGGATTGGAGCATGTGATTAAGTTTCTTCAAGTCTTTGAGATTTTCTGCAATATGCAAAATGTTTTTCAGTGATGTCAAAGAGTTATTGAAGAGGCTGTCCATGTAAGGAGGGTTTCACATTTTTCAGTCAGGAGGGAGAGCGGACACCATGATGTTTTGGTTCTCCTGTTGATGTGATCTTTGAAAAAGATGTCAGTGACAAGGGTGAATCCAATTGCATGTCCACCAGCTGTGAGGGTGAAGCTGTAAAGGGTATTGTCAAGCTTCAGATTGTGATCATTTGGTGTCAATGGCAATTCAGAGGAATTTTATCTTTCTCAAGTAGAGCTATAGCTTGGTGCTTTACATCCCTTATTGGGTCGGATTGAAACAGGTTCTGTTTGTTGTGAGTCAGGGAGGCTCTGAGATAGAGTTGTGCGTTGTTGGTCTATTGGTAGATCTTGATGCTGTTGCTAGTAAGCATGAACACAAGGCTATGTTTGTAGAGATGAAAGCTGATGAGAAGAGGGTTTATTCCTGGGGGGCCGCTGTAATAGATCCTTGGATCTCAAAATTCCCATCTAGACAAGCTGGTGATCATTAGCAAGGTAAGCGGTGAACCATTGAATGTATGAATGAATGTGGGAATTTGTATAGTGCAGGCAAGCTGCCCCAGGTTGTGTTCTGGCACTGAATAGGCAGGCAGAAGATACAACAACCAAACCAAACTGAAAGGCACATTGAAAAAGAACATTTTCAACTGCTTGTGGAATTCAATGTAATCTTCAGTGTAGTGTATGGCAGAGAGAATATTATTCCACACCTTGGCTGCGAGACCTCCCGCCCACACTTTTCAGGAGTTTGAAGAGAGAGGCATCCACAGACCTCAGTGATTTGCAAGGATTTTAAGAGCCCAGCCTATTAACGAGATGACTATTGCCTGTTGTGTAAAAAACTGTTGCAGGACTGTGCCAGAGAATCTCCTATGTGTCTGCAGGATTTGGATCAATGTTTTGCTGTCGAATGTATGGAAGGTTGTATCGAGGTTGAGATGGCTCAGAAGGCAGGAGTCATTTTTTTCATTGCTCATGATTGTATCATTGATTACTTGAAGGATAAACTACTATATGCTGCAGAGTGGTCTGAAACTGGATTAGTAGTCATGTACAAGGTTATTCTTGTTGAACTGGTCTTGTAAAGAAAGTGAACACTATTTTCTTGATGGTTTTTTCAATGGGAGGAAGTTCAGTGATTGGACGGTAATTGGGGGCTGATTACACGCTATCACGGCTGTCAGGAGACCACACAACAAGCAGGTAGCGGTCCGACCACCGGACTGGTGGTTGCATAGTGCTCCTTTACGCGGCGGCTTGAGCTGCAGCCCAGGAAAAAGGGCTGCAGCACAAGCCGCCATGAAAGGAGCACTTCCTGCACATCCATGCGCCGTGTGCCAAGCACCATCTGGTGCATGGCACACGGTACATGGAGATGAGTGGGGGCACTCAATATCACTTATGTCTTTCAAGCTGCTCAAGTGCTCCCTTCTGCTCTCAGAAGCTTTGACAGCCTCCTTTAATCTCATCTACAGCATCCTGGGTACTAAGAGATATTCACCAAAGAAATGTTGATTCTACTGCCTCCTTTCCACTAACCCACACATCTAATGGAAACATCAACATCTCTGGTGACTCAAGCACTAAGACTGTATCCCTTTACAAACTAAACACTTTGCACATCAAGGTGCCGATCACGATCTGGTAAAAAAATTCCCCGTACGACTCGTATCCGGTCTTTTTACCGTACGAATCGCACAAGTGCCATACAAACTGCCAATTACGATTCGCATGGTAAAAAGTCCATACGAATCGCATTGGGAAGTATTCCCCACACGTCCTCGGGTCGGAATATGTGTCCGACACGTCCACGGACGATTTACCATACAAATGTGAAAAGTGAAGTCCGACCGAGGAATTACGATCCATCCCGTGCGTCCGATGTTACAACCGTATGGAAAAAACACCGTCCGCACCGAACTCCCATAGCAACCATGGAGACATGTGCCCGCATACGCGCCTACCCCCCCAGCCCCCTTACGTACGCGCCGACCCCCCCAGCCCCGTACGTTCGAGTCGTACCCCCCCCAGCCCCCGTACGTTCGAGTCGTAGCCCCCCGCCCCCGTACGTTCGAGTCGTACCCCCCCAGTCCCCGTACGTTCGAGTCGTACCCCCCGTGTATGTACACCCGTGTACGTGTCGAACCCCCGTGTATGTACACCCGTGTACGTGTCGAACCCCCGGGCTGGGGGGCTCTTACAGCGGGTGGACAAAATGGAGCAGGTAACCCTGGACAATTTTTTCTCTCTAAAATCATTTATTAAAGTACAGTTGAGAAATAGGGAGGATGGCCAAGGGAATGGGGTTGTCAGTAGGGAGCCACATACAGTGCCTCAAAGCTCAGCCTCTGCAGCAGACACCTTACCGGTTGCACCGGAGGCGCCTGAATGTGCTCAACAGCCTACTGGTATTGTTGCAGGGTCGGGGAGGAAGCCTGGTATGTTAGTAACTAAATCTGCAGACAAAATAAAGCCCACTAAAACTGCCAATATTACATCATGTAAAAAAAAGACCTGTCCCATAGCTTCTGGCATCCCTGCCAAAGATAATTCTATTACCCCAGCTACTAAGCCTGTGGCTCCAAGCCTACCTGTGATCCCAAACCCTGAAGTATTTAAGCCTTTAAAGGCTCATACACACCATACAGGCGAAGGACTAAGAGAGGGAAGGGTGAATAATATCAATCTCCCCCCTGCCTGTCAGCCATATGTAGCGGTCTTGTCTGGGGTGCCTGTGCTTAGCCCGGGTAAGCGGGAGACCTTCGAGGATCTGTACAATAAGACTCTTTTTTGGTTTAAAGAAAATAGGCCTCTGCCCAAACCCTTGGAGGGACGGATCATCCATGTTAGGAGAGTTGACTGGATCGGTCCTAAACAAAAAACCATAAATGGGGATTGTATTATTGTAAACTTTGATGACCCAAGAGTGGCTAGTTATGTATGTAGTGGGCCCCAGAGGGAGTACAGCCCAACCGCCAGTGGGGGCCAAATTGGTATCCACGACCTTAGTTACTTCAATCCCCCAAACTTGCCTGGGAAGACAGCCGGTTCCTCTGGGTGGGAGGTGGGAGGTGACAGACAGTTCTATGGACCCCTCCTCCACCCTAGCTCCTTTAATAAGCCTTCACACCTGTCACGAGATTGGCCTTCGCAACATTATTGACATATTGCTTGTCCAACATGGGAGACGCACATTGAAGCAACAGAGGAGTTATCAAAAAATAATCTAATGACTGGTGCAGGATTGGTGAGGCCTCCCACTTGTACTTTACCCAATCTAAATTCCTCTATGGAGCAATTGCAATCATCCTTGTCACGTTCTAAAACATTTGCTCCGTCTCTCCCAATTAGGGATGCACTGAAGGAGGTCACTGTACTTAAGGAGACCACGTCGTTGCCGTCCACTAAGGTGACTGCAACTATTGCTAGTGCCCCCCTTGTTAGTAATTTGGAACTAGGGTACGATGGGGGTGGCAGTGTCCCATTGAAGGTTGTTAGTTGGAATATAGCAGGACTCGGATGGAACATAGGTATACCAGATTGGAATGTTATGATAGAGTCATTTGGGATTTGCTTGTTCCAGGAGACTTGGTCCCTGGAACCTCAACGCAAGATGGGCTATTCCACCTATTTTGTCCCTGCTATACGTCCAAAGGGAGGGAAAGGTCGTCCCTCGGGAGGGCTGACAATCTGGGTGAATATCTCCCTGCGATATTCCATCAAATCTATAACTACGAAGTCACCTGATCTCCAAAGGCTAACAGTCAGTGGTCCCTGCGGAGGGAAAGTACTCGAAATTCTCAACATTTATGTTAGAGGAGCACGGGGGGGTTCATCTACGTTATCCTCAACTGGCATTGATGAGGAACTCAGGAACATTAAAACCGATGCCTTTATCATGCTAGCTGGGGATTTTAACTGTACGTATGAACCCCTTGCTGTGGATGATGTACTGGGTAATAGAGAAGACGACATTAGGAGAGGCATCCCATTATTGCAAATCCCGCCAATCAGGAGATGGAATCAAGGTGTTCTTGATTTTAATGCACTCTGCATGGAGTATGACCTTAGAGCCACTAATGGTAGATCCAACTCAGACCAAATGGGGGCCCACACGTTCAACAGAGTAGGGCATTCCTCACGGATTGACTACATTCTGCTGAACTATTGTTTGTGGCCTTACTTGTTGGATATGGTGGTTTTGCCGTCCACTGACAGTGACCACAATCCGTTGTCCCTATCCTTGTCCCCATTTTGGTTGGGCCACTCCCCACCCCGAATCCCACACATGTGGAGAGCTACACATGAAGTATGCCCTTCAAATTGTGGCAGGCGCCTAAAATGGAACAATTTTGTTGCCAAGGAGTGTAAGATCCAGGAGGTAAAATCAATAATGACAAACATCCCTCTACGCTTAGACTCTCCCTCTACCAGTGCACGGGAGATCTCATTATTGTTTGACCAAACTACACACGCACTAGGTGAATTATTTTTAGTCCACAACGTGGGGAAAAGACCTAATAAAAGAGGCGCCACAAAGGGCAATGTTGGGTGGTTTACCCCTGTCTGCCAAGATGCCAAAAGGGAACTAATTAAGGTGGTTAAATCCAAGAATCAAGCCTTGATTAGAGCTGCGAGGGGCATTCAAAGGAGAGTTATAAATGAGGCTAAAATAGCATGGGAGGATCAGTTTTGGCACGATCTAAAGGCTGCTAGCTCAAGGAAGGACTCCAAGGGTTTCTGGGACCTACTAAGAGCAATGGATAAGCCCGTGGACTCATTAATAACATGTAACATACCAGAGGACACGTGGTTTGCCCACTTCTCCCAGCTCTACACTGTGGCCCCGGGTGTGGAGACATGTCTGACAGAAAGCCACCCTACAGTATCCTGTGAACTCATTGAGGAGCAATTGTTCACAGTCAAGGAAGTGGTGGGGGCGATTACTTGCCTTGTCCCCAACAAAGCTGCAGGCCCGGATGGCTTGCCAGGGGACTTGCTACGTATCAACCCAGTGGAGTGGGGGAAACTCATCGCTGCCCTACTGAATGCTAGCTTCAGTGGGGCAACTTTCCCGGGTTCATAGAAGGGTGCTGAAGTTGTTCCAATCTTCAAAAAAGGGAGTCGGACAGACCCCGCCAACTATCGCCCCATAAGTCTCTTGGACTCCTCCCAGAAAGTAGCAGGTAAAGTAGTCTTAGGTAGGATATTACAATGGGTTGAGGAAAAAGGCATTCTTTCTGATTTTCAGGCCGGTTTTAGATCAGGTATGGGGACAATAGAGCAATCTTTCCGGCTTTTGATGCTCTATTGGAAAGTAGTTGTACTGGGCAAAGGCAGTCTGTATCTTGCTTTTATAGATTTGCGGACTGCCTTTGACCTGGTTCTGCGCAACCAACTCTGGAGTGTGCTGAATGATCTGGGCATTCCTCCATACCTCCTAAGTTTACTGGTGAAGTTGCATGTTGACAACTTTGCGCAGATCAGGTGGGGTAATCAGGGTCAAAAAACAAATCGAATACCTGTAAATAGAGGAGTACGCCAGGGGTGTGTTTTAGCCCCCACTCTGTTTTCTTTGTATGTAAATGGAGTGGTGGAACACTTATCAGAAGTTCCATCAGATGCACCATCCCTGGCCGGTAGAAGAATACCTACTCTTCTATTTGCAGATGATACCCTCCTGATTTCTAAAACTCCGGTAGGCCTGCAGAGCTTGTTATCTAGCTTCAAATCTTTCTGTGATGCAAGGGGGCTAGTTATTAATACTGGGAAAACCAAGTATCTAGTTCTCAACCCTCCGAAAAAGACAGTCAACCCACCAACTCTAGACTCTGTTTCCCTAGAGAGGGTTACTGAGTTTGATTATCTCGGCATCCGCCTTTGTGACTCAATGAGTTGGAAATGTCATCTCCATAAGATGTTGCTGACCCATAAAAGGGTACTGGGTGCTCTTCTTAAGGAACAACGTGCCTCAACCCTAAAACCCATTGCACCAATTCTTGATATCTATAGGGCAAGGGGTGTTAATGCAGCATTATATGGGGCCGAACTCTGGGTGGTTCAAAAGATAGACCAGTTATCTCGCTCAGAAAGCAAGTTTTGTAAAGATCTAATGGGGCTTCCCTATAGCACCCCGACCCTCCCACTGTTATTAGACATGGGGATAAGATCAATTAGTGATCAGGCTAGGCTCCGCCCTCTCCTTTTATGGGCGAGAATCTGGAGAGTCCCAGAGCTGTCTTGCTTCGCGGCTGGCCTAACCGACGTGTTGGAGTCGCCGGGCTGGTCCAAGATTCAATGGCTGAGGGAAGTCAAGCGCCTTCTCCTCAACATAGGTCTCGGCAACGCCTGGGTCAACAGAAATGCCCCCCCAAAATCTGTGTTAAAAAATTTATATTGGAATTGGGTAGCCGATGGCAGATCTAGCAATTCCAAATTGTGCAGGACCTCCCTGGATTTTCTTTTAATAAAAGATATGCCCCTTTGTGAACCATACCTGGACATTGTCACAAAGCGTTGGGATAGGGCATTGTACTTCCAATTCAGGATAGGTTTACTTCCTGTCGGGGAACTTACCTCTAGGTGGCAGGCCTCGGTCCAAACCATTTCTTTGTGCCCATTTTGTGAGCACAGGATAGAGTCAATCCCGCACCTGTTTTTTGAATGTCCGGCCTATGTACTACCCCGCAGTAGGTGGTTAAAACCACTCTGCAAAGAACTTGGGACAAGGCACTTTAAGGAGGCCCTACGTATTTTAAAAAATGACCCACGCCCACTTTTTGCTTGTGGTATAGCCAAGTTCCTGGGCTGGGCCTGGCGCATCAGATCAACTAGGCTTTTGCATCTTGTTTAATTTGTTTTTTAATTGATTTTACTTAATTTATTGGGGTTATTTGTAATATGAATTGTATGACATTGCATTGGCTCCTTTTACTGTTTTATTCTTCTATGCTAAAATGTATTGCTTTTTAAGATATTTTTCATATCGAAATAAAGCCTATGATGATGATGACGTACACAGGTGTACATACACGGGGGGGTTCGACACGTACACGGGTGTACATACACGGGGGGGGTACGACTCGAACGTACGGGGGCTGGGGGGGTACGACTCGAACGTACGGGGGCTGGGGGGGTCAGCGCGTACGTACGGGGGCTGGGGGGGTCGGCACGCATGTACGGGGGCTGGGGGGGGTACGGCGTGTATGTACGGAGGCTGGGGGGGGTCGGCGCGTACGTACAGGGGCTGGGGGGGTCGGCGTGTACGTACGGGGGCTGGGGGGGGCGGCGCGTACGTACGGGGGCTAGGGGGGGGGTACGGCGCATACCGGGCCACCTACTCTGGTCGTTTCGCGACGTATTTCGCTTTTCCGGCACTTTTTTGGTGCCGTGAAAATATTGCCGTCCGGACTGCTGTCGGTTCGAATCGTGGTTCCTGGGTCATGAAACGCTGCCTGACAGCGTACTGACGTCACGTCGCAGCATTCCCGGAGCACATTCGTATGTATATTTTCATCGGTCGGTGTTTTTTACGATTCGTACGGAAATGGTGGTTCCGTGCGAATCGTAATTCCATGTTTGTGAAGTTTTACGACCGGGTACGAGTCGGACGGAGAAAACGCTCCGACCGACGGTTCGTACCCGGTTTTTGCCGGATCGTAATCGGCACTGAAGTGTCACATCACTGAACCGTCCCAGTGGCAATGCTATTGGCTTCATCATGACAGGCCCATGGGGGAGGATATGGCCTAACGGCCAGAGCAGTCGATCGATAGCTGGGTAACTGGTTTCAAGTGTCGGAAGGGACACTCAACATCCTGTGATTCTTGGCAAATCTCCCCATGCCGAATGTGTCAGTCTATAACGCAACCGGTGCTCATGTAAAGTGCTCTGATATCTTCGGGTCCAATTTGTGCTATATAAAGCTCAAAACAATAAAAATAAGAAAATAAAAATAAAAGAAATTAATAGACCACAAGAGTGGACTGACAACTTCTCCATGACACATCAATACACTGATGTTAACCAAAAACAGAAAAATGATAGAACTTCTTCAAGGATTTCCTTATGGATGCCCTCCAAGAAAAACTCATCATTTCGAATTTGCACGGTCCTACATTAGACGTAAATATAGTATTTTATGTATACAATACTGCCCTAACAAACCATGTGGAACAAAATGCCTTTTGAAAACACGATCAACCAAATCCTCAACAACAGGGTTTACTGCAACAGGGTGTACTCAAGAACTGTATAACAAAAAGTGCTGTATGCTCAGATTAAAAGAGGAATGATGAAGGACCAATGCCCTTGACAGCCTCATCTTACTTAAAGCACTACACTTGGCATGCAGACCCTTATCACAACAGCTAAAGTCACCTTCCATAAACCCGCCAATGAAGCTGCTAAAATATAAAAAGCAGTCTTGAAGATGGTAAGGCACTGTATCAATCTACTCCCAAATCCATCATTCAATGTACAGATAATAGGGATAATGCCATCAGCTACTTCTTCCCTTCAGAAGACACCTCATCAAAAAAATAAACAATATTAAAACACATAACTACAACACAAGCACAAACCCACTTTGGTTCCTTTACCAGCATTTGCAGAAGTGGTCAGCTTTCTATGTAAACTTGCACACTAACCTCACCAACATCCCCAACTCACTCAAGGCCATCTCATATGAAGACAATATTATACCATCACCCAGCATGAAACTGGTCCATGGAGATATGCTCACTCCCTTCCTCAACATCATCAACTGCTCCTTTATAAAAGGAGCCTACCGAGATGATATGAAAACAGGAGAGTTCTTCCCCATACTGATAAAATTTACCCTGGATTCAAAATACCTCACCAAGGCCCTGATTATGATACCAGTCGGACCGCACAGCGACAGTCTGTCAGTGGCGGTCCAACTGCCGACAGGCCTTCAGTACGACCGCCGCATTTTAATGCAGGTGGTCAGACCCTAAGTGGTTGTGGGAAGACCGCTACCTACGACAGGACCATCTGACCCAAACAGAGTGGCGGTCAGAATCATAATCCTGAATGGAGGTGATGCCGAGGCAGGCACTGCGGTCAGGATTATGATATCCCTATCCGACAGCCTTTTCATGTCGGAAATACCACCATGAAAAGGCTGTCAGAAATGGATGTTCGGGGCCTAAAACAGGTCACCCATCCATCGTGGGCCAGGGGCATATGTAGTGCCCCTACTCATCTCCATGTACCGTGTGCCATCCACCAGATGGTGCATGGCACACGGTGCATAGTATGCTTAAAAGCTTGAAGAAAATTCTGTGGAATTTTTCTCTATTTAAGGGACGATTATTCATGCTCCTATCATCTCGTGACATCGTATACATTGGCATTACCAAGGCTGCCAAGAATAGACTGCAAAGTTTCATAAATGCTACAGCAAATTTCACTTAGTATCTAACCCGCTATGGAGTCTGCACCGGCTCCTTTTAGAGAAGGGCATTCAGTTCAAGGCATTGGTCCACTTGTGTTTTTAATAATACTTCCCCCTTACCCTCAATTCTCTTTTACAAGTCACTGCACTCGATATCTTAGATCTTAATTTGGCAATTAATTTTTTCTTTAAGCTAATTAGACAGGGATGCAGATCTTTTCGTTGCCTTATGCCTATAAGCTCCATGTTACCTTACGAGGTAGCACAAATTATCTGACTTTCAGGAAGCAGCTGAAGAACTGACTGTTTTAGGGGAGCAATTGACTCTATTCCTTCCGCTTTCTTTCAAGCACGCTAAGAATCCCTTTTCTAGGGCAGCCATGTGCGATATAAATCTCTATACTACAACATAACATAAGTTTCTTGTTCTTCTATGCTTTTCTCTGTGAATGGCCAAGTGGTGGGTTACTCTATGAATTGGTCAAAAATGACAGTCGGGGACTTTTTAGCAGTAGGTCCTGTGATGGGAATGTTGTATATACTTGTGGAGGACTACCTTTGGCCACACCTGGTTTCTGTGGTTCACAATCAAAGGAGAGTTGGGGGCAGGAATGTGGAGGTGCTCCCAGAAAGGCTGGCAAGGCCCGTTGGTGGATGTTCATGACCTGGACCCGGCTGGTTGCTATGGGCACGTTTTCTGTCTAGCCACACCAGGCCTAGTTGGATACATTTTATAGGGAGTTGTGGTAGGAAGGTCGAGGTGCTGCCTGTTTGGCTGGCTGGGGACTTGTTTGTGGCCTGTCTGTGACCTGGGTGCCGACCTTCTTTTGGCCACATTTGCTCTGGTCAGTACAATGTCATAGGGGAGTTATGAATGTAAGTTCAAGATACTCCCAGATAGGCTGACTAGGGCTCTTTTGTAGCATTTCATGTGACCTTGATTTTTTCAGTCCCATTTTTGTGGCTTCTTCTAGATGCATCAGGTCGGATTGCTTCAATGTCAAAGGCAAGCTGTGGAGAAAAGATGGAACTGCTCCTTGATACAACGAAATTTAAATGATGGTTTAAAATAATTAAAACATATTTTTTTCACTGGTGAGAATGAAACAGTTCTTAAGCAAAAATAGTTCTGTGTTAGCAGACAATTTACTGCAACAATTCACAAACAATACATGAAATAGTTCTAACCCTCCCAAATGCTTTTTCCTTCAAAAGTCGTATAGTTTTTTATGGCTAGTAATTACAATTATTGTGAAGGTAGAAGTGTGTGTCTTTCCTCAGCAAAATTGCCAGGAATCGTCCTTAAACAATGTTTTCAAACTACCTTCATATTTAGAAAAGAGTTTTCATAAGTAGCGTGACTTAGGTTCTGACATTGGATATCTAATGCCAGTTTAGGTACGATAAACACAAATATGTAAGCCACTTCATTTCTCTGCACTTTAATTTTGTAAATATAGGTGATGTCATCTAAATATGTGTGATTGTTAAATCACCTGATGCACAGGCTCAGAAGTGACAAAGAAACCTTAATGTTGAGGAGATGGAGTGCAGAACAGTGGAAACTACAAACATTCAGGGCAAACAGTTCCAGGGCACATCAGCCGCTATAGCAACATGCCTTTCGAGAGCAAGCTAAGAGGAGTAGTGTAAATATCAACCACACGATTTCTCCTTGTTACCAGGTTTCCTTCACTTTCCTGAAGTTTTACCCAGGGGGTGTACAGAGCCTAATCAGCTGAAAGAGAGACTGACCTTGATATCCTTCCTTTAACAATTGATGGGTAATGACAGTGATCTAAGGAACAGTGGGCCCAATAACATTTCAACGTTCTCCCATTAAATCCTAGAGTCTGTAATCTAGCTGCAGCTTCCCCCCTGTCAGCATGGTGTTCTCCGTTGACACCTCATGTTTGAGAGACTCATAATGCAATATACACTTCTTGGAAAACTAACGGGTAGTATGAATTAGGAAAACACAAAGGGTGTTTGGTAGAATGCTAGCAAAATGTCTCAGGCACTGGCAACCCCAGAACGCTTTCAGCCTGCATAGTCCTCATGAGTGAGGTATAGCTTGGGCCATGTGACACCAAGGCTGGTTTGCACATAGCTAGTCTCTGTTTGGAGTGGCATACTAATAGACTGGAATGCAAACCCTGGGTGAAAAAGGCCGAAACCAGTCATGTATTGCTTATGTTCCTGTTTGGTAGTTTGAGCTTGGTTGCTCCTCTTGGAGCAGTACCAAGGCTGATTTGCATATAGTTTGTCTTTGGACCTGCCTATTGGGTGAAAAATCATGGACTGGAATGTGGGCCAAGCGAGTGCCAGTCGCTGATGGCCCAATTCACAAAGAGACTTATGACTCATAAAGTTAAAGTAATGTTATAGCTAGATTAACACATTGAACTAAAAAAAACACAGAATTCACCACTTAGAGTTAGCACAGATAACTATAACTTACGCCCTTGCCATGCACTGTTTATAACCTCACATATGACATCACTGATAACATGTTCTATGACATCATTTATGACATCACTGATGACATCTCAAATGACATAATTGGGGATATCACTGATAACTTATTACAGTGAGTGTATTAGTTTATTTTATAGTTTACATAGTGGCAGGTAACTACCATATTACTTTCCTACCTAAATTTGTGCAGCCCATGTCCAGCTAATCTGTATAAGTGTTTACAAAGCGCATGTGCTCCTAATGCATTATAGGTGTGTAGAGGTATTACAACGTTATAAATCTTTGTATTGAAGAGTAACTCTGTGTGCAGGTGACAGTTGTCTTGTGTTCATTATTTTCCAAACAAGTTTTTGGGTTCTGCAAAAGAAGTTTCCAGCAGGGCAAAGATTCTACTTACTACATACTAAGGGCCTGATTACGATCTTGGCGGATGGGATACTCCGTCACAATCAATAAATTTATTAAGTTTGTGACGGAGTAGGCCTGTCCCCTAAAATCTTACTCAAGCCCACAGTATTGTAAGCAGCCTTGAGTTAATATATAGAATTGTCTCAACATAACAATTTCTACTTAACATAGAAGACTTTGTGTACCAGGTACTAACCTATGTACATGTGCTTTTTTTGCTTCAGATGATAGAATGTTGTAATTTTTTACCGGAGTTAGAAGGATTCAGGTAATATGATCTTTAGTACTTTCAGACCTTAATTATTTTAAGTGAATAGATGCTTCTTTGGACAACTTTTTTTCCAGTGACACAGTGTGCACGGGACCCACTTAGGATGACATAATAAGTATACAAAACAGTGATGGATTGAATGCTTGAATTAGTCTCAGCCACTGGTAATCACTTGGGCTGCATTCTAATGCATCATTATTTTGCATACCAAGCCACCTCAGTTTGGACCCAGCTAAATGCAAATCAGTCTTGACGCTGCTCTGATAGGGACAGTCCAGCCTGAAATGCCAAGCTATGTCATCCTTGAACGGTAACACAAGCAACCCAGGACCAGTTTTGCCGTACTTATAGGCAAATAAGCCAGGTACAGCTTGGTTCCAGTGCCTTAATGTGCATGAGACCCGTGCCCTGCATGGCCAGCTTACTGCTACTGCCCCGCCCCTTTGCTCCGTTTCCTCAGATTTCCATGTGCCAGCCCCTATCCTCTCCTTCCTGCCTTCAATTATCTGTTGGCGTTTCCCTGCCCTTCATGGACTGGTGTGTTGCAGCTGCCTCTCCTGTCTGTGTGGTATGGTTGGCTTCCTACCCTTGCCTCTTTCCTCTCTGTTTTCTGTTATCCATTTGCATGGCCCTGTCCCCTCCATATTGCTTTCTGTGGTCTGTTGTGCTGCACTGCCCTCACGCTTGCCTTTGGTGCCCCGCCCACTTGCCTCCTGCCCTCTATTGATCAAATATATGCCCCTACCCGATTCCTTCTGCCCTCTGTGGTCCAATGCACCATACATGCGTTTTGAAAAAAAGAATTTGGAGTATTGTTTTTCCTTATTGACTCACATTGAAAAATAGGAGATTTTAGGTGGGAAACGTCTAAAATAAATCCCTAAAGGCTTAAAAACATCAGGAGGCTCCTGTCTGAATCAAGTCTGTTGGCATGTATGGTTGTACCGCCAATGCCTCTACCTTTTGCCCGCAATTGTCTGTTGTATTGCTGCAGCCTCTCCCGCCTGCACTGCATGTGTGGTTTGTGCCCCTGTCCCTCTTTCCCCTGCCCTCCATGGTCCATTGTGCTATCATTGCCACTGCCCTCCTGCCTTCCCAGCAAGGTCAACTTGCTGCCTCTGCCCCGTCCTCCCTGCCCTCAATTGTATGAGGCAATGTCTCTGACCTCTGCCTCCCCACGGTATTCTAATGAACAACTAGATCACCAATATTCTATATTAATCACAAACATGTGGCACGCCTGAAGTCATCTTGAGTTATTCAAACTGAAATAACTAAATCATCTCCTTTAGAAATTATAAAAATTAGGGAGTCTGGTTAGTGCTCTAAAGAACGAAAATGAAGACACATTTTCTGAGGTCTCAAATAGCGACAAAGCGCTTTTAAATTATTTGCTTTCTTATCCAAGCGATCACCTCATTATTTGTTGCACTTAAGGGAAAGGATGTGGTATCACAGCCAGAGCAGCCCACTTCGCAGCTGTGGAACGAGGTTCAAGTTTTGGCAGCAGCACAACTTCCTGTGATTTTGGGGAAATCACTTAATCTCCCCATGCCTAAAACCAAACTGAACATGTCCTTGTGTAATTCATGCAGTCAAGCCCGTGCTATATCAAACCTCAAAATAAAAAAATAAATTAACTAACAATTCTGCCGTTGGGATATACTTAGCCGACATTTGGGTGATATTTGTGATATATTTGTGCTCTTTGTTCTCTGGTGGTCATCTTGACATACTTTTTTGTTATGAAGCTCCCTGATTTTATTACAGTACCCTAAGGCTCCTATTATGCTATCTTTTGTTGCCTTTAGCTGTATAGCAGCTAAGAAAAAAACTACAACTCTTAGACTGCTTAGAGCAGAGAATAACGTATGCTGTTACAAAGAGTAAACAACCAAGTATAAATAAGCAACTCCATACCACCTTGACTTGGAACAACAAGTCCTCTTTTCTTGCTTCTCGCAGTCAAGATAAGTATCTTTACATATATCTTTTAATTGTTGGAGTAGATTTGCAAAATTGTGGATATTTATATTTATAAGTGTTTCCCATGAAACTATATCATTTTGAGGTGGTAATAAGTCCCTTGGGTAGAGAAGTTGGCCTAACGGCTAGGGCGGTCGACCTTGAATCTGGGGAGCCAGGTTTGAGTCTCGGCAATGACGCTGAACATCCTATGATTCTGGACAAATCACTTAATCTCCCCGTACTTAACAAAAATGAATGTGTGTCCTCATGTAACACAACTGGTGCTATGTAAAGCGCTCTGATACTCGATACCGGGTCAAGTTCGCGCTATATAAAACTCCGTAAAAAATAAATAACCCTCATCACCTTTGTTTTAGCTGACTTCATTTAGCACAACGTCTTTTTTCTTCTGAGCGGTAACCGTTTTCTCTCAGTAGCACTGACTGAGCCACTTCTGTCACCATTGTGCCGTGCTGTACAGGGTTCTTCTCAAAACTGATCCTTGTGTCGGACGCCGGAAGCCACGTTTTTCTTACCCAGTAATCACAGAGGCTGACAATACAAACTGCAAAAGCCGTCTCTCTTTTCCTGCCTTCTCCCACCATAAGCCCGTCTCTGTTTCCCATTGACACGCCTATAGGCCTGCCTGCCATCTTTTATTCAAGCCCCTCAAACTGGTCTTTTGAGTGTCTGTTTCCCACACTCGATAGTTCATTACGGTTGCAGACCTTCTCAAACAATATTTTGCAGTTTAGATACAAAAATAAGTATAAATATTAAAAATATTTAGAGGCAATTTAGATGCTTTTATAAAAGACTTAGTACAACAGGCTATATCTGATTCAATGTCAATTATTTCTAAGACTCTCGAAGTCTAAATGCAGAAGTTATTGGCAAATGATTCTAGATATTCACAACAAAAAAGCTAATACATGTCCTTCAGAAAACACAGATACGTCTAAAGAGTCTCCTTCTTTACAACCTCTATTTGAGGGGGATAATATTTTCAAAAAAGCTTACATTTCCAATTAATGTTTCTCAAATACGAGACACAGATGACGATTTGGGTGACACTGTTGATGATATGGATAAAGATGATCCAGACATAATGATCTCTTCTGGGTCTGCGGAGAAGAGGCGTAAAACTTCTCTTAGCGAATTGGGAGCATCATCTAAAACAATTTCTAGTAATACTTCTGAGTAATACGCTTCTTGGTTTTTCAGGTCACCCGATGTTTGATCCTACTCTTATTTGTCACTCAAATTGTATAGACTGGTCTCTTTGGAAACATATGCCCCTTTGTGGCTCTAGCAAACGAAGACAATCTTTGGACAAAATTTCCTGTAAGCGGCTCTGTTCTGAATGTCCATGTCCTTCTTTACCCAGCAACCTTACTGCCACTCCCACTATAGATCAAAATATGTTGCTATTCTTTATAACATTTAGAAAAGCCCCCAAAAAAGAAGTAGACAGAACCTGGACCAATTGCCAAGACAGGTTATTTGATCTCACGTGTCCTCTTACCAGAATCCTGGACCTGGTGGAAGAGGAAAGAATTGTGGTCACCAAAGGGGAGGCTGTCACTTTGTCTACCTGGGCCCGAGGGCGATCTGCCTTTTAGTTAATGCGAATTCGGCCATGGCGCAAGTAAGACGTAAGAGTTTGGTCTTTAAGATTGACCCCAAGTTAAGCAATTTGGCAACCAAAGAAGTGGTGATTCATTTATATATGAGCTGAGTAAATTTGTGGCTATTTTTGCATCCATGTCGAAAAGTGCAAACTTCTTTTCAAAAGATTTGTAACCATCAGACCTTTGGCAGGGCAGGCAAAGGCCACTTTGTTGGCTGCTGTATCTCAAGGGGTAGGTCTAATCAGACCAAAGGCTTCTTTGGATGGCAACAAGACTACAAACCACAATTTTATCCTCAGAAAAATAGATGCTTCAGGTAACGTGGTTTCAGAAACACAGGATCCCAGAACTCAGGTAAGTGTCTTATTTTCTGGCCTTCCTCCAAGTGGGAGGGCACATAAGTTTATTTATTTCTGCTTGGAATATGATAACCTCCAATCCATGGGTTCTACAAACAATAAGGGCTATTGCATAGAACTTTACGATATACCAGTGCAACAAATGATGCCAACCCCCCTCTCTTTTTTTTAAGAGAACAAGAAACATTAGTGTCTCAAGAGATTCAATCACTTCTTCACAAACAAGAAATATACATTTCTTCACTTCATCCATCAGGTTTTGTAAGCACAGTTTTCTTGGTTCAGAAGAAAAACAAAAAACTTTGACCAGTAATAAATCTAAAGTCATTCAACAATTATGTAGTTTACAATCGTTTCAAAATTGAGAAAATTCTCCATTTCAGAGATTACTTGTTGGAGAAGTATTGCACGGTGCTACTAGATCTTCGAGGCACATATCTTTCACTTCCATTTCACTATTTATTCAGGAAATGTTCTCAATTCCAATGGAAAACACATTTTATCAGTTCAAAAGCCTTTCTTTATTTCCTTGGTGTTTCACCAAGGTTTTTAAACCAGTCATAACTCACTTGAGAGCTCAAGGTGTCAAATTGCTTGCTTACCTAGATGATTTCCTTCTATTGCACCAAGACAGGGATTTGCTGGTAACACATCTACCAAACTCCATATTGTTTCCTAGTCAACAAGGACAAGTCAGCATTACAACCAACTCAACAGATGGAGTTCCTAGGTTTCGTAATAGACTCGAACAACTCCACTGTCATGCACCAATTTGGACAAACAATCAGCAGAGTGACTGCTCGCACCTGGAACATACAGTACATTGAAACTAAATTCTTGCAAGCTGACTACCCATCTCCTGATACATGCGGAGATGGAGTCAAGTACTTTCTTAGAGAATATCTCAACTAAAGGCTTGTGGTCAGTATGGACAGTAAATCTGGTACCCCACATAAATTGTTTGAACCTTTTAACAGCCCAATGAACTGCAAGACATTCCCTCTCAATGACAGAATAATTGCATTCCGCATCTCTTAATGTCTGTGATATGCAAGCTATCAAATTCTCCTTACCATCCTTGACTTGAATCAATAAAGCCCCCAAACCCTTGGAACTGGCATCACACACTACAGGCTTGCAAACAAGGAGCATCACTTAACTCTTGTTTCACAATGGAGAACTCATAGGCACATTGAGAGTCCCACATAAATTCTACATTTTTCCCTAACATTTTCCTCATACTATGGTGCCGATTAGGATCCTGGAAAAAATTTCCCCGTACGACTCGTATCCGGTCTTTTTACCGTACGAATCGTACACGTGCCGTACAAACTGCCAAGTACGATTCGCATGGGAAAAACTCCATACGAATCGCATTGGGAATAATTCCCCACACGCCCTCGGGTCGGAAAATGTGTCCGACACGTCCCCGGACGATTTACCGTACAAATGTGAAAAGTGAAGTCCGACCGCGCAAGTACGATCCATCCCGTGCGTCCGATGTCACAACCGTATGGAAAAAACACCGTCCGCACCGAACTCCCATAGCAACCATGGAGACATGTGCCCACATACGCGCCAAACCCCCCCCCCAACCCCCGTATGTACGCGCCGAACCCCCGTGTATGTACACCCGTGTACGTACGAGTCGAACCCCCACCCGTGTATGTACACCCGTGTACGTACGAGTCGTACCCCCACCCGTGGATGTACACCCGTGTACGTACGAGTCGTACCCCCACCCGTGAATGTACACCTGTGTATGTACGAGTCGTACCCCCACCCGTGTATGTTAGTAAAATACCAAGTCTATTTTGCCCATCAAATATCAATCCTATGTTTTGGTATGCATATCGCTTTCAAAATATTATAATTAATTATTATTCATTAGAACATTGGAATGTTGGGAGCTCCATTGAAGACAATGGAGTGCTACCTGCTTCTACGGGCCGGTAAAGGCCCGCAGAGCAACATTCCAATGTTTTACAAAGGCCTCTCTGAGCTCGAGGGGATTTAAATCCCCTCGAGTTCCGAGAGGCCTTTGTTTTATTTGTTAGAACATTCTGCCCTCTAGTGGCAGAATGTTCTAATAGCCTTATAGCCCTTCGTAGCAGGGCTATACCGTCTATTAAAGTCCCGCTCCCTTGTTAAAGTCCCTCGCCTTCGGCTCAGGCCTTTAACGCGGGAGCGGGCCTTTAATAGCCGGTATAGCCCACTACAGCGGGCTATAAGGCTATATTATTTCAAAGCCCAAGTGGGTCCACCTTGTCCATGTCCTTTTGCATTTCACCAGCTTGCTATCCCAAAATCACCATCTCTCAACGGCCCTCTATGCAGTAAGTCTGCGATGGCTGCAGACACCCACATTTCTCCAGGTGGCATGGTGCCAGTTTTTTTCGAGGTGGTGCAGTCTCTAATGACATCGGGCTACCTCGTCAATTAATGCAACAAGGTCTCTCCAGTACCCACAGAGAGAGAGAAAGAGATGCACTCAACTGCAAGCACATTCCGTTTATTTCATCCAGGACATGAGCATGGGTGTGCCTCCCCGATGCGTCTCGGTGTCATCACCTTAATCATGGGGTCAGATGGCAGTTTCATCAAATTTCAAAGCTATGTTATTTTATACCTGTAACGGGACAACCAATAGAATTCTATCCCAATGCATTCTGGTCCTTCCCAATGCATTGTGGTCATGTTAGTAAAACACCAAGTCTATTTTGTCCTTCAAATATCAATCATATGTTTCAGTATGCATGTCGCTTTCAAAATATTATAATTTAATAATATTCACAATTTTAAAGCCCAAGTGGGCCTACCTTGACCATGTCCTTTTGAATTTCATCAGCTTGTTGTCCCAAAACCACCATCTCTCAACGACAATACGAGTTGGAGCCAATCTAGAGTGTCGCTCGTTGTGAGAGAGCTCTATACAGGTGCTGCTTTCCACCTAAACTTGAGAACTACCCAGAGTTCTCTGCTTCTTTTTTTTGCATAATTTATGCATCACTCTAAGCCTGAAAGGGTGTTGTATTGACTTATACTGGGTGTTCCCTTGTGTCTGGACAAAGCTAAACCTCTCTGAAGAGCTCTAATGAGAGTGAAACACTGTGTCAGGGGTTGCATTTACTCATTTCAGGTTGGCTAGGTTAGTAAAGCTGTAATACTGTGCCGGGAGTGGTAAATAGCTTTTGTCAGCACTGTGCTAGTCCTATGCTTAAAGACTTTGCTGTAAAAATGGCAAAAGACTTTGTCCCTTTCTATCTCGGTGTGGATGGCACTGCGCTAATCCTATGCTTAAAGACCTTGATAGAAAAGCAGACATTTGAGCAGATCTAGAGTGTCGCTGGTGTTTAGAGTGCTCTATACAGGAGCTGCTTTCCACCTAAACTTGAGAAACTACCCAGAGCTCTCTGCTATTTTTGCATTTATATTATATATATACATATATATGGCAAGAGGGTTCTCTTCTATGACATCCCTAGCATGAGCATTTGTAAAGACATTAGAAAGTTCTTAACTTGCACCACACCCTATACAGTGTATTGTCTCACATGCCCATGTGGCTTACACTATGTGGGCAGCACTATTCATCCCACCAAGATCAGAATATTAGAGCATTTGCGGGCAATAGCCAAGGGGGACGAGACATACCCTGTAGCGCGGCACTTTGATAAAGTGCATAACCGCAATAGGGATCTACTGAGTTATTTTTGCCTTGACCATGTACCAATGAATCCTAGAGGGGGAGATAGGATTCTGAGACTCCGGAGGTTGGAGTCGCGTTACATAATTGATCTTCAGACAAAATCACCCTGGGGTCTTAATAGTAGCGAAGAGTTGGCTATTCACTTGGGGGAGTAAAACATCTGTGCAGATTATCTAATTATCTGATTAGTTGAACATTGTCTCCATGGTTTATGTATTTTAGTGTCTGTATATAGTTGTATATCTGGAGATTTGTATAAGATGATCCTAGTATTTTCCATTATTCTTTTCCTCTCTTTCCTGATTTTTCGTTTTTTCGTTTATTCCTTTCTTCTGATAATCTGAAAATTTGGAATAGGTAGCAAGAGCCCACTTGCATATGTTTGTATATATATACTTGTAAATATCTGTACAGAAAATCAAGTAGAATATACATTTAGGCTGCCTGAGGCATGATTATAATTTTTAGTATCAATTTTCTCCCAGGAACTGCCCATCCAGGGCTTTATGTTTTGAGTGCTTAATTTATGAATTTTGGTAACAGCGTCGGTCTACACACATCACCCATCGGTGGGTTCTAATGTATTATTATTTTTGATGTGGCAGATTTGTACTTAGATGTTCGAGTGCTAAAGCATTTTGAGTTGTCTGTATATTGATTGGGCATTTCAAGATGGCGCTGATGGTGTGGAGGAAATGTGTGGGACAACGCTATATGCGGTAGTCCCCTTTTGATATTCATGTAATTGATCAATGTTTAAAAATCATGGCTCGTTGGCGCTTCGGTTAACATAGAGAAAGGTTGTTACCGAAACGCGTCTGTTTTGTAAACGTGTAAAGTTTCCGGTTAGTAAAATCACGGAAACGGCACCCCGCGAGTGCTTTCTTTCTCCAGAGAAGTCAAATGTGAGGAGGAGAGTTGTAGCGGTAATAGATATGCGGGTACACCCCCGCACTGAGAAGCACCCGCCTGTGAGTGCACCCGACTGGTGTTTTGTAGCAGTAAATATATATATATTCACTGAAAAAACCATAGGTTTCAGACATGTTATAGTTAGCGGAAATTTTACTGATAAAAAACCAATGAAATTCCCCCGTTATAGTTAGTGCAGGCAACTATAACTCACGCGACCGCAATCCTCTGCTGATGCTAATACTGTATTTAGACACTTATTTGCCCATGTCTTCTGTGGTAAATAATTTAATTACCGGGACTTAATTTGATACAGAAACATAATAAAAATAGCTCAGTAAATAAGAGGCAGAATCCGCGGTATTAGAGGTTCGGAATGGGCTTTATTCCAATGGACGATTCGAATCGGTTGCTCCAAGTTCCATCACCACGAAGGTTCAGGAAGTGAAGTACATACTTTATTGATAAGTAAACACTTTTATACAATAGGCATTACAGTGAAGCAAATGCAAAAGGCGTAACAATTGATAGTATAGATAAAATATACATACGTAGCAAAAAGTGGGCGTAACTAGGTGTGACTAAAGAACGTCATCAGGTGTGATGTCATAATAGGGTGGTTCCATGAAAGAGTTTCGCAATGTCAGCAGAAATACTTGGCAGAAATGCGCGCGCAGCAGCATTACGTGTGATTGACGTGCAACTAGGGGGTGAAGGGGACTTGACATTTAGCTCTACATGTGGCGACAGAAGTCTGGAGGGTCAAGTCAACCTAATCCCAAATCATATCTAACATCCTATGTTTAAAGAACTATGTTATCCAAAAGAAAGGTCTTCTTAGAGTAGAATCTTATTCTATACTGACTATACTGACTGTTAGTGCGTGTACAAGCGTCTAAGTGTCTACACTAGATGCGAGGGCAGAAATCTTCCATAATAATAGGGCTATGGATTACTTGCATAAAGACAGAGAAGCCGGGCCTTTGCTCGGTAGCTGGAAGAATGTTTACTTAAACTACTAGACAGGAATGCATTGGGCAGGGAGCGGAGCAGATAATTTCGAAGGTGAAATACAGTTTTTGGCAGGCAACAGGCTGATGTCAGGCTTCGTGAGCCGCGCAGGGAATGAGACAAAGTTCATGGTCACAGATGCAGGCTCAGACTGGAGCTTTCAGAGGCAGAAGGCAAGAAAAGCTTGATGACAGAATCAGGGCCTACTTGCCTGGACTGTAAAATGGCATGAGTGAACCATATAAAGCCGGTGGCCTTTCATACTTAGGAATGGAATATCCGGCCTATTCATGGCGGATCTGATAGAGGACATGTTGACGGTGGACGCACATGTGTTTGCGTCTTCATAACTGGAACTGGAGGGAACATACATGTACTTGTGATTCATACATGAGACCGTTGGGGTCCAAGATAGGGGACATAACTGATCGGAAAAATCCACATTTCCACATTCCCTCCTTGTCCCCTACTTGCCCGTTAAGAGATATCAATCTTCATCAATCCGTTGATCTGTTCATATAGCATCATTTGTTCTTCTTTCTTCTTCCGGGATGAATGGAATCTTGGTGCTGGAATACACGATGTGGCACACAGACCACAGATCGCTGGTCCACATTGTAGACATAGACAGCAACTGAATAGTATGAGAAGGCCAATACCTAGGAAGGATAGGACCTTCCATCCAAAGGTAGATAATACACTCCAAAACCAACCGGACCAAGTCCAGGTGCCTGGATTCTGGTGTATCTGGCTTACAATCTTATGAAGGCGAGTTATGGCTTTATATACAGATGGCGAATTTTCTGGTATGAAAATGCAACAACTTGATCCGATGACCTTACAAGCTCCGCCCCTATCGGCCAGGATGACGTCAAGGACAAGACGATTTTGAAGCACAACAATCCGCATAGCAGACTGCTCTTCTGTTAAATTGCCTAAGGCGGAAATAGTTTCGTTCACTACTGCTTCAAGGGTTCTAGTTAATCTACGTATCAGCTTACTATTAGTAACGGTACCTATATAGGGAAAGAGACCTTTATTGAAATCTGTGTATTTTTCCCATGCTGTTTCAGTGTAATCGACTATTGGGAGATCTCTCCTTTCTCTATTGTGTACTAAATGAGTATTTCTGTGATAATCAGGAGGAGCTAGGAAAACAGGTGGCAAAAGGAATCCAATGTAGCAGGTACCATCCCAATCTAGAGGCAAGCGTACATATGCCGTCTGACCACATATGAAATAGGAATGGCGGGAAGCTCTAAATGTAGACTTGCCTTGATCACTAAATTCTACTACAGTGGTGCATCTACTATGGCCCATATGTATGGAACCATTCTTTCTTACACATAATTCACCCTTTACTGGAAATATTGACATAGCGGGCAAAATTGGAGTAGCTTCGGATTCGACATTTAGGATCATAAGATTAAGCGTAAAATTACCTAATCCATACACTTCATTTTCTAAATCAGTTCCTGTTCTCTTGGGAAGTCCCTCCTTGTTAGGGTAGCAGACTTTAAGTAAAACTAAGTTCAAATTTCCCCATACCCAGTCGTCTTGATAAACTGCAGAATTCGAATCTAGGGAATTAATTAAACTAAACCATGCTCCACAGGAGCCGTTGTGTGTGAACGGGTATGGAAAGAGAGGTAGGATTCCTTTATAATCCTGATAGGGAGGGAGTCGACCACATATCCAACAATTTGTAGCATTGCTAACCTGATGGGAATGATGTAACATACTAATAAACGTGTTATTGCGCAGCGCAAATCTATAAGACAACTCATGTAGAGGTAATTCACTAAAAGAATGTTCAGCAGTAACATTATAAACATGTCTAGAAATAGGATAATATATGTGCAACAATATACTTGCAGTAATTATTAAAAGACTTAAGAAAAACAAAATTAATAACGTCACTGTGCAATGACTTCGCAGTGATTTACAGTACGCATGTCGTTTCAACATTTTTCGGGTTTTTCCTCTATTCAGGTCTAAGGGATACATGTCAGAGACAAATTCAACCGCTTCACCTTGGAGAGGACTTAAACAATCAAATTGCCTGACTGATTAGATCTGAGTTTTAGTTTGTACAGTTCGTGATTACTTGGTTCAATCAAAGGAAGTTTTGAGTCAATGGGTGAAGACACACGAGGTGTGGTATTTACATCCGATGGTAGTCCATGAAATTTCTTGATATGACTTGAATGTATCCAGCCTTTCCTGCCCTCGATCTTCACGGCTGTCCTTGTGGTGAGCAAGACAAGTTGCGGCGACTTCCACCTAGGATCCAGTTGAGTCTTTCGATCAAAGTTCCTCACTAGGACCAGGTCGCCCGGAATTACGTCATGGGGTTTCACCTCAGTGTTGTCGGGAAAAGCTGCAGCTACCTGTGAACGACAAGATTGTAGTGCAGACATCAAGGAAGCCAGGTAATCTGTCAGCATATTACAGTCAATATCAGTTATTTTGCGTGGTATAGGCGTCCCCCACATATTTGGTGGTCTGCCAAAGATCACCTCATACGGGGATAGCCCTGTTCGAGAGTGTGCTACCATTCTCATGTAAAAGAGTGCAACTGGTAATGCTACTACCCAGTCGACACCTTTCTCTCTGCATATTTTGGACAATCTGATTTTCCGGATCTGATTATGTCTTTCTACGAGACCTGCTGCCTCGGGGTGTCGGACACAGTGGAATTTCCACTGATAGCCTAACAAGAGTGAAACGTGTTTCATTAATTCGGATGAGAACGGCTGGCCGTTATCTGAATAGACAACACGTGGTAAACCGTATCGTGGGAAGAATTCTCGAACCAACTGTTTGGCAGTAGTCGGGGCAGTGTAATCTGAAACCGGGTATGCCTCTGTCCAACGGGAAAGAGCACAGACAACTACGAGAACATATTTGAATCCTCGACATCGTTCCATCTGGATATAATCCATCTGGAGGACTTCAAAAGGGTGATCAGGAGGCTGAAATCCACCCTGTTCTACGGGAACGCTTTTTCCTGGGTTGAACTGACAACAGATCATACAGGTACGAACTTTTTGTTTGGCGGCTGCTCGTAAATGTTTATTGAACCAAATGTGTTGGATGCTGTCTAGCATAGCTTTTTCTCCTAGATGCGCTGGACTATGTATAGTGTTAATTATAACTTGGACCATTGAATCAGGAAGGAACCACACAGATTTTTCCTTCGTCATCCATCCTTGATCCGTTTGAATCCCTCCTAATTCAGTCCATTTCTTTATTTCGTCTGGTGTAGCATGTGTCTGTATGTCAATTACGTCAAGAGTAGGATCTTTAATCGTCATACAATGTGTTGGCGTCGGGACTATTGTCTTTGTCATGTCGGATGTTTGAGTTTGAGCAGTCTGTTTAGCTGTTCTGTCAGCTAGATCATTGCCTTGGGAAATGATATCAGTAACTTTCGTATGAGCTTTACATTTCATAATTGATATTGCAGTGGGTAGATGTATTGCCTCTAATAAGGCATGAATGAGGGGTCCGTGCTGAATGTGGGCACCGTGAGAAGTTAAATAACCTCTCTCTCGCCACAGCACGCCGAAGTCATGTACAACTCCGAATGCATAACGTGAATCAGTGTATATGTTGACTTTTCTATTTGTGGCTTGAATACAGGCTTGTGTCAGAGCGATGAGCTCTGCGGCTTGAGCTGACAAGGTATTTATGCAATTTGTTTCGATGACTTCAGTGTCTGTTGTGACTGCGTAAGCGGCCACTAACTCTCCTGTATTAGTTCTCATACATGAACCATCTACATACAACGTCAGGTCTGGGTCTGACAATGGGACATCTGTCAAGTCTTGTCTGGGTTTCGTCGTGATTGTAATAACTTCAATACAATCATGAGCTAGTGGGTCTGTTCCGATTACAGGTAAAAGTGTGGCAGGATTCAATGTGTTACAACGTCTGATTTCTATATGTGGCTGAAACAATGTTAATTCATACCCTGTAAGTCGCGCTATAGTCAAGTGTTGTGTTTGCGTTCGATTCACAAGAACCTCTACTGCATGTGGTACTTGAACTGTCAATGGATGTCCTAACACTATGGCATCGCTTTGTCTGATTGCTAAAGCTGTTGCTGCCACTGATTTTAGGCATGCAGGCAAACCCTGAGCTACGGGATCTAATGTACTAGAAAAATAAGCACATGGTTTGTGTGATCCTGCTTGTTCCTGTGTGAGTACTGACAAGGCAGTACCTTCGCGCTCTGTAACAAAGAGTGTAAACTGTTTATTGTAACATGGTGTTGCTAAAACAGGTGCTTGGCATAAGGCTTTCTTTAGGCTTTCAAAAGCTTGTGTATGTTCCTGAGTCCAAGGGAGAACAGTCGATGTGGCTGCCTCCTGTGTTGTCAATTGAATGAGTGGTTTTGCTAGAAATGCATACTGAGGGATCCACTGCCTACAATATGAAGTGAGGCCTATGAAAGCCCGCACCTCCTTTTGTGTCTTGGGTATTGGCATGTTAGCTATTAACTGAATGCGGTCGGGTGTAAGCTGCCTTCCCTCCTTGGACAGCGAGTGTCCAAGATAAACAACTCGCTGGACACAGAATTGCAGCTTAGAAGGGGACACCTTGTGCCCCTTTTCGGCTAGAAATTGTAAAACTGTCAGTGATGCTTTCTCACATTCTGGTTCGCTTCTAGCGGTGATCAGCAGATCATCGACATATTGAAGCAAGGCAGTGTTAACTGGCATGTGGATACTGTCGAGTTCTCGTTTCAGTGCTTGGCTATAGATGCTGGGGCTTTCTGTAAATCCTTGAGGTGCGCGTGTGAATTTAAAGCTACGTCCATTTAAACTAAATCCGAACAAGTATTGGCTTTCCGGATCTATTGGGACGCTGAAAAAGGCATTCTTGAGATCAATTACAGTAAAGAATGTTGCTTCGGAATCAATAGCTGTCAGTAATGACGAGATATCAGGGACCACAGGGAATTGTGGCACAATGCATTTGTTTAATTCGCGCAGATCAATAACCAATCGATATACTGGCGGGGCCTTTGGATCTGTTCGTTTAAGAATCGGAATTATCGGTGAATTACATACATTGGAGTCTGTTTCCACAACCACTCCTTGGGTAATGAGCTCGTCAATGATTTGCAGTAAAGCCACTACAGCATCCGGTGGTAACTTGTATTGTCGCATTCGTGGTAGTACCACTCCTGCCTTTAGTGTAACTCGATATGGTGTAATATTCATGCAACCAACATCAGTAGGGCCTTGTGCCCATAGATGTGTAGGTAAAGTCTGCAGTCGGGGATCCATGTCTCGAGACACATAATGACCTTTAAAATCACGTAAAAACAATCTTACTCCTTCCGGAGAACAACATATTATAGCTCCTAGAGCTTTCAGTGTTTTTATACCTAACAAGTTTTCTGGACATGATTTAGTAAGCAATAAATCTGTAGTTCGGGTCAAAGGTCCTATCGTAAGTGGAAGAGGCTGTGATACTTCATTAACAATAGGCTTTCCTGAAAAACCAAGGGAAATATTCTGTGAGCCTGAGAGGGGTGCCCCTGGAACTTCACTACGTTTTATGGTTGTTCGACTTGCCCCTGTATCAAGTAAAAATTTTCTATCTTGGCCTAATAATTCACTATGTACATAAGGTCATTCTTGGTCTACTGGGACCTCGATAAGGGGTAAGTCAACTTCCCTCTCTAGGCTGGTTCATGCGTATCGTTGATAATCAGGATAGTCATACTGTGCAGTCTGGTACAGCTGTCGTGTCGTGGTTTGTGTGGCAGCCACAGGCAGCGCTGGTGCAGCTGGCACAAACTGTATAGACTGTGGTTGAGCTGGCATGGACTGTGCATGCTGCGGGGCTCCTTGTTCATTCTGATCCTGTCTAGGTAGCCGTGGTCTTTCTTTTGTAATACCTGTGGCGATATTACGCTTCAGAACTGGGCAATCGTGTATGTAATGTCCTGGCTGTTTACAATAGTTGCATGTCCCTTTTACGGGTCCTGCTGAATCACCGGAATGTGTCGTACCCTTTTTATGTCCTTCAGCTGGAACTGTCTGGGAGACTAGCATTTTCATTTTTGTGTCTTTCATGCGTCTTTGTTCATGTTCTTGTTCCTCTCTAATTCTATTGTGATGGTACTGTAACATTTGTAACATTTGTGATGGGGTGTTACCTTGCCAGGTACTCTCGAATTTTAATACTCGATTCTTCACTTGGGGTAAGGAGTTTTCAACTAATTTTGTCACAAACAGATGTGGGTATGATTCGCTACTTGCTTTTATGCCACTATTTATACCAAAACATTTTTCAAATCGGGCATAGAAATCACTAGTGTCTTCATCTTGCTTTTGTTTACAGGCTGAAATTGTACCCCAGTCTTCCTTTTTCGTAGTTAATAAACGTGGCAGTGCCTGTACTAGTAAACCTGGTAGTGCTTTAGTTTTATCCCCAAGCCCTGCTCCTGCAGTTTGGGCCTTTTCTTCTGCTTCTAATGCTGACCAGTCTATCTTTTGGTCTCCCACCTCCCACTCTTTTTCCTTGAGTTTTTCATAAATGCCAGCAGGCATTAATACCTTTAATATTGTCATAATGTCGGGATAGGTATACTCTCCCATGAGTAACATGTCTTTAATTTCTCGGTGGAAACCCGCTGGGTCTTTGTCATGACTGGGTACCACTTTCTTCATTTGTAACAATTCTATTTTTGATATGGGCGTATATACAAATACACGTTTAAACTCATTGTCCTCGCCTTTTATTGGGTGTACTTCCCGTAAGGGATTCTGTCTGTCCATGTAATACGTGGTTCTTTCCTTGATGGGCAATGAGACATGTTCTGGGCATACAAAAAGAATGTACTGCTTTCTTGATTCTAGTATTTCTCTAATTAATTTAGTACCTGAACCTCTCCATCTATTCGTGAGTAATTCAGTCAATATATCAGGTAAGGGACCAGGATCTGAATGCTGACTCTTATATAGTATAAGGAGTTGTTGAATCATATAAATCCCAGCTAAACGCTGTTCATCTGGGGTGAGATTCAAAAATGTGTGTGCTACTGTATCATCACCATACATTCCGGGGCTGTCAACCCAATGAACGGCTGACCTGGTGTCAAGAATTCCTGTCATACGAGGGGAGGAAAACGGTAACCAGCGAAAACGGACTACATCTCCCAGGATGCTTAGCGGTTGAGAGGTTATGTAAACAGGAGAGCTGTTACATAACTCAAGGGAAACACGCCCTTATGTAAACAGGAGAGCTGTTACATAACTCAAGGGAAACACGCCCTTATGTAAACAGGAGAGCTGTTACATAACTCAAGGGAAACACGCCCTTATGTAAACAGGAGAGCTGTTACATAACTCAAGGAAAACACACCCTATAAAGGGAGGAACCGGGAGGTACAAGGCTGTCGGATATTGTGTTTACACCGACGTACCTGCTTCGTGAAGAGCAGTGTTCCGGAGTGGTGCTCCAGTAAGGCAAGAACGGAGGTAGGTCGAGTCGTTACTCCCTGGGCCGTGTCTTGCCCCATCGTCACCTGTGAAGGACCCGGAAGCTCTACCGGTCAACCATTGAGCTTCGCTTTTTGACTCGGCTGAGTCCAAGCGCAGTGGCGCTTTTGCTGGTTGGAGTCGTAACTCCCAGCCCGACCAGAGACACAGGGACTGCCAGCTGTAACGCACACCAGGAGGTGTTTGCCGCGTTACAGACTCGGAAGTCCACAGGATCGATCGAGCGGCTGCTCTCGGTTCAGTCGTCTTGCTTGTGATTGGGGTGTCGGTGACGCATCACCAGGAGGTGACTCCGCGTCCCGGTGCAGTCTGAGGAAGAGGTTGAGCGGCTGCTCCCTTCAGGTAGAGACCCCGGCTGGGTGTTTCCCTGACTCCTCGATTCTCCCCAACACTCTTCGTGCCCCTCACAGCCTACCGATTGGCATTGTCGGCCATTTCATTTCTGCCCTCTGTTGGCATACGCCGGGATCGGCGTATATGCAGAGGACGGTTAGGACCATCCGTGCTGTGGGCTGGTAACGTACTTAGCCTGGAGGATTCCAGTGACTATAACTTTTGTTTGTTCTTTGTATGTTATTTGCCTTCATTAAAAGAACTAACCCTTCACAAGTGGTTGCGTCCTCATTGTCGTGTCTGTTAAACGATCCTGAGACGTTCAGGGCGTTACACCTGGCTAATTCTTGTTCATCCATAGAATCGAGAAAATGATAACCCCTTCGTTCTCGGAGTAATTTGTCAGCGGCTTGGAACGAATGCTCGGGGGACCTTATATTTATTATAGGTGTTTGGAAATTCCTGTTATTATCTGGACATATCGGACGTATCGGGTCAATAAAACATCTAGTACTATTACAAGATCTTCCTCTACCTACATAGGCTATGGTGTCTGACTGTCCTGTGGGCAGTCCTGATCCTTCCTCCTCGCTTTGTTCGAACTGGTCTACCGCTAATCTCTCTTCGTGTAGGCGTTCTATTTCTTTACGGATATTTCGGCACATGGCTATTATACAATTTTGCTTATCATGTCTCCCCTCTGATATATTCTGGCTCCATCTGGTAAGAGTTTGCATTGCTTCCGGGTCTACCCCCGGTCGGTCTTGGTTTCTGATCACACAATTTATGAGGAAACGTAACAGTTCCCCTTGTATCTCCACCTTCTGGTATTCCATAGCTCTGTTAATACATTCAGAATCTCGCCCTGTTTGGACAAAATGATATATATTATCTAGATGCACAGTCATTCCTGGTATCTTCCCTAAATACACCGCGGCTCGTCTGATACGTAATGATGCCATGATCATTTCGTCCTCTTTGCCGGGCACAGGGTCATATCTACAATCTATAAGAAGTTCTTTAAGCGTGCGGGCGTTTATGAGTTTGGGGGTACGTGAATGTGCTGACTCTTGAAAGGTAAGTTTATTTATTCTGGGTGGCGTAAAAAAAACATTGGTAGCACCTCCGGTAGCCCCGTCTGGGGTATCGGGCGTGAAAGGATTCGTTGAACGCGATACAGCAACTATAGGTGTGGACACAGCTATAGAAGTAGCTGTAGGAACAGATGCTGAAACAGATGTGCTTGCCGGAACTTGTGTCAGGATTTGTTGCTGTAGAGATACAGATACAGGATCTTGGCGTTGAACCTCCCTGGCAGGCGGTCTATGTGAGGCGGGGCTAGCATACTCGGGAGCTGCGTCATCTAAGTATGAGGAAAGAAAAACATCTTCTGCTGTTCTAGGATGCCCTTTAGGATGCATTTTTATTGGGAACAATGGGGGTGGCAAGTCTTTTGGTATCTCCGGAGTAGCCTTAGGTAATCCCTCGGCCAGGAGGGGATACATACCATTCATAAGGGCATTTCTTTGTCTGTCTATTTGTTCTGATTTCACTCGTGTACCTTCTTCAATTAATAGATTTTCTCGGACTTTATTTGAATTCTCTTTATTTTTCTCTTCCTGTCGGAGTGCTTTTTCTGTACGTCTATGAGATTCTTTACTCAACGGCGTCTTTCTGTGACTGTCTAACTTTCCTTTTCCATAACTCTTCTTCTACTTTCATGATGCACTCTGCATCCCAGGTCCCAGCTGCGGGCCACCTCTGACTTTCTGGTAATTCCTTGGTGTAGTCTACCCATAAATCAAGAAATAATATAGCGTCTAAGCCGTGTTTATGATACATGAAGTACCCTGGAGTGTCCCTAGGAGGAATAGGAACAGCTTCTTCGAGTACCCCTTTTCTAGTCGTGATCTGTCTTAATTTCGAAAAGAGCGGCATATTGAGAACTGATCTGATACTTGATCTTGAACAAACTTAATACAATAAACACAATAATGAACAGTCATTCACACCACAATATGCAGAACGTATTTAAAATATTTAACATTTAACATTTAACTGAGCAACGCTGATGATGACGATCTAAGGAAACTGAATCACTAAACATAATACTCAACATTAACTGAATTATTCTGAATTTATATACTTGATATACTAGATATACTGCTAAACAGTACAGATACACTGCTGAAACAGTGCAGACCGGATTTGTGTACCCAAACCCGTCTTGACCGGCACAACCTATGTGCACGTCAGAACGCCTCCCCAGTAATGGTACTCACCGGGTAGCTCGGAACGGAAGGCCTCGGAACTGAACGGAACTGGACCGGACTGGACTCGACTCGAAAACTTCGGACACTTCGGGACTTCGGAAACCTGGTGGGCCTCTGTATACCTCGGATCTTGCTCTCTCAGCTAGGCTCTGGTCGGGATACTTCGCACTTCTCACCGCCTCGTCTGGGTGTTGATCGCAGCCTCAGTCGCCCCCGCTTGACCGGAGGGAGATACAGGAAATCCTGCTGGTACGCGTTGTTGTCCGTCCAGCTGTGGCAGGAGACCGGGCCTGCAACGCACCGCCGGCGCGTGAGATGAGAAAGTGTCCCTGTTCGGGCGCCATTCTGTGGTAAATAATTTAATTACCGGGACTTAATTTGATACAGAAACATAATAAAAATAGCTCAGTAAATAAGAGGCAGAATCCGCGGTATTAGAGGTTCGGAATGGGCTTTATTCCAATGGACGATTCGAATCGGTTGCTCCAAGTTCCATCACCACGAAGGTTCAGGAAGTGAAGTACATACTTTATTGATAAGTAAACACTTTTATACAATAGGCATTACAGTGAAGCAAATGCAAAAGGCGTAACAATTGATAGTATAGATAAAATATACATACGTAGCAAAAAGTGGGCGTAACTAGGTGTGACTAAAGAACGTCATCAGGTGTGATGTCATAATAGGGTGGTTCCATGAAAGAGTTTCGCAATGTCAGCAGAAATACTTGGCAGAAATGCGCGCGCAGCAGCATTACGTGTGATTGACGTGCAACTAGGGGGTGAAGGGGACTTGACATTTAGCTCTACATGTGGCGACAGAAGTCTGGAGGGTCAAGTCAACCTAATCCCAAATCATATCTAACATCCTATGTTTAAAGAACTATGTTATCCAAAAGAAAGGTCTTCTTAGAGTAGAATCTTATTCTATACTGACTATACTGACTGTTAGTGCGTGTACAAGCGTCTAAGTGTCTACACTAGATGCGAGGGCAGAAATCTTCCATAATAATAGGGCTATGGATTACTTGCATAAAGACAGAGAAGCCGGGCCTTTGCTCGGTAGCTGGAAGAATGTTTACTTAAACTACTAGACAGGAATGCATTGGGCAGGGAGCGGAGCAGATAATTTCGAAGGTGAAATACAGTTTTTGGCAGGCAACAGGCTGATGTCAGGCTTCGTGAGCCGCGCAGGGAATGAGACAAAGTTCATGGTCACAGATGCAGGCTCAGACTGGAGCTTTCAGAGGCAGAAGGCAAGAAAAGCTTGATGACAGAATCAGGGCCTACTTGCCTGGACTGTAAAATGGCATGAGTGAACCATATAAAGCCGGTGGCCTTTCATACTTAGGAATGGAATATCCGGCCTATTCATGGCGGATCTGATAGAGGACATGTTGACGGTGGACGCACATGTGTTTGCGTCTTCATAACTGGAACTGGAAGGAACATACATGTACTTGTGATTCATACATGAGACCGTTGGGGTCCAAGATAGGGGACATAACTGATCGGAAAAATCCACATTTCCACACTTCTTCCATAAATTTTTAGCTATACATATATTAGAAATATTTTTTTTTCATAAAGACACATATGTCATCAGCAGAAGATTGCGGTCGCGTGAGTTATAGTTGCCTGCACTAACTATAACGGGGGAATTTCATTGGTTTTTTATCAGTAAAATTTCCGCTAACTATAACATGTCTGAAACCTATGGTTTTTTCAGTGAATTTGCAAGGTTTTTTAAATGCTAATTCCTAACTATAACGTGTGTGAAACCTATGGTTTTTTCAAGCACATGGGTGTGTGCTAAGACTCTGCTTCTTCCCCCAAAAATTCGCTCCCCCTTTCCATCTAATGTAACTGTGAAATCACCAGAGCAATACGCAATAAATCTCTGCCTGTAATTCCTATTTCCACACAGAGTCATGTTTTCACATTAGTCCCAAAACGAAATTTCTTTGCCAATTTGAAAGCACACTTACTGCTCTTTTTTTTTTCGGCGCAAGTGAAAATCACTTTTACAGACTGACACATTATGAAACCACTTTTTTTGATTTATTTAAATGCACATGTCCAAACTGTTTTTTCAGACCACCACCATGTGTATTCTCGGTGACTGCCTACACTCCAGCAAGGGCAACCAGCCTTAGTGATGCTGAATGTATTTGCATTACAGACTGAAACCTGAAAACCCCACTCGCTTGTAAATACTGTGCATGACTATACATGGCAAGCACATGGGTGTGTGCTAAGACTCTGCTTCTTCCCCCAAAAATTCGCTCCCCCTTTCCATCTAATGCAACTGTGAAATCACCAGAGCAATACGCAATAAATCTCTGCCTATAATTCCTCTCTGCACACAGAGTCATGTTTTCACATTAGTCCCAAAACGAAATTTATTTGCCAATTTGAAAGCACACTTACTGCTCTTTTTTTTTTCGGGGCAAGTGAAAATCACTTTTTACAAGTGAAAATCACTTTTACAGACTGACACATTATGAAACCACTTTTTTTGATTTATTTAAATGCACATGTCCAAACTGTTTTTTCAGACCACCACCATGTGTATTCTCGGTGACTGCCTACACTCCAGCAAGGGCAACCAGCCTTAGTGATGCTGAATGTATTTGCATTACAGACTGAAACCTGAAAACCCCACTCGCTTGTAAATACTGTGCATGACTATACATGGCAAGCACATGGGTGTGTGCTAAGACTCTACTTCTTCCCCCAAAAATTCGCTCCCCCTTTCCATCTAATGCAACTGTGAAATCACCAGAGCAATACGCTTTAAATCTCTGCCTATAATTCCTCTCTGCACACAGAGTCATGTTTTCACATTAGTCCCAAAACTAAATTTCTTTGCCAATTTGAAAGCACACTTACTGCTCTTTTTTTTTTCGGGGCAAGTGAAAATCACTTTTTACAAGTGAAAATCACTTTTACAGACTGACACATTATGAAACCACTTTTTTTCATTTTTTTAAATGCACATGTCCAAACTGTTTTTTCAGACCACCACCATGTGTATTCTCGGTGACTGCCTACACTCCAGCAAGGGCAACCAGCCTTAGTGATGCTGAATGTATTTGCATTACAGACTGAAACCTGAAAACCCCACTCGCTTGTAAATACTGTGCATGACTATACATGGCAAGCACATGGTGTGTGCTAAGACTCTGCTTCTTCCCCCAAAAATTCGCTCCCCCTTTCCATCTAATGTAACTGTGAAATCACCAGAGCAATACGCAATAAATCTCTGCCTGTAATTCCTATTTCCACACAGAGTCATGTTTTCACATTAGTCCCAAAACGAAATTTCTTTGCCAATTTGAAAGCACACTTACTGCTCTTTTTTTTTCCGGGGCAAGTGAAAATCACTTTTACAGACTGACACATTATGAAACCACCATGTGTAACTACAACAAAAACAATTTCCATTTCTATTATTCATTTCTTAAGTTACCACATACATCCCCTCTCAAACTGTAAACTCACCTTTAAAATTAGTTAGTTGTGAAAGAAATGTGACACTCAAACAGCAGATTATCAGAGCCAGGATCTCTGTTGTGTTCACCTCTCTCCTCTCAGCAGAACCAGATAATGGCAAACTTTCCCTCTATTTTTCCACACATATACTTGTAAGTTTCGAATCTCAGTGCTTCCCCCTTTTTTTCAAATGTAATCACACATTTCTATTGGTTGAAAACCAACCCTTTTCCAAAAGTACCCTTCCCCCAACTTGACTTCTGCCTAGTACCCTTCCCCCAACTTGACTTCTGCCTGCTACCATAGCAACAGCTCATGGAACACTGCTGTGTTGAGTTAGGTCAGAAGTTCGCCAAACAATGTTTCAATTCCACAGAGCAAGAGTGCTTGACTTTTCAAACCTAACAGCAAATCCATAGTACTGTTCTTTGGTTACACATTTTTTTTTACCAATACAAAACATGCTTCTATTAATTTACACATACAGCCTAGTTTTTATTCTAGAATGGTATGAAACAGCCAATCAGTTCTTTTTGTTTTGAAAAAAATATGTATGCCTCCATTTCCAAACTGTCTTTCTTTTCATATTGCCATTCTACTGAAAGACACCTCCTGAGTGCATCCAGTTCTCCTTTGAAGATGTTCACAGTGTGGATTGTAGGGCACAGCTATGTCTTCTGGAGTGAAAAGTTTGCAGAGAAAACAGGTATGGTGAGAGACCTTGCTTTGCCAAATGTAGACATTAAATGGATTGGTCAGAGAGGGTTAAAGTGGCACCAATTGATGCCATTGGTGAAATCCTTCATTCAAATCCAACACCCTGACCTCATAATAGTGCACTGTGGTGGCAATGACCGAGGCACTTTGACTGGGGTAGGTCTGGAAATGCTTATGAAGGACACCTTTGCACAACTGTTTACACTTTTCCCTAAAACTGCCTTTGTGTTTTCCAACATATGCCAAAGGCAAAAATGGAACTGGTCCAATCATTTCTGTCCACAGATTGACAAAGCAAGAAAGCACGTCAACAAATCTGTTTCTGCTTTCCTCCGTGACTATGGTATGGGTGCCATTTACCACAACAACTTGCGTTATGACATGCAAGACATTTATAGAGGAGATGGTGTGCACTTCAATGATGAAGGGAACAGAGTCTTCCTCTTGAACCTTAGACTCTGCATCGGTACTTACTTGTAGGTACCACTAAAAAAATGACTTCATAAACACAACAGCTCTTTTTAGAGCTCCCTAATATCTAAACTCTTAAATCTGCTTTTCATTTATTTTTTTTTATTTTTTTTTACCGTACGCTTACCGTAAGCTTACCGTACGCGTACCCCGTGATTTTTTTTGAAATCAATAAATGTTTTTTTTGTACTTTTCTGTCCTTCTTTGACCCCCTTACAAATGTTAGGGGGTCTGTAACTCTCCTCATTGCCCCCTTTCCTTGTTTTCACTCTTTCTTTTCAGAGTGAAATACACAAAATGGCGGCCGCCGCTTCCTGGTTTCGACCGATTCGAATGTTTACTAAGATCTAAGAGCCAATCAGAATCGCGCTCGCGCACGCCGCCGTACGCTTACCGTAAGCGTACGGTAAGCGTACCGTAAGCGGGCTCAGATATATATATTGATTTAAAGGCTATTTTCTCAGAATCTACTGAACAGATTTACACCAAACCTACAAAAGGCACTTCCTTGACCTAGGGACTACCTCTCTGCCAAATTTTGAGTAATTCTGTTCAGCCGTTCGGGCTGTAGCTCGTTCTAAAGGTCCTATGGAAAAATGCATGGGAAAAACGCGTTTTGGGACCCCCCTTTTATCTCAGCCCCCGCTTGACGGATCCCCCCGAGACTTTCAGGGTAGGAGCGGAGCGTAGCGCCCCACCTATTTTGAGAAATTCGCGAGGATTCGTCAACCGGCGCCAAAGTTATTCAAAATAGAATGTTGAGGTTTTCCTATGGAAACGTGGTCCTAACTATAACTACCTACTGGCGACCGCCAGTAGGTAATATATATATATATATATATATATATATTCACTGAAAAAACCATAGGTTTCACACATGTTATAGTTAGCTGTACATTTTACTGATAAAAAACCAATGAAATTCCCCCGTTATAGTTACTGTAGGCAACTATAACTCACGCGACCGTAATCCTCTGCTGATGCTAATACTGTATTTAGACACTTATTTGCCCATGTCTTCTTCCATTAAATTTAAGCTATACATATATTACAAATATTTTTTTTTCATAAAGACACATATGTCATCAGCAGAGGATTACGGTCGCGTGAGTTATAGTTGCCTACAGTAACTATAACGGGGGAATTTCATTGGTTTTTTATCAGTAAAATGTACAGCTAACTATAACATGTGTGAAACCTATGGTATTTTCAGTGAATTTGCAAGGTTTTTTAAATGCTAATTCCTAACTATAACGTGTGTGAAACCTATGGTTTTTTCAGTGAATTTGTACGGTTTTTTAAATGCTTACTTACTTTACGCCATTCGTGGCGTGCGCGCCCAGTTAACGCAGTTCGTTCCGTGCGCGCGGTGCGCTTCGTGCACCGCGCGCCCACTTTACGCAGTTAGTGCCATGCACGCACGGTGGTCACGCGGTGCGCTGCGCGCACCGCGTGCCCACATTATGCGGGATGGGCCATGTACGCACGATGCGCTTCGCGCACCGTGCGCACATGGGGGACATATTATGCGCATCGTTGTGAAATGTTTTGTTTATTATTTTCATTTATTTGATATGCCATGCACAAATGGAGTCCTTAGGGCACCATTTGCACATGGGGTGTGGAAAGTGTGGATAATGTTTTTTTTTTTAAATTTTTTTTACAGTACGCGTACGGTAAGCGTAATCGGCGATTTTTGGCTTTGGGGGTTGTTTGGGGGCCCGTATATCACTGCTGGGTAATTATTATCTCAATATACTGCCCCTTTACACATTTTTGGGCTTCATTTATGCTGCCCCACTCTGAGTGCGAGAGAGAAAATGGCGGCTGCCGCTTCCTGGTTTCGGCCGATTCGAATGTTTACTAAGATCTAAGAGCCAATCAGAATCGCGCTCGCGCACGCCACCGTACGCGTACGGTAAGCGCACCGTAAGCGCACCGTAAGCTGGCTCAGATATATATATTGATTTAAAGGCTATTTTCTCAGAATCTACTGAACAGATTTACACCAAACCTACAAAAGGCACTTTCTTGACCTGAGGACTACCTCTCTGCCAAATTTCAAGTAATTCTGTTCAGCCGTTCGGGCTGTAGCTGTGTCTAAAGGTCCTATGGAAAAATGTATGGGAAAAACGCGTTTTGGGACCCCCCTTTTATCTCAGCCCCCGCTTGACGAATCCCCCCGAGACTTTCAGGGTAGGAGCGGAGCGTAGCGCCCCACCTATTTTGAAAAATTCACGAGGATTCGTCGACCGGCGCAAAAGTTATTCAAAATAGAATGTTGCGGATTTCCTATGGAAACGTGGTCCTAACTATAACTACCTACTGGCGACCGCCAGTAGGTAATATATATATATATATACATATACATATAAATATAAATATATATATATATGCATATTGTCAGTCAAGATAAACTTTATTCGGCTACTTAAAGCCATAAAAGTACAACAACAAAAAAGAAACATTAAAAAAGCGTGCCATTCAGCAAACATAATAATACATTCAAATATAGTCCATGATCAGTTGAGGTCCCACTGGTTTTAACAGCCATAAAACAGACATATGAGGTAGATAAGTGAAAAATAAAACCATAAGACAATTGATAATAATCATAAAATCCTACTCAAGATCAAGTTCATAATCTGCAGCCCTCTTGGGGAACAACAAAATAAGATGCACACCAGCATATAATGCGACAGCTCATGAGTGATTTAAAACACACATCATAAAAGCCATGACAGCACATGCAAAAGAAATCAATCACCATAACATAGTTCGACCTGAGAGTACAGAACAATGTTTGCCCCACACACACTTGCTTGTATTTACAATTAAAAATAAGAAAAATCCATATTAAACAAGACTGAAACATACAAAGGATATTTTTTAAAAAGAAATTACATAGCATGATTAGGGACGGTATCCGCTGACTGACTCAAGGGCAACCTATTCCTGTGTATAATCGCCCCCGATAGAAAGTTGGCTACCCTAAGGCAGACCATAAGTGACACTAGTGTTTGAAGGTAAACTAGCGCTGGCCTAACCTGTACAAAGTTAGAACTTCTGAGCAAAGGGAGGATAAACGTCCTGTGCAGTAGATTGTAATATGCGCAGAAAAACATTATATGAATAGTGTCTTGATCCGAGAAGTTGTCACAGGGGCAGGGATATAGTGTGCCCTCCTTGTAAAAACCTTTAGAGAAGGCTAGTAGCCAAGGAACTATATTCATTCTAAATCTTGTTAGGGCAAACAGATGGTACGGTTTATTAATATAAGATAGATATGCATGCATATGTTTGCCCAAGCTCAATGTGACTAATCTTCTCACCAAATGTTTGTTCAGCTCGTTCTCCTCCCTTAATCCTTTTCGTCTGTCCAGAAACTGCTGCTTGACGTCTCTAATGGCCAGTTTACCCAGAGCAATAGGCCTCAAGAATAAGTCTGGGCAGCCAAGGATTTCCATTTGGTCCTTAATATATTTCAGCCAAGGAATCTCTAACACCTTTTCTAGGGTAAGGCAGTCTCGGATGATCTGTTGGTTTAAGTTAGGGGTCGGTTGGGCCCAAATTCTCAGCCAACGTAATAGAGGCGCGGCCGCGATCTGATCAGTGATAAAACCCGCTCCCAATTCCTCATGTATATTAAAAATTGGGGTGGATGCTGGGACCGAGAGCAATTTACACAAAAAAAATATTCTCGGCCCCTTGGATTTCTTTCACGTCTATGTAACCCCAAATATTGCTGCCGTAAGTGGCCATAGGGATACACTTGGCGTTATAAATCTTCATGAGTGCGGGGACCGGTTTTGATCCTATTCTTTTTGCAAAGTCTAGAGTAGCCCCCGAAGCTCTAGCTAAGACGTTCTTTTTATGGACGCGCTGCGTGTGCCAAGTGCATTGATCATCAAAGAGAACCCCTAAATAGGGAAAAACGGGGACTTTTACTAGCTCAACTCCCTTGCAATAAAATGTAGCCTTCGCTGCCCTCCTAGAGCCTATGGTCATAGCATGCGATTTTTTAAAGTTAGTAATTAAGTCCAACGACTTCATAAAATCTATAAAACAGTTTAAAAGCAGTTGCAGCCCCCTTGCAGTTCTTGCCATTAAAACCGCGTCATCAGCATACAGAAGCGCGGGAATCATTTTGGTGCCGGCTCTGGGTATGTCTTTACAACAAGAAACCAGAGAATCCCCTAGTTTGTTGATATAGAGGGTGAACAGCAAGGAGGCCAATATGCACCCCTGCCGGACCCCTCTTTTTACTGCCCAAGAGTCGGTCAGGCTGCACTCTTCGTTAAAGCGTACCGCCGCTGTTGTACTTTCGTGGATTGCAGCCAGAAATGAAATCAGGTCAGCATCCAGCCCTATGTCTCGAAGAATCAGCCAAAGCTTTGACCTATTAACAAGGTCAAAAGCCGAGGTTAAGTCCATAAAGGCCAGGTGGAGATCCCCGCGCTTTGCAACTGTGTACTTCCCTATCACCAAGTGGAGATTAAGGCATTGGTCCAGAGTACTCTTCCTCTGCCTAAAGCCGCCATATTAGAGGTCAAGCCAGTCTGTTAAATGCTCCAACACGACTTTCCCCATAATTTTGGCCGCGGAGTCAAGGAGCGAGATGGGCCTGTAACAGGCCGGGTCACCCCTTGCCCCCTTTTTGAAGATTGGTATAATAACCGCATTTGCCCATGATGGGGGAAAGCCAGACACACAAGCTGCATTAAAAACATGAGTTAAGATCTTGGCCCAAAGCTTGGGATCTGCCTTGTAAAGATCAGCCAGTATTCTGTCAGGGCCTGGAGCTTTTCCCCCGAGAGTTGTGACAATCGCTCTGTGAACTTCATCGATTGTAAAAACAAGGGGGGAACCTACTTGACCGTGAACGGGTTTCTCGGTGGAAACTCCTGAAGTCGTATCACTGTACATTTTTCCAAAATGTTGCGCCCACGTCTCTGCGGGGACTAGGGAATCTTTACTGGAGTTTGGTGAGTCATCAAACAGGGAACTGTTTACGACACACCAAAATCTGGAACTGTTAGCCAGCACACTGGCTTGGCTAAGCTCATCCCAAGCCAGGTCCCTTATTTGCCTTTTCCTACTTTCTACTGCAAGTTTATAAGCCTTCCTTTCATCTTTGACCCTTGATGCCACCCATGGCTTTTGCTTAAGCTCCTGCATTAGTTCCTTATGAGTGTTCATGCAGGCTTCATCAAACCATTTTTTACATTTTGGCACCTTGGTCTGCTGGCTATAGTTAAATCTGAAACAACCTGCTTCCCAATTAGGTCGAAAGCGTTTAACACGGATCCTGTTTGGGAATCCTGGTCTGTGCAAATCCTAAACTCCTGGGCACATTAGATAAACAAACTATCAATGAAATTTTCAGGGGTAATCCTTTCCCACCTCACTCAGCGAACTTGGTCTTTAGGAGCAATATTAGCATTAGTAAGTTGAGTCATGGCCCTTCCCTTGTTGACAGCATTTAAATTAAGGTCCAGTATTAATGGATTATGATCACTAGCACAATTATTTATTATGCTTAATCTACCTATTACCGTCGACAACGGAGATGATACCAAGATGTGGTCAATTATACTTTCACGGCCATTACCAATGTAAGTAGGAACGGGAACAGCCCGTCTGATTGTTCAAGCAGATCAGGTTACAAGCTGATAAGAGACTTTCTAAAAAAATACCAGACGAGGTATGTTCAAAATGGCTTAGCCCCTGGGGGCCACATTCCTCCTCTAGCCTGGCTGAACAGTTAGTGGGGCAAAAATGAACATTAAAATCTCCCAGAACTAGTGTGTCATAGTGTACATCTGAGTTATCTCCGTAGTTTTCGAAGAGGGCCGTAAGAGCCCTAAGATGCTTTGTCTCATGGGTTCTAGTAAAAGAATTATAAAAATTAACCACTAAAAGAGTTGGTAGGTTCTTCCCTGTCAATTCTACTACTAACATATGAGGAGAACTGGAATCATAAAGCTTAAGATTGATCAGCAATAATAGCACCCCCCCCCCCCTTGCTCTACCCATACTGGAAGGTATAGCAAATTTACAGAAGGATATAAACCCATCCAGGTAAAAATGATCATTAGACTCCCAAGTTTCCTGCGAAGTTATAGTGTGATGTGTAGCAAGAAAACGTTCCCAAGAGACGTCGCCTTTTTTGCCCTTAAACGAGCAATGTTCCATGTTAAAACTTTTATTATATCATCGTCAGTTACAATCGGCTTGAAGCCAGATTTTACTATATTAGCTGTAGTAGCCGGAGATTGTTGTTTCAAGGAACAAGTGGTGGGAGTCGACAAAGTGACCATGTGGATTGGGCTTTCTTCATCCGTTGTTTCAGAAGAACTATCCATAACAGCAGGTGCTGCATCAGGGAGAGGTAGTCAGTCTTGGGCATCCATACCAGAAAAGGCCTGAAACCTGTTAGGTAAGGAAATAGGGGAAACAACCGACATCGGGAATCTTATAGAAGGCTTATAAAAATATCCCAGTGGCAAGGTCCAGATACAAGTGGGATTCTTAAAACAAGAGTCCTGGGCCCTTAGAATCGATTTAACAACTGATGGGTTAACGAAGTTGATAACCACAAAATCCCCATCGATGTTCTTTGGGGATTGTCCCACCCACCTGATTCTACGGATCATGATGATATTATTACTTACAGGTACCCGGAAACCTTTGTGTTTGGATAACCAGTCTACAGATTTGTTACGCAATTGGGCCCACGATTCAGTTTGATCTGGCCTAAGAGGGGGCACACCAGCCAAGACCAAAACATAAGGGCATGTAGCCGGAGGTAAATCTAGTACATCTCCAGAGCCCTTAGCATTCAAACGATTCAACACATTCAACACATTAGGACCACCCCTACCACTATTGGAGTCTCCGATACTGGTATTGGCGTTCGTAATGGGTAAATGTCTCGAGGAGCCCGCAGGCTGGCTCAGTGTATAATCAGACGGATTAAAAGAATTACCCATCCCACCTGTCCCCAGTCCTCCTGGACCCGGGAATAATGATATTCCCCCCGGGACCAGATGCCATAGATAATGATCGAGATGTGGCAGGAGCCCTAATACCCATACTAGCGTTATCTGCTAAATGGCTCGGTTCCCTGTTGTTGCCCCCCACAGACCTAGTCGCTTCAGGTATTATCGAAGCCATAGGTACTTCAGCTGTCCCCCGCACTGCACATTGACACCCACAAACCACCTGGTTAAATGACACATTGCTAAGATTTTGAAGGTGCAGCAATTTTTCCTCAATTGCCCCTAGTTTACAGGAGAACAGTTTTTAGAGTCTCTAAGCGTTTCCAATGATCAGGGTCACTCCCAGTATCCGCCATAGTACGGAGGTCAATATTTGACAAAAGGGACATACCACCAGCGGCTTCTAAGATCTGATGCTCATGTGACCCTGTCTCTTGGTGCATGGATTTAAGATTAGGCCTATTCCTCTGTGCCACACTTGTACGTTTCGCAGGCGGCTCACCATTGCCTCCCAACAAAGGTTCGACGGTACATGCCGTGCTTTCCTTTAGGGCTCTTTTAAGTTTTTTAGGTCCAGTAACAGGGTCACCTTGGGCTGGACAAGTCGTGGTTAAGGTGTTAGCTGGGGATAGAACCGGGGGCGCAGGGGGATCTACTATCTCCAGGGTTGGATTGCTTATCGAGTCCTGAATTTGACTCATTATTGTATTTCAAGCAGGGTCCTTATTATGTGAGTGCCCCACCTCCGGAGCCCCCAATATAGCAACTGCATCGTCAGCTCATTTCCCATCAGACTTTATACCTGGGATGTCAGAGCATTGACGATACAAGTTTTGTGATGCACCCAAGGAAGATTTAGCCATAATTATACCTCCCAAAGATGACCTTTTTTGACCTGAATAGGTGTCCATGGAGAGTCGTTTTTCAGTAAGCTGAATGTCATGTGACAAAACTGACTCGGCCCGAGACAAAAATGCATCCAGTGTTCCCGCAACTCCACCCCCTACCCGTGCTCCAATTGCCTTACGTTTTGAAGTAATAGTCTGTTTCTGAAAATGTATGTAGCACAAAGTTCTGAGCAGGCACACATATTAAAATAGTGAATTAGAACCTTATATGACAGCTGGTAACCAAAGTGCATCTGACGGCTAAGAGGGGTGGCCCAGCCATGCCTCCTCCTGCCTCGGATGGGCTCAGACGGGCCCGCCCTTTGTCCGGGCTTCGGCTGGGCGCGTCCCGTACGCGTCCCACGCTGAGGGGTTTGTGGTGCGGCTTTGTAGGCGCTTCCTGGCGCTGCGGCAGTGTCGTAGGCAGCAAGGAAGTCTGGGAAGTGTAGTTCGCCACTCTCCCTGTGACAAACACCAGGCTCTCAGCGGGCTTGGCCCCCACCACAGGAACAACAAACAGCAGTCGCCAGTAGATAGTTATAGTTAGGACCACGTTTCCATAGGAAAAGCATTTTTTCATGTGCTTATAACTTTGGCGTCGTTTGACGAATCTTAACGAAATTTTACAAAATGTTTCTCTCTTTTGATCAGCCCCTATCTTAAAAGTTTGGGGGTGATTGGTCAAGGGAGGGCTGAGAAAAAAGGGGGGTCCCAAAACGTGTTTTCTTAAAGCATTTTCCATAGGAAAATTTAGACAAGGCCACAGGTCAAACTGCTGAACGGAATTACACCAAATTTGACAGGGAGAAAGGTCTTGGTCCAGAAAGCACACTTTTGTTTAAATGGTGTAAATCCGTTCAGTAGTTTTTGAGAAATATCAAATTTGACAGATAACGATATTTGGGAATTCTGACATCTGAGGGGTAACGAGCACGAGCTTGCAGCTGATTGGCTGTGAACGGTTGAAACGAGGAAGTGTTGGTAGCCATTTTGTGATTCAGTCCGTCAACTTGCATCTATCTGTCTACAAGCCTTCGGGTCCGTAGTTCTACCTCTGCGAGGCAACACTGAAAATATACCGCAGCTCTGTCTGTGCGAGAAACCCCTTTCATGGTCCCTCTCCCACACCACCGGAAACCAGGACCTCGGTATGTTGTGGTGTACCAAAAACACGCCTCAGTGCACAGAAACCCCTATCTGGCTAATTATAGTATCTTATTCATTCTCCGTACTACAGCGGAGCTACCAATGATTAGATATCCTAGAACAACGCGACTCAGGTCCTCTCAGAATTCTTGGGAACAAGACACTCTTTCGCTTAGACCTGTTCACAATGTGAGTAACCAGAGACTTTGTATAGTTCAAAATTTTTATTTCAACTAACGAGCTCTGTAATGTACACGTGCTAAGGTGAGCAAAGAAATGCATGTAAACAATACAATCAGCATAGTTGCAATTGCATAAAGTACGAATGGGGAAAGCATATTATAATGTCAGTGGATTAAGCGAAATAGCGCTTACCATCATACCCATGCTACAAGCTATGTTTATTATATCAGTGGACGACCTCTGGCTCATTCGTTCTCCGTACTACAGCGGAGCTACGAATGATTAGATATCCTAGAACAATGTGACTCAGGTCCTCTCAGAATTCGTGGGAACAAGACACTCTTTCGCTTAGACACTCATACCTGTTCACAATGTGAGTAACCAGAGACTTAGTATAGTTTAAAATGTTTATTTCAACTAACGAGCTCTGTAATGTAGTACACGTGCTAAAGTGAGGAAAGAAATGCATGTAAACAATACAATCAGCATAGTTTCAATTGCATAAAGTACAAATGGGGAAAGTATATTATAATGTCAGTGGATTAAGCCATATAGTGCTTACCACCCTCCCCATGCTATGAGCTATGTTTATTATATCAGTGGAAGACCTCTGGATTTGGACAGCGGAACCCCCTACCTTAAGTCTTAAATGATAGGATTTACATCTCCGGACAAGCACAGCTCTTCCTCGGGAAAGATTGTTCTCTAAGTGTGTGTAATTTGCATCCTGTGCAATATTAAAACCGCTCAAAATTTCAGAAGCGGAGATCTGTTCCATGTTATGTCTATATGTGCGTGGGACGGGCCAAAGCTGAATAACCTGCAATGTTGTTTTCTGCTCTTGAACACGGTGTACAGATGAGAATTCAGTGCACAGCAGAAATAGTGAAAGGCAGACAGTTCCCATGCGAAGCAGCGAAAACAGAAGTGTTCACGAGAACCAATGCATTTAGAGTTGATTGGAAAAGGCGGCTAAAATGGCTGTGATGCAAGGTACGAACTCATGATAACTTAGCAACGTTCGTTGGCACCTCCTAACCCCCATGATACCCTCCCCCTTGGGCGGTCCTATGCACAGTGAGCAAAGTAGAACACAGAGTCCAAAAAGTCTAAGCCAAGAAGAGCAGATATCCAATATAGGAAAATGAAGTAGGCGAAGAATGTCAACAGGGTTGAAAAGAGAAAAATTTAATAATACCATGGTGAGAGAGAAAACAAAAAACATGTAGCACCGCTAAATTAATCCATCAGTGTGTAAGAGCAGTAAGTTGCAACAGCTTCCAACAGGAATTTCTTATTTTCATCTGAAAAAGTAGACGCCATCCAATTCAGCAATTCGAAGGAGCAAACGGTACTCGATGTAACTCAGTTGCAGAAATTAATGCGCAGCCGTACATACATCCCACTGAGCTAGCACTCCAAGTGCAGCAGCACATGCCATGAAACCAATACCAGAACATTCACGCTCATGATTCACGAAAGGGTTCATCAGGAATGGAAAATCTGCGTCAGGCGACACTGTGTTTGTGAGGCATAGATCCAAGGCCCATTGGAAGGGACAGGACATGCATGAGAACACTGGTTGGACGCAAGTATACCAGGGATAGCGGAAAGACAAATTGTAAGCCACGCTGAGAGTGGCCAGCGGCAAGGTACCATAACAGTCAAGCATGCAGTTGCAAAGTAGCTGTAGTAGGGCTGGGTTGTGAACGAGCACAGGTGGAGCAGCCATTTCTGAGCATGCAGATCAAGAAGAAAAGTCCGGCAGCCAAAGCTAGTTAAAGTGGCAACCCGCCGAAAACACTAGAGAAAATAGAATGAATGAAAGCAGGGATCACACCAAAAATAGTTTGAAAAGATGTTACAAGGCTGGATTCCACAAGCTTAAAAAAATGTGCCAGCCCTGTTGTATGCGCAACATTGAAAATAGAATGAATTAGCTCACCAAAATATTGTGGGAGATCAGTGTTTAAAAGATTATGAACTTCTGTTCTCGTGTTGGCCACCTGCAGGACATAAGTCTCACGGGCAGAAGTGAGAGAAACTTCTTTCTCGGACAATAAGGCTCTTATTCGGCTCAGCTTGTCAAACTCTGCCTTCAAGGTCGGAATGGAAGGCCAAATCGATACTCTCCTCTGAGGGAGGAAACAGCACGTTTTAACAGCAAACTACACATTGTGACACAGTCACAATGTACGGAATACCTTTTAAGATTCCACAGCATTTTTCATTATTCACGAAAAAATAACTGCCATTACACAAAATTGTTTCGTCTGTTGTTGATATTGTACAGGATGATATATCTGTGTTATATAATGGTCAGAACCAATGTCGGCTCGGTGGCTATGCCTTCAGGGCCGGACTGGGAACCAAAACCGGCCCTGGCAAAGTGCTTGGGCTTGGGGGTTCCGCTGAACTCTTTGCCAGGGCCGGTTTTCGTCCGATTTTGTTACATAGCTGCAAAATCGGCCCTGTAACAAGAACGGCCCCCAAGGGCCCAAAACCGGCCCCCACCCGTCCGGCGCACCGGGGTATTGCCCGGTGCCCGCTACGGCCAGTCCGGGCCTGTATGCCTTTAGAAACCAGTCCATCGGCACGCAGCTCTGCACCAACGAGCCATCAGGTCCGCAGCTCTACCTCTGTAAGTCAGCCCGTTAGCTCGTAGCTGTGTCTCTGCTAGCAGGCCCGTTGGCCTGTTGCTCTTCCTCTGTGAGTCAGCCCGTCGGGTTGCAGCTCGGGCCCGCAGCTCTACCTTTGCGAGCCAGCCTGTTAGCTCGTAGCTGTGTCTCTGCTAGCAGGCCCGTCGGCCCGTTGCTCTCCCTCTGCGAGTCAGACCACAGCTGTCCCTCTGCAAGCCAGTACGCTGCGGTGCCTTTGCGAGCCGACGGCCCGTAGCTCTCCCTCTGCGAGCCGATAAATATATTCAGCATTCAAACCTTTGAAATTCGCTGAAAAAAATCATAGGTTTTACAGACGTTATAATTAGAAATTTGCATTTAAAAAACCATTGAAATCCATTGAAAAAACCATAGGTTTCAGGGGCGTTATAGTTAGCTGGACATTTCACATGTACAAAACCAGAGAAATTCCACAGTTATAGTTAGTTCAGCTAACTATAACTCACGCCCCCGCAATGCACTGCTCATGACTTCACATATTACATCATTCATGGCATGGTCAGTGACATCACTGATGACATCACTGATGATATCTCAAAGGACATCACTGATGACATCATCCAGTGACTGTGTGTTTATGTAAAGTTTAAATATGTTTTATATATATGCCAAGGTGTATTGAAGAATGAGTGGGTGTATAAGTGTCTGGATGGACGATTTAGCAGGTGTGTGACTGATTGTATAAGTGAATGATTAACTGTGTCTTACTGAATGCATCGGTTAGTGACTAAACTGTGAATGTCTGTATCAGTCTGTCTGTTGTTGTGTAAACTGCTACATGGGTTAGTTAGTAGGTACATAAGTGTCTAAATGGGTTATTGTTTGTTTGCCTGAGTATTTGTATGGTAGACTGAGTGTGTGTGTGGGTGGGTTGGAGGTGTGTGACTCTGTGCATAGATGTGTGAATGATTGATTCACAGGGTGTATGGGTTCAAGAGTGCATATGGAAACAGCTGAATGGGTGGGTGAGTGTCTGTATGAGTGTGTTGGTGAGTGAATGGATGTCTTAGTGGTACATGTCCAAGTAACTACATATGTTAAAGGCAGTATATGTGAGTGATGGTGTATATAAACAACTATATGTGAGAGTGAGTGATTCTGACAGTGGCTGTATGGATGAGTGTGTACTTGTATCAGTGATTATATAAGAGAATAAGTATGCATTACTATCTGTATGAATAAGTGAGGTGGTGTGTATATAATTGTATAGGTGAGTAAATGGGACTGTGATAGATTATTTGTATGACTAAGTGGGCGTGTGAGTAACTGCATGGATGAGTAGCGGTGTGTTATTGTCTGTATAGGTGTTTGAGTGCATATGTTAGTATTGTATTTATGAGTGTCTGCGTGTATGAGTGATTGTATGGATGAATGAGTAGATGTGTGTCTAGACCTAGGAATCAGTGAGTGCGTATATAGTAACTGGTATTGGTGTGTTAACAAGTTCGAAAATGGTTGTCTGTATTTTACAGTGGATGTATCAAAGGTTATATTAGACTGTGAAGAGGTGCATCAGATAGATATATATAGTAACCTACCGCAACATGCCCTCGTTAAAAGACAGACTGATGAGAAGTCACTTCAGCAGTGAGAAACCAACAAACTGGCTAAATAAACAACAGACTGGCATGTAAATTTGGCCAGAATATAAAGGAGATCAAGGATCCTGGAGGCAAAACGTTTATCATCAACGAAAGAATAACATGCAAAACCCAAATGTGGTTTATATGATCGAGTGCCAGTGTGATCAGCGGTATATTGGCAGCGCAATTTGCCCTCTAAGGAAAAGAATCCTGGAACATCTGAGGGCAATCCAGAATCAGGACATGAACTATGCCATATCACAACACATACATACTAAACATACCACCAACTGGCGGAACATCAAGTACTTTGGCATGATGACAGTCCCAAAAAATGAAAGAGGAGGCAATCGAACTTTAAAGCTGAGAAGATTAGAATTGTGACTAATTGTAAGATTCAAAACAAAGTTTCCCTTCGGCCTGAACGGGGATGAAGAGCTACATATTCATCTATAAGAAAGTCACCCCTAGAATGAAACTAAATGGAAAGTGATATGACCAATGAGCACTTAGCTCAAAACATTTCGTACAGATGATTCAACAGGGACATGAGCAGCTGAGTACTAAACTCAAAAAGGTTGGAAAGAGAGACGACTCAATACACCTCGAAAGCGATAGTACTGATAGAAACTATCATCAACATTCCCAGACTAACTGGACAATGTATGCCCCATAGAAATCATCTATCTCCAATCTTCACAAGAAGGACAGAGCTTATAATGATAAAAAGTATAAAATGATAAAAAGTATAAATACATATCACTAAAGGGGTGTGACCTTATTAGAAAAAACAATGAAATAACATAAATCAACATGACATCAATCCTCGATTGAAATATCTGTTAAATATAAAAAGAAAGAACATTCCAAGGCAACCAAGTACTACAAGTCCCATAATGCCTCATAACGGGCTAAGATGGCTGAACTATACATAGTGAACATAGAAGGTGGACTCACGAGACCGTGAACAAGACCATTTCTTGGTCAAAAAGTTGGTGGTGGGAGATGGTGATAACTGTGCTGAATAAAACTTAATCTAAGGAGGAAGACTTGAGGAGTGCAATGTTTCTATTGATGAAGAATATATATATATATATTAAATGTTTTCCTCCAAAGAGAACGTCGTGATCTGTTTTTAATACCTGTTGCAATCTTAAGTGTACAAAAGCAAGCATTAAGTTTGAGACCATGCTCACCTCATCAATAATTAATAGTTTAATTTTCTTCAGTACTCTTGACACTTCATGAGAAGCTTCTCCAGACTACTTCTGATATTGTAATTTATTATCATGCTCAACTGGTAACATCAGTAATCTATGCAAAGTAACTCCTTTAACATTGTGTGCAGCTAATCCAGTTGGAGCTGTTACCACAGAACATAAATGTGAACCAGTAGTTTTTTAAAGATAACTGGTCAAAACTTTAATTAAAAAACTCTTACCTGTCCCAGCTTGACCACTGATGTACATCAGAAGAGGTTTAAAAGAAGAACACACACATTTTTTTTCTCAATCAACAAACCATGTTCTATCTGTTCTCTCACTTGTACATATATTTCTTTCTGTTCAACATTTAGTTGTTCTTCTAACCTTTCAAATGTAATATTCTCCTCGTGTGTTTGTTGCATTGCAATTTCGACTTCATGCCTAGCAATCGCTGCTTCATTTTCCAGTATTGGTTGTCCAAGAGGATCTTGACTACATTGACCACTACTTTGACTATCTTGAGAACTTTAATTAGCTATTTCAGCTGGAATAGTCTTTTCCTATTCAACATTTTTAAATATGTAGGGAAAATTGTACATGCAATGCTATCTTTACATGCATTAAAAGAATCTTCGTAGCAGTCAAAGTCTCCAAGTAATTCACTTTCGCTACTCCATGGTTTAAAGAGTTGGAGAAGTGCTAAATAATAAAATTCTCACTTATCTGGAGTTTCACAACTGAGATTCTTGTGGTTTATAAGATTACCCTTTGCATGTTTTACTAAACAACCATGACATCCAACTACTGCATGTTTTCCTTCTTTTAAACTCTGTTCAACATTTCTTTTGAAGCTGTAATGTTGAAGTACTTCATTCAGACATCGCTGTTCCAGATGTCGACTCCTTTTCAGATAGTATGTACCCAACATATTAGTTTTAAGAATGTCTGTACTGTCTGGTTCATTTGCTGCTAAGTATTCAATTTCTTCTAATGATTTCAACACTCTATTTCGTGAGCAGGCAAGACCTAAACTTACCCAAATGATTCCTCGTGACTTTGAATATAAACTTGAAAAGTACAAGCGGTCTGAACATTCATAGGATCCAATTTCTCAGTGGGAAAGCATTTTCAAGGTAAAGCTGTACAATGTTTTGCTAAGGCTTTTCTCTTGTGCAATTTCTTCCCCCATTTGTTTCATCTCTGTTTTTTCTGATTTTGTTATGTACGATGTAACATAACGTGCAACAGCAATTGAGTTATCTGCAACATACTGGATGTCCATGTTCGCATTCCACATTTTTAAAATGACTGGATTTTAGTCATTGATATACTTTAAAACTTCTGTTCCTTTTAATTTGTAGGTATTCTTTGGAGATTTCCGAGTTATTGTGTGCCTTACAGAAGAAAAAAAAGAATTTACTCTTCCTTTACAAATGACTGAACGTGGAAAACCAAACCGACATTTGATCTAAAATTTTCCTTTAGACTTGTATTTTCTTCTGCAGTACTTTCCACAACGGTGACTTTGGAAACATAAAACTTGCTGTCTCAAGCTTCTTCTCTCGGAATCTCATGTCACATACTATTCGATGAAAGACAATACTGTTTCATCAGAATCAGTTCCAAATTGAGGTGCACCTCTTGCTTGGTACTCCTTTCTCCAAAAGAAATTGGTAACTTCTCCAAGAGGTGGATTCTTTTTATTGCAGATAAAAGACATCATAGCTTGAAACCTATGATTAAAATATCTGCACACATTTACAGGATCCAATGAACACAGTTCACCAGGAGTCTTTATTTCAACATTTTTTATATTGGAATTAACTTCTCTTAGAAATTCAACCAAATCTTCCCATGCATACTCTGCACAGCTAAGTGTGACAAACCATGTTGGTGTACCTAAGTTCCGTAACATACACTTGACAACAATACCAATACTCATTTGTTCCACGTTGACATGCCATCAAATTGATTAACTATGCTTCTAAACTTTCATCTTTTTTTTTATTTTCTCCATAAATTCTTTCGCAGAAATAAGTGATTGATGAACTCCAGTTTTAGGTATGTGGTTCACTGCATACGACAAAGAAGATATATCACTTACAAACAAAAGGTGAAATATGTATGGAATGCACTGTCGAAATCAAGGGTCTTCAGAATATAATCTTGTTGACCGATATTCTGAAGCTGGAATCCGTACTGGTCGGTCATCATATCGTCCACCTTCTCCAGTAGGAAACAGCTGTGGAAAATAATGAGCTTCCAAGCTCTTCTCCCATACACTCATTGGAGTTCCCTGTGCTTTTTTCATTTGAAATAACTCAAGGCTGCTTTCTATTACTTCTTTTGAATGCAAAGGACATATTGTGTAATGTTCATAAATCTCTTCAGTCCTTGACTTGTCCACTTTCTGTATTTGAACACTTGAAATTTCACATTCATCTTCTAAACTTATCACCTGGTCACCCACATTTACAGTTTTGTAATAAATATTGGTCTCTATAAGATATAAGGTAGCCTTTTCAACATCCACAAATTCTTGCCATATTTTCTGACTCTGTGTTGGTACACCATTTACTAGAAAGACTACTGCCTCATTTTCCTCTTTCTCTCCAGCAATAGTTTTAATATTTTTCCTAAAATCTGAAGGTAAGTACACCACCCTTCCTTTTAGCCCCCTTTGCAATCTGTTGGTGGCAGTTTACCGGTTTTAGGCTCCATCCAAATTATAGTTTGAAAAGGATGAACATCTTGAATTAGAACCAACTCATATGTATTCAATTCTGCCAGTTCCTCCGGAATAGCTACTAATTCTAAGTTATTATGTACTGCTTTAGCAGGCATTTTGTTCTCTTCTAATTTGTTTTAACAATATTTACATACACGTTAATCACTACCTAACTCAAATCGACCTTCCACCAACAAGTAAGTTGCAAATTCTTCCCACTTACTATCGTTCTCCTTTTCACTTTTCAAATAAAAATCAACATTCCTAGTTTGACTTTTATAATGAGTACGTCGACAACAAAAACAAACATACTTTGGTATTTCAGAGCACACTACTTTAAACTTTCCAATTTATTCTTCAAACTGATCAGTGCTAATCAATTCAATTAAGCTTTATTCGACAATTGAGTCATAAAAGCACATTACAATCATATCAAAAACAGTTAATAAATTATCTAAAAGTTTAAAATTACAATTAAATCTCTAGATAATCATCGAATACAATACTTAAAAGGCTATTAAGCCGATCTAAAACCAATCCATCTTACATTTAAATCAACATGACACATTTCAAGGGTCATACTGCTTTAGTTACCAACCAAGATTAATTACATCTAATAGATGCTAAAAAATATGGGCATATTAAAAACAATTTACATCTTACTTCAGGACTTTTGACCGTATACCCCAGGCCCATCCCAAAAACTTAGCCACAGCTATACAGGTGGGCGGGGCAGAATCTGTGCACAAGATACGCACAGCTATAGCGTATCTTCTAATGCCCAAAAATCTACAAATGGGCTTTATCCAGATTTTTCAAGGTACTACATACATAGGACAAAAAAATAGTACATGTCCTACTGATTCACATACATCTACGCATTTATAGCACTTATCGTTTTTGCTATGTCGGCCCCCCCATCTGGAGGTGAATTCAGCAACGGGTAAAGTACCCACCCGTAATTGGAAATACAGTTTACGATCGAGGGTTTTTTCGTTTATATCCTCTCAAGGGATGGACAAACCTTTAAGTCGAGGAAACAACACGTTAGATGGGTAGAGAGACCTTGCGTAGTTTCCACCTTGAATACCCATTCCCAATATATTGCTTTCAACTTCTCCTTTGTTGGGAAAACAGCATTTGATGGGTCATTCCAGAGATCGATCAGGCCTATGCTACCAAGAAGCGATTTGATCCCATGCAACCAATGTATTTTGTGAAACAAATCAGATTTTATTACGTCCATAAAGCCACTCCTATACTGGATGAGTTCACCTGTACACCAAAGCCGGCGCCAATAAAGTATTGGACGAAGCTTCACAAGATATTCAAGTGGCTTTTTTGCCAAGATCTAATAATAGAGGTCGCAGTGGCGTACTTGAAGGAAGATTTGTAATCTTGCGTAATCCCCAGAGCTCAGCCCCATATAAGCATGAGCTCAAAACCATCATCCCATAAACTTCAAATACTGGGGAGATCGGTTTTGTAAATGAGGCTTTAAATCTGGAGAGAAGCACACCTGATTTTTGTTTGTGTATAAGTACAGCACGATCTAATTGGCAGCCCCAACGCATGTCTTTCTGCAATGTAATTCCCAAATATGTAAATGAAGTAACCTGCTCCAGGGGTGAATTGTTCATATAAATCCTTCCCTTGTATGATTTATGTTCATTAAAGGACATGAACTTGTTTTTTTCAATATTGACTTCCAGGCCCCTCACTTTGCAGAACTCTTCAAAACACCCAAGTGCCGTTTGTAAACGATTTGGGGTCTTGGAGGTAATCAACGTATCATCCGCAAACATGAGGATGGGGACACGTGACCCTGCCAATACCGGTGCGTCGGTGGGGGTCAGCAAGAGGAAGTCGGCCGCCCCGTTGACAAAGAGCGAGAACAGGGTCGGTGCCAAGACGCACCCCTGTTGCACGCCCCTGCCAACCGGAAAATCCTCTGTCACCTCTCCCACACACCCCCAGCGAACCCGAGCGACATTACCCTCATGTAAGCGGATGATTACGGAAAGGAGTTCAGGTGCAATTCCCATTTCTCTCAAGACCTGCCAGAGCTTTCTACGTGGGACCAGGTCAAAAGCCGCTTTTAGGTCAACAAACGCCGCATATAAAGCACCCTTTCCTAAGACCACCGTCTTCCAATATAAGGTAACAAAACGGAAAACTTAGTCAATTGTACTTGTCCGGCGTCGGAAACCAGCCTGCATTGGGCTTACGATTTCCCGGTCTTCTATCCATGTTAAGATCTCATGTAGAAACAAACGACCAATGATCTTCTGTGTTGAATCTATTAAGCTGATTGGCCTGTAGTTGCCAGCTACAGACTTATCCCCCTTTTTGAATACCGGGACAATTTCAGCTCCCTTCCATGAGGAAGGGATATCAGCTCCCTGGGCGATTGCATTAGCAAGACGTGTAATATAACTACACCAGAGGTGTCTATCACTAGTAAACACATCTGCTGGAATTCCATCCATGCCAGGTGCTCTACCCCCAGTCACTGTGTCTAGGGCCCTTGCTACATCTATTGGTGAAAATATTACCTTATCATAGTATACATGGCTAAAAGTGTCACCAGAGTTTTCTTCACCGGTTGCTGCATACTGTGGTTTAAAGTGCTCAACCCACGCATTCTGGGTCACATTATTCTGTGGGCGCTCTGGAACACCACCCCTATCCCATTTGTATATGTCCCAGAATTGCTTGCCATTCTTACGCCTGCAAGCATCAAGGAGATCCTTCCACTTTTCATTATCCCACATTTCCTTAGCCTCTTTCATTGTCTTCCTGTAGAATAACCTAGCAGACCTTACCAATATTGAATCTTTCGTCTTGAGGGCACTACCAAGTTTAGCCCGGGCTTTCCTGCAGTCAAAATTGTACCATCCCTCGTTATTGTGGTGCTTGGTGTTTCTTTTTGAGATAGGTTTAACAAAATATTTTTTCAGACCCTCAAAAAGCCTGTTGTGAGCTTCCACCACAATCTGGCAGGAGTTCCAACCATCTACAGCTAAACCAGGTACCTGTAATGCACCAGTTACTTCTTCTTTGATCGCTGTCGTAATTTTTGAGTCTCCCACAATCCTACCCCACTTTAGATGACGCATATTATTAGTCATAATTTGTTCGGGCTCGGAATTACCTTGCTGGCATACTAAATTACCAGATAAGGACAAATTAAATACCGAGGTGAGTGGATGGTGATCACTCTCGGTACGGTTGTTGACCTTCATATCTCCAAGATGGGACCAGAGCTTCACATGAACAAGCAAATAATCTATTCGGCTCGCCCTGCGGCCATTTTCAAAGGTGTTCTTTCCGAGTTTGTCTGACACACTTCTCCCATTGGCTGCCCTCAAATGATTGCCTATGCACAATCCTTTTAACTGGATTGCCGCCTCTGTCCACCTTTTCACGGGAGCAATCTCGAGGGTTGGAATACCCCATTGAGCGTCCTCCTCTGTTGTAAACTGTGATATATCGTGGCCCAAAGGCTCAAAGGAGGTATTAAAATCACCTGCTACTAGGGGTAAAGTGTTCAAGGGCAAAGAGTGTAATAAGTCTTCCAGTTCCTTTACAACCACAGACTTTTTGCCCCCCGGTAAGCCTCTTGCATACACATTGAAAATTTCCAGTTTAATCCTAGACTTGGAGACAATCCTTATTGATAATATATCATCACTAATTCTTACACCTTGGTTTACTTGCCGCCCCAAATCCTGCCTTATCCATATAGTTAATCCACCCGACGGGCGGCCTCTTACGCTTTTTAATGCAGGGACATAAAAATTGAGGAAGCCACTACAGAACACAGGATCTATTGACCAAGTCTCTTGAAAGAGACATACATCATATTTTGTTATGAATCCCATCCATTCAGGGGAGGCAATTTTAGGACCTAGGCCTGCAATGTTCCAAGATATTATAGACAATGACCATTCTCTCTTTGTTTTCCCTTGTTAATATCTAGACTCAGCAATGGAGCGCCTAGACCATCCCTCTCGGGGTGAGCCAGTTTATCCATAATAATAGTGCCCATATTGGATTTGGTGCCATGCTCGCTGCCACCTCCAGCATCGCTTGGAGGGTGCAACGGACACCCCACCTCTTTCACCAAAGTTAATGGGCTTACCACTCCTGTCTGAATCAGGTCAGTTGTTGTTGACCCAACTAACGGATTTCGTTCATTGTCTGGTCTATCACCCACAACTATATTTAATTGGTCTTCACCTTTCTCAAGAAGGGTTTGGGTTGGTTCAATTGTTATGTTCCTATCACCAGAGTGGGCTGGCCGTCAATCACAATCTTCCAGCCCAGAGGACCTAGCTGTCCCCTTATATACATTAGACCCTCTGTTATTCATGACACAATTATCAAAACCTCTATGTCCTTGGTCGTCTAGGATTGGCTGTTGGTGTCCACAATAAAAAAAGGACAAAGGCAAAGAAAGGATGGTAGTACACGAATTTGATTTCTGCCAATTACAAATGTGTTCAACTGCCTTCCTGTCTCTGAAATTTATTATTATGCAATCTCCCTCTATTGATTTGTTCTTGGGACCAACCCAGTCGACTCGTCTTGCAAACAGAATTTCGGCTGAAACGTGCTGGGGTAAGGGGCGATTTAAATTAAGCCAAAAAACGCACTTGTTCTTTAATGCCCTGAAGTCCTCCCTTTTTTCTGGGCCCAATGGTTTGACCCCTGCCAATACCACCACATAAGGTGTGGACTCAGGTGGGAGGTGGGGTTTTCTTGCTACTGAAGTACTGAGTGACTACCTCCCCAATTGCGCAGCTGATGAACTTTCATTAGCTGTTACCCTCCCTGCCCTCACTGTGTTGCATGCAAAACTCTTTTTAGTGACCCGGGTTTCCTGCCTCAGTATTGGGGAGCTGGCTTCGACTACAATGGAAGTGGAAGTTGAGGCAACATTCGCAGTAGTAATGCATTTGTCAGACAATGTTCCAGTCGGTTTAACAGACGCCTGACAATTACTAACATTCTTTAAACGAGTCTGTGCTGATGCATGTGACAGTTCCAAACATACCAATCTGTTTTCTATTGCATCCAGTCTGTCATAAATTGGAAGGCATGTTTTATAGAAGATTGATTCTATCTTTTTCCAAAAGTCATCTCCCAGGTCTGGTTGCAGCTCTTTAGATGGAATCAAGGGAGGGAATATTGTTCCATCTCCGGGGCCTGGAGTGGGTTTTTCCATGGGGGCAGGAATCATCTCACTAGCGTTTACAGGATTGGTTCTCCTTGCCTTTGCATTTTTCCCTCCGTTAGCCGTTTCCCCACGCTTCCTTTTAGGTCTCTGGCTCTTCGCATTCCCACTATTATTTGAGTTTAGGGTTTTCTCCTTGACATTAGTAGCAGAACGTGTCTTAACGCTCTGGGGCACGACGTCGGTTTGGATAAGGTTTGTTTGTTTCACTTTTGGTCTGGTATTGAGATTAATTCCTTCAGATTCTGGGAGGCAGTGAGAGGGCCCTTCATGTAACGAAGAACTATTTGCTACCTCTCGTTCCACGAGGCTTACTTCATTGTCATCTCTCGGTGTTTTATGGTACACCGGGGAACGAACATAAGCCAGTTGTCCCAGAGAAGAACGTTTATCAGCCAAAGATCCCACAGACAAACGTTTCTCCGTATAATACATTTCCTTTTCCAAAATAGACGAAACTCTCACCAAGAATTGATCTAATGTCCCAGCTATAGATTTTCGACCTCTGTCTGAAGCTGACGTCATAGTACTGCCGGTAATAAGACTGTATCCTATCCTTTATATTAACCGTATATAATACTGATGATTTTCAGTGCAACAGGGAGCAACTATGATGTTGCTAACCTTGTCTGATAATGAAAGGGAGATGCCCCGTCCCGTCCTCAATCGGTCTCTAACGGGCTCAAACGGGCCCGCCCTTGGCCCAGGCTTTGCCCGGCGCACATCCGCGCGCGTCCGCGCAGCGTAAGTGTGGATAGGCTTTGTAGTTGCAAGGTGAAATCCGCTACAGGAATGGAACGCCAAGCCCCCTGGGACACGTAGTCCTGGTCCCGCAGCACTCTCCTCAAACAGCGATGCGGCTCCCGCGCCAGCGGCGAGGTCTCTTGTAGTTGCAAGGTGAAATCCGCTACAGGTGTGGGACGCCAAGCCCCCTGGGACACGTATTAGTCCTGGTCCCGCAGCACTCTCCACAAACAGCGATGCGGCTCCCACGCCAGCGTGAGCGGCGAGGTCTCTTGTAGTTGCAAGGTGAAATCCACTACAGGTGTGGGGCGCCAAGCCCCCTGGGACACGTAGTCCTGGTCCCGCAGCACTCTCCACAAACAGCGATGCGGCTCCCGCCCTAGCGGGAGCGGCGAGGTCTCTTGTAGTTGCAAGGTGAAATCCGCTACAGGTGTGGAACGCCAAGCCCCCTGGGACACGTATTCCTGGCCCCGCAGCACTCTCCACAAACAGCGATGCGGCTCCCGCGCCAGCGGCAGTGGCGAAGTCTCTTGTAGTTGCAAGGTGAAATCCGCTACAGGTGTGGGAAGCCAAGCCCCCTGGGACACGTAGTCCTGGTCCCGCAGCACTCTCCACAAACAGCGATGCGGCTCCCGCGCCAGCGGGAGCGGCGAGGTCTCTTGTAGTTGCAAGGTGAAATCCACTACAGGTGTGGGACGCCAAGCCCCCTGGGACACGTAGTCCTGGTCCCACAGCACTCTCCACAAACAGCGATGCGGCTCCCGCGCTAGCGGGAGTGGCGAGGTCTCTTGTAGTTGCAAGGTGAAATCCGCTACAGGTTTGGAACGCCAAGCCCCCTGGGACACGTAGTCCTGGTCCCGCAGCACTCTCCACAAACAGCGATGCGGCTCCCGCGCCAGCGGAAGTGGCAAGGTCTCTTGTAGTTGCAAGGTGAAATCCGCTACAGGTGTGGAACGCCAAGCCCCCTGGGACACTTAGTCCTGGTCCCGCAGCACTCTCCACAAACAGCGATGCGGCTCCCGCGCCAGCGGGAGCAGCGAGGTCTCTTGTAGTTGCAAGGTGAAATCCGCTACAGGTGTGGGACGCCAAGCCCCCTGGGACACGTAGTCCTGGTCCCGCAGCACTCTCCACAAACAGTGATGCGGCTCCCGCGCCAACGGGAGCGGCGAGGTCTCTTGTAGTTGCAAGGTGAAATCCGCTACGGGTGTGGAACGCCAAGCCCCCTGGGACACGTAGTCCTGGTCCCGCAGCACTCTCCACAAACAGCAATGCGGCTCCCGCACCAGCGGGAGCGGCGATGTCTCTTGTAGTTGCAAGGTGAAATCCGCTACAGGTGTGGAACGCCAAGCCCCCTGGGACACGTCCTGGTCCCGCAGCACTCTCCACAAACAGCGATGCGGCTCCCCTATGCCAATAGCTCCAGCAAATGCGAGACCTATTGCATTTCCAATGTTTGTTGGTTTTGCTTCGTAATTGGTGTCATAAATTCTTTGATACTTCGGTTTTTGCTTGGTTTCTTTCCTTTCATGTTTGTTCAAGACTGTGTTCTGCTCTAGCGAATTGCTGGCACTTGACACCCAAATTTCCTTTCCTTGGTCAATCCATATTAGAAGATGGCTCTTTGATCTAGGTCTGAGCAGATACTGGTTGAATCCAGGTCTGCTGACTCCTTGGACCTCGAAGCTGGAGTCTTCGGTTCTAGCAACCAGTGCCCTTCTACCCTTTAGTTCTGGAATCAGAGATGTATTAAAGCGGTGAGTGGCGAGAACCTTCGAGAGCGCTCCTCAGACAGTGACGAGAGATGCTGACAAGGGACAGCTTCTCTTTGAAAACCGCGCAAAGGCGCCAACACCCCTGAGCATTTCAGTCTTAAAGTTAGGATTTTTCTCAGTTTAGGAGTAGTAAAGTTTTACTACTCCTAAACTGAAAAAAATCCTAACTTTAAGACTTTCGGTATTCACAGAAGGCATTTAGGAGTCCTAAAGTTAGGACTCCTAACTTCTGTTAATACCGAAATGAGTAAGTGCCTTCTGTGAATACCAAAATGAGTAAGCGCCTTCTGTGAATACCAAAATGGTAGTAAGTTTAAGATTTTGTCTTAAGTTAGTTCTATGAATCGGGCCCTGTTTCTTTATCATGTTTTCTTTTCCTAGTATTTGAAATTGAAGTCTCCTTCTCCTTACTTGAAAAATTCTTCTTTTTCCTATGTGTGATGTTATTTTCATTAAATGTTCGTAATATTTTTTTTAGAAATTGTCTAGTGTTCTTACCAGAAGAAACTGTTTGTGTAGTACTCTCATTTTTTTCTAATTGAAAATCTTTCCTTTTGTTCAAATATATATATTTTTTCTCTTTTCTTTTTTTTCAGTTCTTCTAGGCATTTTCAAATTTTAATTCAAACGAAATAATTTTCTGAAAAACAAATAGATTCAAATATTTTTTTACATCTGTTCAATATATTAAAATAATAACTTACAATTACATAGGTTCTACTGACGGCTTCCAGAGGCAGTGCTGCAACTTGATGGAGCAGGGCAGGGGAGCAGTTGGATGATGGGTAGTGCCATAGAACATACAGCAAGTATTTATTTAATTATTTACATACACCTTTACAATTTACATTTAACTGCACTACCTCGTACTTTTCACCTCTTCACCGCACCACACCACACCACAGCACTCCCTCTGCAACCCACCGCAGACAACTTTATAGATAGTATTTTTAAAAATTGTAATCTATGTACTTAGGATGATATTATCAACGGCACACAGAAAAATTACCATTATTGGCCTAACAATTTTATCTACAACTACGCAAATATATCACTGCACCCAAAGCTTTAAGTGGGGGGGGTCTGTGGGGGTCTGAGCACCGGCAGTTTATTTTTGGGGGCCTTGAAACGGACCTCTATGGGGCTTTATTTTCGGGCCTTGCAAGGGTAGTCCGTTGTTTTTTTTTTTATCGGACTGCAGTGAGACAGTGAGAGCATGCACATTGCTCACTACTGAGAAGTGGAGACATCATGCCAGGTGAGTCACGTTGTAGGAGAAAAAAAATCCTTTGAAGAGAGCCATTTTCTCTCCGGATTTCCCTTCTCTTTTTGCAGCGCAGGAGCAACATCATCGTGGCGTGATTAGCAGAGAGACCATCAGGCACGCAACGTCCATTGCCCAGGACTCCCTGAGACAGCTTCCCATTCGCACACACAGACCCGCACCGAGTTCTTCACAGGTCTTCAAAAGACCATTTGCTTGTAAATTATGCTATGTTCTTTTTCACCCCTTTTTAGAGCCCCTACATCCCCACTCTGCCTATTGCTGAAAGAATTAGCCTCCCCCGAAATTTCACTCTGGTTGCGCCTTTGGAGACGACCACACGCAGCCACTCCAGCACAACCCTGCTCTCACCTTTCACAGTGTCTTGTTTTAGTGCTACGAAAACACACGCTTTGCCTGGCTCACGTAGGGGCATATTATCAAGAACGGCGTTAAAATTATCGCCGCTTTAGCGGCAGGAAACTGCAGTTAAAGCGGCGATAATGAGCTTGATAATATGCCCTTGTGAATTCCCATAGAAGCCCAGCTTCACACGAGAACCTGGGCTGCTATGGGAATTCACAAGGGCATATTATCATGCCCATTATCGCTGCTTTAGCGGCAGTTTCCTGCCGCTAAAGCTGTGATCATTTTAACGACGTTCTTGATAATATGCCCCATTATGTTTCTAAATAAACGTCTTACACTGAAAGCTGCTTTACATTTCTTTTGCTGGCTCAACCTTTGTTTAAAACACCACCAGAGAAGGGTGGTGAACTATGGTCCACAAAGAGCAACTCAAAGCGTCCTTGTTTTTTATCAGAAACATCTGCCTGTCAATGCTTATCGCCAGCCTTTTCGGCCCCTTAAGAGGCTGGGTGGATGAGTATAATACGCGGTATTTAGGATCGGGGCGGAGGGTGCACGGAAATAAGGACGGATAGTTGACTAAAAGTGCGCGTGGATGGATGGCCAGATGGATGAATGGATAGCTAGATGTATGGATGTATGGATGTATGAATGGATGGAAGGATGAATGGGTGCATGGACCTGTACTTAGGATAGACGGGTGGGCTGATAGATGCGTAGGAGTGGTTCTGGGACAGATGTATGTATGAATATATGGGCATATGACTGGATGGATGGCACAGTGCTTACCATAGGCGAGTGGGCTGATAGATGCTTAAGATAAGTGCAGGGACAGATGTATGTATGTATGTAGGTAGGAATGAATGGATGAATTGAAAGATGGTTGGATGGCGCAGTGCTTAGGATGTATGGATGCAGGGCTTTAAGTGGGCCGGCTCTGAGCACCGGCAGTTATTTTCAGAAGGCCTCGAAACGGGTCTCTATCGGGCTCTATTTTTGGCCCTCACAAAGGTAGTCAGTTTTCTTTTTTTTTTTTATTGGACTGCAGTGAGAGCATGCACATCGATGTGCGCATGCTCATTTTGCTCACTACTGAGAAGTGGAGACATCATGCTAGGTGAGCCAAGTTGTAGGAGGAAGGGAAATCCTTTAAAGAGTGTTTTTTCCGAGCGTAGGATAATTGGAGGGGATTTTCTTAAGCACACAATGCTAGTTATCTTGATTTAGACCACGCCCCTACTTGGATAGCCCACACCCCTTTAAGAGGTTTGCCCCGCCCCTTTTAGGGCACCCCCAGTTTTTTTTCCAACTTAAAGCCCTGACTGCACCATAGTAACAAAGAAATGGTCCATGCTTCCATTTAAATGTACAATGGCACCAAGTTTCATAATTTGCCATCAACGCTGGCAGCCTTCTACCACAGTGCAAGAGTGTCTATCAGCACGAAGATTTGTTATCCACAGAAATGTTGTGTGATTTGCGTAGCTGTCTGCTGGAACAGTCATCACCAAAAGGTATTAAAACATGGAAATTTGCGATTAAAACATATACCATACCATAAAGCGGTTCATAAATGGGCCCAGTGCCACTACACCACCCTCATCCCCATCCTTGCTTAACCTTACGAAATCAAAGAAAACCAGCAAACCTGGAAGAGCCACTATAGCAATACAGGGACTTAATTTCAACAAGTGTCTGCTGGAACGCTCAGCAACAAAAGGTATTAAAACATGCAATTTTCCGGATAAAACATATACCATGTCATAGAGCGCTTTATAAATGGACCCAGTGGCACTACATCACCTTTCTCTAGCTACACATGTGCACGTTACAAATGTCCGTGTTATAATCAGCAACATACCCACCTCTCCCACCCCAACCCTGCCCTTGCTTAACCTTACGAAATCAAACAACGAGCCCCAGTACTCCTGTTAGCGCCACTATAGCCATACATAGACTTAATTTCAACAGGTGTCTGCCAGAACGCTCATCAGCAAAAGGTATTGAAACCTGTAATTTTGCAAGTAAAACATACACCATACCATAAGGCAGTTTATAAATAATCCCAGTACCACTACAACACCTCCACACCCACCCTTGCTTAACTTTACGCAATAAAACAAAGAGCCCCAGCAAACCTAGAAGCGCCACTATAGCCATACAGAGGCTTAATTTCAACAGATATCTCCCGAAACACTCATCAGCAAAACGTATTAAAACATGCAAATTTGCGGGTAAAACATATACCATGGCATAGGGCGCTTTATAAATGGTCCCAGTGGTACTACATCACCTTTAGTACCTAGACACCTGCACGTTACTAAAGTCTGTGTTTTAATCACCAACATACCCATCTCCCCCACCCCACCCCGCCCTTGCTAAACCATACGAAATCAAACAGAAACCCCCACCATTCCTAGCAGCGCCACTATACCCATACACGGGCTTAATTTTAATAGGTGACTTCTGGAACGCTTATCATAAAAAAGTATTCAAACATGCAAATTGGCGGGTAAAACATAAACCATCCCATAGCACGGTTTATAAATGGACCCAGTGGCACTACACCACCTTTACTAGCTAGACATCTGTATGTTAATAAAGTTGTTTAAACACTCTGTAGAGTGTATAGCAGAGGATGGGGAGAGTAAACAAAGTTCTAATTCCCAAACTTCTGATATACCGTCCCTTTACTGTATGTATATTAAGGACATTAAATGCAATGAAAAAATTGACGAGTGTCTCAAAAGGGATAGTGAAGCTGAGCACCGGTAAAACCCGGACCACTTAAACACCTACGTATATTCAGCACAGGGACACAGCCTGAAAATTAGTATCACTTATAATCACATGTAGTTTACTAATGTCAAGAAAGTCATACAGAAAATATACCAAACATTTTCATTTCTTTTTTTATCTCTCACACATTTATAAAACATCTCTTCTAAAGAAACACTCCCCAACCACTTCTATTTCATAAGAACAGACAATCATTAATACGTTTACTACGATATATTTTAGTTTATCTACCTTTTTATTATTCACTAGTCAGAAACTACTAAAACTATTAACTATACCCAAATGCACACCAGAAACCATGTTCATATTATATCTCAACCTATGTTCAAATGATTCAAACTATGCGTAGATATAAAAGGAACGTATCACTTTTACTATCTCAATCTCCTCTCCATGTAATCTCCAAACACTGTAGATGGCCTCACAGTACAAAAACCTACCTAGACTTATATTCAAATCTACCTCTCACTGTCAAAAATGAGACCCCAACCTGTCCACATAACATTTCTGGGTTTGGTCTTATCGCTTTTACCTTAATAACACATACATCTCCTACCCCCCCCCCCTTCCCCACTACTTCCACAAAAAGTATAATTTGCAAATGTGAGACATTTTGTTTATCTCGCCTGAATACATTAGCAAACATAAATTAACGCTGTACCTCATTTTCAAAACCATACAGTCCTTTAAAGATGACAAACTAGATTTCTTCTTTGTGAAAAATTCCTTATTTTACAACAGGTCAAACTTTATGCATATTTTATAACCAATATGAAACACCACACTTTACCAACAGTATATTATTTTGAAATAAAAAATACTTTCAAACTTAAAAATATCACCTCAAATACTTAATCACTACTACAGAACACATAACACACCTTGTTCATTTCTACCTCACCTTTGTAGTTGGTATGCAGATTTCAAATGTCACACACGCATGCAATTCTTTCTTTGTCACACAGTACATGTATTGCACCGCTTTCATCAAGAATGGAACCAGCAATGGCACAATTTCTCTGTTGCTCCACATATAAATACATGTAAAGAACAAATCAGAATACTTCATTCCTTCATCGACATTCCAAAACTTATCTCCATTGGATATTTTTGAATTTTCCATCTGAAAAGCTACTTAATATTCCGTGCCACATACAGGTCAGAAGTTCAACCTATTTTATCACCACACTTTCTGGAACATTCTACGACACCTGCAGGTTAAAAGTTCATGATTGTTTTAAACATTACTTTTTCCAGCATATTCTGGAACATTTAACAGCACCTGCGGGTTAAATGTTCACCATTGTTTTAAGTTCCAAATGTACTTTCCAAATGCAAATAGCACTTCTGGTCGAGCTGAGCACATTTCATCTTATCGTATGGACTCCACGTTTAGACTGCTCTTTATTAACCAATGACAAACATGGTTTTTCATGCAACTAATATGCACCCTAGTTTTTAGTACCCAATGCTTCTTATCTTCCAATCAATTATCGTTTTTTGTGGAAAAAAAAAGATTTCCGCCCATCTTTAAACATATCTCTTATTCTACGAAGGAACTGCATGAGCTACAGACATCTTTCCATACCTTCCAGCCATACCTTCAAAATGCTAGTGTGGATCGTAGGACATAGCTATGTTTTCTGGTGCAAGAGGTATGCAGAACAGAGATGTATTAAATAAAGACCTAGGTTTACAAAATGTGGAAATTAAATGGATTGCACAGAGAGGATTGAAGTGGCACCAATTGTTGCCTTTGGTTAAAACCTGTTTGCATCTCCAACCTCCCTGACCTCATGATTGTGCATTGTGGTGGAAACGACCTAGGCACATTGACTGGGGTAGGTTTGGAAATGGTAATGAAGGACACCTTTCGGCAACTGATGTTGCTTTTGCCTCAAACTGTCTTTGTATATTCCAATATATGCCAAAGACAGAAGTGGAAATGGTCAAACCAATTTTGTCCTCAGATTGAAAAATCTAGGAAGGATGTCAACAAAGCTATGTCTGCATACCTCAGAGACCATAGAATGGGGTTGATCTACAACAACAACATACGTTTTGATATGGCTGATATCTACAGAAGTGATGGAGTACACTTCACAGATCAGGGAAATCGAGTTTTTCTGAATAACCTGAAGCTGTTCATCTGCACTTATATGTAGCTCCAACTAATAAACACAAGGGCTCTTTTTAGAGCCACCTTATAACTGACAACTTAGCCAGGGCCAGGTAAGGCAACTCCCGCACCCTCGCCAAAATGTATTCTCCACACAGCTATGGCGCAGCAGCCACACCATCTGACTTTGGAGCACAGAGCTCTCGCTTTGATCACCGACTCTAGCACCATGTGACTCTGAGCAATAGCTCACTTAATTTCCACGCCGGCCCCCAGCGCCTGCAGACCCGTACGAGTGAGTAGTTTGCACTTTACAAATACCGGATTGATTGAAAACTGCAGAATTGGACTTCACACTCCCTCTGTAGCACCCCCCAATCACCGTACAGACGTCACACTGTTTAAAACAAAACTTCCTACTAGTACGTATGCACACATGCTGACACTACTTAGACAGGTGTGTCGCAGCGGCCAGAAAACATGAGTTCAGAGCACAGGGCTCACGGTTTAATCCCCTGCTCCGGCAGCAGCTCATCTCAGCACCATGTGACTCTGGGCAATAGATCACTTAATAACTCACATAATTTCCACGCCGGCCTCCAGGGCCTTCAGACCCATAGCGGTGAGTAGTTTGCGCTTTACAAATACCGTATTGATTTACCTTCGCACTCCCTGTATAACATCACCTAAGCACCATATACAAATTACCGTGTTCCATGCAAAACTTCCTCCTACTACGTATAAAATATTACTGACACTACTTGGACAGGTGTGGCACAGCGCCCAGAGCACATGACTTCAAAGCATAGGGCACACAGTTTGGGCTCATGGTTTTATCCCCGAGTCCAGCAGCAGCTCAATTTAGCAGCATAACACTCTAGGCAATACCTCAATTAATTTCCGTACCTCACACTTTCAGGCCGGTAGGGGTCAGTAGTTCAGCGCCTCTGTCCCCGAGTCTGGCAGCAGCTCAGCTTACGCCCCCAGTGCCATCAGTCCCGTACGAGTGAGTAGTTTGCACTTTCCAAATACCGAATTGATTTGATACGCTCGAATTTACCTTTGCACTCACTGTATAACACCCCCTAAACACCATACACAACTTACAATATTCGAAACAAAAGTTCCTCCGAGTAGGTATAACTACATGCTGGCACTACTTGCACAGATGTGGCACAGCGGCTAGAGCACATGAGTTCACATCATATGACACACAGTTTGGACTCACGCTTTCATCCCCGAGTCCGGCAGCAGCTCAGCTTAGCAGCATAAGACTCTAGACAATACCTCACATATTTTCCGTACCCCAGCACTTTCAGACCAGTGGGGTCAGTAGTTCGTCCTACTAGGTATAAACATATGCTGACACTACTTCCACAGGTGTGGTGCAACGGAGAGGGCACCTGACTTCACAACATAAGACACACAGTTTGGGCTCACGCTTTAATCCCCGAGTCCCGCAGCAGCTCACCTTAGCAGCATCAGACACTAGGCAATACCTCACTTAATTTCCGTAGCCCAGCACTTTCAGCCCGGTAGGGATGAGTAGTTCACTTTGCACCCCTGTATAGCACACCCTAAACACCCCACAGAGGTTACAATGCTTCTGCCCTCCTCTTTCCTACTTTTTTTGCCCTTTTCCCCCTTACTTGCTTTGACAGACTCACAAAATGGCTGCCAACACTTCCTAGTTGCAACCGCTCTCATAGCTCACAGCCAATAAGCAGCAAGCTCGTGCTCGTAACGCCTCAGCCAATCAGATGGCAGAATTCCCAAATATTGATATCTGTAAATTTCGATATTTCTCCAAAACTACTGAAGGGATTTACACCAAATAAACAAAAGCGTGCTTTCTATACCAAGACCCTTCTCCCTGCCAAATTTGGGGTAATTCCGTTCACCCGTTCGACCTGTAGCCATGTCTAAAGTTTCCTATGGAAATTAACTTGGAGAAAACACGTTTTGGGACCCCCTTTTTTCTCAGCACCCCCTTGATGAATCACCCCCAAACTTTCAACATAGGAACTGATATGAACAAAGAATTAGTTTGGAAAATTTCATGAAGATTCATCACACGACGCCAAAGTTATAAGCAAAACAAAAATGCTCTTCCTCTGGAAACTTGGTCTTAACTATAACTACCTACTGGCGACCGCCAGTAGGTAATATATATATAATATATATATATATATATATATATATATATATATATATATATATATATATATATATTCACTGAAAAAACCATAGGTTTCAGGGGCGTTATAGTTAGCTGGACTTTTCACTCGTACAAAACCATTGAAATTCCCCCGTTATAGTTAGTTCAGCTAACTATAACTCGCGCGCCCACAATGCACTGCTGATGATGTCACATATTACATCACTCATGACATGGTCAGTGACATCACTCATGACATCACTGATGACATCTCAAAAGACAACACTGATGACATCATCCAGTGAATGTGTGTTTTTCTGAAAATTACATATGTTTTATATATGTATATATCATGGTCGATGGAAGAATAAATGGGTATATAAGTGTCTAAATGGATGATTTGTTTTTGAAAAATTGATTGTATAACTGACTGATTAAGTGTATCTTAGTGAATACATGGCTTAGTGAGTGATGTTTAAATGTGTAAATATCTGTATCAGTCTCTCACTTTGTATATATGTGGCTGCATGGGTTGGTGAGTAGCTACATGAGTGTCTATATAGGTTATTAGTTGTTTTTTTGAGTATCAGTATGAGTGTCTGAGTGTCTGTATGGTTCGGTGGGGGGTATCACGTAGTGCATAGGTGCATGAATGACTGACTCACTGTTTGTATGTGTTGAAGACAGCATGTGTACAGGACTGTATGGGTGGATGAGTGTGTGCATGGGTGTGTTAGTGAGTGATAGACTGTCTCAATAGTGTCTTTATGAGTAACTACATATGTTTTAAACTAGTATATGTGACTATTGGTGTATATAAGTGAGAATATGTGAGAGTGAGAGATTGAAAGAGTTCCTGTATGAATAAGTATGTGTTTCTATAAGTGATTGTTTAAAAGTCTAAGTATGTGTAAGTTTCTGTAGAAGTAAGTGTGGTGGTGTGTGTATAACTGTATATGCAAGTAAATGGATGTTTGATTCTTTATTAGCATGAGTGACTATGTGTGTGAGTAACTCTATGGATGAGTGGCGTTGTGTAACAGGATGTATAGGTGTGTGAGTCCATATGATGAGTGAGTACATGTATGAGTGACTGTATAGGACTGTTGGTGAATGAGTAGATGTGTATGTGGATCTTAGAATTACTGAATAGGTTGTTGTAACTGGTATTGGTATGTCCATTGTTTTGAACATTGTAGTTTCTATTTTTGAATGTGTGTATCAAAGGTTATATTAGGAGAAGAGGAGGTCTGCCACTCTATCACAAGGATGATGTCATCAGTTATGTCATTAGTGATGTCAATTGAGATGTCATCAGTGATGTCATGAGTGATGTCACTGACCATGTCATGAGTAATGTAATATGTGACGTCATCAGCAGTGCATTGCGGGCGCGCGAGATATAGTTAGCTGAACTAACTATAACGGGGGAATTTCAATGGTTTTGTACAAGTGAAAAGTCCAGCTAACTATAACGCCCCTGAAACCTATGGTTTTTTCAGTGAATTTCTAAGGTTTTTTAAATGCTAATTCCTAACTATAACGTGCCTGAAACCTATGTTTTTTTCAGTGAATTTCAAAGGTTTTTTAAATGCTAATTTCTAACTATGCCTACAGAGATAGGACATGTGAAGAAAGAAGAAAAAACGCACAGAAAGAAAAAAAAGAAATGCAGAAAGAAGCAACAGAAGTCCTCAAAGACGAAGAAAAGTGCAGGAAGAAGGATAACGTACAGAAAGAACAAACAGAAGAGCAGAAAGAAGCCTTGTTGCAAAATCATCCTGTACCCTCAACTTTTTCAGACGGATACTGGTGGTAACTGAGTCTGACTAACCAGTCCTAGAGCCAGTGCTATGTTAAAAGACACTCAGAATACAGTGAAAACACCTACATACACTAGGGAACACTATGCGTTGGGGTCCCCCTGTGATCAGCATGACCTCCTCTGTAAGCCCCTAGTATATAATAGGGCAGGGGATTAAAACTACCGCTTAAAACGCGCCACAGGGCGTGTTTGCGCACGTCACCTCAGGCCCCGTCCCCTCACTTCCCCACTGTGTAAACACGCCCTGTGGCTGTTTTAAGTTGGGAGATTAAGTCCCCTTGAATCCTGAGGGCCCCTAGGGTCCAACTAGACCACTAGGTACCTCCAGTAAGCACCACAGAGCTGCGTTGCAGAGAGATGTAAAAAGGGGCACGGCCTAGACCACCTTTCTGCAACGCAGCGGAGTGGTGCTTACTGGAAGCACCTGGTGGGCTAGTTGGCCCCCAGGGTCCCTCAGGATTGAAGGGGAATTATTTCCCCAACTTAAAACGCGCCACAGGGCTTGTTTGCACACGTTAACTCAGGCCCCGTCCCCTCCCTTCACCACTGTGTAAACATGCCCTGTGGCCGTTTTTAGTTGGGGGATTAAGTTCATTTGAATCCTGAGGGTCCCTAGGGTCCAACTAGCCCACTAGGTACCTCCAGTATGCGCCACAGAGCTGCGTTGCAGAGAGGTGTAAAAAGTGGCACGGCCTGGACCACCTCTCTGCAACGCAGCTCAGTGGCGCTTACTGGAAGCACCTGGTGGGCTAGTTAGCCCCCAGGGGCCCTCAGGATTGAAGGGGAATTATTTCTCCAACTTAAAACGCGCCATAGGGCGTGTTTGCACATGTCACCTCAGGCCCCGTCCCCTTCCTTCCCCACTGTGTAAACATGCCCTGTGGCCGTTTTTTAAGTTGGGAGATTAAGTCCCCTTGAATCCTGAGGATCCCTAGGGGCAAAATAGCCCACTAGGTATGCCAGTAAGCGCCATTGCAGAGAGGTGTAAAAAGGGGCACGGCCTGCACCACCTCTCTGCAACGCAGAGCAGCGGCACTTACTGGAAGCACCTGGTGGGCTAGTTGGCCCCCAGGGTCCCTCAGGATTGAAAAGTAATTATTTCCCCAACTTAAAACGCACCACAGGGCGTGTTTGCACACGTCACCTCAGGCCCCGTCCCCTCCCTTCACCACTGTGTAAACGCGCCCTGTGGCCGTTCTAAGATGAGAGATTAAGTCCCCTTGAATCCTAAGGGTCCCTAGGGTCAAACTAGCCCACTAGGTACCTCCAGTAAGCGCCACAGAGCTGCGTTGCATAGAGGTGTAAAAAGGGGCGTGGCCTCAGAACACCTGTCTGCAACGCAGCTCCCTGGCGCACACTGGAGATACCTGTTGGGCTAGTTGGCCCTCAGGGACCCTCAGTAATGAAGGGGAATTAATTCCCCAACTTACAACTGGCCAGGGGGCGTGTTTGCAGAGTGCTGCCAGGAGGGGGCGTGGCCTCCAGCGCGATGCCGGTCTTTTATTTATTTTATTTTTTTAAGAAGGAGGGCTGTGTGGCCCCCCTTCTTTTTCTAATTTACTGGACCTGGGGACCCCATCCCCCAGGGCCTGCACCCTAATTTTTTTTGTTTAAAATAATAAATGTGGCCCTCCCAAGGCCTTAATCGGCCCCGGGGACCCCAACCCCGGGTCATGGCCTTTTTTTAATTTAAATTCTTTAGGAGGGGGCTGCGTTGCCCCCCTCCTCAGGCCACTTATGGCTCCGGGGACCCCATTCCCCGGGGCCGGCCTTTGTTTTTTATTATTTTAAAAATGTATATATTTATAGAAACACCTAGGACATGCTGGACAAACCGTATGTACCTATCACCATGACGATTTGCATTATATTCATTAAAAGGCGACTATGCATAGAATGACTCCACATGGAATGTATTTACACCGCTAGTGAAGCACTGACGTGTCTGACGCCCTACCGTGCCTAATCCCGGCGCCCCCGCCGGTGGGTACTCTCCAAGTAGACACCCTTGTCGTTTATTTATACAAACATGGGTAGCTATTGACGGGCTCATTTAATATACACGCACACCAAGCCATTCAAAGGGGATTCGACAAAAATTCGACCAAACTATGCAAGAAACCCCCCTCACGGTTAATAAAAAACACATCCACCGCCGGGTGTGTAATACTTTTTATTTTACTCTCTGGAAAGGAGACAAACCTCACTTGAGAGTCACAGCGTGCTCCTGGCTGAGCCCAATGCTGTGTTACACCCACAAGTGCCCGCCGATTGCCTCACACCTCTGTGTTGTATTCCACCAGCTAGTGCGTATGCTATGACACTCTCTAGCCCATGTGCACTGTGACACCATCCCGTGAATATGACATGCCACACTTGCCTTCGCACGAGTTATATTGCCCCATCTAACGTGCCTTCCTCGATGCCTATGTTATAACGCACAGTGCTATGCCATACATATTACAATCTGGGATCCATATCTTTGTCACAGTGCATATGCAACGTTACACTCCCCAGCACATATTTTATATTAAAACTTTAGAGACTAGTTATGTTACACAACACTGCCCTGTGCATATTACACTCCAAGGCTCATATCGCATAGCACGCGCTAGTGCCTGTGCTATCTCGCGCTCTCCAATGAATCTGTCATTGCGCACAATGTAGTGCATATTATATTTCACGCCCCGGTTCATCTTATATCACACTTTTTGGTGCATAGTTTATACCATATACTACATCTAGTTTTCATTTTCAATCGTGCTCTCAGGACTATGTTCTATATAACACTGCGTCCACTACCCTTTTCACGGGCATTACATTTTGCAATGGGGGTGGAGGGTCAGGGGGTATTTCTGCCAAGTGAGCCCGGAGTCACAGTCACAAACGTCCTCTTCTTCCTGAATAAAAGTGAGATTATGCTGCATACTTGTTCATATTTTAAGTAGTTCGCACAGACACACATTTTAAAAACAATAACGTTCCTAATACCCACCTTCTCTGAAAAGTTAGCTTGCTGCTCCATCCACCTCCTCCCTTTCCTCTGTTGTCTGAATCAATGGACTAGCCTCCTCCATCCTGCCATGCATGGTGTGATGTGCTGCCACTGCCCTCCATTTAGCATGATGTACCAGTCCACTCCTTCTGCCCTCCATTGCCCAATTCTATGGCCCATCATTGACCTCCTGCTTAGCCTCTGTGCTTAGCCAGCTGCCCCTATTCTCCTTCCCCCTGCCCTCCGATGTCTTTGTGCATGCCCCTGCTCCATCCTTTTTGCCCACTATGTTCCATGGACCTGCCACTCCTATCTACTCTGAGTGTTCTGTTGAGCTGCCACTCCCCTCCCACCTGCCTAGCATTTTCAGATGACTGTAACCTGTCCCTGCCACCTCCACCCTGCCTGTCCACATGCCATGCCCCTATCCCCTTCCTCCTGTCCTCCATGGTCCATTTTACTGCCACACCCTTCTGCCCTCCCTGATCTGTTGTGCTGCAACTGCTCCTCCTGCCTGCCCCGTGCGGTCTGTTGTGAGGCCCCTTCCCCTGAACTCTCTTGTCTGTGCCCAGGTCCTGACCCTCCCTTCTATCCCCCATGGTCCTTTGTGCATGCCCCTGCACCCTCCTTCTTGCCCATCATAGCCATTGTGCTGCCACTAACCCTCCCGCTTGCCATGCATGGTCTTCTGTGCTGCCATGGCCCCTCCCACCTTCCCTGTGTGGTCAGCTAGCTGCCCCTGACCCCCTCCCACCTTCCCTCCATGGTCTGTGTGTATGCCACCATGGTCTCATTGTTGCTCTCCATGGTGTGTCTTGTTTCTAGTGCCCATCCTGTCTGACCTCCATGGTCATCTTGCTGCTCCTGCCCTGCCACCTTGCCCCCAGCCCTCTGTTTCCATGTGCAGACCCCCTATTCCCTCCCTCCTGGCTTGTCTGTTCCATTGTAATGCCCCTGATCCGTCCCTCCTGCCCTTTATGGTCTGTTATGCTGCAGCTTTCTCTCCTGTCTGTCCATTATGGTCAGCTAGCCTCTTTCCCATCTGTTCTCTGTTGTCCATGTGCATGGTCCTGTCCCCTCCCTATTGCTTTCTATGGATTCTTGTGCTGCACTCCCGTCCCGCATGCACTGTGTGGTGTATTGTGCTGCTGCAAACCCTGATGCCTGCCCTGTAGGGTCAGTTTGGTGCACCTCTCCATGTCCCTCCTGTCCTCTGTTATCCGAGTCCATGTCCCTACCCCAATTCCTCCTGCCTACCATGATTCAATGTACCATACTTGCGAGCATTTTGAACTTGGTAAGAGGGAGATTTTGAAAAAACTGGGGTATTGATTTTCCCCTTTGAGTTACATTGAAAAAGAGGAGATTGTAGACAGGAGACAGATCAAATAAAGCCCATTTGAGCTTAAAAACATTGGACGTTTCCTGGCTGAAACGGGTCTGTTGGCATGTATGGTTTTACTACCACTGCCTCTTCCTTCTGCCCACAATGGTCTATTATATTGCCACAGCCTCTCTTGCCAGTCCTGTATTGTTGGTTTGTTGCCCCTGCCCCCCTTTCCACTGCCCTCCATAGTCTGTTGTGCTGCCACTGCCCTTCCTGCCTGCCCAGTGTGGTCAAATTGTTGCCTCTGCACTCTCCTACCTGCCTTCAATTTTCAGAGTCCGTGCCCCTGGCCTCTGCCTCTCAACAGTATCCCAATGAAGAACTAGATTGCTAACATTCTATATTTATTACAAAAGTGTGGAACGCCTGACGTCATCTTGATGTAATCAAAACTGTAATACCTAGAGTGTTTCCTTTAGAAATTACATATATGAGAGGGTCTTATTAGCATCAAAATTATGGTTAGTGCTCTAAAAAACTAAAATGAGGACATATTTTCTGAGTTTTCAAATAGCGACAAAGAACTTTTAAATTATTTGTAATCCTTATGTTTTTTTATCCAGTTGACCACTTGATTAAATGTTGCACCTTGGCGAGAGGATGTGGTGTTACTTCCAGAGCTGCAGACTTTGCAACTGGGGAACCAGGTTGGAGTTTCTGCTTCAGCTCAACATTCTGTGATTGTGGTCAAATCACTTAATCTCCCCATGTCTACAACCAAAATGAATTTGATCTTGTGTGATGTAACCAATGCTCATGTAAAGCATTCCAATACCTGACAAATCTGCACTATATAAAACTGCAAATCCAAAAAAATAAGTGTTTTGCACACTTCTGTCATTGGGCTACATGTGGGCTACATCTGGGTGATATTTGTGCTGCATTTAGGCTCTTTTGTGCCTGGTGGCCATCTTGGGAGATTTAGTTGTTATGAAGTTTCCTAATTTCCTCATTTACTGCAGTCTCCTCAGTAGGAAATGCTTTCAGTTTTTTACTTTGATTCCATCAAGAAGGTATTCAGATATGTCACACATTTGCCATAAATTCTGATTGTTAGCACTCTAGTTGCTCATTAGATCACTGTAGTAAAGCTACTGCTCACCACGGAAGTCTGCTACTGGTTTTAAAAGTGCATGTTTCAGTCTGCATATCAGAATATTTTAATGAAATAGAAGAGGATTTGAGAAGTCACTCAAAATGTGCCCTAATTTTTCTTTCTTCAGCACTAATCATAATTTCTATGGCAAAATGAACCCCCTCATTGTGTTCCTTTTTAAATGAAATGTTTTAAGTGTTACCAGTTTATTCCAATCAAGATGGCTTCAGGTGTGCCATACGTTTGTCATAAGTAAGACAGTAAGCGCTCTAGTTGTTCTTAAGAACACTCTGGGACATTCTGTCATTAGGCTATACTTGGGCTACATCTGGGTGATATTTGGGCTACATTTGGGCTCTTTTGTCTCTGGTGGCCATCTTGGGAGATTTATTTGTTATGAAGTTTCCTAATTTCCTCATTTACTGCAGTCTCCTCAGTGGGAATACTTTCAGTTTTTTATTTTGGTTCCATCAAGAAGGCATTCAGATGTGTCACACATTTGCCATAAACTCTGAATGTTAGCACTCTAGTTGCTCATTAGATCACTGTAGTAAAACTACTGCTCACCAGGGAAGTCTGCTGCTGGTATTCAAAGTGCATGTTTCAGTCTGCATGTCAGAATTTGTTTATGAAATAGAAGAGGATTTGAGAAGTCAAAATGTGCCCTAATTTTTCTTTCTGCAGAACTAATCATAATTTCTATGGCAAAATGAACCCCCGCATTTTGTTACTTTTTAAATTAAATGTTTTAAGTGTTACCAGTTTATTCCACTCAAGATGGCTTCAGGTGTGCCATACTTGTGTCATAAGTAAGACAGTAAGTGCTCTAGTTGTTCTTAAGAACACTCTGGGACATTCTGTCATTAGGCTATACTTGGGCTACATCTGGGTGATACTTGGGCTACATTTGGGCTCTTTTGTCTCTGGTGGCCATCTTGGGAGATGTATTTGTTATGAAGTTTCCTAATTTCCTCATTTACTGCAGTCTCCTCAGTGGGAATACTTTCAGTTTTTTATTTTGGTTCCATCAAGAAGGCATTCAGATGTGTCACACATTTGCCATAAATTCTGAATGTTAGCACTCTAGTTGTTCATTAGATCACTGTAGTAAAACTACTGCTCACCAGGGAAGTCTGCTGCTGGTATTCAAAGTGCATGTTTCAGTCTGCATGTCAGGATTTGTTTATGAAATAGAAGAGGATTTGAGAAGTCAAAATGTGCCCTAATTTTTCTTTCTGCAGAACTAATCATAATTTCTAGGGCAAAATGAACCCCCTCATTTTGTTCCTTTGTAAATTAAATCTTTTAAGTGTTACCACTTTATTCCAATCAAGATGGCTTCAGGTGTGCCATACTTTTGTCATAAGTAAGACTGTTAGCGCTCTAGTTGTTCGTTAGAACACTCTGGGACATTCTGTCATTGGGCTATACTTGGGCTACATCTGAGTGATATTTGGGCTACATTTGGGCTCTTTTGTCTCTGGTGGCCATCTTGGGAGATTTATTTGTTATGAAGTTTCCTAATTTCCTCATTTACTGCAGTCTCCTCAGTAGGAAATACTTTCAGTTTTTGACTTGGTTCCATCAAGAAGGCATTCAGATGTGTCACATATTTGCAATAAATTCTGAATGTTAGCACTCTAGTTGCTTATTAGATCACTGTAGTAAAGCTACTGCTCACCAGGGAAGTCTGCTGCTGGTATTGAAAGTGCATGTTTCAGTCTGCATGTCATGAGGATTTGAGAAGTCACTCAAAATGTGCCCTAATTTTTCTTTCTGCAGCACTTATCATACTTTGCTATGGCAAAATGAACCCCCTCATTTTGTTCCTTTTTAAATTAAATGTTTTAAGAATTACCACTTTATTCCAACCAAGATGGCTTCAGGTGTGCCATACGTTTGTCATAAGTAGGACTGTTAGCGCTCTAGTTGTTCTTTAGAACACTCTGGGAAGCTGCAGTGGAACACAAAGGAATCAACTGACAGTCTCTGCCCTTGTTGGATGTACATGTTTTACTGAGAATGTCAGACTTCATTCTCACATGACTGAGAAAGATAATGTGAATTTACAGAAAATATGCTCTCAGTTAGCTTATAGATCACCTTCCGAACCTCTGTGGGAAAAGCATGAGAAAATAGTTTTCTCTCAAACATGATTCATGATATCACAGCAGAAGGCTTTTTCACATGGTAAAATCACTTTAGAACACACCACAATTCCTAAAATGAGTATGGTACCATCAACAAATGATTTATAATGTAACTAAAGTCTTAAAACCTTCAATTAACTGCAATGCTTTTTAATGAGGTGCTATCATGTATATTGGTCCCAAGATGGCTGCCAACACTTCTTGGATGAAGTGCTGACAGCCAATCAGATCTCACGATTAGATGTGTGGTTAGGCTCCGGCCAGATACATCTGTGAATTTACTTTTGATTTTCTCAGGAACTACTGAACGGATTTACACCATTTAAGCAAAAGGCGCATGCCTGACCTGAGGACTACCTCTTTGCCAAATTTCAAGTAATTCTATTCAGCCGTTCGGGCTGTACCTTCGACTAAAGGTCCTATGGAAAAATGCATGGGGAAAACGCGTTTTGGGACCCCCCCCTTTTTTCTCAGCCCCTGCTTGACGAATCACCCCGAGACTTTCAGGGTAGGAGCTGAGCAGAGCGCCCCATCAGTTTTGAAAATTTCACGAAGATAAGTCAACCAGCGCCAAAGTTATTCAAAATAGAATTTTCAGATTTCCTATGGGAACTCGGTCCTAACTATAACTATCTACTGGCGACCGCCAGTAGATAATATATATATATATATATACTCTATTGTATGCAAATCAATTATAAAGAGGATGATTGGCGAGCAATTGGAGTCTTAAAATCGAAGTGGATGTAACAGCTGTCTATTCCTCTATGACCTCAGTAAATTTGAAATTGCATCAATTTAACCCCTTCGGCGCTCATGACGGAACGGTTCCGTCATGAGCGTCGGTTGAGCTGTGCTCATGACGGAACCGTTCCGTCATGACCACGCCCGCGCAAGAAACGGTCAGCGCTGAGCGGGAATCGGCGCCGCATCGAAGGGGTTAATACTCTCTGGGGCATATTTACAAGCCCCTATTGGCAACACAATGTTACTTTTTCAGATGTTGTGGTGGTGATAGGGGCTTCACCTTATTTACAAGGCAGGATGCAGCTTTAAGCCACTTAGCGTGGCTTAACGCTGCCTTGTAAATAAGGCACCCTTTCAATCTACACTTAGCCTGAAAGGGTAGGGCAGTGGGTGTTGCGGTGGGCATTCCACCACAGCACCCATCGATTTTGATGCTTCCCCCGATGTGAAAGGGTGGTGTAAATAGGAGACAGCACAAAAATTAAGCCCAGGGAAAACTTGGGTGAAACAAAGACAAATGCTTTATTTCTCCTCGTTTTTGCTGTTTTTGTGTGTGCTGTATTGTGCAGCACACATAGAAACAGAAAAGCGCCATTGATTGTTTATGTGCAGGAGGGTGTCCCTTTACATATCAACAGTCTCATCATAGATGGGCAAATTCAGCTTACTCAACCAGTCATTATTGGCCTTCTCCTAGTGCACTTGCTGGCCAAAATGAATGAGTGTAGACGTAGTAGGTTCTGGGGCAGCATTCCAGTAACTGTGCAAGCCTTGTACCTCCTTTGAAACCGCACAGACTTGTTGGCTTGTCTGGGTGGTATGCAAAGGTTCACAGGCATGAGTTAGCATTTGCTGTAATGTTACATGACATTAACCTGCTTTTATTTTTCAAAGCTAATTTTCCATTGCAATAATTAGTGTTGCCGGACAACAGTTACACCCTTTCTTGGTTCTGCAGCGAGGATAGATAAACGCAGTACTGGTTGCTTGACAACATTTAAACCATTTCTTGGTGCTGCAACAAGGATTGATAGATGCAGCAGTGCTCACCCACCTTGCAGCTCCACTGTCACATGAAACAACTCCCATTGACCTATTATTGTGTTGACAACCAATTTTAAATAAAGTTTAAAGTGAGCCTGTCTTGGAGACCATTAAAAATGGAACTCCAGGCCTGCCATTGTAGCCTGTGTAAGCTGGTGCTAGTACCACTTACTAAAGATATAGGTTTCCTAATTCCATGGTCACTGCACTTAAAAACTATGTCACCCCTAGAGCAGGCCTTATCAATCCTGAAGGCAGGGTGCGTTTTCCTAAGTGTGAGGGTGCCCCTGCATGAGCAGGACACCCCTACAGCCTATGGAGTCCATTCTGCCAGGTTGTAAGTGAAGCAGCCATATACTATTTAGAGGGCATTGCGTAACCTGGCTGCAACAAATCCTATCATGTTTGGCATCAAACATGTTGGAATCATACCCCCACACCATAAACACTGTGGGAGGTATGATTCCAAGTGCAGGAAGAGCCCTCTGTTAGCCCTCCGTTAGGCTCTCAGTGTTCCTGATACCAGCCTTCTAGACCCGAATGTGTGTCCCGGGCTCACTGAGCCACTGGATTCAAGCTAGCCTGGCTGATGAGGGGTGATGCCCCAAAATCTGTCCTATGATGCTTGTTTCCGCTCCAGGGAGGACCTGGCTTGCAATTCGGGCTGGACTGTTCCCATGAGGCACAGGGTCAAGGCTGATTTGCATATTGTTGGGTCTGAACTGGGATCGCAAGGTGAGCATAAGAACGATGGATTTAACCCATATCTCTTAACTGTTGTTTGATTCGCTATGCATTCCATCCATCCTCTGTGTGTCTTTTGCTTTCTTGCCCTAAGTGTTCCGGGTATGCTCAGACATTAGTCCTGGGCACACTGTGCCATTGGATTCAGTTAAGGCGAACCACTCTCTCTCCCAGCCATCACTAGTATGCATGGGGGTCTCCCAAGGGTCCGCCCTATCCCCTATACTCCGCTGACATTCTCTTCCATATGTATGCAGATGATACGCAACTTTATCTGAAAATCTCATCCTCGAATAACCTCATAGCACTCAACTCTACCCTAATAAAGACTCAGAACAGGTTAACTGAGAACCACCTCTAACACCTCCAAAACAGAATTCCTTCTCTTCCCATTTCTCCCCCGAATCACATCCCCAAGATAGACCTCTGGATGAACCATCTCACTGCCTTTAACTGCTCCCCCCTCATTGTTGACTCAGCCAAATCTCTTGGACTCACCTTAGACAAGCATCTGAACATGAAATCTCATATCAGCAATGTGTGTAAGGGAGTGAATCACCTTATGAGGATACTCAGGAATCTCAAACCTTTCCTACCACAAGCTGACTTTAAGCAAGTGGTCCAAGCACTTGTTTTGCCAAGGCTAGACTATGGCAGTGCTACACTCTGTGGCCTCCCCAAATATACCTTGGCCCCACTAAGGGCTTCACATAATGCGGCGGCCAGATTAGTCACGGGTCCTAAAAGAAACAAGCACATCGCCCCAGACTTAAAATCCCTAAATTGGCTGCCCTATGAAGCTAGAATTCAGCTAAAGATTGCCTGTCTATCTCACAAAGCCCTCCACTTCAAAACTCCCAGTTATCTAGTGCAAAAGCTAGAATTATCAGGAGGGGGCAGACCTTCTCGGAGTGCTAAATCTCTCCTCCTGAAACCTCAGATCTTTCGCAAAAAGAGAACGTGCCACAGATCCTTTTCTGGCTCTGCGCCAAAGATCTGGAACTCTCTCCCACCGGAAATACGCAGAATCTCCTCCAAGGCTACCTTCAAATTGGAAGTAAAAAGATTCCTCATGAACAAGTTCCTACCTTAAAAGGGTCTCTGATCCTCTGCTCTAATGCTTGGACATACACCCTAAATACCGCGTTTGGTGTTATTCTGCTTTACTGTTCACTTGCTCCCCTCCCAGTTCACTAGGTTCCAGTTTTCTTTTCTTACCCTTACTGTCCCTTTCGATTGTAACCTCTTGTTTGATATGCATATGTGATTTGTCCAGGTTGGTACCCCCTCTGACAAGTGTACTGCTACTATTACCATCCTCTCCCCCAAAGTGTAAAGCGCTCTGATATCCTTCGGGATCATGTTCGTGCTATATAAAACTTTATAAATAAATAAATAAATTCAAGCTAGCCTGGCTGATGACGGGTGATGCCCCGAAACCGGTCCCAGGATGCTTGTTTCCGGACCATGGAGGACCTGGCTTGGGAATTCGGGATGGTCTGTTCCCATGAAGCACAGGGTCAAGACTGATTTGCATATGGCTGGGTCTGAACTGGGGTGGCATGGTGAGCAGGGATGATGGATTTAACCCAGATCTCTTGACTGAGGGTGAATGTTTGATTTGCTCTGCATTCCACCCATCATCTGTATGCCGTTTGCTTTCTAGACCCAGACAGCACCAAATGGTTGCTGCCGACCAGAGACACGATTCTGCACCTCTGCCGCTAAGCCAAGCTCGAGCAGGGGAGGGCGGGACAATAGGCATCCTGTCACAGGGCGGTGTGACCACCTCCCAAACAGGATTCAGTGTATTGGGACAGGGTGGGTGTGCTTGCCAGTGCCACTGAGTCTGCATAAGGGGCACATTTGGTGTGTCCATGCATAGTCCAGTTCAAACCAGCTCTTGGTCAGCATGGGACCAAGGGGAGGTACTGGCACATACAAGAATAACTGTCGACTAACATGGGCAGACAGAAACTACTTGCTCATCAACGTGGGAGGAGACATAGTACAGCTTAGTCAGTTAAAAACAGCCTGACAGTTACACTCTAAGACAGGTGTATTAAAGCAGCTACAGGCCTTTCTGAGCATGCGCAGTGCTCTCGCTCAGTACTGAAAGAGTTAACTATAGTTGATGACTCAAGCAGAATACAAAAGCAGTCAACAATAAAGACGGAAGAAGCACATGGCTAACACATGGCTAACTAAAATGGATGCCACGAACAAAATGGCTTCAGCTTATGCTAATGATAATGTCAACAAAAGAAAGGAAGATGCACTCTATTAAAAGTCATACAGGACCAATACTTGTAGTTGAAATAGTTTTCTTCTTTTTATTTGTAGTTGCTTGATAAAAAACAGGCACACAGCCAACGCGTTTCGTTCCCTAGTGCCTTGGGAACTTCGTCAGGGCTGTAATAATTATAAAAAACTCACATAAATACACATGTAAAATACATATATATATATCACATTATACAATACGTAAATAAATAGACACAAACAACAGAAATCAAAAAACATTAGCCCAGAATCAATACAAAAAACAGCAAAAAATAAACATATAACCACAGACCAAAATCTTTTAAAATCAGAATGTACATACACTATACAACATATAAAAGCAAGAACATACGTATGGTTTTATACAAATAGTATGGCAAATGACCATCGTGCAAAGTCTAAAGGCAAGAACATATATATTGCTTTATACAAATAGTGTAGCACAGGACCATCGTGCAAAGTCTAAAGGTGGAAAAAAATTATTTTATAAATAAAAAAGAGAAAAAGGAAAAGGAGAAAGCGATTAAGAGAAAAGAGGCTCATCTATGTCAGACATCTCCAATACTACAATCAAATCAAAATATAACCAAGAATAACCGGATGTGACAAAGACCAGAAACATAAAAAACTGATTCAGTAGAAACAACACAAGAGTACCAAGTCACCGATAAGATCCACAGTGCAGAGTGGTGAGACCGCCGTGCAAAGTAAAAGCATAATAGTAGAGTGATCAGAAAACTCCCAAAGAGTTTGGGATAAAGATCAATTAAAACGCCCATCTCACCTTGCTACAATAGCAAGTATATTCAGAAAGACCAAGCTAAGGTAAGTAGGTCCAGTAACGGTAATAGATCAAGAGTCTGATGTATTTTCAACTTCATAAATGCTTGAGGTTCTAAAAGGAATAGTAGAAATGAGGAACCAATTTCCAAGATATATCTACAATGTCATAATTTAGTCACCTAGGAAGCAGCTAACACCCGCACCAACTGAGATACACTCGTCATGGTAGACCATGAGATAATACCCCTATGGTAGATATGACTGCCATTAATTGGGTTCAATATCTGAATAGATGAGCATATATGATCATATTGTATAGGTCTTAAAAGGGGCGAAGGGAATACTATTCAAAGCGATGGTAAGCATGCCTTCCATCTATAAACCAGAAATTAAAGTTGAAAGGGGCTCACCTATGAAATTTCAAAAAAGGTATTCACAAGATAAGCCGTCAGGACATAGTATAGCGCTCCTAAATCAAAATGACGCTCAGGTGTAAATCAAACCCGCAGTCGATACCTGTAAGCAAGAGGAGGAAACAATATATTTCTCTTGAATACCCCACAAGGTGTACTTCTGTTTCAGGAGAGTATAACTATGCGCCGAGAGTCGCGTTACATAAATAATTATTATTTTTTTAAATTTAGAAAATCTAGCACAAAGTCTCACCTTAATAGATATGAGGCACGCATCCGATAAGCAGCTACTTCAATATTTTAGCAATCACAAGCATAAAGAAAAATTCCCATTAGATATCTGTCAATAAAAATAAAAAGAAAACATCTTAAGCACCCAGGGAAGATAATCGTGCGCAACTGTTGTTTCAAAAAGACTGAGAGTAACAAATACGAGTGAAGAATACCACTTAAATATAGCCTCATTGCAAAATCATCAGTAGCCACATTGCGATATTTCCATGTCTATAATATTCACGACATGTTATCAAAATCTGGTGTTAAATGCCACACAGTCCTATCAAGACTGGAAAAGCATAATCTAAATGCATTCCTTTTAATTGCGCATAAGTAAAAAAAAACAAATGGAAGGTTCCCACAGCGGAAATACACGCCGAACACTAACTGGCAGTCACATAAGGTAAATAGCTGACAGGCGACGCTTACCTCTATTCAGATGTGTGTCAGCCAAACAGTTTGATAACGGTTCTCTAGGTCGATATCAACCAATAGAGACACAAAATATTGCCGACGCGCTGAACAATCACGTGATCACGGGAAACGCCGTGCACATTTGAATAGACAATGAAAACGGGCAATATCTAATGAATAATGTCCCAAAGTGGCGGCCATATTGGAATATCCACAGCCAGTATCGAGACACAAAACTCTATAGGTACTGAAATTTCATTTGAAAAGTCACAACATTAAGGTCCTATATATAAAATAGTAGAAGACGGTGATAAGCAAAATTTAAATCACCCGTCAGATTTCACAAGATTCAATTTACCACGAAATACAATTCGTATCCCAGAGTATTTTAGGGCCCATGTAGATAGGATTTGCTATCCCACAGGCTAACTCACATGACGCCGTATATATATAAAAAATGGCATCAAAAGAGTAGTCGATTATTGTGTTATAGCCAGAAGTGGCGGCCATATCTGAGTGCCTGATGCTACTGTAGGTATATTGTAAATAGGCATCAAATGTGGCAAAGCATTATATATAATATTCTGCGATGGTCAAGTATCTAGTGCCTATATCCATACATATGGCTCAATAGGTACCATTTTATATAAATCAATAGTTAAGTCACAAATTAAAATCCCGTATGTCGACTACATCCAAGACGGTGATCCGCAAAGGTAAGTGCACCAGTCAAGTTTTTCAAATTCAAATTAGCACGAATAAGATTAATGTCTGAAAATTATCTATGTACCAGTGTAACTAAAAATTACCATCACACAGTCATACTCATGTTATCACATGGACTGAATTAACAGCCATGTTCAGGTATCTAAACAAGATATTGACATGAGTATCAACGTAAATCAAATTGTGGCTACATATCAAAGGCGCGTCTTAGAATAGAATCCTATGCCAGCCTTAAATATAAGGTTTGATCAAAATGGGTTACATCACCAAATGAGTTGACATAGTACTAATTGTCGCAAATATGAATAATTGTACTTGAGAAGAGAAAAGAGAGAAAAAAAAGAGAAAAAAATAGAAAAAAGGGGAAAAAAAATTGACAAAGAAGAAGAAAAACAGTTACAAACAATTCCCTAACACCGTAATGTCTCCAAATTAGTTGTTAAATCAGTATATACAGTTTTCAGGAACATCACAGACATTGTTTCGCTTTATATACTCATCATCTTACTTCTATCCAAGGAAGTAATGAAACTCCCTATCAGTATTATGGCCCATTTGTGTTGCCTTCAAGCGACAAATCCATCTCGCCTCCTTCTGCCTGACCTGTAACTCTTTATCACTGCCCCTAGCGTTGATGGGTACATGGTTAATTCCATGGAACCAAAGGGACATATCATCTGGTGAGTTTTCGTGTAGTGTTCACTTACGGGATAGTGGGTGTCCCCATTAAGTATAGCCCTGTAATGTTCCTGAATTCGAACCTTAAGAGGACGCACAGTGCTTCCTATGTAAATGATATTACAGTTATATCCAAATACATAGACAACGTGTGTTGTATTGAAGTTGATAAAATGTGCAATTGTATGCATTTTCAGCGTGTTGAAAGTAAACTTGGTCGTTTTATTTTTTCCAAGCGGGCAAATACTACAGGATCCGCAAGTGAAAAAACCTTTCGGTTTTGGAGGTAGCCACGTAGTCTGTACATTAGTCACATGACTAGAACACAAGATATCCCGTAAGGGCCTCCCCTTACGATAGGTGATAGCGGGTCTGTTAGGCAGGTATTCATCAAGACCTGGAGTATCCTTAAGAAGCCTCCAATTTTTTTCTTAGGATCTTATAGACTTTGCCACTGTTGCTGTTATACCGAGTAATGAACCTGACTGCCCTCTCTTTTTTTATTGATGTAGATATCATGGGTTTATCGCGAAGGGTATCTTTTCTCGTGAGTTGTTGTGCTCTATTCACAGCTTTGTCCAATAGCCCGCTATCATATCCTCGTTTTAGGAATCTTTTCTTAGACTCCAAAACCTTCTATTTATATATGTCCTCCTCACTACAATTTCTCCTTATCCTAGTCATCTCTCCAAAGGGGATATTATTGATGATCGAACGTGAGTGTGCACTGTCTGCATGTAAAACTGAATTACACGCCATTTCTTTTCTGTAGAGGGAGCTTTGTACGGTTCCATCTTTAAGGTAAAAGTCAATATCGAGGAAATTGATCTTCTCTTTGTTGTATGTCATAGCAAGCTTCACATTAAAAGGGTTAGCATTCAAATATGTGTGATATTCATGAAGTGATTCCATGGGTCCTGACCATAAAATGATAATATCGTCAATATACCTCCCCCAGAGCATGGTGTATTCTGTCCAGGGGGAGGCATGTCTGTGCCAGGCATACTCCCTCTCGAACCACCCCATAAAGAGGCAGGTGTAAGAGGGAGCAAATTTTGAACCCATGGCAGTCCCGAGTATCTGATGGAACCATGTAGTGTCATGTAAAAAGAAATTATTACTTAAAATGATATCTATCATCTCAAGTGTCATTTCATTAGATTCATAATGGTCAGCAGGTTCTCTATCTAGGAATGATCAAACAGCCAGAATTCCAAATTTCTTGTGGATACATGTATATAAACTTTCCACGTCCATTGTGACAAAGCATAATTCCTCAGACCACTGGAAGTTGTTAAATTTAGCCAAGATGTCTTTACTGTCCCTAATGTACGAGGGAAGATCTTGGACATATTTTTGAAGTCTGCAAACCACAAACTCAGAAAGTTTTTCTGTTGGGGAATCAATCCCCGAAATGATAGGGTGGACTGGAGGAAAGGCACCACCCTTATGTTTTTTAGGTAAAATGTAAATGCTGGGGTATTTAGTTTTGTCAATTTTCAAGTATCTAAACTCGTCCTTAGATAATAAACCAGTATCCCTCCATTCACATAATTTCATGTTGATCGTCAGAGTAATGTTCTTAATAGGATTCATTGGAATTCGCTGGTAACAGCGTGTGTCACTTAATTGCTGCGCAATTTCAGACATATAGTCACAATGGTTCATAACTACAACATTACCGCCCTTATCTGCCTCTTTAATGACAATGGTATTATCAAGTTTGAGTCTATTAAGCGCTTTTCATTCATTGGCGGTAATGTTGTGGTTAATTCGTGACACGGATCTATTTGGTGTTTCTAACTTATACAAGTCTTTATTCACTCTATCATACAAAACATCTATATTTGAATGGTAATTAAGAGCAGGTATAAATTTTGATCTGGGTTTAAGACCACTGTCTATGTCACAGTTTTGTTCAATGTCAAAGTGGTTAAGTAAAGTAGACATATCATGATTCTCATCGTCATCCAAACTGAGTAACAGTTGTATATTTCGAATATCAGCCACCGTGTTGTAGTATGTTGTAGTACCTTCTGATCTGATTGAAGGGATTACAGTTTTGGGTGTTTGTTGCGAGAAGGAAGCTCTAAGTTTCAAAACGCTTATAAATTTATACAATTCGATATGTACTTCAGTGAGATCCCCCCCCGGGTTGTAAAAAAACTCAAACCTTTGCTCAGGACTGTCAATTCGTCTTTATCAAGAATTTTATTAGTCAGATTAACAACCTTTAAATCACAAATATTATCTACATCGCTGCGTCCCATAATATTGGTGAGTACACTGTCATTCATAGGTACGATTTTGCTATTGCATTCTGTTTCCTGGTTGGTCCTCGATAATGTCAGTGGTTTCCACAGACGGTCCTTTTAGCATTAGCTGAAGACATCACTATGCAATAGAGGATACATGAAGATTATCTTCCATATTAATTAGCATTAACTGGCTAATCTCTTGATCAGTTACTAGTTGGGCATTTACTTTCGGCACATTACGTTTAACTGGTGCACTAGAGGTGCAAGTGGAAATACATAGGGAACAGAGCATTGATCCACATTGAATACACAGGCAGCAGGAACAAAGAATTACTATAAATATACATAAGGCGGATAATAATATCCAGCCCCAAGCAGAGAATAGTGTCCAAAACCAACCAGTCCAAGTCCATGTCCCTGAATCAGGGTGGATTTCAGTGGCTATTTTGTGTACTGTTGTGTAATTTAGAAATTGCTTCAAAAACAGAAGGGGCGTGGCATGGGATGTACACACAGCAGCTGCTCCAAATGATGTGGTATGCTCCACCATGGTCGGCTAGGATGACATCAAGGACCATCCTATTTCGGAGCGTCACAATTCTCGCAATCTGTAGTTCTTCCGTGATGTTTCCAAGTGCCATGTCTGTCTGATTGGTTACAGCCTCCACAACACGTGTCAAGATTTTTCTGCTGTTTAAGACCGCAGCAACAAAGAATAGCCCCAAATTGAAGGCAACATATTGCTGTAGTGCAGTATCAGTTTGATCCACCTCATCATGATTTATTGTCCTCTTATATCGGTTCTTAGAAATGTCATAGTGGTAGGATGCAGGAGCCAAAAACACGGGTGGTATCAAAAAGGACACATAGCAGCTACCTGACCGCCCCACAGGTAGGTGGTAATACCCTTTACTTGCGCAGATAAAGTAAGTATTATGTGATGACAAAAAACTACTGTTGTTTATTCCAGGAATGTTCAGTGTTTTGGTGCAATCACTTTTCCCCACAGGAATCCTACAAATACTTCTCACACATAGGTCTGCTCGAGCTCTAGTAACAGCTATAACAGGAGATCCATTTCCTTTGGTTGTTCGAGTGTTTGAGAAAACATAACGTGCAGTGGAGTTTCCTCGACGATACTGCTCCATTTCCCATACAGTTCCTTTAGCCTGTGGATCTCCTTCCTCATCAGGGTAACACACCTTATTGAGCTGAAAATGTTGTCTTCCTACATCAGCATAAGTAATATTAGCAACTTCAGATGCCCATAACAGGGCAAACCAAACCTGACAAGAACCATTGTGTGAGAACGGTAGAGGAATGAAAGGTGTTCCTCCCTTTTTCTGATGAGCTGGCATCATTCCACACACCCAACAGTTGGTGACGTTCATAGCATTATAGGTGTGATGCAACATTTGAAGAAACGTATTGTTGAGATAGGACTGTCGATGCTTCTGCTCATGATAAGGGAGAGTGTAATAATGATGTTCAACGGGGACAGGAGTAGTGACAGTCAGTAGATTTCGAGCAGGAGTTACTCTCTCTATAATTCATGTAATCGTAGCAATGATGATAATAATGGAAGTGAGTCCAACAATAAACATGGCCTTTCTGTCACAAACTCTCGCAGCAGTTGATCTCTTCTCTGCAGACATATTCACTTCAATGTTGAAAAACAAAACAGATGGAGTCCTAAGGTCCTGGGCAGCCATTGATTTCTTCACTGAGGGTTGAGATGGGTATCACTACAAGGCTCCCCCTCTTTGTATCTCAACCAACCCAGGGCTGCAACTCAACCAGTCTTTTTCAGCAATGCGGTCTTTGGTTTCCGGGGTCGCAGCTGATATCGAGATGCAGCAGGGATCATATGGTACGAGAAGACTTCCTCAGGTTCTGTAGGTGACGCAGCTTGGCCTCTCTTTGTGTCCAGGATGTTGCGATGATCGGTCAATGTAGCAGGTTCCAACAAGGCAGACGGCACCCTCTTGCAATGCGTGGAATGCACCCAGTTCTTCTGATTGGTCACTCGGACTGCAGTTCTGGTGGCCAGGAAGATTTGTTCAGGTCCTCGCCATCTGGGTTCTAGGCTGCTCGACCGCTGGAACACCTTGATCATCACATAGTCACCGGGTTGTAGATCATGACCATCACCTTGTGACCTGTCAGGAAGAACTTCTCGAACCTGTTGATGAATAGAAAGCAAGCTGTCAGTCAACTGAGAAAAATCAACACATAAGGTACATCATGTATAGGGTGTGGCTTTGGAATCCCCCAAATGTTCATTGGCCTCTCAAATACCACCTCATACGGTGTGAGGCCAGATCATGTACGTGATATCGATCTAATGGAGAGCAGAGCAAGAGGCAGTGCATCAGGCCATTTCAAAGAGGTGGAAGCCAGAAATTTAGCAAGTTTCAATTTCAACATGAAATTGTAACTTTCCACCAAACCTCATGACTACAGATGAAAAGCTGCATGATACATTTGCTTGAAACCACAATCCTTTCAAGACATACCCAACAACTTGCCCAATGAAATGAGGTCCGTTTTCACTCCACAGGACTCGGCAAACACCAAACCTGGGGAAGAACTTCTTTAGGAGCACCTTTGCTGTAGTAAGAGCTGTATTATCTTTCATAGTAAAAGCCTCGATCCACTTACTAAAGGCACAGAACACCACTAAGACATACTTCAGATTATTACAGCATTCTAGCTGGATGTAATCCATTTGCAGAACCTCAAAAGGTGCAGTTGGTGTGGCAAACCCTCCTGTTGGAGTTTGTGTTCCCTTTCCAGGATTATACTGGAGACAAATCAGACAAGACTGGGCTATCTTTTTAGCTATGCCGGCAATATCTGGGTGGTCCCAAACCTGCAGAAGTAGTTTTGCTATTGAGGATGGTCCAACATGTGCTGGCCCATGTGCCATGTGAATCATAGGATGTAAATAGGCTGTGGGCAATCGCTACTTAGTCATGTCTTTATTCCTCCAACTGCCCTCATCATCCAATGTTCCCTCCTTAGACCATTGGTCTAATTCTTCAGCAGAGGCAGATCTCTGCATGTCCAGCACCTCTTGCCTGGCATCACGCCAACGTTCAGCCTTTGACTTAACCACGTACATAGATGTAGTGATTCGCTGCATTGCAGTCTCACGGGCTGTATGATCCGCAAAGGCATTTCCCAGTCCTATTTTATCAGTCACTTTCTTGTGTGCGCTACACTTAACAATCGCTATTTTTCTAGGATATGTCAAAGCAGTCAGGAGATTATGCACTAGTTCTCCATGCACTATTTGTGTCCCGTGTGATGTAAGGAAGCCTCTTTCCTTCCAAAGTAGCCCATAATCATGAACCACTCCAAAAGCATACCGGCTGTCAGTATAGATATTAACAGACAGATCAGTGCTAAGCTCACATGCTCTTGTGAGCGCTATCAGTTCAGCTGCCTGAGCGGACTTCTGTGGAATGCGAGTTGTCTCAACTACAGTCTGAAGTGTCCTAATTGCATAAGCAGCAGATGTTGTGCTATCGGGTAATTTCAAGCAAGACCTGTCAACCCACAGTTCCCCATCAACACTAGAAAGGGGCGTATTTTGTAGGTCAGCACAACCCTTTGTTTGCTCTCCAGTGAGGAATATACAGTCATGTGACTCTTGTGACTGAGGCTGAGTAGCTGGAAATGGCAATAGTGTAGCAGGGTTTAGGGTCGAACATCTTTTCAATGTGATATGAGGGGCCAAAAGTGTCAATTCCTAACCTGTCAAACGAGCACTAGTTAAGTGTTGTGGTTTTGTTTGGTTCAAAAGGGCGTCAACTGCATGGGGCACTAACACAAGCAATCTTTGAGACAAGACTATTCCCTCACTCTGACTTATGGACACAGCTGTCGCCGTTACCGCTTGAAAACAACCAGGCAACGCACGAGCAACTGGATCAAGGACAGCTGAAAAATAGGCACAAGGCCACTGCTTATCACCGTGTGTCTGGGTTAGGACTGAGAGAGCGCAACCATCCCTCTCGTGTACGTAGAGTGTGAAGGCCTTAGTGTAGTCTGGAGTTCCTAACACTGGTGCAGAGCAAAGAGCGTAATGTAACTATTGAAAAGCATTCTGGCATTCAGTAGTCCATGGGAGAGGCATCGGGGTGTCTTTAGTCAAAAGGGGCAACAAGGGTTTAACAATGTGAGAAAAGCTAGGGATCCACTGCCTACAGAAAGAAGTAAGGCCAATCAGTGCACAAACATCCTTCTGAGTACAAGGCACAGGTGTGTCCAAAATAGCTTGAATGCGATCTGGTGTGAGGGCACGTCCCTCCTTAGACAGGAGGTGACCTAAGTAAGTAACCGGCTGTCTACAATTCTGCAATTTCTTTCGAGAAACCTTGTGATGATGGGATGCAAGAAATGAAAGCAATAACAGTGTTCCTTCTTCACACTGTTCAGGGGTATCAGCTGCCAACAAGATGTCATTGTCATATTGAATAAGAGCCACCCCTTACAGTACAGGGAAAGAATCAAGCTGTCCTTTCAATGCCTGGCTATAAATGCTAGGACTCTCTGTATACCCCTGTGGAGCTCTACAGATTCTGAAGGATCGATTATTCAAAGTGAAGCCGAACAAGTAACAGCTGTCAGGATGAATAGGTATCGAGAAGAAAGCATTCTTCTAATCGATCACACTGAATGTAGTTGCTGTAGGAGGAATCATAGTAAGAAGTGTTGTGATGTCAGAGACAACCGGGTATTGGGGCACTACAATCTTATTGACTTCTCGCGGGTCAATGATAAATCTATAAACCTTAGAATCAGTGTCCTTATTCAAAATGGGAAGAATAGGGCTATTAAAACTATTATAGGGGACTTCCTCCACAACCCCCACTCCAATCAATTCCTGCACAATGTGTATCAATGCTTCTTCACCTTCTTGAGAGATTTTATATTGGGGTAATTGAGGCAATGAAGCACCTTCTTTTACTTGAATATGCACTGGTGGGATGAGCATTTGTCTCACATCGGTTTCAGATGTAGCCCACAAAGTGCTAGGTAATGATGCCAGAGCAACATCCTCTTTAATGCGACAGAGGAGACCTAGGAACCAATTCTTTAGACAGAGCACTACGAGTAGCTCCTGTATCAACCAGAAAGCGATCAATAGAACCCAAGACATTTGCATCGGCATAGGGACCCCTCTGATCTACTGGGACTTCAACCGGTTCCTTACCCCATCCTAGGCATTCCTATGCATAATCCGAATCCTTAGGGCCATCAGCCAAATAATCAGGCATTTGGTATTGATTTCGTCTGTCAAAAGTATTAAAAGATTAGCTCCAGCTGGCTCATATCTGGTATGATTACCCATGCCTCCCCTGTTTCCTGTGTTCCCTGGGCGGCCTCTCATACTGCCTCTACCTCGCTGATACTGCTGACCTCGCAAAAGGGGGCACCCAGAACGCCAATGTCCAAACTCCTTACAATACACACATTGATCAGAAGACAAAGTTGTTTGAGGGAAAGGGGGTACACCAGGGTGATACATCGCACGTCCACCTCTCGTGCTACCTCTAAATGGTGGACCATAGACTTGAGCCAACATAACTTTCGTTTTCAAATCCTTACCCTTTTTATCCTCCTTGCCTTTTGCTTCCAATTCCTGATACTCATAATGCTGGGCCATGGTCAAAAGGGAGACGGGGGAGGACGTAGTCCAGGAACTCTCACTGGCCTTTAGGCGATTAGCTATTTCTGGCAACCCAGATGCTTACCTGCGTCATCTGTCAATGACTAAACAAGCAATAGAAGGAGTACACCCTCAAAGGTAACTCAATACCTCAGAGATAAGGAGAGGTGCACTAAAAGGATAGATTTGTCCTTTTTTATAGAAGACCCCTCACCCACCAACCTAGTTGGTGACATGCTTCATCATCGGGGTCCCACCCGGATAGCCGAGTGCCATCCGGGTGTGCTACGACACCTGATTACAGTGGAGCTGGTATTTTTTTCTTTTTTGTGCAAGTGCAGGAAGTGAATTAAAAATTGGTCAGATTTAACTCTCTATCAAAAATTATTTAATCCTGGAGCAACTGAACTATATTAAAAAAATTAGGAGATACCGTGTGAGGTTTAATTGACCTGAGGTATCGATAAAAAGTGAGGTGAAGTAAAAAGTGAAGTAGGTCTACATGTTTCAACCTTTAGGGAAAACTATCCAGGTTTTCATCAGGACCGATGTTCATAACCAGGGCGGTCTACACACGCTAAGGTGTACTCTACCCTTGGTTAGAATAAAAACCCCTCATGTACTTACAGTGGGGTAATCCTTACTTGAATTTCTTAAGTAAATGTACTAGCGTTGCGGTGAAAGCGTGCCTCGAGGATGCCGAGGTCAGGTTGCAAAATCCTACCACGATTTAGTGTAGACACTGCTCAGCTATTAAGCCTAATCCGTGACCCGCAACGGCGTCCCGTCAATGAGCGAGATGACGCAGGTGCTCTTTCGGCATTTATTCCCTCTAAATTCACCCAAGTATCACCATAAGCTACATTGTCATCTATCTTCCGAATTGATCTCCACATATCAGGGGGTAAAATAAGGCCAAAGAACATGTCAATATCAGGCAATGTCAAAGTGCAAGAACTAATAGCTCCTTCTACCTTTTCATAAAAAGCGGCTGGATTTTTGCGTGGATCAGGCAAAGCAGCTTTAAGAGCCATAACGTCTGCTCTACTCCAAGGGGTACAGACCAATTATAAATAAAATATCCCTTTGCGTTATCTGAAGTTTTATGGTCACTCGTCCCCCGCGCCCTTTGGAGGAACATTCAGAGGCGCAGCTTCACGCATCGGTTTTACAGTGACTACAGGATTACCAGTGTCTGTATCTGTCCTTGTAGCTCCTTTTTGGTGTACTGGGATCTTTGCTCAGCTGCTGCTTTCTCAGCTGCCTTTTTCTCCTCTCATAATCGAAATACATCAGCGTGCAACTTAACCACTCGCCTAATTAGATCGGACACTCATGAAGGAAGAAAGGCTCACATCAATAAACAGTTTATAATCAGAATTTATATCAGCAGGCTCCAGAGTATCGGAATATTTTCTAAATCTGGCTACTATTTCGCAAGTAAATGTCTCTGAAAAATATACCTGCTCTAGGTCTGACCATTGTTGAATCATTGCAAGAATCTCTGGAGCGTCATTCATGCCCATAAGCTGCTTACGGGCAGCGGATCTAAGAGTGGCCTTACGATCAGTGGTCAAAGTAGAGCGAGTTGCCCGCCCATGTAATATATCCTTATCTTTCTCATCCGCAGACCATTGCTCTTCATCAGAAACTTCATTCTCAGGGGCACTAGGAGATTTATACAGGGGCGGAGGTCTATATAACAAAATAGAATCATCTTGTGGTCTATTAAGCATGGGATAAAGGGGTGCCGACTAGGGTACTGGCCAGTTACCTCTAAATGACACTCCCTTTCTTCTTTCTCTTTAGTTTCCCTCATCTCTTTATTTTTCAATTCCAAGGCCTTCTGGAAGATTGTCCTGCTCTGTTCTTTTTCTGCTATAGCTTCTTCTCTCCTCACGCTCTCATTCACCTCTTTCATCCACATTTGTACACAATCAAACATAGCCTGACGGCTTTTCTTCTTTAACAAACACTGCTCAACATACTGAATCTTCTTAAAGTCAAACAACCCATTTACTTGCCATCATAGATCAGGATCCTTTTTGGTGTATTTGTTCCACAGTGTACTATACATTATGGAAGAAATGCCGTATTTAATGTACATGTACCTATTAGGTGTCCCCTCTAGGGTAGCCGGCTGAGTACTTTCTAAATCCATATTGGTACCACCAAAACAGCAACACATTCTACGAAGTGTGCTAGGAGCAGGCATGCCAAACATATTACAATGCAATATAAAGTTATAGTCAAATCGTATTTTTCCTGAGAATTATCAAAAAGTAGAGAAAAATCTCCTCATTACCTGCCATTATTTGCTGCAGCAAACAAACAAACAAACCAGAATCTTGGCCAAGCTAATCCAAAACAAGAGTGTCGCTACAGCGCCTTACCAAACCAAAGTCTCCAACCTCCTCCTGCTCAAGATACTCACACCAAAGGAGATCTCAGTCGGGACCGGCCATCACCTGGAGGGTCAGATCAGGAAAACCAGAGAAACACGTCGGTCTGCAAAGACAAAGGGTCTCCTCGTGCAGTGTACCTCCTCAGTGGATTCCTGCCCTGCGTCACGACCACACTTTCAGATGGCCGCGTCTCCGATGAGTCGCTGTTCGGGCACCAATTTGTGGAAGAAATAAGCCTTTTTAGGGGCTCACTGCTGCAGGGGTTCACCCTTATCAGTCCACTGGTCCTTAAACCAACAAGATAAAGATTGGCACAGAGGCTGGAATATAAAAACAATGTTTATTAATCACTCATGAGTGGGACTACGTGGATACAGCACCCTCGGGCTCTGTATGAGATAGTACAAGGAGTACAGAAACCAGGGGCCTTTTCTACCATATTTGTTGCAATGGGACCAAGGGGACCAAGGGGAGGTACTGGCACATTCAAGAATAACTATCGACTAACATGGGCAGACAGAAACTACTTGCTGGGCAACGTGGGAGGAGACATAGTACAGCTTAGTCAGTTAAAAATATCCTGACAGTTACACTCTATGACAGGTGTATTAAAGCAGCTACAGGCCTTTCTGAGCATGCGCAGTGCTCTGGCTCAGTACTGAAAGAGTTAACTATAGTTGATGACTCAAGCAGAATAAAAAAGCAGGCAACAATGAAGACGGAAGAAGCACATGGCTAACACATGGCTAACTAAAATGGATGCCACAAACAAAATGGGTTTAGCTTATGCTAACGATAATGTCAGCGGTTTCCACAAAAGGACTAGGGAGTTACCTCTCCCCTGTCCAGACTCTCCCGTGGGAGGATCCTATGAATTGTCCCAACCCTTTCCTTAGGGTACTTAAGGGCTTACCTGTGGGTGGGTCCCTACATCCGTCGTGGGACAAGATTCAGATCAGACACCACTGCTTCTTCTACCCTCTGGGCACTCGAGACTTCCCTGGACTTTGTTTGGACTCAACTTCATCTCCTTTCCAGTCTGCTGCATCGTCTGTGCCAGTGCACCATACAGGAATCTTCCAAGGCCTGTGGGCATCAAAGACACCTGAAGGAACCTTCCTTGAAGTGAAGGAGTCACTTCCCTGACTTCGTAGGCACCACAACTAAGTCGACCAGTCTGCTGATCCTGAGCTCCACCGGACTCCTAAAGGTTCTGCAACACAGGTGGTGGTTCTCAACAGCTCTCGAGGCCTGCCCTGCCCTCTCACCAAGTTTGAGGCCAGTATCTCTCGCGGGGGCTGCAATAACCGAACCCCTGTGCACTGCGTCAGCTTGCAGTTGCAAAGGCATGTTGGCTTCCTTCCAAGAAGATCTTCAGGCTCCATGTTCGGCCACCCGCATCGTTTTGCATCACAGCCTGCATCTTTTGGTGAGCTGCTTGAGGTCCTCTCGCTACTCCAGTGCCTCCTGCCTGTGGGTCCATTAGAGGGTGACCCTTGTTTCTTCTGGGCTCCCCTGATTGCTTGGGGCCTGCCCTGACTCCCCTGCTTGTGGTGAGTCCCCTGGATCTTACTGGTCCCGACATTGCACCTTCTTCGACATTTGCATGGGTTGCATTTGCCAAGGCTTGTTGGTGCTCCCGCCAGACAGGACCCCAGAGCATTCAACATCCGGCGTGGGACAGCTTGTGCACAGCTCCTGGTCTTCCTCAGCGTCGCCTGGTCCTCACTGCTGCAGAGTCAAGGTCCTTGTTAACTCTCCTGCAACACCCAACATTGGTGGGCATTCGTCTTCCAGATCTTCTAGTCACCCCTCTGCTTGCAAGTACCTCTCAACTAAAATCCACCTTCGGATTCCACTGGACACTTTTTCCTTCTGCAACAGCAGCACTTTCCTGAAGTCCTTAATTGGGTGTGGCTTCCCTGGTGTAGGTAACGAGAGTACTAGGGAATCTACGGGTGGGGTGGCTCTCCAACCTTTTGTCTTCCACAGATTTCTTCAGGGTCCACTGGGAAGGGTCCTTAATCTTTCAAATTCCAACCGCAACTTACACGTTGATTTGTACGGAGCACACGGTCGAGTTCTCACACTGCTCACGCTCTCCGTGGGGTCCCTATCTACTCACCATGGATGGTGCCTTGGGTTCTCAGCACTTCTACCTCCTCTCGATATTGTCTTGACCCTAGTCGTGGTTCTTACACAACTTTCTTAGTATATGGTTTGGTTCTCTCCCCCCCCCCCCCCGGGTCCACTGTGTATTCTGTGCAATTTACTGTATTCTTTGCAAAGTATTGTGTGCATTGTGTTTATCTCTGGGTGGGAGATATCTAAACATGTTAGAGAGTATTATGTAATAAATACATTTGTAATCTATACTATAAGATTGCATTCTGGTAAAACAAACTGCTTTACTCTCCTTCTGGACTAAGCCTGAAGGCTGCTCTCCACAGCTACCACTTAGAGAGCTATCTAAGGTTGTCTAAGACCTCTTAAATCACCATAAGGGTTGTCTGGACTGGTGCAGGAGGCCCACTTAAATTAGTGGACATCATATACCAGGCCAGCTTCTCACATGGACTATGAAAAAAAGGTATTTCTAGTGATGGGTTACATAAGCTTAACAAAGTCTGTTGGTAAACACTGCTGTTCAGGTGAAATATATATTAACGTTCTAATATTTTATTCTACACAAATTCTGGTACCGATGAGCACTAACTGCTGCAAAAAGCAAATGAAGACCAGTACTATGCCCCTAATAGTACATTTAAGCTAATAAGCACAAGTCAATCAAACAGCCCTACTTTGGCAGTGCATGTGATCCTGTCACTGGTGTTATTCCTTCTCATGATTCTGAGATCATCCAGAACATGCTAATGTTCCCCATTCACAAAATGTTGATAACTTTACAAGCCACAAACATTTGCTTACAATTTTCATGATGTTAGTTGCCAAAATCGGACATACACCAAAGTGTCTCACAATGTATATTATTTCTTTTTCTACTTTGAAAATCCGGTGTTTTGATCTCTGGAGTGGTTGAAACTTGCTGATCAGCCCTCTGTTTCATTTGTTCTTCTTAAAAATGATAAACAAAATTAGTTTAGAGGTGCCATATTTGTTGCATTGAAAAATCAACTGTAAGTGTGAAGATGTTTTGCACAGCTGTACAAAGACAAATATGGGAGTAAGAGTGAAGGAAAAGCTTTCCCCACCTATGTGAAACCCACTGTCTCTGCATCTGATTCCGTATCATTCAATATGTTACACTTTGTGTTCCATCGCCTTCTTTCTTTCATCTCTATATTATTTAATGCTTCTCTCAGAGCTGGCATTTTGCATGCTTCTTATGAATCTAAAGTTGCATACTTTTCTCAAAATACTATCACTTGATGCCTCCAATCTAAGTTTTGCCATATTTCTCACCTTCGTTTTCTATGACAATGTTTTGAGAATGTTTATTTTTTCCAACTAACTTCCCTTCTTCACTCCAACCATCTCGTTTCCCTTCTTTAATCCGATGTTGTCCTTTCTATTATACTTAAACTGATTCACTGTATGAATCAGGTTTTCTTCATCAGACATCTCAAAACAAGCTTTTTTGCTTCTTTATCAGATCTCTCTTACTCTTTTGACATGGTGAATCAATCTTCTCGTCTGAATTATCCTTTTTCATTCAGCATCCTGCGTTTTAGTTATGACTGGGATCAGTGTTTTTTTCTGATCATACATCCTCAATATCCTAGTAGGGTTGTATGTCTGCATCTCCTGCTCGATTTTCTGTCACTTAGGACTCTGTTATGGGTTCCTTGCTTTTCGGCCTCTATATGTTTCCACTATCTTCTATTATACCTTTTGAGTTTGAACCCCACTTTTATGTGTAAGACTCCCCAAATGTTCTTTACCATCTGCTATTCACTCTCTATGTGAGCTCTGGCTTCAGCTTGACTGCCTGATGTAGATATCTGGATGAATTTTCATTTTCTGAAACTCAATAACAAAAAAACTGAATTTTTTTACCTAATTCATTGCACACTCCTCACCCGCTTTCTATTTTTTTTGCCCCTCTTAGCTGTCTTCTTTTACCTTAACTTGCTACTTGAGATTAGAATTTGACTTATTTACCACTCTTCACCAAATCTCCTCTGCCTCTAAAATCTGTTATCTTCACCAATACAACATTCGGGAAACTGTCACTATTTTTTTTCTTTGCTTTGAAATACTTGCAGTTTGCTTGCCACACCCTCACAGCAGTTGCCAACTGCAGCCTCAAAGATGACGCTGGACTCCATATCTCAATCTCACAGTTCCCTGGAAATGAGGCATCACCCCGACTGTGCAACACATCCTTGATGCCGGAATTTTCAACACAAGCCCTCGTCGACGGGATCCTCAACGATGACGCAGGACCTGGTATCACATATTCGCCGTGGATGCTTGCAATGTTCCATAAAACAGGATGGAAGGTACATTATTCATCAGGCCAAACTTGGTCCCTGTAGCCGGCTTGTGCTCCATCATAGTTGGCCTGAACTTATGACTTTGTCCCTGTCTTGTGCGACCAGATGTCTACAGTTGGTGCTGTGTGCTTTTTGGTGCTGTAATCACTAAAATCTTTGAAACTGCATATCTCTGGTTCTACTGATTTGAGTTTTGTAGTTTTGGTCTTGTTTTAAATATTAAATGTTACTCTGTTTTTCCAGTGTAGTGTGGGATCCTTCTTGTGTGGTGGTTTCACTTAATTCCTGTTTGAAGTGTTGCACAAATACTTTACACATTGCCCCTAACTTAAGCCTCACAGCTCTAAGCCAAGCTACTAGAAGGTTGAGCACAGGTTAATTTAGGGTTCGCTTATGCCTCCCTCTGACTAGGATTGTGGTTGCTGCTTGACCAGGGCTCACATCCCAGTCAACCAACAACCCAAGCATCCACCAAATCACCAGCATGCGATCTTCTCTAGAAGCAGAAGTCCTTCTGCCCAAACCACTGATGGATAAATATAAAATAAACACTATTTGTTACTGCTGACAGTGACAAATACTTAAATATATCCACAAAACACTGATGTAGAGAATGATAACTCTCTCCAATTTATCCTAGCTGTTTTATCTCCCAAAATGGAATGTATGTCATTACATCACATACTAATACCACGCATGCCATTACAACGCGGGTATTACTACACAATGTCAATGAAAACGACATGCCAGTACATCGCAAACTATTACCACGACTATGCCTTTACCACACATGCCATTACAACGCAAAGGCATGCGTGGTAAAGCTATACTCGTGGTTAAAGTTTGCAAGGTAAGTAACTACCCTACCCCTACACAACCCTCCCCGACCCCCAGTCCTCTCCCTACAATAACACTACACTACCCTGCATGACCCCCCCGACACTACCCTAAAACACTACACTACACACACACTACAACACTACCCTAATGCACTATTCTACACAAACACTACAACAGTACCCTAAACCCAAAAGCGCTACACAAACACTACAACACTACCCTAAACCCTAAAACACTACACTACACAAACACTACAACACTACCCTTAAACCTAAACCACTACACTACACAAAAACTACAACACTACCCTAAACCCTAAAACACTACACAAACACTACAACGCCACCCTAAATCCTAATGCACTACACTACTCAAACACTACAACACCACAATAAACCCCAAAACACTACACTACACAAACACTACAACACTACCCTAAACCCTAAAACACTACACTACACAAACACTACAACACTACCCTAAACCCTAAAACACTACACTACACAAACACTACAACACTACCCTAAAACACTACATTACACAAACACTACAACACTATACTAAACCCTAACACACTGACACTACCCTAATACACTACACTACACAAACACAACAACACTACACTAAACCTTAAAACACTGACACTACCCTAAAACACTGCACTACACAACTACTACAACACTACACTAAACCCTAACACACTGACACTACCCTAATACACTACACTACACAAACACTACAACACTACACTAAACCCTAAACACTGACACTACCCTAAAACATTACACTACACAAACATTACAACACTATTCTAAACAATAAAACACTGACACTACCCTAAAACACTACACTACACAAAGACTACAACACTACACTAAACCCTAAAACACTGACACAACCCTAAAACACTACACTACACTACACAAACACCCTAAAAATACCCTAAAACGTAAAACACAACCCCACAGAACACAAACATTACAACACTACTTTGACACTACCCTAAACCCTACAAAAGTAACCCGCACCCCAAGCGCAAACCCCCTTACCTCTCTTACCTCATGGTTCCTCTCCAGCATCGCCATCTCTGCTCCCGGTTCCTGCTTCCTGCTTCCTGCTTCGATGGGCGGTGCATGTCGTTGAGAGGAAACAGCCCCAGTTTCCTCACAACGACTTGGATAGCCATTACATCGCATGCGTTAAAAAGCGCATGCAATGTAATGGTATGCGTAGTAAGCGCTACGCGTTGTTACATCGCCTGCGTTGTAACGCATGCGATGTAATAGCAACGCGTAGTAAAAGTTGCATTGAAATGGCTGTAACCCACCAAAATGAGTGTAACTCCATTATATTAGTATTTATTAATGGTGATCCTCCTGTATCAGAAATGTAAAATTATTATTTTGAAAGCATCATGCTTTAAACACTGAACCGCTATTGTGAACATAGTGAATTTCATATGGTTCTGGAATACTAAAGGGTGATCTTATATTATAATTCTTCCCAGGTATACCTATTATTAATTATTAAAACAATGATACTTTAAAAACAAATATCCATAAAGTACATATGCTTTCAAACACTGAAAAATTACATATTTGTTGTTGCTGTGAATTGAATGCAGGGGGATATTTGAACCCCTTTTTCATACCTCATTGAGACCTATCTTACTGCCAATGAACAATTTAATATTATGCTATTTTGAATGCTTAGCCAAACCTTACTCCGGTTGAGTTGAAATCTGCTTGGTTCCAACTCCCTTGAACTCAATATCGAATAATTCAATTTGTTGATTTTTTTTATAATGTTCTTGTGATTCTATTATTCCAATAGAATATTCAAACCCCTATTTTATCCCATAATAGAGTGTATCATTCCTTGACATGGAACTGTATGTAGAAAACAACACCGTGTTGACTAGGATATTTAAAAAGCCACCATCTTTTAACACAATTTTACATGCAAAATCAGCTCATGCGAAAGCAGAAAATAAATATCCCCTATGCGGAATTTTTACAGCCAAAAACAAATTGCAGTGTGCAGTCAGTACACAGACGAGGGGAAAACACTATAGTCAACAAATTCCTTGAGTGAGGTTACAAGTTGGAGACAGTTGAGAATGGTAAAAAGACAGCCACTACTGTGTCAAGTTTGGAATTGTTACAGATGACTTGATAGGATGGCGATGTGAAAAATATTTTATTACTATGTATAGTATGGACAACGATTTCAAAGGAGTTTTGTAAAACATTGAACATTACTTACTGTTGATGAAGATTACCTATGCATGAGCACCTACTTCTAAATCGATTTTAGGTTGTGGAGATATATTAGATATGCATTCAAAATAGGGATTCACCAATAGGATCATAATGGCTTCCATCTTTACCTAATGGTTGTTACAGATGTGGACAATGTAACTGTTGCAAGTTTGTATTAGATGGGAGCAAAGAGTTTTCAGATACTGATAACACCAAGATACTATTAGATGCTTTATTATTTGTAAAATCATAAAGCTGTATTTATCTTGTGATATGCAGTTGTGGGCTGCAATATGTTCAGATTGATAATTAGGAAACTAAAGGACAGATGGAGGGAACATCTGAGGACTATAAAACATGACGATGGGAGATACCCGACAACAAAAGACCAACAGTAGGAAGGTATTGTTAGACCTGTAAGCCTTAGGGTGGTTTTTCCCAATTTCATTACAAGACCGGAGGCTGCCATTATGCATTTTCTTTTAATGCAACTTCAAGTACAGCCACTTAAAAGTTACATCATAAAGTATGGTTCTAGAATAAACAAGAGTAACTAGGCAACAAAGATACAGAGATCAGCCTCTTTTAAATGCGGCTTCAAGACAGATAAGTTATGCCTTCCTCTCTTCCTGTCACTGTATTACCTTTTTACAGTTTTAAGTATTACCTTTTACAGTTTTAAGTACTTTTTTTCCTTATTATATGGATTATCTATGCCAGTACCACTAATACTATATTTCCGCTATTTTAAGACAGTCAATTTTACTGTATCGAAAATCTTTTCCATGCTATTTTCTGACCTTTCGCGCTTCATTTCCAGTCTATATGTTAAAGTATCTCTGTCAACTATTGTATCTCCAACATCCTACTGTGCTTGTACCGTCATGACCCACGATCTTTAATTCGTATCGCTACTTAGGAAATAACTCTATAACATACCCCTCGCCGGTCCTCTCGTCGGCGCTTGGATTCACACACGCTCGCCGCCTTCGGAGCGGTTCCCCACATGCACAACTTCGGCGCTCATGCCCCTTCTTCAACTACCGGCGCTCATGCCCCTTCCTCCACTACGGTTCCATTAACCGCCTTCACTTGCTCACGGTACGGCGCAGCTGCCCCTACGCAGTCCCAATGCTCGGTAAGCTGTCCGCACCTCCCCTTCCTCTCATCGCTAATAAAATAAATAAAAAATAAAAAAAGGAAATCAGGAAGTGAATTCTGCAGGGCTCTCTGGTTAGAGGAGAGACCCTTAGCAACGACATTTTCAACGCTTAACGCACGCTAAGCTTCTTCTGTTACTTAGCAACACACACAACAGCTGTTTTTGCTTCGTTGCTTAACTCGGACTTCGTTTTCCTCCGGTTTTTTTTGCTTCAAATTCGACACTTTGACCTCATACAGCAATTCTTTTAACACAAATCATTATTAATTATTATCCATTGCCAGAAACAAATTTTTCCACTATATTTAATACCCCCAAAAAAACAAAAAAACCCTACGTATCCTTTTAACATGTCTGACGGCGATTCAGATGAATCTCCAATCCAAATACCCCCTTCCTTTTCTAATGAGGAAACTATTAAGAAAATAATTCATAAGGAGTTACACTCCTGTATGAGAGAAACTATAAACAAAATTGTTGCAGGCAAGAGGTCGCTTTCAGACCCCACGGTCTACCCTTCTCATCACCTACTAAACAAACCTGAAGGTAAAAGAATTAAAAAATGCAACAATTTAGAAAAACTAAGCACTACTGGAGGTCCAAGCACCTCAAACATATTGGGAGGTCTACGCGCCTCAACTAACGAAGGAGGACTAAGCTCCTCAAGTAATACGAGAGGCCTACGCGCCCCAACTAGACTACCTGCCAACAATGGAATACCTCGTTCGGATGCCCCGAGCGGCTCACATCGTTTAAGTGCTTCAGATCCCCTCTTATCCAACAATCTAGATACTTCTAACGAATCCCTGGATGAATATATTTTGGACCTAGACCAAATTGATGACGGTATTAACCTTGACTTATCCGATGAAGAACTTCCCTCCTCCTCTAAAGAAATTATTTTTGACCCACTCGGTGGGGAAAGGTTTTCTCCTGAGAATTTACAACACCCAAGGAGCTCACAGTGGTGGCCACAAAAACATGTCTCTAAGTTTATTAAGAGGTGGATCAAGAAACCCTTGGAAAATGAGACAAGAAACATCTTGAGAGCCCTCGCCCCATCATTGAAGATACATTTTGCCTAACTCCTAACTTAGACCCTGAACTCATCAAGTTCTTATTCAAATTGGGCAGGGATCCTCGAAAGGTATGGAACGCTCTCTAAAAACCTGCCAAGACCGCATGCTCGATATGCTTGGACCATTGTGTTGTTTGATCGATCTAATCGAGGAGAGCTACACCAATGCCTCACATCCTAATATTGACCTCCTTTGAGGATGGAGCCAAAGAACTCTAATCCTCCTCGGAAACGCTAGCACAGCCTTAAATACCGAGAGAAGGAAGGTAGTCTTATCAAAAATCCACCCTAAACTATGCGACATGGTAGATAAAGAATCTTCATCCAATCCCAATGGCCTACTCTTTGGGGAAGATATGATCAAAAGCCTGGGAAAATATGTCTCCACTTTTACTGCCCTGGACAGGGCACAATCAAACATCCGAAGAGTTTTTAATCCTAGTGTTTTTGCAAGGGCCGGCAGAAGGGGTCGCTCTACCGGCCGATTCTTCCAAAGACCCTTCTCCAGACAAAGAGGTTCCGGTCGTCAGTTCCAAACGAACAAATCCTTCTTTCCTCAAGGAGGACGATCTTCCCGTTTCAGAGGTTTCTGGACCAGAGGAGCCATTCCATCCAACATCTCAAGTAAGTACACTTCCTCCTCCTCCTTCCTCTTCTACTCAGAGAGTAGGGGGTCGCCTAAAACACTTCCTACACGTATGGAAACAAATCACTCTCGATCCTTGGGTTTTAGAAACCGTCCAAGGATTCAAAATAGATTTCTCGGAAATACCCATGCAAGTTTCAACTCCACAAGTTTTAAACCTGTCTCTAGAACAACACTCCATAGTCGCGGAGGAGATAAATTCTATGCTAACCAAGGGCGCAATCATAGAAGTTCCTTGAGAACACAAGAACTTTGTGAGCAATATTTTCCTCGTGAAAAAAAAGGACAAAGGGTGGAGACTGGTAATAAATCTAAGAGAATTAAACAAAAATCTCACTTACAATCATTTCAAGATGGAAGGTATCCATCTCCTCAAGGACATGCTCTTAGAAAAAGACTGGCTAGTGAAACTAGACCTAAAAGACGCAAACTTCACCATTCCCATGGCAGAAGAGTCCCAATCCTTCCTTCAATTTGCGTGAAACAACCAACTCTATCAGTTCCAGGCCCTGCCCTTCAGCCTATTTCAGCCCCTTGGTGTTTCACCAAAGTAATGAAGGCGATTACCACGGCCCTTCGAGAAAGGGGTGTCCGTCTCATAATCTATTTAGACGACATCCTTAACATGTCCCAGGACCATTCTCAAATCCTGAAAGACCTGAACACCACGGTGAATTTAATAGAGAGTACCGGTTTTATTATAAACAAGGAAAAATCCCTCCTGATCCCATCGAGATCTCTAGAATTCCTAGGTTTCACGGTCGACACATTAAAATCAATGCTTTTACTTCCCCGAAAGAAGATTTCCAAAATCGGGAAGGAAATCCGTCACATCCTAAAATTAGATCTCATAACCTTAAGGGAACTAGCCAGACTTCTGGGCCTCCTTTCTTCTTCTATTCAAGCTATCTTTCCCGGTCCTTTATACTACCGAGCCCTTCAAAGAATCAAGGGCAAGGCCCTCCGCTCCGGACTTTGGTACGGAGACAAGATTTGCCTAGACGTGGAAGCCAGAGAGGAACTGACTTGGTGGCTAGAGAATCTAGATGTATGGAACGGGAAAACCATTTTTGGCTCTTCCCCAGATTATGTACTGGAATCAGATGCGAGCCTTCACGGCTGGGGTGCCTGTTTTCAAAATCAGAACACGGGAGGTTTATGTTCTTGTTCGGAGAGCTTACACCACATAAACTTTCTAGAGCTAACCGCAGGCCTTTACGCATTAATGAGCTTCAAGCATTCCCTCCAAGGGAGATCAGTCCTACTCAAGATGGACAACATGTCAGCCGTCGCTTATATCAATCGCCTAGGCGGTACCAGATCCCCAGACCTTGCCAAGAAACTTTGGATGTTCTGCCTGGAACATCAAATTTCCCTAAGAGCAGAATTTCTTCCCGGTCTAAAAAATGTCTATGCGGACTGGAATTCAAGGTTCCTGGTAGATCACACCGACTGGAAGTTAGACCCAAACGTATTAAACAGTCTGGACTATCTTTTGGGTCCCCTAGAAATATATCTCTTTGCCAGCAGACTCACTTCCCAACTTTCCAGTTACTTCAGCTGGATGCCCGACCCGGTGCTCTGGCAGTGAACGCCTTTCTCCAAGACTGGAAAAAAAATCGGGGATACACCTTTCCCCCCTTTGCGATGATTCAACGCGTCCTTCAGAAGTTGAGATCAGAACATTCCTCAATAGTCCTAGTGACCCCATTTTGGCCGTCCCAAGCGTGGTTCCCGACGACCTTGGAGTTATCTTACGAAATTCCCTTTCTACTTCCAGCTTCACCAGGCCTCCTAAAAGACATAAACGGTTTGGATCACCCACTTCTTCTGAACCTTCTTGAATGGAAGGTGTCAGGCGATCCAACGAAGTCTCCGGACTTTCGTCACAAGCTTCTTCTCTCCTCCAAGAATCTTGGGCCCCCGGCACACACTATAGATACAACGGCATCTGGAAAAGATGGGTTTGTTGGTGCCTGGAGAGGAACCTGGATTCCGTGGAGGTTCCTATCTTCCATATAGCCAATTTTCTTGTCGAACAGTTTGAAAGAGGTCTTTCATATAGATCAATTAACTGTTATAGGTCTGCCATTTCTGCGGGTCACTCACTCTTTAATGGTAGATCTATCGGCAAAAATTCCAAAATTTGCAGAATTATGAAGAGTATCAGACTTAAAAGACCCCCCAAACCTAAATACGACACCCTTTGGGACGTTAAGTTGCTTCTTGATCTATTTTGTAAGTGGCCAAGTAATAACTTGTTAGATAATAAGTCACTCTCCATCAATTTACATTCTCTCCTTTGCCTAATATCCTGCCGTAGAGTTTCGGACGCTAAAGCACTGGAGATTTCCAACAGGTACTATGATGCATTCGGCGTCACTTTCGAAATCATCAATAGAACTAAAACTATGTCTGACATGATTTTTTACCCTAGGTTTGATGCTTGTAAAAAATTGTGTGTAGTGGACTGCATGAAGGAATATGATTGCAGGATGGACCCCGTCGCACCACTGGTGTTAACCAACTCCTTATATCCTTTGTTAAGCCCTTCAAACCTGTTTCTTCTTCTACTATAGCTAGATGGGTTAAGCTATCGATGCAATTGGCTGGCATTGACCTCCATAGATTCCAAGCTCACTCTTTAAGAGGGGCTATGGCTAGTCAATCCTTTTGGAAAGGAGGTAAGTTAAATGACATCCTCAAAGCAGCAGACTGGTCAAATTCCTATACCTTTGCAAACCATTACTGCAAACCTGTTGAACACATGTCTGATGTAGTTCTTCTTGACTACCAACATGCATAATGGCAGCCCCCGGTCTTGTAATGAAATTGCGATTCTCCTATTATTACCAGAGAATCTGGATTTCATTAAAGACAAGGAGGCTGACATTATCCCATCCCTCCCTCCGGGAGTGGATTTTAATATCTTATCTTATTTTACCTTGTGTAATGCCTTGAATTGTTTAACTTACCATTCAGTTTTAACACTGTATTTTTTATTTTCAAGTTAAACATCATTTACTAAGTCTCTTTTTCCTCTACATAGGGTGTTATTTCTTATGCTAATACTTTTTCAGATAATTCATCTTGACTGCTTCATTTTCACGATATGTTGAAGTCTTTTCCAGACTCTTCGTCTTCCTTCTCAAGACTGATCTTCACCTCATGACTCCAGAGTTTTGGAATTCATTACCTTCACAGAAATTTTGATTGACTTTCATTGCATTTAAAAGAGGCTGATCTCTGTATCTTTGTTGCCTAGTTACTCTTGTTTATTCTCGAACCTTACTTTATGATGTAACTTTTAAGTGGCTGTACTTGAAGTTGCATTAAAAGATAATGCATAATGTCAGCCTCCGTGTCTTTAATGAAATCCTGAGTCTCTGGTCATGGTAATAGGAGAATCACAATTCTTTTACATTCACCCTCCTATTTTTCTGAATTCATTTTTCGTGACCTTAGGGTTCTGTGCACTTTACCACTACTAACCAATGCTAAAGTGCTTGTGTTCACTCCCTAAAACATGGTAAAATTAGCTTACACCTAATTGGTATATTTAATTTACTTATAAGTCCCTAGTAAAGTTGTGAAAATTAAATGCCACTAGTGGGTCTGAAGAGTATATTGTGCCACCCACTTAAGTAGCTCCTTAAATCATGTCTGCCATTGTAACCTGAATGAGGTTTTATACTGCCCAATCAACTTGGCAAAATAATCCCCTTTCCCCGTTACACATTGCCTTTAAGTTAAGCCTGACTGCTTTTGTGCCAAGCTACTAGAGGGTTAAGAACAGGTCAATTGAGAGACTTTTGTGGTTCACCCTGACAGGGATTGTGTCTGTTGCTTGACTAGTGTTAACACCCCACTTAACCAACAACCCAATTTCTCACCATTATATACACATTTTTGCATCAAATGGACTTTACAACAAACATTGATGTAAGAAATTGTATTATTGGTTGAGGAGGGGTGAAACCTTTCTCGAGCAACATCCACAATCCTAGTTATGCTAAACCACAAAAGTTACTAAATTAACCTGTGCTTAACCATCTAGTAGCGTGGCACAAAAGCTGTCAGGCTTAACATGGCAGCAAAATGTTTTTATTCACCCGTCAAACAGAAATAAAGTGAAGCACAACACAAACAATTTGCTCTGGTTAGGTATTGTGGACAGTTGCTGCTGGAGATTCGCATTGGCGGGCACCAGAGGCTGTCATTGCTGTTGTGCGAAGTGCAAATCTTGCATTGCCATTTGTCACTGGCGCTCGCTGTAGTGTGAATGGACCTAATCCGGGCACAAAGAGCCCAAAACTTCAGAACTATTTCTTTCTCTATCTTCAGCAAGGAGTGCACCCTGATCCCAGCCAGGGGTCGAGGACCTGAAAAGGCACCTCTTGGGGTTCAGGGATTCACTGTAGCAGTGGCCAGAAAGGTTCAGGCAGGTCCATTTGCAAGTTCAGTTGCCACAGCTCGGCTGGGCAGCAGCAAATAGACCGCTAGAGCTTTTTGTGTCTTTGTAGCTCATAACAGGAGGTAAGCCAACTGAACCTTGGAGTCATTCAGGTTAGCCTGGGATGAAGGGAGCATGTCCAGTCTTCCTTCACTAAGAGTAGAGCAGGATTCAAGCAGCAGGGCAGTCCTCTGAAGAACAAGGCACGCCTCATTCACAAGGCAAGTCCTCTAGGGACAAGACAGTCTATCGTCTGTAGTCTACCAGTGTTGGAGTGTACTGAAGAGGTGAGTCTCGTACTCGAGGACACATAAAGATATACGTACAGGAGATCGCCGATGATACATACGGCTACAGACCAAGATACGGGATCTGGTCGATGGACACACATAGAGACTACTTTACCTAAAGGCCGTGTGGGTTGGAATTATTACCACACTTGAAAAAGAAACCGAATACAGGAGACAGGAGCCTTGAAAAAGTGGCGGGGTAATCCCCTTGCTGCCGACGAAACAGGTGTTGGCATGTAACCTGTATTAACATACTGAAAAACAAGGAGAAAAGAGAAGAATAAAGAACACAAGAAACTTATTTTCCATTTTTGTGATACTTAATTGACTAACTGTGGCTACTGCTGTCATGACAAAATACTAATTGGATGTGTGCTGAGGTTTTTGTTGTACTGTACTGAAGAGGTGGGACAGGAGGTTCAATATTTACACCTGGGTTCTGACTTTGAAGTGGGGGGTGACATCCTGGCTACTACCACATAGTGTTCTGGTCAGTTCTTCACCTCCCCCGCCTAGGCTCCAAGTAGTCCTGGGGTTACAAAAGACTAGTGTCAGTTACCTTTGTGTGTGTGCTGGAGGCAGCCCTTTAAAATGTAAGTGGGCCATTGAATAGATCCACTTCAAACCATCCTGGCAGGATGGCCCATGGTGCCAACACCCAGTCCCCCTTTGTCTCACTTTCTTGGAGGAATACGCAAAGTCGACCTGCCAAGCTATGTGACCCAGAACACAAGCAGCAGGCACCAAATGGTTAGGACATGAAAATGGCAACTGTCTAAAAGTGCCATTTTCAGAATCTGAGTTTACCATTAACAAGAATTATTATGTGTGGGGGAGGAGTCAAAATCAAATATCCACAGTTAGCATTTAATCAGCACATCTGAGAAGAGAGATACAAAAATTATTTTTAGTGAGTTGCAGAGAGATAATGCAGTTAATTAAATAGAGGTTTTATGATATTCTTGCTGTGAAAGTTGAAATGCTATAATAGTTGTAAGAAATTAGGTTGCTTGTTGGGAGGGGTGAAACTCTTCCAACTCAAGCAGTATCTGAAATCCTTGTCAGGGTGAAGTCAAAAGCAAACCCGAAATTAACCTGTGCTTGACTCTCTGACAACTTGTCACAGTGCAGTTAGGCTTACATTAGAGACAATGAGTCAAGTATTTGGGCAACACTTCAAATAGTAATAACATGAAAACACAACAAGAAGAATCCCACACCAAATTAGAAAAATAGCGTAAGCTTTAATAAGTTAATCTAGACCATAACAACAAAAAATCAATCATCATAACCAGAGATGTGCAAGTTTGTAAACTTCTGTGAAAATGTGTTGTGCAGTAGCGGTTTCGGGGAGCTGCAATGTATGATGTCCTTGTGTAGAGATGTCTCATACAGTGGTGGTTCTGATGGCCTCTGAGTTGAGCAATACGATGTCCTTGCATGGAGATTTGTTGTCTACCAGTGGTTCCATTAGGCTGCATTTGACGAGTAAATTACCTTGTGTGGAGATGTTATGCTCAGTTGCGGTTCCCGTGGACTGGGATGGGTGATTCAAAGTCCTTGCGTTGGTGACCTTTGCACAGAGTTCCGAGGGTGATGTGTCGAACAGCTAATCAATGCACTGGTTCTGCTGCAGATGTGCCGCATCGTGGATGAGATGCATTGGTTATGCCCAATCCACAGAGCAGCTGGCAGAGAACCCTTACGCCCACTTCCAAGGGTCCAGGACTTGGGTGGCACCAGTTGGGAGGGCAGGCCTCACAGATGGCCACGTACTGAGTTCAAGGTTGTTGGAAGCCTGTCTTGTCCCTGAGGCTTCTGGTCAGGAGGCCAGCCAACTAGCCTTTGAAGTCACTCTGGGGTTGTGGGATTAGAGATGCAGATCCAGTCCTTCCCATCCAGGCAAGAGGGCAGCGGGCCAGCACAGTGGGGCAGCAGTCCTTCTGGGCAGCAATCCAACAGAGTGGCAGCCCTTTCAGCAGCACAGCAGTCCTTCATACTGGCAAATTCCACAGGTCCAGAAGTGTACTGAAGACTTGTGTGTATTTATAGCTGGTGCCCACTTTGAAGTACAGAAACCTTCTAAAGGTTTCCACCTCCAGGAGGAGTCAGGCATCACCCCTCCTCCCTGTCCGAGCCCCAACTTGTCTGGGATCATAAAAGACAGGTGTCAAACACTTTGTGAGAGCGGTCAGACAGAGCCTTTGTGATATGCAAGTGTGGTAGGTGACAGCTTCTCCCCCTCGTTAGGTCAGAGTTCCCATCCTGCCCGCACCTCTCTTCCCTTTGACTCACTGTCTGGGATCAATCTACAAAGACCAACTTCCAGCTACACCTAGTCATGAGACTCAGGAAAAGGCTCCAGGCACCAATGGTTAGGACAAGAAAATGCCAACTTCATAAAAGTGGCATTTTCAGAATTGTGACTAGAAATCCAACTTTACCATTAAAGAGGGCTATAATTTCAATTTGTGACTTGTCTACCTGCTTCCAGTTAAAAGTTACAGATTATTAAATGAAATAAGGTAACACCAACGTTATCCTATGGTAAAGGCAGGCCTTGCAGTCGTGAACAATTAATTTGGGGGTTTTCACTACCAGAACATTTAAAACCTAAAAGTATATGTCCAACTTTTTAAATACACCATGCCACGCGCTCTCGGTTGTTCAGGATCTACTCTAGGGGTGACCTATATGTATTAAAAATATTTTGCCAGGCTGCAATGCCAGTCTAAAACTGCCCACAGAGGCTGCAGTAGCAGGCCTGAGAAAGGTTAAAAGACTGCTATAGTGGGTGAGACAATAAGAGTTGCAGGCTTACTAGTAGCATTCAATTTACAGTCCCTGGGTACATGTAGTATCACTTTACTAGGGACATACAAGTAAATTAAATGTGCCAATTCTACCATGCTTTAATAAAAGAGCACAATCACTTTAGCAGCGGTTAGTATTGGTAAAGTGTGCAGAGTCCTAAAAGCCAACAGGACGGTAAAGGCAAAATGTTTGGTGATGATCCTGCAGAAAGGTTCAAGTTCAGCACTAGTAATGTATGGTGTTTGTCATTTTCTGACTGCAGATATTTTTGATGTTCAGAGAGAGAAGATTATCAAACAAATAAGGAGTTCATTTTGAATATTTAGACCCACATTGCCTACCTTTACATTTTATAGTGAGGGTCTATAGTATTTTTTCAAGATGCACTAAGTGCAATCCAATGAATGGGAGTTTTGTTAGGCATATAATCATTTTAAACTGTGGCTCAATTAATTTTCAGGATTGCAATATTTTTACAAATAGATTAAAAATTTACATAAGGTTTGAAACAATTTGAGATGCCCTGCAATATGATTTCCATTTATACTGTTTTGGATTAGAATCTCCAATACTTGGTCGTGTTGTATCCAGTTTTCAATATTGGAATGCCATGTTAAGTTGTCATGATCCAGGGGCCGACGGCGCGGTTCCGAGGAAGGAGGACTCCAAACCCCAGCAGTCCCCGCGGCCATCCGCCGGAAGTAGACATCCCGGCACCCCGGTCGCGCATAAAAGGTGCGGCAACATGGTAGGCGGGGCCAATGATTCCCGTTCAAACTTGCAATTCCCAACGGCTCCGAGCAGACTCCCGCATCGTCCATCATCCTGTCTCCTGACCAGCCGGCGACCCGGCGTGGATCTCTCGGCAGCAGACTACCCGACGATCCTCAGGAGGTAAGAGCGCCGCGGTTTCTACCAAGCGCCGCCAGAACCAGTACTGTTCCCTGAGGCCCGGACCTGCTTCGGGACTCGGTTCTCCTTGCGCTCCCCTGCAGATTCCTCAAGCGCTACCTACACCTACGGACCTCCCGGTGCTCCTCCGCCCCAGGGATTCCCGGGCGTGAGTGGCAGCACCACCCGCACCCTCAGACCTCCCGGCGCTCCTCCGCCTACAGGATTTCCCAGGCGTGAGTGGCAGCGCCACCTACATCTACGGACCTCCCAGTGCTCCTCCGCCCCAGGGATTCCCGGGCGTGAGTGGCAGCACCACCCGCATCCACAGACCTCCAGGCGCTCCTCCGCCTACAGGGGTTTTCCAGGCGTGAGTGGCAGCGCCGCCAGCATCTTCTACATTCACCGAAAGCAGCGGCGGCACCGGCGCTCCTCCGCCCCCGGAGTTCCTGGGCGTGAGTAGCAGCGCCTGAGACCGCGAGCCGCTTCGAGTCTTTCCCTTCGCCTCCCCGTGAAGCAACGAGGAGCGCGAGTGAGGAGAGCGCCTAAACACCATCCGCATCTGCAAACATTCCGAGCAGACTTCGACGGGGGAGTAGGACCCTCTCACTCTTCGTCCCCTCCGTGAGGTAACGGATCAGGGACAAGTAGAGAGGAGCCACATTGGACTCATCTACACCAGAGACCCCTCCAGCGTCCCAGAGAGGACCCTAGCCGACCTTTCACTGTAGGAGGGAAGGAACCCCAGGTAGGGGGAAGAACTAGTTGGGTGGTGTTGGGGAGATAGAGAGGAGCCTGTGGGTAATCCGTCTTCTTGTCTTTTCCAGGTCTCTCTCCCCGCTGTTCCTTCCCTGCCTTCCCTCACCCACCTATCTTCTCGTCCGAGGGTATTACACGTACACCGGACAGGGGACGGATGGGCGGGGGACCCACACATAGCATCGACGTCATCCTGAGGAGAGGAATTACTGGGACCACGACAGAATCATTGGCCCACGAATATTTCTCCTCCTGATCTCGTTGGTGCGGAAACATGGCCTCGCTGGACGATGTAATGGCCGCATTGACCCAGGTTCAGCTAGAACTAGCTGCGTCCAGAGCAGACTCAGTCGCCCTGCACGCTCGTCTAGACCGTCTGCAATGTAATCCCTTTGACGTAGGAATGCCACCTCAGTCAGCCACTCCGCAGGTTTTAGTGGAAATGCCGGCTCACGTCCCCTTGGCCCCCCCGGAGCGGTTCCACGGGGACATCCAGAAAGTGCAGGTCTTCCTAACACAGGTACAACTCCATTTCCACTGCAAACCAAAGCTGTTCCTCACAAACCAGGCCCGAGTAGCGTTTTTAATCTACTACTTAACCGGGGAAGCAGCACAATGGGCGGTCCCCATAGTACGGCGAGATGACGCCCTCCTATACGATTGGGACTCCTTTCGGCAGGAATTTGAGAGAACTTTCGACCGTAGAGCAGACACCTTCTCCGCCAACCGTGATCTTCTGGACCTACGGCAGACCTCCTCCGATTTCCTGGGGTACGTCAACAGCTTCCGCCGCTTGGTGGCCGAAACCGATTGGCCGGAGACGAAGCAGTCCGCAATCTTCTACAGAGGGCTCACGGAGGAGCTGAAGGACGTCATCGCCCAGATCGACCCCCAGCCGCTCACATGCTCGGCCATGATTGAATTGGCTTCCAGGCTCGAATATCGCCTTCGGGAACGAAAAGGCGAACATAGAAGAAAGGACAAGACATCCTCGCCGCACGAGCAACCCCGCTTGTCGGACGCAATGGCATCCAGGCTCGTCCCCATGGAGATAGGGACGGTGAGAGCATCCCTGACCCTTTCGGAGCGGGACCACAGACGAAAACAGGGCCTCTGCTTATACTGCGGGAAGAAGGGCCATTTCTTGCGCGAATGCCTGGTGCGCCCGAAGACCGGTAGGCCCCGAACGGGTCAAACCACTGCCAGCCTCGTTGAGGGACCGGCGGAAAACCCCCGGGCTTGAAGGAAGGGAAAGGGATGCCTTCAAGCTGTCAGTTCATCCCTTCACTGGAAGCCGACATCACCCAGGAACCAGACCATGTGTTTATCCCCGCACAAGTGACGGTTGACAACCGCCCTCTGGACGTTAGAGCCATGATCGACTCAGGGGCCACGGGTTGCTTCATGGATGTCGAAGAAGCGGAGAGACTGCGAATCCCCCTCTGTCTCAAAGACGTTCCCGAATCGGTGTATGCCGTCGATGGCAAAGAGTTGGAATCTGGTCCCATTCGGCAGGTCACTCCGTCCCTGTGGGTGGCAATAGGGAAAGGACACGGAGAGTGGCTCACCCTGAATATTATACAAGCCCCTCGATGCAGGATCATCCTGGGGTTGCCTTGGTTGCGACGGCATGAACCCCACATACATTGGGCGACGAACACGGTTACGTTCGATTCTCCGTTCTGCCAAACCCATTGCCGTCCCAGAAAAGAACCACTGGGGAAGGAAGGCGGAATCACGCACCATGTGGCCACGGCAGCAGAGAAGGAGGTGGTTCTCCCCGACTGCTATGCACCCTATACCGGGGTCTTTGATAAGCAAAAAGCCGAAGAGCTGCCACCTCATCGTGACTTCGATTGCCGCATTGATCTGGTCCCAGGAGCCAGCGTTCCGTGCAGCAGGGTGTATGCTCTTACCGGTCCGGAAACCTGCCATCTGAAAGAGTACTTAGAGAAGTACCTGAAGCTAGGATTTATACGCCCCTCCAGCTCTCCGGCGGCGTCCCCCCTGTTTTTTATCCCTAAGGCCAACGGCGAGCTACGCTGCTGCATCGACTACCGCTCCCTCAATGCGATGACCATCAGGAATCAGTACCCCTTGCCGCTCATCCCCGTCCTCTTGGAACAAGTCCGGGGAGCGCGGATCTACACGAAGTTGGACCTTCGAGGGGCGTACCACTTGGTTCGTATACGCGCGGGGGATGAGTGGAAAACCGCGTTTAAGACCCGATTCGGTTTGTTCGAGTACCTGGTGATGCCGTTCGGGCTCTGTAACGCCCCGGCCGCTTTCCTATACTTCCTCAACGAAGTATTGAGGGATTATTTGGACAAGTACGTCGTGGTCTATATCGACGATATTTTGTTCTTTTCGTCTGATCCCAAGGAACACGTCGGGCACGTACAAACAGTGCTGGGAGCCCTGGAACGAAACCGACTATTCTGCAAACTCACAAAGTGCGAGTTCCACGTTACCACCGTTGAGTTCCTCGGCGTCCTGCTCACCCCCGAAGGACAGATCATGGCCGACCGGAAGGTAAAAGCCGTGGCCACATGGCCACAACTGACCACGGTGAAGGAAATACAGAGCTTCCTCGGCTTTGCGAACTTTTACCGGAGGTCCATTCACCATTTCTCCCAAACGGTGACCCCACTTACCAAGTTAACCCGCAAGGGAACCCCCTTCCTGTGGTCTCCGGAAGCCCAGACCGCATTCGAGCAGCTCAAGAATGCGTTTACATCCGCTCCAGTCCTACGCCATGCCCAGCCCAGCCGGAGCTACCGTTCCTGGTGGAAGCCGACGCGTCCGACGAAGCGGTGGGAGCTGTTCTTTCTCAGCGACAGCCGGATACCGGGCTGCTCCATCCGGTGGCCTTTATGTCCAGAAAACTAAGCCCGGCCAAACTCAACTATACCATCTCGGAGAAAGAGCTGCTCGCCATACGTGAAGCCTTCTTGGAATGGAGGCACTGGTTGCTGGGGGCTCGTCATCAGGTGACCGTATACACGGACCATCGCAACCTACAATTTCTACGGTCCGCCCGCCACCTGTCACCAAGGCAAAAGAGATGGACGCTCTTCTTCGCAGAGTACCATTTTGTGGTGACTTATCGTCCCGGGGCGCTGAACAGAAAAGCCGACGCCCTCTCACGCCAATATCCTCCGTGTCTCCCTACAGGGACTCCCGAGCAATCCATTCTCGCTCCAGAACAAGTCATAGGCAGTCTGAAGACCGAATCCTTTCTACAGGGGATAAAGAAAGGAATCCAAACCTTCGCCTGGTCGTCTTGGTTACGAAGCCACAAGGAATGGCGGCTTCACCAGGGTCTCCCCTTGTGGGGGTCCCGGGTATTGGTTCCCACACTACGGCTCCGAAAGCTCGTCTTCTCATGGTGCCACGACGTACCCAGCGCGGGGCACATGGGAGGGACTAAAACCCTGGAAAGGGTGTTGAGACAGTTTTGGTGGTCTTCCGTTCGACCTGATGTGTTACTATGGGTGAAAAGATGTGCGGTATGTGCACAGATGAAATCAGACCATCAACGACAACAAGGACTGCTGATGCCGCTTCCTACCCCGATGAACCCCTGGGAACGGATCTCCATAGACTTCGTGGTGGGGCTGCCGAAGGACCAGGGATGTTCCGCCATCATTGTCGTCGTTGACTACCTCACCAAGATGGGACACTTTATCGCCTGCAAACAAGTCCTCTCGGCAGGGGTATTGGTGTCACTCCTGTTGAGACACGTGGTGCGTCTTCATGGACTCCCGGTGGGGATCGTCTCGGACAGGGGGTCGCAGTTCACCGCCTGGTTCTGGAAGGTGTGGTGCGAACAGCTCGGCATCCATTTATCCCTTTCCACGAGCTTCCACCCCCAGACGGATGGGCAGACAGAGCGACTCAACCAAACCCTTAAACAATATTTGCGTTGCTACGCCGACAAGGCAGCGGACTCTTGGGTTGATTTGCTCTGGGTGGCCGAGGTGGCTTATAACAACTCACAACACTCCTCAACACACCACACTCCCTTCTTTCTCGCCTCGGGGTTCCACCCCCAGTTTGTTCCCTTCCTTCTCCCTAGAGAAGCGGTGTCCCTTCCTGATTTGCAGACAAGACTTAGCACCATACACTCCTCCCTCAAACAGGCCAGGGCTAGCTTACAGATAGCGAAGACACGTTATAAAGCTCAGGCGGACAAACGGCGGAGACCCGCACCGGTGTACCGCAAGGGAGAGAAAGTGTGGTTGTCCACAAAAAACATCCGCTTCCGCAATCCCAGCGTTTTTCACCCAAAATACATAGGGCCATACCCTGTGGTAAGACATGTGAACCCGGTGGCGGTGCTACTGCGGTTGCCCCCGCATCTGCGCATCCATCCGGTGTTCCACGTGTCGCTGCTCAAACCCTCTCTGTGCCCGGTGAAGAAGCCCCCGGCACCGGTTTGGGTACACCACGAACAGGAGTACGTCGTTCGCCGTATCCTGGATTCTAAGCTGGTGAGGGGCAAGCTCTGGTACCTTTTGGCCTGGAAGGGATACGGTCCCGAGGAGAACTCGTGGGAGCCGGCTGCGGCGGTGCACGCGGCCCGAATGGTGGCGGCCTTCCACCGCCGTTCACCCTCCAAGCCCGGGGGCTCCGGCGGTTCGGTAGCCGGGGTGAAGAGGGGTGTGCTGTCATGATCCAGGGGCCGACGGCGCGGTTCCGAGGAAGGAGGACTCCAAACCCCAGCAGTCCCCGTGGCCATCCGCCGGAAGTAGACATCCCGGCACCCCGGTCGCGCATAAAAGGCGCGGCAACATGGTAGGCGGGGCCAATGATTCCCGTTCAAACTTGCAATTCCCAACGGCTCCGAGCAGACTCCCGCATCGTCCATCATCCTGTCTCCTGACCAGCCGGCGACCCGGCGTGGATCTCTCGGCAGCAGACTACACGACGATCCTCAGGAGGTAAGAGCGCCGCGGTTTCTACCAAGCACCGCCAGAACCAGTACTGTTCCCTGAGGCCCGGACCTGCTTCGGGACTCGGTTCTCCTTGCGCTCCCCTGCAGATTCCTCAAGCGCTACCTACACCTACGGACCTCCCGGTGCTCCTCCGCCCCAGGGATTCCCGGGCGTGAGTGGCAGCACCACCCGCACCCTCAGACCTCCCGGCGCTCCTCCGCCTACAGGATTTCCCAGGCGTGAGTGGCAGCGCCACCTACATCTACGGACCTCCCAGTGCTCCTCCGCCCCAGGGATTCCCGGGCGTGAGTGGCAGCACCACCCGCATCCACAGACCTCCAGGCGCTCCTCCGCCTACAGGGGTTTTCCAGGCGTGAGTGGCAGCGCCACCAGCATCTTCTACATTCACCGAAAGCAGCGGCGGCACCGGCGCTCCTCCGCCCCCGGAGTTCCTGGGCGTGAGTAGCAGCGCCTGAGACCGCGAGCCGCTTCGAGTCTTTCCCTTCGCCTCCCCGTGAAGCAATGAGGAGCGCGAGTGAGGAGAGAGCCTAAACACCATCCGCATCTGCAAACATTCCGAGCAGACTTCGACGGGGGAGTAGGACCCTCTCACTCTTCGTCCCCTCCGTGAGGTAACGGATCAGGGACCAGTAGAGAGGAGCCACATTGGACTCATCTACACCAGAGACCCCTCCAGCGTCCCAGAGAAGACCCTAGCCGACCTTCCACTGTAGGAGGGAAGGAACCCCAGGTAGGGGGAAGAACTAGTTGGGTGATGTTGGGGATATAGAGAGGAGCCTGTGGGTAATCCGTCTTCTTGTCTTTTCCAGGTCTCTCTCCCCGCTGTTCCTTCCCTGCCTTCCCTCACCCACCTATCTTCTCGTCCGAGGGTATTACACGTACACCGGACAGGGGATGGATGGGCGGGGGACCCACACATAGCATCAACGTCATCCTGAGAGAGGAATTACTGGGACCACGACATAAGGTCACTTGATGGAAAATGTAATCAGGATGATCAATGAGCATGTAATAAGAAAGCCCAGCTAAGAGGAGAAATTGTGTTATATTATTCAAATATATCCGTTTTTATTTTGATATATTTTGTATATTAAGATAAAGAACTAATTGTATTACTCAATTTGAGAATTTTATTTCTATATATATGAATCCCTACTTTCTGATAAGAAACAATAAGGTCCATTGTGAATTGATTGTAAATTGTGATCTTCACTGGAATTAGGAACTCTGTGTAGAACTGTAAAGTGTTGTTTTTTTGTGGGACTCATGTTTTTCTGGTTTAAATGGTTTTTCAAAGACCTCTTATAAGATAACACTTGCGCCGATTCACAGAACTAATCTGAAACAAAATCCTAAACTTTCTACTTGTGGTATTCACAGAAGGCATTTAGTAATAGTAAAGATAGGATTACTAACTTTACAACTACTAAACTGAGACAAAATCCTATTTTTACGACTTTCAGTATTCACAGAAGGGATTTAGTAGTAGTAAAGTTAGGATTCCCAATTTTACTACTACTAAATGCCTTTTGTGAACCCCAAAAGTAGCAAAGTTAGGATTTTATCTCAGTTTAGTAGTAGCAAAGTTAGGAATCCTAACTTTACTACTACTAAATTCATTCTCTGAATACCAAAAGTAGTAAGTTTAGGATTTTGTCTCAGATTACCTTTGTGAATCGGGCCCACTATTTTTAAATATGTTCACTTATCAACTCTATTTTAGGTCTGGCTTTACCGCACCACTGTGGCCCGACCTTATGTATTTAACAAAAAAATAGCTTTAAAGGGCAATACTGAGACAGGGGTTTTGGTTCCTCCCAAATGCTGACTTTATTGAGTACAGATTTTGAATGAGCATAAATTGTGTGTTTCCCTGAAAATGAGTGCTGGTATTGAACGTTTTGTCTTGTGGGAAAGCTTATGCTCATTACATTCGGACTTGGCTGGTTATGGTGGCCTGATCTGTATATTAGGAAAAGTTATGAGAAAGGCAGTGGTCCTTACATATTTATTCTGAGAAGCATGTATTAAAGACAATAAACCTATGAGAGTGAATTGTCATTACACTGTGTGGAAGCATGTAAAAAGACATTTTTGGAACAGGAAATGTCACAGATTACTACTGTAGGGAAGTGTTTCTGGTGTTGATTGTCCCATGCAACAAAACTTTCAGGGTAGATTTGCACTTTATGAAACTGTAATAAGTGCTGTGCTTCCAGAGAATTGGTTGTAATTATATTTATTCAATAAAAGAGCAGAGCCATAAGTACAAGTGTTGCTGTCCCAGAGCATCAGCTCCAACTGATCCACATCCAAAAGATTACACATCTACAGTCTCTTAAAGAACATTGCACGAGCCAATAGCAAAACTCCCATTGTTACATTACATTTAAAGAAAACCCAAGTTTCCACATATCTCCCCTCATTACAAATAAAGACAATATGTCAACATACATAGAAAGACAGAAGTAAAGAACAAAATAAAAGAACAACTAACACAGAGCAAACATAAAACAAAATCTGGAAAAAGGTTATGCACAATAGAAAATAAACACAGAACCTAGAGGGAATTTTCTTAACTGTGGGACTTCTGTGTAATACTAACTGATGGTTATACATCTCATGTCTATTTAGACCTCTTCCCTCTTGTTTGATTTGATCATACCAGGTTTGTTTGTCCTTAACAGTGTCATTTACATGCATGTTAGCTAAACAAGACATATTCCACAATTGTCCATTTGATACTCTTACAGCTTGTCCTCTAATCTCAATAATATAAATGGGATCTCTACATTTCAAAGCTCTTTTTTGCAACAATACATGATCCTCGATACGTACAGAGTCACCCACATTGAATGCAGCCTTCACATTACTTTTTCTTTAGATTTCATCACTCTCTCTCGCATTTCTTGAGATTATGCTTATTACTAGTGTACTTAGATTCATATAACACTTCTGATCCAGTGCCTTGATTTTCCAAAATGGACTTAATGATGATCAAATCCTACTACCTCACATAAGTTCAAACGGTATCTTCACCATTACAGAATGTGGAGTAGTTCTGAGTGCCCAAACCAATTCTCTGATGGCATTCTCGCAACCAACCTTTGACTTGATCGCTCTTTGAATACACTCTACCAGCACTCTGCTGAACCTCTCCACTATACCATTTGCCTCAGGATGATATAAGGGTGTGCGTAAGTCTCTTATCCCAAGTCTATTAAAAAGTTTAGTCATACTGGTAGAAGTAAATTGAACACCCTTGTCTGTTAACAGCTCTTCAGGAACGCCCTCCTTATTGAACACATCTTGGAACTAATTACTGCTTTGGTGTTAGGTTCAGATACTCCTTTTACCTCCATCCATCTGGAGAGATAATCTATAACACAATACCATAATTCATGTTATTTGGTAAGACATAAAAGAGACCTAAAAAGTCCACAGCAACTCTCTGTAAGAATGGCAGGAGGTGTAAACGTGATCAAATGTTTGTTACCGTTACATTATGCACACCCTCTCACCAGAATCTTCACCTCCAGATCCAAACCAGTTCACTAGAAATCATGTCTTATTTTTCGGTTGGTGGCAGTCACCCCTAAATGACATAAATGTGCAGTCTCCAATATTCTGTCTAAAACACTCTGGTGGAACGATTTTGTCCACTTTTATCAACAACCTGGGGAGAGAATGTAGCTTTACGGCTAGAGCGGTCGACCTCGAAGCTGGGAACCGGGTTCGAGTCTCGGCAACAACACTTAACATCTTGTGATTCTGGGCAAATCACTTAATCTCCCCGTGCCTAACAAAAATGAATGTGTCCTCATGTAACGAAACTGGTGCTCATGTAAAGCGCTCTGATACCTGATGTCTCGGGTCTAGTTTATATAAAGCTCTAAAAAAAATAAAAGTTATTCTCTATAGACAATTCATCAGCCACTTTGCAAAAAGGGTGCAACACAGTCTCAACAGACTTGTCTTTTGGCCAACCTATGGTCACCAGTTTTATAACCTGACTCAGCACAACATCTTCATTCAGAGCATCATGTCATGAATCCATGTTCGGACAAATTACATGATTTTCAACACTGGCTATAATATACTCCTCTATTTCATCATATGCATCCTTTTCATCAAATTCTGCCCCTTTTTTAAAAAATAATCCTCTAAAACATTCTGTGAGATCTGTAAAATTCTTAATGAACTTTGAGTAAAACTCGCATTGACCAATGAACAAACGTAACTCATCTTTGTAAGCAGGATGAGGTGCATGGCAATATCATCAACAATACTGGGCTTAGGTGCAATTGTTACCTCCAATAATAACTCTATTGGCTTGCAAAATAGATAAAACGCTCTGCACAGTTTTATCATGTGTTTCTCACTTATCAGCATGGATTAAAATATCATCGTGAAAAACAACAACATGAGTTATGTCTGCAACCACCCTAGACATAACTTTTTGAAAAACAGAGGGTAGTAAAGATGTCAGCTGTGTCTTCTTAGAATAAGACCTAGACACTTCTTAGAATAACACCTAGACACAATTTGATCAGCAATTAGTTGGGACGTGAATCCTTCAAACTCACAATAAGATGCTAATATTGTAGGAGCTGTAACATATGAATTCATGGACTAATCAGATTTGAATGCATGTAAAATTTGTATCTATGAACCACCAGATAAAATGTTCCTCCAAAGTATGCATCCAGTTGTGTCGCTGCAATTTGAAATTTATCAAGACCTTTATCATCAGTACAAACATATTCTGGTAAATGATCAAGCACAATCTGACCATCCACACCTAGATGGAAATAGAGTAAATTTTGTTTTCGGTCAGCCCTAAATTTGAGACCATCTAGTGCGGCCAGGTAGGCATTGAATGATCTGAACCATATATGTCATTTTAATGGAGGATACCTGTGGTTCTTGTAGAAAAAGACTTGGGGGCATATCAGCAAGCTGGCGATGAAAAATTATCGCCGCTTTAGCGTCCGTTTTCGGACAAAAAGTGGAGATAATTTTATTGCTTAATCATCAAGGTCACGCTAACGCGTGATTCCTTGCTTTAGCTCCCTTTCCCATAACGCCCACCTTTGCATCTCTAATGAGATGCAAAGTGGGCGTTCCGTCCCAAAATAATTGGAGAAATGTCACTAAGCGACATTTCTCCAATTATCAAGGGAATCGCTAACAGGCATAGCGATAAGAAAAGTAGCGCTAACTACAGTTAACGCTACTTTCCTTACGCCTGCTTTCACCCTGACTTAGCCATTATATCCAATGTAAGGTGGATATAATGGCTAAGTATGCCCTGCCTTATCAGCAAGCTAACGCCAAAATGTGTGAGATTATCGCTGGATTTCCAGCGATAATCTCACTTTTGGCTGTTAGCGCGAGGAATTTTATCGCTTTTGAAATAAGCATTGCTGATAGCACGCTATCCCAGCGATAAAATTCCACGCTAGCCGGCGATAATTATCCTAGCGCTAAGTGCGCTTTGTGATAATTATCGCCGGCCCTTGCTGATATGCCCCACAAGTGATCTAACTGCTTGCATTTTTACACTGTCTAATCAAAGCTAGAAATGTTTAGAAAAATCAAAAATACTGAAACAAACTGTGTGAAATATAAACAATGCCTAATACATTTTAACAAAGAAAACAGTAAAAGCTAACTCAATAATAATCCCTTTCCTTTGTTAGTTCCTTTATATCGTGCCTGTCACTGTTGATACTGCCACACATACTTTCTTTGTATAATCCTTTGAAGTGTGCCAATCACTGTTCACACTTCCATTGAGTAAAAGCAAATGATGTAAAACTAAAACAGTAGATAACAGTAGATGGTGTTGTTCCTTTAAATCAAAACCAGAAGAGAATTCAGCTCCACCAGGAAGTATGGCCTGTGATCAGGAAATGACTCCACCATCGAGAACTTCCACATTAGCAGATGAACCAAGGGGCATATTATCAAGACAGGCGATAAAATTATCGCCGCTTTAGTGGCAGAAAACTGCCGCTAAAACGGCGATAATGGGCTTGAAAATATGCTTTATGGAATTCCAATTGAAGCCCATGTTAGACGTCCTTCACATCTAACATGGGCTTCAATTGGAATTCCAAAGAGCATATTATCAAGCCCATTATCGCCGTTTTAGCTGCAGTTTTCTTCCGCCAAAGCGGCGATAATTTTATCGCCTGTCTTGATAATATGCCCCTAAGTTTCCAGAGATGCACTGAATGGGTAACTCAAACCTTGTGTATTTAGTCCTGCACGCAACAAACACAGACTCTGAATATGTCTGAGCCATGCAACAGAAGCTCTGTGCTCCCTCATCTCTAAGGCCGGGTGCTAGTGGTGTGCCACAAAGGTGAGCACACATGAATCCCCGCGTTCCACGAAGGCGAGTGCTCGCGTTGCAGCGAGGCTGGTAGCTCGTAGCAATGTAATCCTTTGAGGCAGACACAGCTCAGCGCTCACATACTTGTGGGGCTGAACATGCATGGACAATTACCACTAAACAATACAAGCCGTGAAATTTAGGTTAATCCAAATATTCATTCGTTCATAAAGGTATGCAGTTTGCTGCTGTTGCATGCACATTCAGGTTCTGCAGCCTCGGAAACAATCTCAGGGCCTCTAAACAAACACACAACAGTACCTTGAAAAGTAAAGTAAGCTTTAAATCCAAAAGACCAACTCGAACAACCCGTCGCCAATCTGAAATAAATGCTGTCCATCCGGATAAGTTGTGAAATCATGTTTATTCAATAAAAGAGCAGAGCCATAAGTACAATTATATGCGGTCGAAAGAATCAGCTCCAACTGAACCACATTCTTAAAAAGAACATTACCTGAGCCAATAGCAAACCCCCCATTGTTACATCACAGCAACATTTAAAGAAAACCCAAGTCACTGTAGAATCCTTCCTATGCTGTTTTAGGAAAGGCTGTATACTGTTTTACCAGCTGTAGGTTTGTACTTATTTGTAATTTCATGACTGTATACTGATTGTTGCTTTGTGGCACAGCTTGTGCTCAATACAGAAGGCCTGAGTTTTTCGTGGTGGCAAGTCAATAATAAAGTCTATAGACCTGAGTGACTCATTGAGAAAAGCTATGTCAGACGCCATAGGTTTGATCTGTTTTTATGAAAAGTTGTGACAGAAGTAGTAAGCCTGACTTATTTATTGTGAAAAGGAGATATTTAAGAGTGGATTGTTATCACAGTATGTTAAAGCCTGTAGATAAGTGTTGTGTTACATGAATTCTCATAGATTCCTATAATGGGCTATGTTTCTGTTGTTGATTACCTCTTTCACAAAGCTGTGGTGGTAGAAGCTTTGCACTGCGAGAATACTTATTCTGCCCTCTTATTGGGGTTGGACATTGGTTTGCAAACTCTAATTGAGTACATTTGTCTAATTTTCAGACTGTATACTTGATAGTTACCTTTCAGGAAAGCTTTTTCTTGATATAGTTGGCCTGAGCTGATTATGGTAATGAGCCAGTGACAAAAAGGGTATAGGCCTGATTGGTTTGTTAGGCAAAGTTATGTCAGATGCCATAGGTGCAATATGTTTAATATAAAAAAAAATACAACTAAGGCACTAGCCCTGCATTATTTATTGTGAACAACATATGCTAAAACCAATAGGCCTGATGGATTATTTTTACAATATGTTAATGCCTATAAACCTGCATTTTGTGACATGGAATCTAACAGATTACTGTATGTGTGCAAAATATTAGTGTTGGTTACGTCCTTTGACAAACCCTGAAGATGGAAGATTTACATTGTGAAACTCACTGAAAGACCCTCTTAGGTGGGCCTGGCAGGTATAGAAGTTTTCCTGGCCCTTGTAATAAATAATACAACTCTACATATAAATATATGCATGCATACATAGAGGTTTTTGGTTGAGTCCTCTCATGTCTGTTATCTGTTCCAGTGTCATTCACATTCTGCTTCTCAACATGATAGCATATTGTATGGGGTAGTGGTATAGCCCATTTCTGCTATTGGTTCTATTACCCTGTGTGAAACAGCACATCCAACCGAAAACAAGTGTGCTTCTATGTGCAGGCTAGTGGCAAGACCTTTAGTTTTACATTATTCCTTCCCAGACAGTCATACTAGTCTGCTTGCTTGCTGCTTATTTTATCTGCCATGTGCTGCTTCCTGTGCAGCTACCTTTTCTAAAGTGGTTGGAAACGTGAATGGTGTTATCAAGAGCATATCATCAATTTTCTCTTCCAAGATGGGCACCATATTTATAAGCATTATGATGTTCACCGTGGATCAGTACAACAGTGATACACTATTCACTCTACCATTCGAAAAAGGCTGCTCTCTGCGATGTTCACTGAGTGACTGTTTTGGAATGGTATTGTGTATAGTTTGTTTGTTTTTTTTGCTCCAGTTGCTTCTAAATATGGGAGTAATGCTGGAGCTTTACAACAATGATACACTATGTACAATGTCATTACAGTGTGGCTGTCTACTAGTGTCTTTAATTTTCTTGGTATTGCAAACACATGCCTACCATGTTTAAGTGATGGAATGTTTTTTTTATCTACTTTTCTTATTTTAATTTATCTTAATATGCTGATTGAGTTTGTGTCTGTTTTAAATCACATGAGTAAGTGGGTGAATGCAAGATTGAGTCAAAGGGTGGATGAGTGAATGAATAACAGAGTGTGCATATGTTGACTTAATGAGTGCTGAAACTCAGCAGTTGTGGAAATCTGGAATAATTTATGTTAGCATAAGCTGAAGCCATCTTGGTTGTGGCATCTATTTGTTGGCTTTGTAATTCTCCCATCCTCTGCTGCTCGTCTTTTTTCTTGCCTGTGCTGTCTATCTTAGTTGATTTCTTGACTCAGCTAAATGCAATAAGCATTCTAAGGGTTTGTAACTGCCAGAACACCTGGTCTCAGATTCAACTGTCAATCTCTTACTGCTGCCATGAGCACTCCTGCTCCCCCTCCCACTTTGCTGACTAAGTGATTTCCCATCTGCCCATGTTTGATGGTAACTATTCTTGTGTAGGCCAGTACCTTCTATTTATATCCACATGCTTACCCGTGCAGAAAAAGCTGTATACAAGGCCTGTGTTCTGTGACTTCAATGTACTACCTCAGGCAGCACTTGAGAGTGCTGTGCGGACGTAGTCCCACTCATGAGTGATTAATAAACTTGTTATTTGAATTCCAGCTTCAGTGCCAATCTCCATTTTGTTGGTCTAAGGACCCGTGGACAGAGTAGGGTGAGCCCTGCACCGGTGTGCTCATTAAAAGGCACATTTCCACACAGTGACTGAAGAGGCCAAACCTTTTGGTATTGTCAATGCTTGTTAGTTACTGTTCTTTATTTTCTTTATATATTCCCAATCATAGTTTTAGCTCTGCTACCTTGGATTTCCTACAGGACCCCAAAACAATTAGTTGTGCTTATTATCTCTTTTGGTCATTTGTTCTCCATTCTTGTGTTGTCATATAAGCTTCATTTATGTGATTGACAGCTGATAGCGGCAGTTTCATTTACACATTTGTACTGTACTATATTACCTTGTTTTGTTTCAGGTTGGGTGGTAAACTCTGCTCTGCCGGTGGAGTCCACCGAGTTCTGGAAAAATGTCACTACCCGCTGATTGGCGAAGTTTTTCTCTTGCATAGCTTTCCAACGTTGGCGAGTGAGAAAACCAAGCGCTAGGACGAGTCCCGGTGCAATTTCTCCATTAGGCAGTCACAACAGTTTGCAACACTGCTCGCATTAAGAAAGCTGCTGCTCATGGTGAGAAAGCTGCCGCTCAAGTAAAAAATCTACTTGAGTGGCATTAAGAAGTAGCGCCCTCTGGTGCACCGCATATTGCCTTTCGTGCTGATTTTACAGCACGGGACAAGCTTTGGTGCTACACAACAGAACGAGCAGAGCGAAGTACCGAAATGACGTCGCTCGTGGAACTCCACGAGTTCCACCCACCCATAGTTTCCAGAAAAGTGCTATAGAATATTGAAAGTGAAAAATATAAAGACAACTAAGTGGTTCTATTTTCATCTGACTAGGTATGTTATTTTAGAGATTTTTATTTGCTGTATTGTTGTTGTGATGTTTCACAAGTGCATTTTCCCAAGGAAAAATATCTATTTTTTAGGGAAGGAGGAGGAAGGAATTTGTCGCAGAAACTAGCTTCCCATTTAGGGGCAGAGTTTTTGGGTCTCGGTCATGGCTCACAAAAAGGGGGGCGGCCTCTCCCATTTTTGGTTTAACAATCTATACATTTCCAACACCTAAAAATGATTAAATCCTTTCCTGTACACCTCCTAAAAGTATGAGGGTGTTGGGAAATTTTTCACTTCCAGTTTGCAAACCTTTTTTGCATTTAATGCCACCAATTGTAAGTGCTTGCTTAAGGTGTGAAAAATATTGAGAATGTTTCCCATATTTCCAGTGGTCAAACTCTTTCTCCTCAAACGGGAATGACTAGGGTCCCACCCCAAATCTTAAACATAAGGTGCAGAAAATCTGCCCTTCTTTTATAATCTTTTTTTAATTTCTTTTTATTAGACAGTCAGAAACGTAACAATCCTTGTACTAAGGGTAGTCAGTCATCATGAAAGTTTGAAATTCTGAGTTAACAGTACATTCTGCATTTTCAACCAATATTAAAATATACATCTTTTAAATATTGATGTGTTGGACTACTTCAGGAAACACAATGATAGAGGTGGATCATTCCATATTATACACATAATAGCACATACCACTTAGATTAAAATGATAGAGCATAGATATAGCTTGGGGGGGGCTAAATCTCTGAGCCTGAACATGGTCGAAAGTAATGTCACAGTGGTATCACTACAGAAGATTTGATCCCTAGTATCGTCGGTCAGTTCTGCACAGCGGCGCCATCTGCCTTGGAAGTGTAATCTGTGTCACTTATATAGGTGCCACCTCAGCACGCTGATATCAGTTCTTTTCTTTCCCTACCAGCGCTGATCTGAAAAAAAAGCTACCCCTCAGTTTTTGAGAGGATTTTTGCGACATTTTGTAGATGTTTTTTGTTGTTTGTCCTCTTGGTATGTTGAGGATGTTATCGAGGAAAACAGATTTCAAACCCCGTAACGCCTGTCACTGTGCAATGTCAGTGACGGACCCACACCTTGTTTGTTTGTGGTGTCCAGAGCATCACCATAACTCCAAGTCGTGCTCCTTGAGGGAGCGGTCCCTGAAGCTCCCAGTTATCCGGCATGCAACTCCCCTGAAGTCATAGATTCAGTTGAGAGGAAGGTCCAGGGACCATTTCAGGAGTCTGAAGTCCTGTTTGTCCCACTCGAATGCATCAGGGCATTCAGGTAAGAGTAAAAAAAAATACAAGAAGTCAAAGCATCCATCATCCGACCCAACGAAGGAGCATCAGCGTTCAAAGCCTGGTTCCTGGGAACCTGCGCCTGGGCTGACACTGTGACTCCCTAGCATGCCGGGAGCATGAGGTGCATCTTATATTTGAGTGTCCTGACCCCTCCGGTGTGCCTTGGTGCAGGAACAGAGGGGACCCCATCTGGTTCCGTGTTGGCGGCTCAGACCTGGCTCCGATGGGCCCCCATGGATCTGGTCATGGATTCAGACCGGCGCTGGTCGTGCCACTCAGACCTTCCCTGACATAATGCAGAGGGTACCTATCATGCACCCCCTCAGTTAGTGTGCTCATATAACATATAAGTATCACAGACTGTGTGGGTGCCTTCTCCTCCGTTACGTCAGCCATGTTGGTGAAGGTGGGTGCAACAGTCTAGCAGGATGGCAGAGGATCTTGCTTGGACAACTCAGAACGAACATAAAATGGCTACCTGCACTTCCCTGTATGGAAAGGGGTTGGGAGTGCTCTCTCTACTGATGAAGCACAAAATCCAGAAACACATATATGGGCCTGAGTCACAAAGGGCCCACGCAATCCGACTACTCATACTGGTGATTCTGCCCCAAGTGCAAAGACTCCCTCGCGACTGAGGGGCTTCCACCATGGGTGCACAGGACCTTTGTGAATCTGGCCCTATGTGTGTAGGGATAAACAGCACTATCAGGAACCAAATTTGGTGAAACACTACAGTCATCTTAGATGGAAACGCATTTGGTGAACTGCTTGCACCATGATACAAAGGTGCAAACTGTGCCTGAATGTGATGTAGTATATTCCCAAACCCTCTTCCCTTCCCAAAGCAAAGTTTCTGACTTTTTTAAACAATTTCATTGCACTTTCTGCTTATAACCCTTTGGTTCCAGTCCATTTTTGGAATCTTCACCATGAGTGCATGCACCCTGTATGCGGAGCAGAGACTTCGTACGCGAAGTGAAGACTCTGCATATGGAGCAGAGACTCTGAAGTCAGGCTGGAACCCAACAATATCATACAGGAGATGACAAACAGGAAATAAACAGCAGGAAGTCCATAACAGGAAGCTGATGGCAGCCATTTTATAGTCATTCTGAGCCATCCTTATCTGCTAACAAGATCCTTTGCCATCCTTCTGTTCTGTGTACCACATCTGTCCCCAATATGGCTGAGGGACTAGATGACAAGGTACCCTCTTTCAGTGAGTCTGAATTAAACATCTTAGCTGAGGGGATGCTTATAAGTACACTCAACTTTATGGGGACCAAGAACCTCATCTGAGCATTGCAGCATGCCACTTATTTTGGCAAAACATTGCAGCACGTGTTTACCATCGGGGGGTCAAGATGGGTAAGAAGCGCTGGGAGGACCTGCGACGCTGGGCCCGGATAAAGGCCTAGCAGCTAATGGGCCTGACCTCCCAGCCACATGTACATTGGCCCTGCCTAAGTCCACTGTACCGGAGGGTCCTGAGAACAGCCTGTCCGACCGTCCTTGCTCAGCTGGAGGAACATGAGCAGCAGAGACCTGGCCAGCGCATGGACTGCTTTATGTGTATGGTAGTATGTTGTGACTAGTGAAGCTGATGTTACTTCATCATTATGTTTCATCTTTCGCCCAATGTGCAAATTGGTTACTGTATTTATGAGGTCTATGTTTCCTTAGATCAATTTTAAGGCTGATTTATGAGGGCATTCTTGGACTTGTAGTGTAGTAAACTAAACTTTGCAAAAATTCACTCAGAGTTGCATTTTAATCAAGAAATGCACGTGCAAAACCATGACTAGTCTACAAAGGACCACATAACTGTTGCATCCAATGGGGAAGAAAGGCCTTTCACAATGTCCAGTGTTGGTATGTGAGTAGTTTGGGTACCACATCTTCAATGCAGTGGTGTGTATGTTATTCAGAATTACTAGGCCGAGGTCCTGACTATGCACATGTGGTTACCAGTACACAGCATACCCAAAGCAGTCTTGGCCTGCTAAATGAGGCACTTGCCATGTACACTGTCTAATGTTCCATGAGGATACTCAAATACTTAGATTCACACATCTTTGATTAGGTCAAATTCAAGGCCTTGTTTTGATTTGTACACCCTATTTTGCAGGTATGTAGTGCTTATGTATGCTACACAACAGATGACATTTGACATTATGCCGATCACGATCCGGTAAAAACCGGGTACGAACCGTCGGTCGGAGCGTTTTCCCCGTCCGACTCGTACCCGGTCGTAAAACTTTACAAACATGGAATTACGATTCGCACGGAAACACCATTTCCGTACGAATCGTAAAAAACACCGACCGACGAAAATATACATACGAATGTGAGCCGGGAATGCTGCGACGTGACGTCGGGACGCTTTCAGGCAGCGTTTCACGAACCAGGAATCACGATTCGAACCGACAGCAGTCCGGACGGCAATATTTTCACGGCACCCAAAAAGTGCTGCAAAAGCGAAGTACGGCGCGAATCGACCAGAGTAGGTGGCCCGGTACACACCGTACCCCCCCAGCCCCCGTAGGTACGCGCCGACCCCCCCCAGCCCCCGTAGGTACGCACCGACCCCCCCCAGCCCCCGTAGGTACGCGCCGACCCCCCCCCCAGCCCCCGTAGGTACGCGCCGACCCCCCCCAGCCCCCGTAGGTACGCGCCGACCCCCCCCCAGCCCCCGTAGGTACGCGCCGACCCCCCCCCCCAGCCCCCGTAGGTACGCGCCGACCCCCCCAGCCCCCGTAGGTACGCGCCAACCCCCCCCAGCCCCCGTAGGTACGCGCCGACCCCCCCTGTGTGTACACCCGTGTACGTTCGAGTCGAACCCCCCGTGTACGTTCGAGTCGTACCCCCGTGTACGTTCGAGTCGAACCCCCCGTGTACGTTCGAGTCGTACCCCCCGTGTACGTTCGAGTCGTACCCCCGTGTACGTTCGAGTCGTACCCCCCGTGTACGTTCGAGTCGTACCCCCCCGTGTACGTTTGAGTCGTACCCCCGTGTACGTTCGAGTCGTACCCCCCCGTGTACGTTCGAGTCGTACCCCCCCGTGTACGTTCGAGTCGTACCCCCACCCGTGTACGTTCGAGTCGTACCCCCACCCGTGTACGTTCGAGTCGTACCCCCACCCGTGTACGTTTGAGTCGTACCCCCACCCGTGTACGTTCGAGTCGTACCCCCCGTGTACGTTCGAGTCGTACCCCCACCCGTGTACGTTCGAGTCGTACCCCCCGTGTACGTTCGAGTCGTACCCCCACCCCCCGTGTACGTTCGAGTCGTACCCCCACCTGTGTACGTTCGAGTCGTACCCCCGTGTACGTTCGAGTCGTACCCCCACCCGTGTACGTTCGAGTCGTACCCTCACCCGTGTACACGGGGGGGTACGACTCGAACGTACACGGGGGGGTACGACTCGAACGTACATGGGGGGTACGACTCGAACGTACACGGGGGGTTCGACTCGAACGTACACGGGTGTACACACAGGGGGGGTCGGCGCGTACCTACGGGGGCTGGGGGGGGTCGGCGCGTACCTACGGGGGCTGGGGGGGGGTCGGCGCGTACCTACGGGGGCTGGGGGGGGGGGTCAGCGCGTACCTACGGGGGCTGGGGGGGGGTCGGCGCGTACCTACGGGGGCTGGGGGGGGTCGGCGCGTACCTACGGGGGCTGGGGGGGGGTTGGCGCGTACCGGGCACCTGTTTGGACGTCTCCATGGTTGTTATGGGAGTTCGGTGCGGACGGTCTTTTCACCATACGGTTGTACATTCGGACGCCCGGGATGGATCGTGATTCCCCGGTCGGACTTCACCTTTCACGTTTGTACGGTGAATCGTCCGAGGACGTGTCGGACACATTTTCCGACCCGAGGACGTGTGGGGAAATATTCCCAATGCGGTTCGTATGGACTTTTTAACATGCAAATCGTGATTGCCAGTTCGTACGGCACTTGTACGATTCGTACGGTAAAAAGACCGGATACGAGTCGCACGGGGATATTTTTTACCGGATCGTGATCGGCAGTGTATGACTGTCTAGACTGCACATTACAGGGCCAGTGGCGGCTCCTTCGCGTAGTAGCGTCGCCCAATGCTTTGCAGCAGTGAAATAAAGGGAAAAAGTAATAATAACTCAAGGTTATTATCATTTTATTTTGTCCTGCTGTGGCAGCTTTGCAGGGCTAGGCTGGCTGCTCTGACGACAGGAGCGGGGGGAGTGGTGAGCACACGTTGTAAGTGTGCATGAATGTTTGGCTGGCCGTCTCGGGCCAGCCAAACATTTATGCGCACTTTGCATGTTCTCCACTAAGGCTGCATTACATCCTGGGTGGAGAATATACCCAGGTACCCATTCCCTGGCTGGGCGCCGAACCATGGCGCTCAGACCAATCACAACGCTGAATTGCAGCATTGTGATTGGCTTAGGGGAACCTGGATGTGCATCCTGTTCCACTGGTGCAGAGGGACGAGGAGGAGAGAAGGAGGTTAGATGTGGCAGTAAGTTTTGTTTTTCATATTTTAGATCCCCTTAACCCCTTCGCTGCCAGGCCTTTTCCCCTCCTGTGCCACGCCCTTTTTTGGCTATTTGGGGTAGTGCGCGCTGAGGCCCCTGTAACTTTTTGACCACATAAGGTATCCACGCCAAATTTGCGTCCTTTTCTTCCAACATCATGGGGATTCTAAAGGTACTCAGGGTTTGTGGATTCTCCTAGAGGGGTCACAGAAATGAGCCAAAAAACAGCAAATTTTGATTTTTTTCGGAAAAATGGGAAAAACGGACTGCAAATGAAAGCATCTGGGTTTTTCCCTGCAAATGTTATCAAAAAATGGTTTGTGGGGTTGAAATCACCATTTTCCCAGCTTTTCGGGGATACCAGACTTTTGTCAGAAACCCAACATTTTTTACACAGTTTTGGCATTTTTCTGGGACATAGCCTATTTTTGCTATTTTTTGTGCTTTTGACCTCCTTCCAGTTAATGGCAGAAATGGGTACAAAAGCAATAATGGATCCTGGAAAGCTATACATTTACGAGAAGAAGACAAAATTCTGAATTCAGCAAGGGGTCATTTGTGTAGATCCATCAAGGTTTTTTTTATAGAAACTAACAGTTAAATATAGGATACATTGAAAATTAGTTGAAAAAAACAGCCTTTTGTGTCAACGTTTTCACCTGTAACTTCTTCTAATTATGACAGCTCTTTGAAAGCAATATACCATTACATCCGCTGGACATTACTGGTTGTGGGGATATATAGGACTTGTAGGTTCACCAAGAACCCGACAAACCCAGAGCCAAAAACTGAGCAGCAACTTGCAATGGTTTTTTATTATGTACCGGGTGTATAGTAATTATTCTGTAAAAATGTGTACATGGAAAAATCGGTATGAAAGACACCTATGTATTTCTGAAATGGGAAAAAAATATAGAGTTTAGAAACAGTAGATATTTGCACATTTCTGAAATTGGGAATATTCATACTAGCATGAGAATTATCAGTCATTTTTTTAAATGACTTCTTTTTTACACAATATCTTTCATTTGGAAGGCAGAAATGCATCGAGAGGCAAAATGTCTAGCTGTAGTTTTGAACCCTAGCTCTGCAGGCACCTTGGGAAACCTAGCAAACCTATACATTTTTGAAAACTAGACACCCAGGGGAATCCAGGATGGGGTGACTTGACTGCCTCCCACCAGGGTCTGTTACCTAGAATCCCTTGCAAACCTAAACAATTGACAAAAAAAACACATTTTCCCCACATTTCTGTGGTGGAAAGTTCCGGAATCTGCGTGGATCCACAAATTTCTACCCACCCCACGTTCCCCAAAGTCTTACGAGAAAAACGGTACCTCACTTGTGTGGGTCGGCCTAGTGCCCGCGACAGGAAACGGCGCAAAAACGCAACGTGGTCACACCTCAATTTCGCAGTGAAAAATGACCCTTTTTTGGCAAAATGTCTAGCTGTAGCTTTTGAACCCTAGCTCTGCGGGCACCTTGGGAAACCTAGCAAACCTATACATTTTTTAAAACTAGACACCCAGGGGAATCCAGGATGGGGTGACTTGACTGCCTTCCACCAGGGTCTGTTACCCAAAATCCCTTGCAAACCTAAAACATTTACAAAAAAAACACATTTTACCCACATTTCTGTTATGAAAAGCTCCGGAATCTGCGTGGATCCACAAATTTTCACCCACCCCGCGTTCCCCAAAGTCTTACGAGAAAAACGGTACCTCACTTGTGTGGGTCGGCCTAGTGCCCACGACAGGAAACAGCGCAAAACGCAACGTGGTCACACCTCAATTTCGCAATGAAAAATTTCCCTTTTTTGGCAAAATGTCTAGCTATAGTTTTTTAACCCTAGCTCTGCGGGCACCTTGGGAAACCTAGCAAACCTATACATTTTTGAAAACTAGACACCCGTGTGCTTCCAGGGAGGCATGGCTTGCGTGGATCCCCCAATGTTTCCTTACCCAGAATCCCCTGCAAACCTCAATTTTAGCTGAAAAAATCACATTTTTCAAACATTTTTGTGTGGGAAAGTTGTGGCATCACCGGGCTCACTCAAATTTCCCACCACCCAGCGTCCCCCCGGGTCTCCCGGTAAAAATGGTGCCTCACTTGTGTGGGAGGCCCAAGTACCCGCGACAGGCAAGGGCCCAAAACGCAGTGAGGCGACATCAAAATTGCCTATCTCAAAACCGCCAGGTCGTTTTGATGTAGGAAATTTTCATGTCGCCTCAATATGTTTTGGGCCCTTGCCTGTCGCGGGTACTTGGGCCTCCCACACGAGTGAGGCACCATTTTTATAGGGAGACCCGGGGAAACGCTGGGTGGTAGGAAATTTGTGTCAGCCCGGTGATGCCACAACTTTCCCACACAAAAATGGGTGAAAAAGGTGATTTTTCAGCTACATTTGAGGTTTGCAGGGCATTCTGGGTATGGAAACGTTGGGGGATCCACGCAAGCCATACCTCCCTGGAATCCCCCGGGTGTCTAGTTTTCAGAAATGTGTGGGTTTGGTAGGTTCCCCTAGGTGGCCGCTGAGCACCGGCCAAAAACCCAGGTGACCCCCCTTGCAAAACCAGGTCGTTTTGATGTAGGCAATTTTCATGTCGCCTCAATGCGTTTTGGGCCCTTGCCTGTCACGGGTACTTGGGCCTCCCACACGAATGAGGCACCGTTTTTATCGAGAGACCCGGGGGAACGCTGGGTGGTAGGAAATTTGTGTCAGCCCGGTGATGCCACAACTTTCCCACACAAAAATGTGTGAAAAAGGTGATTTTTCAGCTAAATTTGAGGTTTGCAGGGCATTCTGGGTAAGGAAACGTTGGGGGATCCATGCAAGCCATACCTCCCTGGAGTCCCCCGGGTGTCTAGTTTTCAGAAATGTGTGGGTTTGGTAGTTTCCCCTAGGTGGCCGCCGAGCACCGGCCAAAAACCCAGGTGAAACCCCTTGCAAAACCAGGTCCTTTTGATGTAGGCAATTTTCATGTCGCCTCAATACGTTTTGGGCCCTTGCCTGTCGCGGGTACTTGGGCCTCCCACACGAGTGAGGCACCATTTTTATCGGGAGACCCGGGGGAACGCTGGGTGGTAGGAAATTTGTGTCAGCCCGGTGATGCCACAACTTTCCCACACAAAAATGTGTGAAAAAGGGGATTTTTCAGCTAAATGTGAGGTTTGCAGGGCATTCTGGGTAAGGAAAGTTTGGGGGATCCACGCAATCCATACCTCCCTGGAATCCCCCGGGTATCTAGTGATCAGAAATGTGTGGTTTTGGTAGGTTTCCCTAGGTGGCCGCCGAGCACCGGGCCAAAAACCCAAGTGACCCCCCTTGCAAAACCAGGTCGTTTTGAGTTAGGCAAATTTCATGTCGCCTCAATATGTTTTGGGCCCTTGCCTGTCGCGGGTACTTGGGCCTCCCACACGAGTGAGGCACCGTTTTTATCGGGAGACCCAGGGGAACGCTGGGTGGTAGGAAATTGTGTCAGCCCAGTGATGCCACAACTTTCCCACACAAAAATGTGTGAAAAAGGTGATTTTTCAGCTAAATTTGAGGTTTGCAGGGCATTCTGGGTAAGGAAACGTTGGGGGATCCACGCAAGCCATTCCTCCCTGGAATCCCCCGGGTGTCTAGTTTTCAGAAATGTGTGGGTTTGGTAGGTTTCCCTAGGTGGCCGCCGAGCACCGGGCCAAAAACCCAAGTGACCCCCCTTGCAAAACCAGGTCGTTTTGAGTTAGGCAAATTTCATGTCGCCTCAATCGTTTTGGGCCCTTGCCTGTCACGGGTACTTGGGCCTCCCACACGAATGAGGCACCGTTTTTATCGGGAGACCCGGGGGAACGCTGGGTGGTAGGAAATTTGTGTCAGCCCGGTGATGCCACAACTTTCCCACACAAAAATGTGTGAACAAGGTGATTTTTCAGCTAAATTTGAGGTTTGCAGGGCATTCTGGGTAAGGCAACGTTAGGGGATCCACGCAAGCCATACCTCCCTGGAATCCCCCGGGTGTCTAGTTTTCAGAAATGTGTGGGTTTGGTAGGTTTCCCTAGGTGGCCGCCGAGCACCGGGCCAAAAACCCAAGTGACCCCCCTTGCAAAACCAGGTCGTTTTGAGTTAGGCAAATTTCATGTCGCCTCTCTACGTTTTGGGCCCTTGCCTGTCGCGGGTACTTGGGCCTCCCACACGAGTGAGGCACCGTTTTTATCAGGAGACCCGGGGGAACGCTGAGTGGTAGAAAATTTGTGTCAGCCCGGTGATGCCACAACTTTCCCCCACAAAAATGTGTGAAAAAGGTGAATATTTCAGCTAAATTTGAGGTTTGCAGGGCATTCTGGGTAAGGAAACGTAGGGTGATCCATGCAAGCCATACCTCCCTGGAGTCCCCCGGGTGTCTAGTTTTCAGAAATGTGTGGGTTTGGTAGTTTCCCCTAGGTGGCCGCCGAGCACCGGCCAAAAACCCAGGTGAAACCCCTTGCAAAACCAGGTCCTTTTGATGTAGGCAATTTTCATGTCGCCTCAATACGTTTTGGGCCCTTGCCTGTCGCGGGTACTTGGGCCTCCCACACGAGTGAGGCACCATTTGTATCGGGAGACCCGGGGGAACGCTGGGTGGTAGGAAATTTGTGTCAGCCTGGTGATGCCACAACTTTCCCACACGAAAATGTGTGAAAAAGGTGATTTTTCAGCTAAATTTGAGGTTTGCAGGGCATTCTGGGTAAGGAAACTTTGGGGGATCCACGCAAGCCATACCTCCCTGGAATTCCCCGGGTGTCTAGTGTTCAGAAATGTGTGGGTTTGGTAGGTTTCCCTAGGTGGCCGCCGAGCACCGGGCCAAAAACCCAAGTGACCCCCCTTGCAAAACCAGGTCGTTTTGAGTTAGGCAAATTTCATGTCGCCTCTCTACGTTTTGGGCCCTTGCCTGTCGCGGGTACTTGGGCCTCCCACACAAGTGAGGCACCATTTTTATCAGGAGACCCGGGGGAACGCTGGGTGGTAGAAAATTTGTGTCAGCCCGGTGATGCCACAACTTTCCCCCACAAAAATGTGTGAAAAAGGTGATTTTTCCAACTAAATTTGAGGTTTGCAGGGCATTCTGGGTAAGGAAACGTTGGGGGATCCACGCAAGCCATACCTCCCTGGAATCCCCGGGTGTCTAGTTTTCAGAAATGTGTGGGTTTGGTAGGTTTCCGTAGATGGCCGCCAAGCCCGGGGCCAAAAAATCATGGGACCCCCTTCGCAAAGCCAGGTTGTTTTGTGATAGGCAATTTTGATGTCTCCTCAATAGGTTTTGGGCCCTTGCCTGATGCGGGCACTAGGTCTACCTACGCAAGTGAGGTACCATTTTTCTCTGAAGACTTTGGGGAACGCAGGGTGGGTGGAATTTTGTGGACCCACGCAGGTTCCAGAACTTTCCACCACAGAAATGTGAGGAAAATGTGTTATTTTGGACACATTTTTAGGTTTGCAATGGTTTCTGGGTAACAGAACCTGGTGAGAGCCAGTGAAGTCACCCTATCCTGGATTCCCCTCGGTGTCTAGTTTTCAAAAATTTACAGGTTTGCTAGGTTTGCCTACGTCCCAACTGCGCTAGGGCCCAAAATCCACAGGTATGCACATTGCTAAAAAATATTCGGAGCCCAGTGGGCTTTCTGCCGCCCTGGGGGGAATCGGGGAAGGGGGTTCATCCCGATATGCCCCTAAAGGGGCAGAAAGACTGTGGCTATTCTTTGTGGGGGTGGAGGCATTGGTATGACCATTTTGGGCAGCCCAAAATGGGAGCGGCTTACCACCCCGCGCCGGATGCACAGCTTTAATTTCCGTTGCACTTCACAAATGCCAATAAACTTCATAATTTTTTCTCCATACTCTTTTTATTTTTTGTTGTAGTCAAAAGTTTGCCATTTCTTCATGTTTTTGCGCAAATCACAAGAGCGGCGCTTACATCTTCACTGAATTCTAAATGGTGCAGAAATGCTAATCCAAGCCTTATCCTGCGCCACGATAGTGTACGTAAGTTTTTTCCACAAACATAAATCTTGTTTACCCAATGCATTTCGGGCCTACTGTCCGGCCCTTCGTCAGGGGTTTATTAATCTACAAATGCAAGACACAGTAGTTAGATTATGCTTAACCCAATCCCACTTGATAATTAATCTGCATAAACGTTCATAACGTTCCCCCTAATCAACGTTGTCCCGCTAAAAAAATAGCTTAATGCTACCCCTTAGCATAAATGTCTCCATTTTCTATTCATAATCTAGACTACCTCTCTCCCCTCGTGCCTCTCATCAAATGCAACCACTTTAATCAAAACATAACCCCCACATCAGTGACGTATTACTCCTCTCTCCCAATCCCTCTAGTTAAGTGCCACTTCTATGTTCATTACACCTATACCCCACTTTTCAAACATCAGTTCAACTTCCCTTAGTCAAACATCCTGACTACCTCATCGTTATTAGTCATCCATACCTTTCAAAAATGTAAGTGCTCCCGTTCTTTCAGCTCCTCTCTCATCAAACCGAAATCATCCTGATGTTTAACTCTCTAAAACATGCTTCTTATACCTCTGTTTATCTCCGCCCCTTCACTGCACCTGTTACCAATCCAACATTCTCCCATACGTCACCTTGCTTCGTTCTTTCCCTCCCAACTTAATACCTGCCTACAAATCCCACAATGCACTCAATGTGTTCGTCAGTGTGAGGCACAGTTACCCTTCTGACACTTACACTCCTAGCTTTAACCACGTCATGTAACGAGATATCCACCAACAATTCCCCGCCACCCACAGATGTCAAATCCAACGTTGATTCACCCCACAATATTCCAATCATCTACCCTAAACCAAACTATAATGCAACACTGAACTTTCCATATGCAAATTATATTACTTTGAGACTTTCAAACATTAATCATCCTCCACGTGTAATGCAACAGATCAAAATCTTGTGAAAAATGCTGTGAACAAATGTTTATACAATTGTCTCTCTTGTGACGTATTCAAATTTATCACGTTTTGTCGAGTTCTCCAGCGGGTGCTACTTGTCAGTTGGGCCGAAAGTATTAACTCCATTGCAAAACTGACAAAGTGCACACCTTGTTTTTAAGGATTGTATCTTTCGTTGTTCCTTGATGTTCTCTTCCGCGTGCTACCCGGAAAACGTGGCCAGCCCAAAACCACGCTGTAAAATGATGCACAAAATGGGAGCGGCTTACCACCCCGCGCCGGATGCACAGCTTTAATTTCCGTTGCACTTCACAAATGCCAATAAACTTCATAATTTTTTTTCCATACTCTTTTTTTTTTTTTTTCTTTTTGGGCTGACCACGTTTTACGGGTAGCACGCAGAAGAGAACATCAAGGAACAACGAAAGATACAATCCTTAAAAACAAGGTGTGCACTTTGTCATTTTTGCAATGGATTTAATACTTTCGGCCCATCTGACAAGTAGCACCCGCTGGAGAACTCGACAAAACGTGATAAATTTGAATACGTCACAAGAGAGACAATTGTATAAACATTTGTTCACAGCATTTTTCATAAGATTTGGATCTGATGCATTACACTTGGAGGATGATTAATGTTTGAAAGTCTCAAAGTAATATAATTTGCATATGGAAAGTTCAGTGTTGCATTATAGTTTGGTTTAGGGTAGATGATTGGAATATTGTGGGGTGAATCAACGTTGGATTTGACATCTGTGGGTGGCGGGGAATTGTTGGTGGATATCTCGTTACATGACGTGGTTAAAGCTAGGAGTGTAAGTGTCAGAAGGGTAACTGTGCCTCACACTGACGAACACATTGAGTGCATTGTGGGATTTGTAGGCAGGTATTAAGTTGGGAGGGAAAGAACGAAGCAGGGTGACGTATGGGAGAATGTTGGATTGGTAACAGGTGCAGTGAAGGGGCGAAGATAAACAGAGGTATAAGAAGCATGTTTTAGAGAGTTAAACATCAGGATGATTTCGGTTTGATGAGAGAGGAGCTGAAAGAATGGGAGCACCTACATTTTTGAAAGGTATGGATGACTAATAACGATGAGGTAGTCAGGATGTTTGACTAAGGGAAGTTGAACTGATGTTTGAAAAGTGGGGTATAGGTGTAATGAACATAGAAGTGGCACTTAATTAGAGGGATTGGGAGAGAGGAGTAATACGTCACTGATGTGGGGGTTATGTTTTGATTAAAGTGTTTGCATTTGATGAGAGGCACGAGGGGAGAGAGGTAGCCTAGATTATGAATAGAAAATGGAGACTCTTCAGACACTCACCTCCAGTCACAGATCTGGGTTGAATCCATCATCGTTCTTTAGCTCACTTCGCCACCCCAGTTGAGACACAGCTATGTGCAAATCAGTCTTGATCCTGTGCCTCATGGGAACAGTCCATCCCGAACTGCCAAGCCATGTCTTCCCTGGAACTGAAGCAAGCATCCTGGGACTGGTTTCGGGCTAACAGCCCTAATCAGCCAGGCTAGCTTGAATCCAGTGGCAAAGTGAATCATTCAGCATTCTGTCCATCATTTGTTGCAGTTACACTTTTCGCCCTAAGTGGGATGGGAATGCCCAGACGTGGGTCCTTTGCTCACTGTGCCACTGGATTCAAGCTAGCCTGGCTGATGAAGAGTGAGATACCCTGAAACCGGACCCAGGATGCTTGTTTACGGTCCAGGGAGGACCTGGCTTGGCAGTTCAGTCAGGACTGTTCCCATGAGGCACAGGGTCAAGACTCATTTGCATATGGCTGGGTCGAAACTGGGGTGGCGTAGTGGGCAAAAGAAGGATGGATTTAACTCAGATCTCTTGACTGGGGGAGAATGTCTGAAGGATTCAGCATTCCGTCCATCATTTGTTGCAGTTACACTTTTCTCCCTAAGTGGGATGGGTATGCCCAGACGTGAGTCCCTTGCTCAATGTGCCACTGTATTCAGGCTAGCCTGGCTGATGAAGGGTGACATACCCTGAAACCAGTCCCAGGATGCTTGTTTCCGGTCCAGGGGGGACCTGGCTTGGCAGTTCGGTCTGGACTGTTCCCATGAGGCAACGGGTCAACACTGATTTGCATATGGCTGGGTCAAAACTGGGGTGGCGTAGTGGGCAAAAGAATGATGGATTTTACCCAGATCTCTTGACTGGGGGAGAATGTCTGAATCATTCGGCATTTCGTCCATCATTTGTTGCAGTTACACTTTTCACCCTAAGTGGGATGGGTATGCCCAGACTGGGGTCCCTAGCTCATTGTGCCACTGGATTCAAGCTAGCTTGGCTAATTAATGGTGACATACCCTGAAACCGGTCCCAGGATGCTTGTTTCCGGTCAAGGGAGGACCTGGCTTTGTAGTTTGGTCTGGACTGTTCCCATGAGGCACAGGGTCAAGACTGATTTGCATATGGCTGGGTTCAAACTGGAATGGCATGATGAGCAGAAAAATGATGGATTTAGGCCCAGAAGTCTGTACTGGGGTGAATGTATGACATTGTTCTGCATTCTGCCCATCAACTGTTGTTTTTTCATTTGTCACCCAGAATGGTATGGGTATGGCCAGACGTGGGTCCCGTGCTCTCCATGCCACTGGAGTCAAGCAATCCTGGCTGAAGAGGGGTGAAAACCTAAAACCGGTCCTACCATGCTTGTTTCCAGTCCAGGGAGGACCTGGCTTGGCAGTTCGGGCTGGACTGTTCCTATGAGGCACAGGGTCAAGACTGATTTGCATATGGCTGGGTTCAAACTGGAATGGCATGGTGAGCAGAAACACAATTGATTTAAGCCCAGATCTCTGTACTGGGGTGAATGTATGACATTGTTCTGCATTCTGTCCATCAACTGTTGTTTTTGCATCTGTCTCCTCGAGTGGTACGGGTATGCCCAGACGTGGGTCCTGTGCTCTCCATGCCACTGGAATCAAGCTATCCTGGCTGAAGAGGGGTGAAACCCCGAAACCGGTCCTAGCATGCTTGTTTCCAGTCCAGGGAGGATCTGGCTTGGCAGTTCAGGCTGGACTGTTCCCATGAGGCACAGGGTCAAGACTGATTTGCATATGGCTGGGTTCAAACTGGAATGGCATGGTGAGCAAAAAAACGATGGATTTAGGCCCAGATCTCTGTACTGGGGTGAATGTATGACATTGTTCTGCATTCTGTCCATCAACTGTTGTTTTTGCCTTTGTCACCCCGAGTGGTGCGGGTATGCCCAGACATGGGTCCCGTGCTCTCCATGCCACTGGAATCAAGCTATCCTGGCTGAAGAGTGCTGTAACCCCGAAACTGGTCCTAGTATGCTTGTTTCCAGTCCAGGGAGGGCCTGGCTTGGCAGTTCGGGCTGGACTGTTCCCATGAGGCACATGGTCAAGAATGATTTGCATATATCTGGGTTCAAACTGGAATGGCATGGTGAGCAGTAAAACGAGGGATTTAGGCCCAGATCTCTGTACTGGGGTGAATGTATGACATTGTTTTGCATTCTGTCCATCAACTGTTGTTTTTGCATTTGTCACCCCAAGTGGTACGGGTATGCGAGGACGTGGGTCCCATGCTCTCCATGCCACTGGAATCAAGCTATCCTTGCTGAAGAGGGGTGAAACCCCGAAACCGGTCCTAGGATGCTTGTTACCAGTCCAGGGAGGACCTGGCTTGGCAGTTCGGGCTGGACTGTTACCATGAGGTACAGGGTCAAGACTCATTTGCATATGGCTGGGTTCAAACTGGATTGGCATGGTGAGCAGAACATCGATGGGTTTAGGCCCCGATCTCTGTACTGGGGTAAATGTATGACATTGTTCTGCATTCTGTCCATCAACTGTTGTTTTTGTAATGTTCACAAGGGCACCCGCTGGAACTAAAGGGATTCTCATGGCTCTCTAAGTTAGAACTTCATGGGGGGAGTGTCCTGTTCATCTGCACAGAGTGCTTCAGATGCTAATGAGTACCAGAGGAAAGGCGTTGGGCAATTTGAGAGATGTGGATGCACATGCATTGGACAGTTTTGTTTTGATTGTTCCGTTTACCCTCTCTACCACTCCTGACGCTTCTTGTGTGTAACTGCAATGAAATCTCTGGTCAATTCCTAGGATTATGCATAACAGCTTAATCACTTTGTTCTTGAAGTGACTCCCTTGATCTGTTTTGAGGTGAACTGGCATGCCAAATCAAGGGATCACCTACCTCAATTGCAGCTTTGCAACTATCAGATCTCCTGGTCAGATACGCCACAACCCAACGATGGAAAAATCAAACAATAACTAATTTATACCGTAGCTGGTTGCATCAAGCATCTCCAAGAAGTCAATCTGGAGAAGATTGAATGTAACTCATGGTCACCACAACTTTTTTGCTAACACTTTGTTTCTGGCATACGATGCACTGTTGGCACATGCTGTTTGCAAGATTTCAGAAATAGGGCTTGAACCAATAACGTTTGAAAATTAGAACCATACCATCTCTACCTACATTGGTTGGGCCATGCATGTGTCTCACCATGGCAGTAGCATGGAGTCAGGTAACACAGATTGTTCATCACTTGACACCCTAATGTCAATAGCATCTTTTATACAGCCTTCCTTTTTCCATTTCTCTTTCTCAATTGGATGGACTTAATGTTGCAACTCCCTCAATTCAGTGAAAGTTTGCACTATGTTTAGGAGCATATTCGCAACTGTCTGTCCCTCTCTACATGCTGTGCCAAAGTTGAATGTGCTGGTCTCAAGAGCACAGTAGCAGGTTATTTCGTCTGCATATCAGTTCCTTGGGTGACAAAATCCTCACCACTCTTATGCTCTGCACATTTCACCACAGCAATCTGTTATGGCAATTGCAATGTATTTAACAGAGCGGTACAAAAGGGGTTGGTGATGGACGGAGCATCAGAACCAATCACTCACACCCAGTCAACAGATCTGGGTTTGATCCATCACCGTTCCTTAGCCCACTCTGCCACCCCAGTTCAGACATGGCCATATGCAAATCAGTCTGACCCTGTGCCTCATGGGAACAGTCCAGCCCGAACTGCCAAGCCATGCCTTCCCTGGACCGGAAACAAGCTCCCTAGGACCAGTTTCTGGCATTTCAGCCGTCTTCAGCCTGGCTTGCTTGAATCCAGTGGCAAAGTGAGCAAGGGACTCACGTCTGAGCATACCCTGCCAACTTATGGCGAACAAAGCGGTACAAAAGGGGGTGGTGATGGACGGAGCATCAGAACCAATCAAACACTCACTCCCAGTCAACAGATCTGGGGTTGATCCATCAACGTTCTTTAGCCCACTGTGCCACCCCAGTTCAGACATGGCCATATGCAAATCAGTCTGACCCTGTGCCTCATGGGAACAGTCCAGCCCGAACTGCCAAGCCATGCCTTCCCTGGACCGGAAACAAGCTTCCTAGGACCGGTTTCTGGCATTTCAGCCGTCTTCAACCAGGCTTGCTTGAATCCATGTGGCAAAGTGAGCAAGGGACTCACGTCTGAGCATACCCTGCCAACTTATGGCGAACAAAGCGGTACAAAAGGGGGTAGTGATGGACAGAGCATCAGAACCAATCAAACACTCACACCCAGTCAACAGATCTGGGTTTGATCCATCACCGTTCTTTAGCCCACTCTGCCACCCCAGTTCAGACATGGCCATATGCAAATCAGTCTGACCCTGTGCCTCATGGGAAAAGTCTAGCCCGAACTGCCAAGCCATGCCTTCCCTGGACCGGAAACAAGCTTCCTAGGACCAGTTTCTGGCATTTCAGCCGTCTTCAGCCAGGCTTGCTTGAATCCAGTGGCAAAGTGAGCAAGAGACTCACGTCTGAGCATACCCTGCCAACTTATGGCGAACAAAGCGGTACAAAAGGGGGTGGTGATGGACGGAGCATCAGAACCAATCAAACACTCACACCCAGTCAACAGATCTGGGTTTGATCCATCACCGTTCTTTAGCCCACTCTGCCACCCCAGTTCAGACATGGCCATATGCAAATCAGTCTGACCCTGTGCCTCATGGGAACAGTCCAGCCCGAACTGCCAAGCCATGCCTTCCCTTGACCGGAAACAAGCTTCCTAGGACCGGTTTCTGGCATTTCAGCCGTCTTCAGCCAGGCTGGGCTAAAGAACGGTGATGGATCAAACCCAGATCTGTTGACTGGGTGTGGCTTGGCAGTTCGGGCTGGACTGTTCCCATGAGGCACAGGGTCAGACTGATTTGCATATGGCCATGTCTGAACTGGGGTGGCAGAGTGGGCTAAAGAACGGTGATGGATCAAACCCAGATCTGTTGACTGGGTGTGAGTGTTTGATTAGTTCTGATGCTCCGTCCATCACCAATGTATTTAACAGATTCAGGATATAAAATCTGTTCCTAATCCGTGAGCTAGATGAAGTTAAGAAACTCTCCGGAATGGCAATTGGCGGAATGCATGCACAACCCCGGAGCCTTTCTAGGGCTCCGTCTGTGAACTTGGCTGGTGCTGCTGCCCATTGGAGGGATTCCTTGGATTTTCATCCCAGCTTTTTTGAAATCAACACCGCGCCTCGCGGCCCCCGCTTCGCGGGAGCCGCTCGAGGGACCGGGACTCTGCTGCTGTCACTTGGGGCATTGTTGGTGTGCTGACCCTGCAAGAACCGGCGTATTCAGGACTGCGAGGACCAGGGTGCTGTGCACGAAGCAGATCAGCCGCACCTGGTCCTCTTCCTGACTCCTCCCCCAACACCTTAAACAAGCGGTGCAGCCCCCGCATTGTGGGCTCCGTCTGTGAACTTGGCTGGTGCTGCTGCCCATTGGAGGGATTCCTTGGATTTTCATCCCAGCTTTTTTGAAATCAACACCGCGCCTCGCGGCCCCCGCTTCGCGGGAGCCCCTCGAGGGACCGGGACTCTGCTGCTGTCACTTGGGGCATTGTTGATGTGCTGACCCTGCAAGAACCGGCGTATTCAGGACTGCGAGGACCAGGGTGCTGTGCACGAAGCAGATCAGCCGCACCTGGTCCTCTTCCTGACTCCTCCCCCAACACCTTAAACAAGCGGTGCAGCCCCCGCATTGTGGGCTCCGTCTGTGAACTTGGCTGGTGCTGCTGCTCATTGGAGGGATTCCTTGGATTTTCATCCCAGCTTTTTTTAAATCAACACCGCGCCTCGAGCGGCCCCCGCTTCGCGGGAGCCGCTCGAGGGACCGGGACTCTGCTGCTGTCACTTGGGGCATTGTTGGTGTGCTGACCCTGCAAGAACCGGCGTATTCAGGACTGCGAGGACCAGGGTGCTGTGCACGAAGCAGGTCAGCCGCACCTGGTCCTCTTCCTGACTCCTCCCCCAACACCTTAAACAAGCGGTGCAGCCCCCGCATTGTGGGCTCCGTCTGTGAACTTGGCTGGGGCTGCTGCCCATTGGAGGGATTCCTTTTATTTTCATCCCAGCTTTTTTGAAATCAACACCGCGCCAAGCGGCCCCCGCTTCGCGGGTGCCGCTCGAGGGACCGGGACTCTGCTGCTGTCACTTGGGGCATTGTTGGTGTGCTGACCCTGCAAGAACCGGCATATTCAGGACTGCGAGGACCAGGGTGCTGTGCACGAAGCAGATCAGCCGCACCTGGTCCTCTTCCTGACTCCTCCCCCAACACCGTTGCCCTCCATTATATGTACGTCTCCCTCCCTACACACGCTAGCGGGACGCGCGCGGGTCTCAGCACGGGGCTAAGACCGGGCAAAGAGCGGGCCGTTTGAGGCCGTTCGAGGTCAGCGAGGTCAGGTCGGGGCTACTCTCTCTTCATATTTATTACAACAGTTCTGTCGTACCTTAATTGTTAATCAGTCATTATTTTATATCCCCAGATTAGCCAGGGGGTTGCTGTTGTTGTGGTTGCCAAGCCATGTCTACAAGGCAAACACGGAGTAAGGCCGCAAACAACGGTCCCTCAATCAATGGTCCTATGGACGATTTTATTACTCGTACTAACACAGCTATAGACCATGAGATTTCTAAACTCCAGACTCGTGTTTCCCTGGAACTGGCATCCGCTAGGAGATTGTCCCAGGTAATCGATTTGTCAAAAAAATCTTCCCTGGGCCATATAGCCACCGCGGTTACCCCGGTGCGTTCAGCTATCCCCCATTGTGTAGTTACACAGGTTGACGTTCATCACACCCCGGTTCTCCCTACGCTACCCCCCACTTTAGAGCCGTTGACTCAGGATAGTACAATGAATCTTCGCAATACGCCTTTCAAGCAGGATGCTAGTTCTAACAATTCTATCCCTGCAATGTTTCCACCTAGGCGCTCTATTAGTAAAAATTATCAACCCAAAAAAAGATGCACCTCTCGGTCTGCTTACTGTCGCAAGAAGGCTAAAATTGTAGTTGCACAACACCCGAATTTGACTAGTGCTCCGGTTTTAAATTCTATAGAAGGGTGTGTGTCCAGGGAACAATCACATCATGTGGGAGTTAAAGAGGGTCCAGTTTCTGCCCCCTTGACTGCCCCTACGGTCATGGAGTCAGAGGTTGAGGGCTTACATGTAGAGAATGGGGAAAGGAATGAAGGAGAATTTATAGGTTTAGTTTGGGAAACCCTCAAGAAACTTCTTACCCCTCTCGATCTTAGACTCTCACGCATTGAGAATAATCTGCTCGAGATGGAAAAGAGCATTATTGCTCTGGCCACTCTCGGCCTGAGAAGTCTAGAAAATCAGGGTTTTCCTGTCGATGAGCCACCTCCTCATGGTTTAACCCCTCAAGTCCCGCAAACCTCCCCTCCTGTCCCAGCCATTGCACGTTTGATTCCTACATCAGGGACTGTGGGTGTGTATCATAGTAATACCGCCTCCATACCTAAGGCTCCAAAGCGCCCTATCCCCCAACCATCATCTAAACCCAATGTAGGTGCACCGCATAGTCCCCCTCTTAGTGAAGTGGCGCTACATCCATCTAAGAGCCCTCCTGCTAAGAACAACTTTAGAGGGGGTTACATTGATCTCCCTCCAGAGGCCAATGATCATGTGGTTGTGCTGACGGGTGTCCCCGAGTTAGGAAGCGGCCATTATGAGAACTATGAGTCTCTGAAGAACAAGACAATCCATTGGCTTAACGTGAATAGACCAATCCCTATTGGACAGAGAAGTAGAATTTTGATGGTACGCAGAACCCCCTGGGTGGGCCCTTCAAAGAAATCTAGTCCCGGGGACTGTATAGTGGTGACCTTTGATGACCCCCACACGGCACATTACATCTGCTCCTGGCCTACTGGTGAAGGTTCTCTTGTTACACCAAGGCCATTGCCCTTTTTTTACCCACCGTGTCCTAGATATACACGGGAAGAGGACTGGTCTTTAGTACACCACCATAACTGGAGGAGCCATCCCAAAAAATTTCAAGATCCCTGTATAAACTGGAATGGCTTCTCCACCTCGAATCGATTTGCTGGGCTTGAGGAGGTAGATTGACTCGTATGCCAACCTGTTCCCCAAGTCCTTTTACCACAGGTTTTGGGGCACAATGGCTCTTTTCTTGTGGTGACTGATCCTTCGGTTGTTAGCCCCCCAAGTCTAGAGGGAACGTTTTCTGTTTTACCTATAGAGGCGAGTTTGTATACACCATGCATTTCTGACCCCGAAGTAGTAACGGACCAACTGAATCCATCTTGTATGATCCCCGTGCCTCCAATTCAAAATGTTTCGCCAATCCAAAATGTTTCATCAATCAGGAGATTGACTGATGTAGCAATAGCTCCCTATTACCATCAGTTTGAGCCACTGCCTAGGCTAAATAGATCTACTGTGGAGGGGGTAGGACCTGCGTCCATTCTGGCCACAGTAGATAACTCTCCGAGGCAGATTATCCCAGACGTCCCCTTGTTAAAGATTATAAGTTGGAATGTAGCAGGGCTTGCCCGTAATTTTGAAATCCCTGAATGGAATGCCTTTTTGGACCCTTATAACATCTGTCTTTTGCAGGAAACGTGGTGCCTTGAACCTAAGCACCGAGTGGGCTTTACGACCTACTTTGTTCCAGCTTCCCATCCATATGGATGTAAAGGTCGCCCGTCAGATGGCCTTCTTATATGGGTTAATATTGCTTTAGGTTTAAATGTAACCGAAAAGCCTACGCATTCTCCTGATCTTCAGAGGATAACCATCCTATGCCCAGGGGGCAGGAAGCTGGAAGTCTTTAACCTCTATTTAAGGGGGGCCAGGGGCGGGTCTTCCACTCTATCCTCCACAGGATTAAGCAACGATTTAGCCGCCTGCTGTATTGATTCTTACATTCTTCTCGCAGGCGACTTTAATTGCTGTTTTGAGCCATTGGCCAGGGAGGATATTTTGGATACTTGGGATGAGGATATAAGGAGAGGAATCCCCACCCTGTCCCTAGACCCGATCCCTAAATGGTCCCAGAGTGCGGTAGACATCAATGCACTCTGTATGGAATATGACTTAAGACCAACCAATGGTCGATCTAAATCGGATCCTTTGGGTGCGCACACCTATAACAGGATGGGACACACTTCTAGAATAGATTATGTTGTGTTGAATTATAATCTGTGGTCACTCCATTATGAAATGGAGGTTATTGCGTCTTGCGATAGCGACCACAATCCCCTCTCCTTAACATTGTTTGCCCCTTGGCAGGCTGGGAACCCAGTTAAGATCCCCCATAAGTGGAAAACCTCCCATGAGCTTGCTCCTTCGCGCTGTGGCAGGCGCCTAAAGTGGGCTAAAGTAGCAGCGGACGAGGAAAGGATGGCACAGGCAGGGACCACTATGGCAGCATTGGGCCCGCGCCTTGAAGCCCTGGGTACCACCAGCCAATCTGTTTCACCATTATTCACAGAAACCATTGCGTTGTTAAGTGATTTGTTTATTATACCCCAATCCAGCGTGAATGTTTCTGCGAAAGGTGCTCCTAGGGCAAGAAACAAGTGGTATTCCTCTAAATGTCGGGTTGCAAAGGGGGAACTTATTTCCGCAGTGAAAAGTAAGGATACAGGCAACATTAGATGGGCGAGGAAACTTTATAAAAAAGTTGTGGCAGAGGCAAAGGAGGCCCATGATTATAGTTTCTGGTGGGATCTAGTGGAGGCAAGCACCAGGAAAGACTCCAAGGGGTTCTGGGAGCTGTTGAGAGCTAGGGACAAACCTCTTGATTCCCAGTTTACTTGTAATATTCCTGGTGATCTTTGGTTTGCCCACTTTTCTAAACTGTACTCTGTCCAAAGTGGGGTACCCCATCCTAACATGGGCCCCCTCGCCAGCTTAACAGCCGAGATCCCCATTAATGCCTGCCCCTTCAGCACTGAGGAAGGTGCAAGGGCAATTAGTTGTATTGTATCTAACAAGGCTGCCGGACCGGACGGAATCCCGGGTGACTTGCTGAAGAAATATCCATTACCCTGGAGTAGGTTAATTGCCTCACTTTTGAATGAGGTTGTATCGGGAGGTTCTCTCCCTGACTCATGGAGGGGTGCTGAGGTCGTCCCTATTTTTAAAAAAGGCTGTCGGGACGACCCAGCTAATTATCGCCCTATTAGCTTCCTTGATTCAACACAAAAGGTTGCGGGCAAAGTGGTACTAGGTAGGATCCTGCAGTGGGTCGAAGAAAATCAGGTTCTGTCAGACTTTCAGGCAGGTTTTAGATCAGGGATGGGTACCATCGAGCAGACGTTTCGCCTTTTAATGATATATTGGAAAGTGGTTGTGCTGGGTGGGGGCAGCTTGTATTTAGTCTTTATAGACTTGCGAACTGCCTTCGACCTGGTCCCACGAGTCCAATTGTGGAATGTCTTAGGCAAGTTGGGTTTACCTCCCTACTTGTTGGCCTTGCTTATAAAGTTCCACGAAAGCAACTTTGCCCAGATTAGGTGGGGTACCCAGGGGGAGAAAACATCTCGTATCTCCGTAGATGGGGCGTCCGCCAGGGATGTGTGCTTGCCCCCACTCTGTTTTCTCTTTATGTTAACGGAGTGGTGGAGCATCTGCTTCAACAGCCGTCAGACGCACCATCCCTGGCTGGCAGAAAAGTACCTACGCTCCTTTTCGCGGATGATACCCTCCTAATTTCAAAGTCACCAGTAGGTATCCAAAAGTTGCTTTCTAGTTTTAAGGCCTTTTGTGATACCAAGGGCCTGTCCATAAACATAAGCAAGACCAAATTCCTTGTTCTTAACCCTCCCAGGAAAGCGGCTGTTCCTCCTTCCTTGGACTCTGTTCCCCTTGATAGAGTTAACGAATTTGACTACCTAGGTATCCGTCTGTGTGCCAATATGAGCTGGAAGGCGCACCACCAAAAGGTGTTTTTGACCCATAAGAGGGTCACAGGGGCCCTGCTCAAGGAACAACGTGCCTCAGTTTTAAAACCTATTGGGGCACTTCTTGATATTTATAGGGCAAGGGTGGTGAGTGCAGCACTGTATGGTGCGGAACTATGGGGTATACAAAGAGTTGATATTTTGACACACCTCGAAAATAATTTTCATAAAGATCTTATGAAGATACCCCACAGTACCCCTTCAATTCCCCTCCTGCTAGATGCAGGCACACGCTCAATCAGTGAGCAAGCTAGGCTACGTCCCCTTTTGTTATGGGCCAGGATATGGAATGTCCCTGAATTGAGTAGTTATGCAGATGCTCTCAGCGAAATCTTATCCTCATCCGGCTGGTATAAAGTAATCTGGCTTAGGGAGGTTAAGCGACTTCTCTATGACCTGGGTTTAGGAGATGCTTGAGTCAATAGAACAGCACCCACAAAACAAATGCTCAAGAAGATCTATTGGCTCTGGGTGGATAATGAGAGGTTGTGTAACCCTAATCATTGTAAATCTGTCGCCCAGTTTTTGTTAGTTAAGGAGATCCCTTTTAGAGAACCTTATTTGGATGTAATCTTCAACCCAGGTGATAGAGCATTATACTTTAAATTCAGGGTGGGTGTTCTTCCCCTAGGATTCTTTACGTCTACCTGGAAACCTCCATACCAAACTGTCCCTTACTGTCCCTTTTGTAATCTAAGTGCCGAGTCCATAGCTCATTTGTTGTTTGAGTGCCATGCTTATTCTGTGCCTAGGTCGAGATGGCTGAAGCCTTTATGTAGGAGCCTAGGTACAAGATCATACTTGGAAGCTCTACGCATATTGCGCTCAGACGCTCGTCCCTTCTTTGCCTGTTGTATAGCTAAATTTCTGGGTTGGGCTTGGAGGATAAGAACTGCAAGGAAACAGCTGTTACAGTAATATCCTTTTTTAATAATTTTTAGACATTCGACAGTATATGGAATTTAATAATTATTTTATCGTGTAACTGTATTGTATTATGTCTTATTTATTGTGCGTTATGTGTTGTATTGTTGTGCTTTTATGACAAACTGTCGAAATAAAGCTTTTGAACTGAACAGATATCGATGTGGATGGTAACTCACAGTCTGTCAGAGGTACAACAGACTCGTGTAAGACCAATCAATTTGTCCACTTTAGCGAAGGCTAAATGACACAAGTGGGAAGCTTCTACAACACCATTCAAGGGTTATATGATAGAATATCGAAGTTTAAAATTTCATGTGGACAAAATATTGTGCAAAAATAGCAAGGGTCAAAATATCGAGACGTAAGTGGAAATAGGTAAGTATAGATTTACTATTCTTAACTTCACATCTACATACCTTGAAGATTTATATACATATATTCCCCGTGAAGGAGTCCTTTAAAGGGTACTCCTTCACTGTCATGCCTGTGTCATCGCCATTCTCTGATGCATTTAATCAGTTCCTTCATCTGCTTTCTCAAACCCTTTGGCTTCAGTGCACTTAAGTCCCTGTCACCGACTGTCATTCTGGCATTCCTTTGCAATTTCTTTCCCTGGCTCAGATCATGTGCACACTCATCTGCTAACGTCTCTGTCTTTGCATACACCTCCTGTGCCAATCTTGTAGCTTCTTTATCTAAGTGGATTAATTTGTTCTCAGTGGAGTGTCCTTGAATGTCTAATCCCACACAGGGCCAGCTCTAAGGTGGTGTGACGCTGACTTTGGGAGGGGGCATGTGTTTGCAAGTATATTATGGTTTGAAAAGCACCTGCTGCTGTGTTCCTGGCCTTTAGCAAGTTTCAGGCAACAATAAAAATGTCAAGTTAATTCTGGTGATTAATGTTCTTCCTAGAGAGAGATCAGAGTTTTGTCCAGTGGAAGTTTTGACTCATGGTAAGGTACCACAGTAGGTTAACATGCCTACTGCAAATAATGTGTACCATGCAGATCACAAAGTGCATATGATGGACATAGGTCAGTTGGTTACTGCTTTTGTCTGAGAGATCCTTTTGTTACTTGCAGTTAAAATTCTAACATAGAACAGAGAGCTATGAACTGTCATCAAAGAGCTGCATGCCAACTACAAGGTATAGATTAGAGAGTTATGATATTTGCCCCAGTCTTTCATTATCCTAATGTTGGAAAAGGGTTCATTTGGATTTAAAACAATTTTGATTATTAAAGGGAACCCCCAACCATGGTGTTACGGTTTAAATTCTGAGTGTGTGCTTCTCCAGACCAAGCACTATTAAACTATGCTGTTTACCAGTATGGATGACATGTGACTCCTACACCTTGTAATCCTCTGTCTTACGTAAGATTTGCTATACACTGATTTACACACCTATGATTGATTGTCTTTGTGTAGTGTGTGCAATGTAAAGTGCTCTGACAACCTACACTGATATGACTGGTGCTATAAAACTAAGTGAATCCATCTGAGGGATTGGTTATTGAGACTTGAGCGGCAATGTTAAAGGGTGGTAGTAAGGGAATCCGTGGCAGAGGTGGTCATTGGGGAGCACCAACAAACATTGTCGTAATTCTCGCCCCCAGCGCTAAAGTTGGTCCTGATACCACATTTCCCTTGAAAATCTCTTCAGTTTCAGTTTTCGGTTGGGTGATGTTTATTCTCTGTGGAACTGGTCCACTGGGTGCTGGGGTAGTTCTGGGAACTGTGGCCTGTACTGGTGTCCCTATGATTTCTCCTGTCAGATCTCTGGGAACTAAGACTTTTAGGGGCCCTGTGACTACCTGACTACTGGGAGGGCTGATCTTGAGGGGCAGTCATGGTTATAGGGACCGACAAGGAGCTTTACTATTCAGGGCTTAGGGTTGTGGCTGAAGGAGTACTCAGGACAAATGGGGTCTGTGTGCTTCCTGCTTCGGTGTGGCGCAGGGCGCACTCGCCTCAGTGGAGCTGGTAAATGAATTCTCTGAAGGGTTTTGGGGCGTATTTCCTGCTCCTGGGGTGGCATTATATGGGGTGGTCTGGACCTCAGGCGTTTGTCTATGAAAGTGTCCTCCTCATCACTCTCAGGGTGTGATGTCCGTCTGACATCACACACCTGTCGGTGTTGAGTCTTCCCTCAGATCTCCAGATCAGTGCTCCTCTCCTTGTCACTTCCCTCAATTGCTCTGTAGGACCACATGATCCTACAGCGTGAGCGTCCGGGGCAGCCGCATCACCTCGCAGCCATTTCTGAGACAGGATGACGCCACCCCACCTGGAAATCCACCCTACTCAGTGCTTAATTTGAGCAGGTGCCCAGCATCGGCGCTTAATTGGTTTCCAGGGCTGGCACCCGCACCTAATTGTCAACATCATACTTAGAACAGTCCCCCACATGGTGGCGCTCATCATCTTATTTAGAGATGAGCACAACTACGGTAGTTTAGGACTACAATATACATTAAAGTTGCTAACACCTGCCTTCCCAGCCATTCCTTTAGCTTTGGGGACCTGGAATAATCTGCACTGCCGCATTTATATGCGAGAGAGATGGTTAGGGGTTGTTTCGGCAGCGATGACAAGGGCGATGGGTGGTGCAAGCTGCAATGCTCTCCTGGTCAGACCCCTGACCCTTAATATTTTACAAATTAAGCACTGGCCCTACTTGTGAGCTTGCGGTGGCCTTTAAAGCATTTTCACATTTAAATCCTGATTTCATGAAATCAGATAAGGAACTGGGGGGCATATTAACAAGGGCTTTATCTCCACTTTTTTGGCTTTAAAAGCCAAAGAAGCAGAGATAAAAATATCGCCCTATCAACAACAGGGTGCTAACATGCAAAATCGCATGTTAGCACCCTTTTTCACTACGCTTCCCTTTGCATCTCTAATGAGATGCAAAGTGGGCGTTCCAGAGCAAAATAATAGGAGAAATGTCGCTAAGCAGTATTTCTCCTATTATCAAGCATCACGCTAACCCTGTTAGAGACAAAAAAAGCAACGCTAACCACGGTTAATGTTGCTTTTTTACGTCTGCTAATTTTCAGATTTAGCCATGCAATCCAATGGGAGGTGGATTACATGGCTAAATCCACCATGGGCTATCAACAAGGATATTCTATAACCTTCCAAAATGCCGCTGTTGCTGGATTTTTTATCGCCTAGGCGATTAGCGTTGTTAATACCGATATTATCCAGCAATAGCGGGCGTTAAAAAAATTAATGCTAAGCGCTCTTAGCGTTAATTTTCCCTGTTCCTTGTTAATATGCCCCTAGATATTTTGGTGGACAAACTTCTTGTGCAGGTGGCCTTATGACTTTTCGGCAATCGCTGCTTCTCTTTGATGAGAGGTTATGTAATGCCATGTTGTAATTCTCTTACTAGACACTGTAAACCTCAGGACGGATTTTAATAGTAATTGCTGTTCTAGTTCTCATAAAGAAATTTTAATTACGCTCCATATTATTACGCATCCTGAGCCCGAGGCCAGGGATTGACTTTAGGCGTGTTTCCAACTGTGAATGGTAGGACATTTGTTAATTTATCAGCTACATTTCATTTAATTGAACTGAAAAAACATCTTGCCGGTATTTTATCTGAACGTCTCCATGAACAATCAGGTATCCTGGAAAGGCACAAGTCACGAAACCTACAATATCCAGAAATTGTCTTCGAATACTGGGTTTTATGGTAAACTAAATAAAATCATTGCATAAAATCTATTGACAAGGTTATACAAGTATATTCCAGCAGAGACAAACGCTCGGGTATCGCCCTCTACTGGCCATTGTTGGAATCGCATGAGAATGGTTTTATAATTTCCAGTGTCAGTTGGGCAAAGTAAAAGGAGAAATTGTGGAACAATCAGACATACTTGTATTTCTCTCAATTGCCTTGGAGTAAGCAGTATGACTGTAATCTAAACAATTTCTTCATATTCTAGTGAACTTTGCTGATTCTTGATATAAATCTTTGTATTTACATTAGTAAAGAAATGTACTTTTGCTCTAGCTTCTTTATTCGAAAACTATTTAGGAATATTTCTGTGTTATATAATGGGCTATTGCATCTGTAGGTGGTCTTACAGGTATGGCAGGTGTATTTATGACGTGTGCCGAAATATTTTCTTTAAGATTGGAAGCATAAGGAGGAATTATATCCGGGGCATCGCCCTGATACAACGTTTGAGATTTTTGGTGCAAAGTTAGAGGCTGCAATGGCACTGCTCAGTATCGAGCTTGTAAACCTTTTCGGACACAGCTTTCAGCCTTAACTGGCATAACCGTTTAGGTTTATAGGAAAGACGTATTCGAAATCACTTTTATCATACAGCAATAAACAGGGCCTTGATGACGCCTGGTGCGGCAGACTTTTTTAGCACTACCTCTCCTTGACCTCCTTTTCAATGGAGTCCTGATAATAATAATTTCTTAATAATGATAGTTGTTAGACCTGGTATTATTGGCGTGGTTACCCCTGACTTTTTGCCTTCTGATGACCTGTTTTTGCTCACTTCGTTTTTGCTGGCAGTAGGAATATGGGCACTTTACAAATGCTAACTAGTGCTACATGTTATGGTGATTTATAAAAGCGCACGATTACCAAGTAGGTGTCCTGGCGCTGTCCACAACTCCATGATCCTTAAGCCAGAATTAATTACTGAAACAGCCAGGTTTTTAGTGCCTTCCTGAAATGCAATAGGTTCTCCATGCATCTCAGGTGGATTGGTAATTCGTTCCAGAGCCTGGCTGCCCCGTAGGAGAAGCTGCGGCCTCCCCAACGTGCTTCTTTTATGACTGGAACCGTAACAAGACTGGTTTCCACTGAACGAAGGCGTCGAGCAGGAACGTACCTGGTGAGTCGCTTAGTGAGGTATTCAGCACCTTCTCCATTCAGGGCCTTGAACACCAGGCACAGAGACTTAAACTGGACTCTGCTTCGAATTGGCAACCAATGTAGGTTGCGGATGGCCTTGGATATGGGTGAAAATTTCGGGATGCCAGTTAGTAGTCTAGCAGCCGCGTTCTGCAACAGCTGCAGTCTGTGCAGCAAATTTTCCTGTATATTCAAATACAGACTATTGCAGTAGTCAAGCCTGGAAGTTACAAGGGCCGTGACCACCGTTTGTCGGCTTTCATAAGGAAGCAAAAACAGGATGTTTCTCAACATTCTTAAAATGAAGCCAGTTTTGGAAACCACTGCCTTAACCTGTAGTGCCATGGTGAGTTTGTCATCCAGCACCATCGCGAGATTTTTTACTTTCTTGACCGGGCTGGGAAGGGCCCCCAATTCCTTCGGCCACCATGATGGGGTCCAAAAGCTGGGATTATTCCCAAACAGCATTACCTCGGTTTTATTAGAATTTAGCCTAAGGCAGTTACTAGCCATCCAGCGGGCCACTTCCGACAAGCAGGCTTGGAAATTATGATCCATTCCCAATTCACGGCCGGGGTATAGAGACACGACGATCTGCGTGTCATCTGCATATGAGGTGACACTAAAGCCGTGGCTCCTGATGATGGGAGCGAGAGAGGCTACATAGATGTTAAATAGTGTGGGACTTAGTGAGGACCCCTGCGGGACCCCACAAGGCAGAGAAAAAGGACGGGATGAGCATATTCCCAAGTCTACTGTTTGACTCCTTTCGGAAAGAAAGGAGTTCAGCAGTTCCCATGCTTTTTGCCGAACACCCCCTCTCCTTAGTCGGTCCATCAACAGTCCATGGTGGACCGTATCGAAAGCGGCCGAAAGATCCAGAAGGATCAAGGCTGCTCTGCCCCCCTGGTCCACCGCTGATCTGATCTGTTCTGTGGCCGCAATCAGAGCAGATTCAGTACTGTGCCCCTCCCTGTACCCATGCTGGGAAGCATCCAGCACAGAGGATTTCTTCACAAAAGCTGTGAGTTGAAGATTCATTGCCCTCTCCACTAGTTTGGCCGGCAGTGGGAGACGGGAAATGGGTCGAAAATTGTTTGGATCCGAAGGATCCAAGCTGGGTTTCTTCAACAAAGGAAGAATGGAGGCCTCCTTCCAGACTTTAGGAAAGGTTCCTTCTTGAAACATGCCGTTAAAAATGGGCATTAAGTGGCTAGCTATAGGCACCGGTGCCAGTTTAATGATCCTCAGCGGGCATGGGTCCAGCGGGGACCCAGAGTTGGCTTTAGCAGGGTAAGAGGACTGAACGCCTCCAGGGTGACCGATGACATGGCCCCCACAGAGCTCCCTTGCTCGGACTCCAGTTCAGATCTAATAGAGTCGCTGAGGCTAGAAAAAATGTTACTAACTTTACTAGCTAAAAACAATGCAATTTTTTCGAAAAGCTCAGTACTAGATGAGATGGGGGCCGATACCGCTGTGGTTATCTTGGTGATGGTGGAAAACAGCTCTTTCGAAGAATTTTTAGCTGCTAAAATCTGGGCTGAGTAAAATTTTTGCTTTGCTTCTCGTAGCATGCGTTTGTAAATTGCTAAGCTTGCCAAATATAGCCCTTTTTCCTCCATAGTGTAATCCCTTCTCCAGTTGCGCTCCAATCTTTTACAAATACTTTTTTGCAATTTGAGATCGCTTGAGTACCAGGGGGCTGATGGCCCCAACCTTTTAAACGTGACTTGTCTAGGGGGAGCGAGGTCAGCGCATGCCTGCGTGAGCCATTTGGTGTAGGTCAATGCAGCCTCCTCTGTATTAGTGGAAATGGGTATGGAAGCGGTGGTGAGGGCCTTTGAAAGCATCTCCGATTTTACCCTATTCCATGCTCTGACTTCTTTCCGATTAGTGTGGTGCTGCCCATTGGCTATATGGGGTGTTGGCCTAAGATTAAAGCAGACTCCCGCGTGGTCTGACCAGGCCAGCGGTAATAAAGCGTCAAAAGATAGCTCGGGTGTGTTAGAAAAAACCCCGTCGAGGGTGTGTCCCGCAAGATGCGAGGGGCCAATTACGTGCTGTACCAGCTCAGCTGTTTCCATGAAGTTTAAAAGCCGAGCCGTGTCAGGCTCGTCGGCCTGCTCTAGGTAGAAATTAAAATCTCCTAGTATGGTGTGTGAGTTCCCCTGAAGCGCATCTTCCACAAGTGTTCCTAGCGTGGGAAAAAATAAATGTTTGTCCCCAGGGGATCTGTAGATGAGAATACCTTTAAACGAGAAATGATTAGTTAATATGATATTAAAGGCGAGAGCTTCGCAGGCTGGTAAGGAAAGTGCTTTAAAAGTTCCCGAAAGTGTGTTATGATAAATGATAGCCAAGCCTCCACCCCTTTTATTCGGTTGATTGAGGACTTCACAATGATAACCTGGTGGGGTGGCTTTGATTTTATCTGGACCGGATGCGTCATCCGTCCAGGTTTCAGTGATAAAAGCAATTTTTATGTCGAGATCCATCAACAAATTAGCACATTCCGTGCTGTGCTTCACCAGAGATCTGGCATTTAACAGAATGCAGGCCACAGCCTTTCCCACATTGCAAGCCGCGATCGCTCTCTCAGTGCAGTCCTTGTTGGTTCCTAGATTAATAGGTGGAAAAGGAGCAGCGCAATTAGGGCAGGAGCCAGTGGGTTGTGAGTAACCAAAATCGACCGCCCACCTAGTACAATTTCCCATAGTGTCTCCTGGGTTTAGCCGCAGCAATGCGGTTCTCGAGTACTTAAGACGTGCCTGAGTACCTGAATGCAATCGGGCAGGGGTTTGTGCGCTGAGCGCGACCTGGGCGCGGACGGGCGCAGATGGGCTTGCCTTGGGCGCGCAAGCGGCGCGCAAGCGGCGCGGTCGCGGCATTGTCCCTGATGTAGGCGTCCCGAAAAAAGACTAGAGCGCCGAGCAGCGAATGGCCTTCCAAGATGGCCGACGCTGCGCAGCACGCCCGTTCCACAGGTGTAGCCTGTTTGGGTCCGTGCCGCGATGAAGGGAAGCGAAGCAGGTAGCAGTGACTGCTAGCGCTAGAAGCTAATTCCCAAAGCGTAAAATCAGATTAGTGCATATAGGCAAAATAACAGTGTGCAAAATATGCAAGGCTCACAATGTTTTTAAAAGCGTGCAACGATTAAAAATTGATAACCTTGGGCTACTAGTTACCGTCAGATGCCAGTGAAGTAATATGCGTTAATCCTGCTCCCGGCTCAAGCCTCAGGAGTGTGTGGACCTCAGGAGTACATGGCATGTGCTCTTTACTTAAAACATGGTGACATTGGTTTATCCACAATTGGTTTAATTGAGTTACTTATAAGTCCATAGCAAAGTGCACTACATTTGTCCAGGGCCTGTAACTCAAATGCCACTAATGGGCCTGTATCATTGATTGTGCGACCCACTGACTTAGCTCTTCAAACAGGTCTCGGGCCTGTCACTGCAGAGCCTGTATGTGCAGTTTTAAAGTGCCATGTCGACTTAGCAAGTTAACCTATTTGTGAGGCCCAAACCTTCCATTTTATCACATATAGGTCACCCTGAGGGTCAACCATGGGAAGGCCAAAGGTAGGGTGCAGTGTGTTTAAAAATTAGGAAATGTACTTTTAAGTTTTAAATGTCATGATAGTGAAATACTCTTAAATTCGGTTTTCACTACTGCAACGCCTATCTCTCCCACAGGATAACAAGTTTATAACTACCAGAGAGGTGTTTCACTGTTCTTGAAAAGAGCATTGGCTTCAAGGGAATCTTTATTGATGGACAATCCGATTGATTTGTGATTCAAGGTCCCATAAAAAAAAATGTATAATTCGAAAAAATGTTTTTCTTTTCCTCTGGTATATGAAAAAATAACTCTATGGACTGGGATTAATTTATGAAAAGCTTTAATGTCAGTCATAGTACATATGTTAGTTTTTGTATGTAATCTTTGAAGTATGTCCTAGTTATGTAAATTATTGTTTAGTGTATCTGTTTGGAAAGGTGTCGATATGTTCATGTCTACAGCATTGTCTCAAAATTTATAGCCGTGATCAGCAAAAAAGTTATATATTAAGGTGTGTCAGTATTGGCTTTTTGGTGGTATTTGCATAGTTTAAAGAGTCTTAGCCTAGCCTTGCTGACAATAAATGGGTACGGACCCCATTTGTCATTTTTTCACTTTTAGAAAGTTGGCATTTCCTTACTTAAACCATTTGATGCTGTGGTAACTGGGTTATGTAGTCTGTGTGATGTAACCTGGCAACAATGGTTCTGCTTGAGCATGGAACACAATGGTGTCACCTGAGGTGTAATGCTTGGGAGATAGAATGTGTTATGGTTTGATGGTTGGTCAGTTACTCCAGTGAGCTTCAGACTGCAGGATGGATGGGATCTTCTTTTGTAATAAAGCATCTTAATTGGGCAACTATTCAGCTCTCCTAAGAACCGCATTGAGCCGAGTCCTTCAATTACCTCACTGGCGTAATCAGCGTAATCAGAGAAGATCCCAACAGCAGTGGGTCCCTGTGTTGTTCTCACCCATCATCACTTTGTAAGGACTTGGAGCTTCTCATCAGGACCTCTGGATGAGATCTACCCCTCTGGGAATCCTATCTGCTTTGCAGGAGCTTCCTGCCTGTTCTCGTAGTTTGAACTCTTTCAATGTGTGCCTCAAGCGTCTTTCATTAGTTTAATTGAGACGAAGAGTGCCAGCTTTCCCTCCAACTTATTACCATATTTGGTATTGACTTGTTTCTTCTTTCCTGGAGCAGCATTAAGGGAGGGTGTGTTTTTGAGCATTCCCTGGAGGTGTACAAACTGTGATTGAGGTATCTCCATTTGCGTATGTTTGCCAGAGCTCCACCACATGCCTAACAAGTGCTGTGGATCCTGGCGGGCTCAAATTGGCGCAGTGAGCTACTAGCCTTTGTCCTGTGGGAGTTTCCTTGCACTGTTTTTCTGGAGCTGGGTGAAGAGAGAGTTACACACTTCTTCCCTATCCATTTGTTTCAACAGCCCTCCACCGCTTCCTTACAGAGCCGGGTAAATGCGGCTGTCTTCAAGCTGCACTGCGAGCTGCTTTGTGTATGCCTCATCTGCAACTACATGAAATATGGCTGGCTCGAGCGATGCTGTGAGCTACTTTGGGCAGGTGCACTTTGGAGGCGGGCTAACCAGTTTAGAGCCTGCTGTGTGTGAAAGGCTTCTCACTCTGTGGTTGCGGTCTGTTCCCTGCTGATTTTGCCCATGCGTGCCCTGGCATGCACTTTCAGTGACATGCACACTAGTATGTTAGTGGAGGATTGGCATTTTCTGGCTGGAGCCCAGATTAGTCAGTGTGTAACTTCTGTGATAGGCACACTAGAGTGCTAACCTGTATCTGAAGTTATAACAGGTTTTCCTAGGCACCCATTTGCTGTCTGCGACCAAAGAGAAGCCTTCTATCGGTCCCACAGTAGCGTGATTTTCCATGACCAGCATACTTTAGCACAACACAAAGTACATTTACTGTTTCTTGTAGTTCTCTCAGTTATGGCAGTAGTGGGATGCTTACAAGGTGGTTTCTATTAAAACTGCAGCAGCGTTCTCTTTCAGTGACATGCACACTACAGCAGCTTTCAAATTCACCTTTTGTTTCAGTGTCCCATATATGAATTTGTGAGTCAATACAGGAGCATTGTGGGGTTCCTTTGCAGTGCTCTTGGTTAATGCAGTGACCCACACACTTCAATCCAGGGTACTGTATGGTGCTTGTGACTTACTGCGTCATTTGTCAATTGGTTTACAGTAATAAACACAGTCTGGTCAGACCTTCTGTATCTCTTTTGGGGTATCCTGCTGTGTGAGAAAGTGCCATCTTTCTTGCATGGTATGCCCCCACTTTTTGCTGAATTGCTGAATGCACTTTGAATGTGCCCTGGACTCCTGCCAATCAGGTGCCCAGGGACTATGTTCCATCCCTAAAAACATCAAACTCGAATTGGCAAGCCCTGGCCACATGTCAGCCCCTAGTAAATGGTACCCTAGGTACCCAGGGCCTTGTGACCAGGGAAAGCCTCTAAGGGCTGCAACACTTATTGTGCCACCTTTAGAGGCCCTGTACCCTAGCACAAACACACTGTCTGGGTACAAGACGAAACAAAGAATCGACAGGGCACACATCCTTGTGTGCCATGCCCACAACCTACATTGCCCTGGCATACATCAGCCACCCCTCTAGCTGGGTGCCCTATGCCAGTGGTGTGGGCACAGGAGCATGAGCCCTGTGCCCCTATAGTACCCAGGTCCATTCCTGGGCACTGTAAGTGCAGTGCTGCCATTTAAGAGTACATGGTGCTGAGAGCTCATCAAACACGAACTCCACAGCACCATAATGGCAACACTGAAGACTGAGAAGTTTGGTATCAAACTTCTCAGTATGAAACCAAAAGAAGGAGTACAGTCCATTCAAAAACAAAAAATAGCGAACTAATGGTTATTGTGAAGGTGTGTACGAGATCCTGCGAATAGTTGAGGCACCCCTGCAGGAGATAGGAGTCCATCAGCCCACCCTTACTGGCGGAGCATCGTCATCTGGAACTCCGAGGAATCACTGTCTGAGCCCGAGATAGCAGATCGCCCAGGTGCACAGGCTAGTGAAACCCAGAAGGAAAATAAACTCCTGCCAGGGTGTATACCCAAATAGTCGAGGGCTCCTGTGAAGTGCAGTGCTAAGAGAGTGATGTGAGGTTAAAAATGAATACTTGATCAAAAATGAGTTTAATATGGATTAATCAAGTTTCATATCTAAAAGAACCTATAGTCTGGTATGAATTTTACAGGCTAATTTTTGGTTCGTGTGAAAAAAATATGGTCGACATGTTTCAGCCGGAGCGGTCACTTGACCCGGCTTTCTTCAGGACCTTGAAATTGAAAAAAAGCTACTGCTTAAAGTAATCACATAAAGTGAAAGAACAACAATAAATAAACCCATGCAAACCAATTGTGAATGTGGGATATGTATGTGGCGTGTGCCACCCTACCAGAACAGCTCAAGCATTGAGCGTGAGGACAATGTCTTCATTCCTAAAAATAGAATACACACATAAACCTCATGCACATCAAAACAAAACCATCAGTTGAAAAACAGCAGGGCTAGAGTTAGCCGTGCCTTGATTATCAAACAAACTCTTAGCGATGTTTGGAAATACAATTTGTATATCAAAATAGTGGAAGAAAACTAGCAAAAAAACTCACCCAGCTTTATGTGGGAGTAAAGCCTCACCTCACCCGGCTGACTACTCGGAGAAGGAGGCACCGCTCTGTTTGAATGTGGAGAAAGAACCCAGACAGATTGCTGATTGATACCTGTCTGCTTTGAGCTCAAAACACGTATTTCAAACATATTACAAAGAACCTACAATAATTAAAATGTCCAAAACCTTAAAAAACTCCTGACTCTCAAGATGTATTAATGGTATAAATCTCTGCAGACCCTTGTCATTCTGGGGTCATGTCTCTTAGTAAGCTAGTAACATAGTAGAAACCAGTGATAGGTAGAAACCAGTAAGTGGTGAAATTGTTTATGGTTATTGCCCATATAAACTAGGGGAATACTGGGAATTAGTGAAGGATAATTATAGTGGCTATAAGTGTCCACTAAGCTCTACTTGTTATATCTGGGAAGATAATTCGTTTCTAGAGCAAAAATAGAATGAGCTCCCAGCCTCCACCCTTACCTGTCCGTCGATACCTCTGACTGACTCACGAGCCGTCTGGGAGGTATCGACCGGAACGGGAAGGGGCTTTTTATAGCGCTCGCGTGTGAAATTATAGTCCGTGAACGGGATCAGCTGTGTGTCTCGATCGAGACAAGCGAGCGTGTCCATACTGGAGCGCATGCGCCTCAATAATATGCTAGCGGAGAAACAATTCTCCACAGCGCATGTGTCAGAGCTTTTGCATTGTGAAAATAAATCCCCGTTTGTCGGGAAACTGGCCGTTGTAACCGTGATCAGGCAATGCCGATCACCAACATGATAAAACCGCACGTAGTGAGTGTACGGGGAGCATATTAGATAACGCGCCTCTAGTGAAAACATTGTTCGTCTATCGCGCATGCGCGAGGAGTAGATGGCAGTCACCAGCGCATGCGTGCGCGTGAATCATAATGACAATGAAGCAGCTCTCGAAAACAACTGAAACCAAGAGCAGGGTATAGATGTTGACCCTGATTGCTTTAGCAATTAAAAAGATAATTCGTACTGTTTGCTCACAGCGGAGTCAATAGTTATGGCGCAGTGGCTTGGAATCCTAGAGCCAATGTCATGCAGAGTAGGTGAAGGTAAAGTAAGATAAAGTCACCATGCGAACACGATGCCGGCCAATCACTCCTGTTGGGAAGGCTAGTAGTTACAGCCCCTCTAGTGCCAGTTAGGTACAGGACTGACAGCCAGGTTGTCAATTTGGGGGTCGAGTTGGTAGTAATGCCCAAAAGAGTAATCCAGCACCCTAGTAGTATACTAGTAAATCGTGTTTAGCCTTTTATGGTATGGAATGACTAGGTCATCAAAACTGAAAACCCCAAAGAAGACGGACATGGAGAAGTTCAGCACGTCCAGATAAATAATCAATAGATATGAAAGGGTGTGTTTATTAGTGGAATGCGACCCAGTCATTTAACTGGATATGCACAATTAGAAATTGCAAGTGAACATTCAGTATGGCAGTAAGGCTGTCTTAAGTGTAAACGGAGGCCCATGGTATGTTATCATTCAGTCCTTGGGTGTCAGTCTTCAGCTTATAAACCCATTTTTGTTCTTTGGCAAATAAGAATTGGGAAACGTCCGTTAAATGTTGGGGAATAAATGGACGTTCCAAGACAATCCACCTGAGGTCCTCAGCTTTGTGTTTCTTAGTTAGGAAATGCTCAGTCAAACAAGTGGATTGTCTCATGCAGCGGATGGTGCTTTTGTGTTCGCTTATGCGAAGCTTGACTTTCCGTGTTGTGTACCCTATATAATGTAGGGAACAGGGGCAAGTGATTCTGTAGATTACGCAATCCGAATTACAATTCGTGTGGTTGCGTAATATCCAGGGGCGTTCTGTGCCTATGTCCACAGATATAGTTTTAATGGTCTGTGGACAGACACTACACATGCCACATGGGAAATGGCCCCGAACAGGTGGTAAGGACCACAAAGTACTGGTCTCACAGACAGGATGTGATAGTGGTCTTGTGTGGACCAGACTATCTCGCAAACTAGGGCCCTTCTTGAAAGCAAATAGGGGAGGCGAGATACTGCCCGACGCTATGTTCAATATCGGCCAATGCTTGCGTACTGTCTTCTGTATTTGGTTGGACACAGTGCAGAATGTAGTAACAAAAGTGAGTCTCTCGCTGGTAGTCCTTGACACAGCGGTATCCAGTAAGGCATCGCGATGGTTATTAGATGCCCGTTTCCAGGCTTTTCGTACTAGATGTTTAGGATACTGTCGCGATTGTAGTTGTGTTGCTAGTACTCCAGCATGTTTATCAAACAACTGTCTGGTGGAGCAGTTTCTGCGGATCCGCAGAAACTGGCCAACTGGAAGGTTCTCACGGAGTGCCCTTGGATGATGGCTGTTGAATAACAACAAAGAGTTTTTTGACATGGGTTTTTTGTATAGTTCCGAACTCAATGAGTTTTCATGAACAAAAATGGAGATATCAAGGAAAGCCAGACGATGTTTGCTGTATTCAATGGTGAAACGTAAAAACGCATTCTGTTGGTTTAACCAAGAATGAAAGGCTAGAATTTCGTCACCTGTGCCTCGCCATACCACCAGGATGTCGTCTATGTATCTCTTCCACAGCACCACATGATGACGATAAGGGTTGCTGTGGTTGAGTACATAGTTCTGTTCGAATAAGTGGACATATAGGTTGGCGAGGCTGGGCGCAAAAACGCTGCCCATTGAAGTACCAGATGTCTGGAGGAAGATCTGATCTTCAAACTTGAAATAGTTCTCCATCATGGCCAGTCTGGCGCATTCCATGATGAAAGGCACAGGGGTGATGCTATCCAAAGACCGTGCTTCTAAGAGTCCTCTGATTGCATCGAGGGTCTCAAGCTGCGGAATGCAGGTGTACAATGACTCTACATCCAGGCTGACTAATAGATCGGTATCGGAATTAAATTCAACCTCAGGTAAAATATGGAGGACATCAGCCGTATCTTTCAGATATGTAGGCATCTCGGTAACCATGGGTCTTAAAAACACGTCTACAAATTTAGACAAAGGTTCCAATAATGAACCAATCCCAGAGATAATGGGACGTCCAGGAGGTGGTCGTTGCTGTTTGTGAATTTTGGGGAGGCAGTAGAAATAGGGTATGACTGGGTTGTTGGTCACCAGAAATTTCGCCTCATGTGATGTAATCCATCCCTCTGCCTCCCCTTCCTCCACCAGCTGTCTAATCTCTAGGGAGAGTCTAGATGTAGGATCTGACTCTAAAGCCCGATAAGAATTAGCATCTGACAACTGTCTCAGACATTCAGCCCGGTAGATGACAGTATCTTGTAGGACCGTAGCCCCACCCTTGTCTGCTGGTTTTATGATGATCGACGTGTCCTTGATGAGATTTTTTAGGGCAGTTTGATCCTTCTTAGAAAAGTTACAGAAGGAGTGGGGGCGGGTGTCATACAATGTCATTAAATCATGAACCACCGCCTTTTCAAAAGTAAACACTTGTGGGGGGACCTGATGAGGAAGAGGACTAAACGTACTTTTAGGACGTAATCCAGTATTGACCACATTGATCTCGTTGCCAACGGTTGTGACTGTTGGATCTTTCTCTTTAAAGAAGAAATGCAGCCTGATCTTCCTGAAGAATTTCTCGATTTCACATCTCAGGGTAAATGGATCCCCTGAGTGTGTGGGAACAAAACCCAAACCCTTGTTGAGGACATTTTGTTCATCGGTCGTCAGGACTTTTGAACTCAGATTGACTACCAGGTCATTTACTCGCTGGTCGAGTTCGTGGGTGGTTGTTGATTGCCCCTCCTGCTCCGAGTGTTGGGAAATGTCTGGTCTGGTTGCCAGTGCACCGTTGGGGTTCCTCTCCGTTTGCCTCTGTTGCGTCCCTGACCTTGATCTAAAAAAGACTGGTTAGGGAAGAATTGCTGCTGAGGTGGATAGGTGTGCATGTGTGGCGGAAAGGGGGGTGGTTGGTAGCCCCAAGGTGCCGGTGGCCACCATTGGCTCTGATTGGGGTAAAAGTTCTGATTACCCCTCCTTCGGTTATATCTCCGAGATTGACCCCTCCCTCTTCCTTGTGGTGCCCCTGACGCACCTGAATCAGACTCGTCAGATCCTCCTTCGGACCCAGATGAAGAGTAATTGGAACCGTAGCGTCTCCCTTTGTTGTTAAATGTTGGGGCTACATATGTGTCGCTTGTGTAGGGGTATATCTTTTCCCATGAAAATCGGGCAAGATCCTTCTTAAATTTATCGATTTTGTTGATCAGGATGTTGTCCCTATATTCTTTATTGGTTTTATTAGTCTCATCCATCTGTTTTTTGAAGAGGGCTGCTGTGATGGTAGTTTTAATTTGCCCCTCCAGAGTTTGGATCTCAACTAAAACTTCTCAGCACATTAAACCCACATTGTTGCCAGTGAGGGATTTAATGTACAAAGCACTACCGAGGGCATCTTAGAGGTGCCCCTGAAGCCTAACCTACAATCCACGTCTGGTCTGGGAGGCTGCCTAGGCTGCCACACAGCAGAAATGTTGCTGGACCCCTGGGTAGGAGAGCCCCTGCTCTCCTTGGCCTGCAACAATGCACATCCTGGGCGAGGTGCTAGGTCTCCTCCCCCAGGATGGACAGGGGGAAGCTTCAAATGCATGCCGCCTCTGTGAGCTTCTCCAGGCCACTTGCTGTACCCAGCAAACTGGCCCCCACCGGTTCTAACCCCCACTCTGGCGGGAAGATTGGCCGGAAACCCCAAATAAGGACAGGGGATGTGCCAGCCTGCCAACCCCACCCCTCAGGTGAGGGAGGCGAGGTGAAGCACATCTCAGGGCGCTCGCCATCTTGAAGATGGGAGGCCCTGCCCAATCAGGACTGGGCTACTGCCCCCCTCCTGCAGGAGAGTGGCAGGATAGGGGGTGTACCCACCCCAGGGCAGGGACCCATTGATCCCTGCCCTTTACCTACCTGTAACACCCCTAAATCTAGTATTTAGGGGCACCCTGAACCTTCCTTCCTTAGATTCCAGATTCCAAAAAAGCCAAGAATAGCAAGAAGAAAGAAGACCTGCCGTGCAGCTGCTAAGAACAGGAAGACACCAACTGCTTTGGCCCCAGCCCTACCGGCCTGTCGACCCCGGAACCTGTTCCTGTTGAATCCCGGCACCTCTTGTGGCCAGCAACCTCACAAACCCCGGAGGACCTGGCTACCTTGTGACTCTGAGCACCTGGGACTCCCATGAGCAGTGGTTCTGCTCAAACCAAGTTTCTAACCCCTGGCATCAGCCCGGAACTGCGAACCCTGCACACTCTGCAACCGCCTAGCCTGGCCTGTGCCGGAGTAAACAAAGACCCTGAGGACGTCCCCCCGGTGACTTTAACCCCGAATCCGGCACCCAAGGACTCACCTCGACGCTCCTGACGACGCCTGCAGCCTCAGAACCAGGTATCCCCCCAACCGCGATCAACAGCGGGTAAGATTTCCCAACATCAAAAGGCACCCCTGCACCTGGCGCCCTGCGGCCCCCTGTGCCCAACTCCTGGGTACCTACCTATCCTCCAACTACCCAACTTACCTCTCGAAGTGGTGGTGGCACCTGAAGAATCTTCGTCCCTGAGCTTGCAGCCTTTGTTCATCCAGGAGCTTTACCATTGAAATCCATTGAGCACCCGAAGGCTGAAAAGCACCCTGCACCCAGCCCTGGAAGTGTAACCTCTACTCCTATCTACTTCCCCATTTGCCCTGAGCAAGTGACCAGGAGCCCAGCTCCCACAGCCGCATGGGCTGCTAGTCAGCAGCCACCAACCAAGGCCCCCCTGCCTCCCATAGGATAACATTGGGCCTAACTCACTCTGCACCCGGCTGCCCCTGTGCCGCTGAGGGTGTAACAACTGTACCTACCTCACCCTGGGAGACCCCTGAGTCTGTGCCCAGAACCTTAACTCTGCCAGTCGAGTACTTACCCAAAAGCCGATAATCCAGTTTTCCTCCATAGGGTAACATTGACTGGTTTCTTCTGAAATGTCTTCGGTGTGTGGAGTTTCTAAAACTTAAAATATTCACCTAAAATCAACCGAGTAACGAAAACGAAAATACTCACCTGTTATTAGGAGAGATCCCAGTGCTGGATCTTGGTGCCCAGCACTGACCCTAAAAAGTACTCACAACCGTACTTACCATTAACCCAATTTTCTTCCATAGGAAATCATTGACTGTTTTTCTGTGAAATTTCTTCGGTGTCGATTTTTGCAAACTACAAATATTCTTTAAAAATCGTACCAACTGTGAAAACGTAATTGCTTACCTGTTTTAGATAGAGGTCCCAGTACTGAGCCTAGGAGCCCAGTACTGGCTTACAAAAGTAACGAGAACATACCATACCTATAACTTGAATTTTCTCCCATAGGGAATCATTGACTGTTTTTCTATTAAATTTCTTCTAAGTGTCAACTTTTAAAATAGCAAAATATTGCCTAAAAATCACAACAGTAACTATGTCGACTTTACTCACTTGTTTCCAAGAACTGTCCCAGGACTGAATCTAGGATCCAGTCATGGAGTTAGAAAAGTAATCCTGAAAGTAATCTATTGCAAATAACTTAAAACTTCCATTGAGCTCAATGTATTATTGTGTTTGAAATTGTGTTGCCTATTGCAACCACCTGTAACTACTACCTACAAAAGTCAATTGCATATTGCAAAAGTATTTAACTAAAGCATCTCATTCTGAGAAAGTATATTTTAATACCTATTGTTGGTTCTAAAATAAAACAAACATATATTTTTTATATAAACCATTGGCCTAGAGTTAAGTTCTTGAGTGTGTGAGACCATTTGCTGACTGAGGGCCTCATGTAGGTAAATAAATTTTACCGGTTCTTAAATACCGAGCCGTACCGAATCGGTAAATTAGAATCGGTAAGTTATATGTAGGTAAAAATTCGGTAACAGTTACCGATTCGGTAACATTCGGTAATCACGAATCGGAATTCACCGAATCGGTAAATACCGAGGTGGTATTTACCGAATCGGAAAATACCGAGGTGGTATTTACCGAATCGGAAAATACCGAGGTGGTATTTACCGAATCGGAAAATACCGAATCGGTATGTACGGATTCGGTAATTAAAATCACATGACTTGACGAAACAGCTAATCCTGTGCAACGACAGCCCACCCAACCAGGAAGTGCCCACACCCAGGCAGGTGTACATAATTAGCCGAAGTGGCCACACCCAGGCAGGTGTACATAATTAGCCGACCCTGGAGAGGCTTGGAGTGCAGAGGAGAGGCAGGGAGCCGTTGCATGTGCGAGCGGGTAAACGAACAGCATGTCCAGCCAGAGAACACAGAAAGACGGAGGGGAAAGGAGGAGGAAGCTGAAATTTAGCCCCAAGGAACTCCAGGTGCTGGTGGAGGAGGTGGTGAAGCAGCACCAGAAGCTGTTTGGAAGGCAATCCCTGCAAGTGCCTGAGGCTGAAAAGCGCAACATATGGCTGGCCATCCAGGCGCAGGTCAATGCTGTGGGAGTGACCCACAGGGACATTGAGGTCCTCAAAAAGCGCTGGTATGACCTGAGGATTGTAACCAAGAGGAAGATGGGCGACATCCAGAAGGAGGCCAGCCAGACCGGAGGTGGAACCAACAGGGCACCTGCCCTCACCGAACTGGAGGAGCTGGTGGCGGCCACAATCGAGCAAGAGAGCGTCGTGGGTCTTGGGGACGCCGACAGCTCTGCCAGAGCCGCAACACACCAAGGTAAGACGAAAGCACAGCAATGTAGCCCCCCCTACCCCTATCCCACATCCCCCATTGTGAAACGAGAATCACACTGCAGTCCACACGTGTCAGTGCAGACAGGCAATACATTCCGGGAGATGTAGTCAGGGCAACACTAACCATGACGTAAATGTTACAGGGCAACAAGGCATGTCACGCACTCGAGGCACAAGGAGACAGAGGACATATTGGAATGTGAAATGATTTATTGTGACGCTTGCAATGCAGCCCTTCGGGGACACTGAGCCAATGTTGTATTTCTGTCCACAGATGTGACATCATGCAGGACAGGGCATGCTGCAGGAGAGACGGCACACCGGCCACAAATATCACCTCTAGCCAGCACAAGTTCAGACCAGGGAGCAGGCCCACTGGCAGCCGCACCACCAACACAGCCAGCCTCGCCGCACACAGAGCCAGCATCACCTCACCGAGAGCCAGCATCACCACCACCAGAGCCAGCATCGCCACTCATGTTCGAATCACCGGCCACATCTCCGCTTGCAGGTGTGAGAATGAGGAGGCGTCCAGCAGCCAGGCTACGAGCCTTAGACACCTCGTCAGACGACAGCATGGGCCCAGAAGACCGCACCAGGCCCCAGGAAGGGAGCCATGCCACTGTGCCCCACACCTCACAGGCAGCACAGACGGAAGCAAGAGGGCGCCGCAGGTCACGTGTCCAGAGTCCACCAGCACCCACTGACGGCCATGGTGTCTTCTTGGGGCTCGAGGGCCAAATGTTGAAACAACAGCGCCTGCAATCAAAGGCAGTCATGTCAGTCCAGAGGCACATGCGGGTGATGAAGACAACATTAGTCAACATGGACAATAACATTAGCGGCATGGCTGCGGGCATTCGGGACATGTCCCAGTCAATCCAGCAGTTGTGCAGCAAATTAGATGCTGACATCGAAGCACGGCGCCGGGAACGCCAGAGAAGGGACACTACCAGCAGGGCACTCAACCGTCTGGCAACTGCGACTTCTCTACTGTGCCGGCGCTCTGTGACGATGCAGGAGGGCCTAACACAGTGCTGCAGCGACCTGTCTCGGGGGATGGTGCAGGTGACAAGTGCACTAGGGGTGCTATTGACTAGTCAGGCGTCGACAACTGCTGCAGGGGATGCTGCGGAGAGCATCGACACCAGCAGCAGCATCACACCCCCCGTCCCAGAAGCACGCAGGAGCAGCAGGCGGCTTGGGGTTGGCTCTAGTGAGGATGCACAGGCCGTGCAATCCACCACTGCAGCGCGTATGCGCAAACATTGATGTAGCCCTGCTTAGCCACTTCCCAATGGGTGACGTAACCCTGGACATACTATAGATGGTATATTGCCAGATTGGCCTGTTCATGTGTGCATGGCGTGGTGCCACATTAAAACTACGTCAGGACTTCTCACAACTCGCTGTGTCCCCTTACTTACTCAGAAATAGTTGCATGTGATCTCTGCCCGTCTCTCTCTCCCATCGATTGCAGTTGGCACTCTAGCTGCGTTGCCCTCTGGCTGGCCTGACTCATCCTCGTTGTCCTCAAAATATGTTAGTTCCACATCTGTACCTTTTTTCGTGGCAAGGTTGTGCAGCATTGCACAAGTGGCAATAATCTTGCAGCAGGTGATGGGTTTGTACTGGCGTGCGCCTCCGCTCTTGTGCAGGCAGCGGAACCTGCTCTTCAGTAGTCCAAACGTGCGCTCCACCACATTGCGTGTTGTTTTGTGTGCCACGTTGTATCGTCTCTCACTCTGGGTTGCTGGGTGTAGGTAGGGAGTGAGGATGAATGACCGGCATGCATATGCACTGTCGCCTGGATGAGTAAAAGGGAACCATCAGTAACATGCCTCTATACACTATGATTTGCAGGTTTCAAGGGGCGTCACTGTTACTTACCTAGCAGGTATCCCTCTCCGAATTCTCCGGCACTCAGTCGTGTGTAGATCCCACTATTCTGGAAGATGTAAGAGTCGTGGGTGCTCCCAGGAAACTTTGCAACAATATCTGTGATGATGTTCCCTGCATCACAGATCACCTGCACATTGATGGAGTGGGTGGACTTCCTGTTCCTGTAGATGTGCTCTGTATCAGCTGGTGGACAGATTGGGATGTGTGTACCATCAATGCAGCCGATGACATGGGGGAACTGTGCCATGTGATAAAAGTCAGTTTTTGTTTTCTGCAGTGCAGCCTGTGTGTTTGGGAAGCTTATGTAGTGGTGCATTCTCTGCATCATGGCATCCAGGAACTTCCTGAAGAAACGTGACAGGCAACTCTGGGATACCCCACCCACCGCAGCTATCACCACCTGATAACTGCCGGATGCCAACAGATGTAGGCTGCAGAGCACCTGCACATGTGGGGGTATGGCGTGCGCCCTTCTTATTGGATGGTCCAGGAGTGGGTGTAGGTCCCTGATTAAGTCCATGATGGTTTCGGGGTCTAGCCTGTACCTCTCATGTATCTCTGCATCAGTCAGCTGGAATAGTGTGATGCGCTGTCTGTAGATTTGTTCCTCCCGTCGCCACACCCTCAGTCCTGCTGCCTGTAGACGTAGGCGCCTTGCAATGACGTACATAGCGGCCATGTTGTCCATGCTGTTGCATTTTGGGATTGCTTATATGCATTGTTGATGGTTACCACCTGCTTTCAATCCGTGTTAATTACCGACTCTTATTTACCGATTTTCCTGGATTTCTTAATTACCGAGTGCTCAAAAATGTCATTTTAATTTTTACCACTTCATATTTACCACTTCATGTTTACCGAATCGTTAATTATGTATTCGGTAAATCTGATTCGGTATTTTGGAATTCGGTAAATATGAATCGGTATTTACCGCCTCATATTTACCGAAAAGTGGTTTTTGGACTCCTACATCTCACTTGTCTGAATACCGGTCGGTAACGGCATATTTACCGAAAATCGGCCGTTACCGACCGGTATTTGGCTACCTACATGAGGCCCTGAGTGTGTACAACAAATGCTTTACACTGTCCTCTGATACTGCCTTACTTCTCGACCAAGCTACCACTTTAGAAAGTAAGGTTATATCTAACTTTAGCCTCTGCCAAACATCTGGGGACTGTGGACTCTGTATACACTGTACCTATTTGGGAACAGTATATACAGAGCCACTTTCTCACATGCAGTGATCTTTTATTCTCATTATCATCATGCAAAATATTTCAGCACCACCTTTCATTCATTCCTGCCCAGGTACTCCATCATTGTAGTGGAAAAAGTGAAAAAATGTTTTCAAGAGGTCTGCGAAGGTTATGGTGCATCTCTGGGTGCTGTGAGAGAAAAGCTTCTCTACTATTACACTGTTTAGCTTAAGAGGGGCAGGACATTTTTGACCACCTTCCACAGCCTTTGCAATCTGACTTGGAGAATTTCAATGAGTATGAATTGTGCATTAAGAAACTTGATGATCACTTCCTGCCAAAGGTCAGCACTATCCATGAACGTTACCATTTTGCTAGAAGGTTTCAGAAGGAAGGAGAATCAGTAGAGGGTTATGTTATTGAATTGCGCAGACTTGCTTCTTTGTGCAAATTTGGGGGCATGGTAGATGGACATATTCGTTACCAGTTCATGGAGAGCTGTGGAATTGAAAGGGTTAGAGATGAGCTGTGACTGAAGGATGAGCCCACTCTGGATGAGATGTTCATTGGAGCAAAATGTGTGGAGCATTCCATGGGCTGCATTGGTGTGATTAAGAAGGAGAAGGAAAAGGATCAGGGGGTGAGTGTGGTTAAGGAAAAAGTTAAGAAGAGTAATGTGAAATCTGATGAGAGTGGCAGTAAAGGCAAAGACACCAATCATAGATGTTACCGTTTTGACAGAAGTGACCATCTTGCTAATGATAAAAATTGCCCCGCACTATAAGCAACATGCGCTAATTGTAAGAAAAAGGCTCATCTTGTTGCAGTGAGCAAAAGGAAAATTTCTAAGCCCAAAGTGTGGGTGGCGAATGATCAAGAAGAGGATGATACTGATTTTGTGTGTAGGCAAATAGTCCAAGTTGAAGATGAAAGTAAAGTCAAAACCAGCCCTGTTGATACAATTTCCATGGGGGTCAAGGGGAGCTAAAATAACCATTATTTCAAACCACTTCTATCAAACTAAATTGCTGAACAAAGTCACATTATTCAAACAGGAAATCAGACTATATGCATATGGAGAGGAGGCCATAAAACTACATTGGTATTTCATTGGAGTGATTGAGTATAAACAACACCTTACATCTGGTACGATTTATGCATCAAGGAGGGGTAACAGCATCATTAGTTGGGCTCATCAGGGTGACTTGGGTGTTTTGTTGGATCCTAGCAGCACCTCTCCCATTTGTTTTAAGGAGAGGGTTGCCTGTTGTAGTGTTGATGCTGTTACTTAAGGATAATTGTTGGAACTCCTCAACGATGATTTTCCTGAAATGTTTAGAGAGGAGCTGGGGAGTTTGAAGTAGCATGAGATTCACCTGTTCGCAGAAGCACGTCCTGTCTCTTTTAAGGTTAGTAATATTCTTATTGCTTCATGTAAGGAAATGCAGGAAGAAATAAAGAAACTCAAGTATGGGAGAGTTCTTGAGGAAGTGGAATGTATTGAGTGGCTTGCACCCATTGTGGCTGCCACGAAGGCTAATGGAAGCCTAGGCTTATGTGTTGACTTGAGACATCTGAATAAATGCATGGTTGTGGAAAAGTCTCCCTTTCATAACATCACTGAGTTGGTTTGGTTTTGTTGCTGGGGGGAGCTACCATGTTTAGTACTGTAGAGCTCACCTCAGCTTAGCACCAGATTGAATTTAGGAAGTCCTCTAGCAATTTGACAGCGTTTGTAAGCCTGTTTGGTATTTTTAGGTTTGTCAAATTACCTTTTGGGTTAGTCTCGTGGCCTCAGTGTTTCAGCGTGTGATGGAAAAGGTCTTGCAGGGTGTTAAAGAGGTTTGTGTCTACCAGGGCGTCATTCTTGTGTATGGTAAAGATTGAAGAACATGAATCCCGTGTGAGAGAGGTCTTGAGGAGGCTGGCAAACTCTAATTTCACTGTAATGCCAGAAAAGTGCAAATTTGAGACCTGATCAATCAACTATTGGGTCATACCATTTCAGGTGAGGATGTGTTTCCCAAGGCGCAACTTGTCAACACCATTTCACGCATGAGCCCTCTTATGTCCCGAGAAGAACTTATGACATTTTTGGGTATGAATACATTTTCGGTGAAATGTATTAAGGATTTTGCTGATCTGAGTGCAAACATAAGAAGTCCCCTGAGGAAGGGTGTTGACTTCTCCTGGCATGACCTCTGTGAGAAAGAATTACATTTGTTGAAGAGGCATCTTAGTACAGAACCCAATATTATCACCACTACCGGGCTGTGTAATAAACCAAAAAAAATGTTGCGGGGATCGCAGTTTGTAATAAGAGCCGATCACAAACCTCTGATTGAAGCTTTCAAGAAAAAGATTTTATTTTGGGTCCCATCACAAAATTTGTCATCGCCTTACAAGAATTCGACATTGAATACTTGCCAGGGGTATGTAACACGGTGGCTGACACTCTTGCTAGATTAGTCCCCATAAAGAACATGCTCTTGATGAAACAGTGGATTCGGAATTTGTATGTGCAGTCAGTGTCATTACAGAGGAACAGCGGCGTGAGGAGTTGATCAAGGATGAGGTGCTCACGGAAGCGATAGAATTGGTGTGACAGGAGTTAAGGTCCCCTCCAGGGGACCCGTCTCAGAGGTTCAAATCAGGGGGTCTCCCAGTGTCAGCCGAATGCTGCCCTATATCACAATATTTAAGATAAAAAAAAAGATAAAAACAGACTGAAACAATAGTCCCACCTCTCCCCACCCCCTGCAAACCTAAAGTCGGCACCTCTCCTTTTATTCTGGGCTCCTCATCACAGATGGGGATGAGTGCACCCCTCTCGTGCAGCAAGCCCGCCTGTTGGCCTCCGCACTCCCAGTCCTCTGGCCAATCCAGGGAGTCACTGCAGTTACTTAGCTCTGCTCTGGTTGCACTCCCCAGGGCCCAGCGAAGCAGAGGTCCCCAGATTCCTCACCTGGGGGGGGGGGAGGACCAGAGCCACCATACTCCCTCAGATGGAGATGAGCTCACCCCAGTGTCCCTCCAAGGGCACTCTTCAGGGGCTCGAGTCGGCTTAGGCTCCCGATCGGGAAGAGTTTCCTGGAAGAGTTAAGCACAGTAGTGCTTCCCAGATAGTGGGACATATTTTTGTTGCTATGATTCATTCTATATGTGTTGTTTTGAACGACTTAAAAAGTAGAAAGCTTTCCTCCTTAGTTGATAAGGTTGCTACCAGCAATCTTGGAGCTTTGTTAGATATTGATACAAAATTGTTAGCCATAATGGTTAAAGATTTGAAAAATAGGCTTGCTGCAGATATTTTACTCACAAAAGGAAACAGAGTTTTCAAGATGCTGAAAGTGCAGCAGTGATGCACATACATTCCAGACAAGAGTAACGAGATCAGGAAGTATGTAAAGAATATTACTGGAGTGTCGAAGTACGTGTTTGTGTGATTTATTTATTTGCTATCGTGAATGGATTTAGATAGATAATGGGGGAAAAAACATCCACAGAGAGTAAGGGTACTAAAAAAAGAGGGAAGATCTAGAGTTGAAGGATGAGCAATGTAAGATTTATGATGAGTTGAGAGAGATGGGGAACTCCACGCTTAAACAACAATGGGTAACAAAGTTCTAATGCAGTCATGTGTCTTTAAATGTCTTATGTGATGGATATTGTAGCCATTCAAGGGGGGGGTCTGACACAGCAAGATATGTTTGTTTTATAATCTTGAATAATCATGTCAATCCATGTGTTAATGCAAGCTCTATGTGTATAAAGGAGCTCCATTTTGTATAAATGAAGTATAACCATTGTCTCAAAGTAGAATGATGTAACTGCGAGTAGACCTCAGCTGTTCAAAGCTTTTAACAGTTAAACAATGCTGATTTCGAAATGTACTTCCTAAATTCCTTTTTGTTGCAGGAGCAAGATAAGATAACAATGTTAGAAGAGGAGATTATTGTTTTCTTTTAGAGAGGGTTAGAGCAGATAACTTTAATTGAAAGGAGTGATTTACATCATGTGTTGGGATGGGAAGGTGCTTCCTGTACAATGCCATCTAGACTGATGAAACATCTAAGGTTGTGCAGCTGTGTGTTCTTTTGTTCGATGATGGGAACAAGAGGAGTTTACTGTTCCAAGAAGACGGCACAACCTGATTGGTCCCAGCTTTATAGAGTTAATGGGAAGAAGTTCCGTGGAGAAACAAAAAGTATTTAATTGTTTCTTAGAAAAGTTGTACGGAGATCTTGGCCTGACTTTGCTGAGGGAAGACCTTTCCCTAACTAAGCTGCTCTCTCCTCCCTGAGATTTTATATTATGGTTCTTGGGTTAGACTCTTGACTGCTTATGCTTTCCTTTCCCCTAATCCTTTACTTGCTTCACTTTAGACTGACGAGTTCCGCATAGGAATGTATCACCAGCAAAGTATGTGCCTATTGGCTTTTTCAATGCTTGTTGTATTCAGGAAGCTATTTAAATCTGACATAGATCTGTGGATACTGTATTTATTGCAGCACATAGGGTGTTAACAAGCAGGAAATGTACAACTCCTTCGGATTTCAAAGTATCAGTGCAGCAGAAATTCATGTAACAGCTGCAAACTACAATGAAAAACGCAAAGATTTAAAAAGACACCTCAAACACCTGCCACATGTGAACTGCAGGTGTACAAAATGTAGACATACATCATTATAATTATGACGTGAAAATGAGTTTTATTGCATACCAAATATCTGTGTCTTCCCCCAACTTCCAAGTTTGTTTTATATTATAGACCCCAGCACCTTCCTTGTGAACAAATATGAAGTTCCCTGAAATGTCTTCATGTACTGAAGCTTGAATCAGTTTTCTTTATCTGGTGTTCAACTTGCAGACACTATCATCTGGGGTCCTCACACATTGCAAAATATGCACTGGCCTGTGAAATGACATGTTAAATCAAAATTAGGAGTGCAAACAGATCACTGGTGGGAATAAAATCATCTTTATATCTGGTTACATTCCTAAAGCAGAGGCATATCATAAATACATAGGGGCATATTTACGAGGGTCTTGCATCATGCTTGCACCACGCAATGTGGTATATGCACGACGCAAAACTACAAGTCATATTTATGAAGCTATACAAAGCCTCTTTGCTTGGCTTTGAATGGCTTCATAAATATGGAGTAATGCAATTCAGCACAAATCGCAAAGATTCTTGCATTCATACCAGAACTTACAGCTGAACCAAAAGGTAGAGATATTCTAATATCGCAAAACGATATAGCAGAAAAACACTCAGTATCTGTTAACAAAATGCTCTTCAGGATAGTGTCTGCCTGGCCAATGCTGCTGCAATTATTCAAAAAGAAATGTTTCAACTTGAAGGAGATGGATTTAATGATCAGTTTGAGCAAAATTGCCAACAAAAGTCAGTAGGGACTGCTATGCTAAATCCAATGTTAATGATGATGGAAGATTGTAACATTTCAAATGACAGCACAGTAAATGATAGGAGGAGTACAACTTTGTCAGTCTCACAGCTTGTTCGGTATCATATCAGTAAGTGTAAGAAGGCAAATCCTAAAGAAAACATCAGCCACAAAACAAATAATAAAACTCCACTGCCACTTTATATTGGTTTAATGTTGCATGCTAAAACTCGAAAATAATACTTAGTTGACAAACTGCAGAAATTGGGCATATGCGTGTCATATGAGCATGTTTGAGAAGTGTCAGCAACAATAACTAGCAAACAATGTAAGTGATTCTTCAATGACAGGGTTGTATGTCCAACAGACCTTCAACTCTTCACTTTCACTTGTGCTGCAATAGACAATATTGATCACAATCCCTCGGCATCTTCATCCACTCAGTAATTCCATGGAACAGCCATATCTCTGATACAGAGAAAATCAGATGCACAGGGTATATCATCCTTCTTAAAAATTTAAGAAAATGAGTGGACCAAGAAATTTACTTCATCCCTACCAGAGTGGTATTTGCAGTTACCATGTACAATGACAAAAAAACAGCCAAATGTACCTCTAAGTAATATTAATGCCTTCCAGATTCCTCCTATTCATAATGGACCTATGTGAGATGAATTGCTGCAAATGATTCAAACTCTTGAACTCCATAATCTAACCAATAAAAGCCACACCAGTTGGGCTGTGTTCCACTCCAACCAAAGTGGTTCTGTCCCAGAAAGCCATAGAGTATTGCTATGTTTATTAAATGATTCAATACATTCTCATTCTAAGGTATGCCATTGCTTTGATATACTAAAGCGTACAAGGACCACAATTAATCCTAATCAGACTCCTGTGGTGACATGTGATCAACCAGTAAATGCAACAGCTAAACAATTTCAGTGGTTACTTCCAAAATTGTATGGGGAAGACAAAATGGTAGTCATGAAGGGAGCATTACACATTGCAATATCATTTATTGTAGTTTTAGGAGATTGGCTTGATGGTAGTGGCTGGGCCAATGTTTTAGTTGAAGCCAATGTTACCAGTTCCTAAATATCTCATGATCAGATGCATGAGCGTGTAACAAGGATAAAAAAAATCAGACGGTGGGGCAGTTGGTATTCTTGATAATCCTAGTACATTGATTAAACGGACCTTGTCTGGAGCTCTAATTGCCAACTTACTGGGACAATTCCATACAGCAATGGGATTCAGTGAAATTGAAAATAACTGAGCTTACCATGAAGACAACATCTCTTGCAACATTCTAATTAGAAATTAAGTTAAGGAACTTACAAAAGTGTTTTTGCATGATAACAGAAATTCTTATGCCTGTGATATTGGCGAAACTCTTATGACTATTGCATCCAACTTGAACATGAGTAATAATGCTAATACATCTGTGTGCATTACTGACGACGTGGGGGTACCTCAATATGGTTCGTTTGTTCAAGAATGCCTGGTACATTACGAAAAAACAATTTTTGAACCTATTCCTAGAAACAAGCTATGTGTATTTCACAAGGTAGTCCCAAAATCAGTGAACCAAAAAGTATCCATCTTAAAAAGCGACTGCTCACTTTTCACTAGACTGTATATTGGTTGTCAAGCTAGAAAAGGAGATTTCAAGGATTTTTTTGCCCATGAGAATCTTGATTATCCTCCATCACTTTCTGAGGGAGGCATGCTAAGAAAAGGGACACAGACTGACATCATCTCTTGTTTGGAAAAGCTTAATGGTACTGTAGATAGCATGAATAACATTACAGCACTGCAAGTTTTGTTATTATGGATGGATCAGCAATAATACATTTATAAAAACCCGACAACATATGCAGTATTCAAGACTGCATCACCTATATATTCCAGCCTTATGTAATGAACATACTTAACAAATTGAAATGAGTAGGCATAGTATTTGACTTTCACATAGAGGGGTCTCTGAAAAAGGAAGAAAGAAATAGGCGAGGTTTTGATCCACACTATTGTGTAAAAGGTCCAACAAATATACCAAAAAACTGGACAACTTTTCTACAAAATGTAGATAACAAAAATTATTTGTTCCAATTCTTGGCTTCTAACTTTGTGAGGCTTGAGATACCAGAGGGTAAAATTGTAGTACTGACAAAGGATGATAACATGGTGATTATTCCCTAAAATCGGAAGGTATCTGAACTTAGATCAAGTTAGCAGTTACCAGCAAAACATGCTAGTGAAAGTGGTCGGAAGTCTAGTACTATACATACTGTTGATTCCGATGTAGCATGTATTGCTCTTTATGCATTTAGCTGCTTAAATCTTTCAAATTTTTGGATTGATTTTGGTATTAGGAAACATCAAAAGCTACTGCCTAGCCAAGGGTATGATAATAAACTTGGCAAAAGTGTTTGTGATGGTATTTATATTTCCATATATTTACAGGTTGCAAAACTGTATCTGTATTTGCAGTTCGTGGCAAGAAAAAAGGTTGGGAAACGTGGCAACATTTTCAGGATGTCATGAAAACATTTATTGAGCTCTCTCATTGCCCACCAGATATTTCAAATAATAGTTTCAGTCAGCTTCAGCAATTTGTAATTAGATTCTACATAAAGAACATTAAAACAGATTCTGTTAGCAAGTGTTAAACAATGATGGTTACCAAGCGTAATCGCTCTATAGAAAATGTACCACCAAGTGAGGGTGCTCTTTTACAGCACAGCAAGAGAGATATTTTCCAAGAGGGTTATATGTGGCCTCCGTGGTAGAATAAGTATCCTGATATGCCTGATCCAGCTCAGTGAGGATGGCAGAGGGATTATTCAGGATATAAACCTCAGTGGTCACAATTGTCTCTTGCATGTACTAGTCTTTGTGTTTGTGATGGATAATGCAATCAGGAGGACATGTTTTAAATGACTGACTAAATTGTAACCTTTGAAGAAACATGACTAAACTAACAATATAATTTGTATTTTCATTCTTTTTCAATAAAAAATGTTTTGATGTTTAAATGTTACAAAATGTGTTTTTATATTATAACAGAAAATATAGCAAAAATATGAAGGGTGTCATTAAGAATGTTATAGTAGACTTTTGGTACATCCTGTATATGGGGCCCAAGTGCCCCTAAAATAGTAACAAAATAATCTAGACATTTTTTGATGCACCATGATTTTTGTTTGAAATTTCTATCTTTGTTGTATAAAAGTTAAGGAGGTGACCAAGGTACGTGAAACACCATGTATATCGACGATAGATCTACATACTTATCATAGTGTATTATGAGTCAATTAGATTGCAAAAACTTTTAAATCCTTGGCTAAAAAACCATTACATTTATGTGCTGGAAGACTAATATTACATTTATGATAATTTACTGGCCCTTGTGGTGGCCATTTTGTATTATGACATCATACGCCTAAAATAGGGGATCAGATTTCTGGGGTCTGAATCAAAAATCAATCTTCATATGACTACCTAACACTGTGCCAAGTGCCATATTAGTATCACATTTTACATGATTCTTGTGGTTTTTGACTCTAATCTACCTCACTATTAAACCGTTTAATACCAATGACACCTGTATAATTTCTACTGATTCCAACAATTCGGTCTGGGAGCCATGCTTATGCAGAGGCCGAGCAAGGGTTGTGAAGAAATCATTATGTTTGCTTCAAGGGCCTTCGGAGGTGTTGAGTCCATTTATTCTACGACAGAGAAGGAAGCATTTGGTTTGTGATGGGTTGTGCAGTATTTCAGGAACATTGTGTTTAGCAACAGTTTTATCTTAATAACAGATCATAAGCCATTGGTAATTCTATTTAGCACTAGTGAGGGTGGTAGAGCTACCCCTGTATTGCAGGAGCCCCAGTACAGGTTAGAGTATGCTGCTGGTGTAAGAATATTTTTGCTGACTGTTTGTCCAGGTTACGGTTGAGTGAGCCTTGATTCTAGTCATAGATGGCAGGTGACTTGGATATGATGTGTGTAGTGAGTTCCATTAATGCTGCCATGAATGGTGCTCTTTTGGAAAAGCAGTGGATAGAAGTTTTGGCCAGTGACAGCAAGATAAAATGTGTAATGAAGTTTACTACTAGCCAGTGGCCATCTTCTAAAGAGGATCAGGTGAGTTTGATTCCTTATTTGGGGGTCTCAGATTAGTAGACGATAGTGAATAGTGTTCTGAGCAGGTGTGGGTTGTTATCGGTCCCTTCTATGTTGTGCAACAGAGTTCTAACTTAAATTTGTGAAGCTCATGTAGGCATCCATGCCATGAAACACAGAAAACGTGAGGATTTCTGGTGGCGGGGGTTTATAGGGCTTTAGAAGATCATGTCCATGAGTGTAGTACATGCATCATGAGCGACAAGACCCAGGTGACTTGTCCTAGTCCCATTACCCCCATAACCACAGTGACTTTGCCATGGTATAAACTGACATTTCTGGACCATTTGGTGTTTTGGTGAGTACACAGAAGTATGTTTGTGTATTAAATTTACTATTTTACCAAGTAGCCAGAGATCAAATTTGTTGACACAGTGAATTCTCGCGTGAGTACTGATTTTCTCAAAGAGGTGTTCATGAGAGAAGGATATCATGAGGATTTTTAAAATGATAATGGCAGCCCGTTAGTGTCAAGGGAAATGGAAGAATTTTTAGAAATGGCTGACATGAAACACATCAGAACATCATTATATCATCCTTGCAATAATGTACTAGTTGAGAGAGTAAATCGAGTCATTAAAGATCAGCTTCAGTTGACACTGATGCATGGATTGGAATGGAAGTCTGTGATGATGAATATGATTTGATCTATGAGGACCACACCTCATGTAAGCACTGGAATGTCACCTTTCACCTTGTTTAGGGGGCAGTGTAGCTGGAATGAAATTGAATAAAGAATGGATGGAGCAGAAAGATGTTGATGTTGTGAAGATGAATGGTGTTGTTGATGTGAGACGTGAAGTGCAGAGGTAGTATAGTACTGCGGACAAGGATTGTAGCATATTACGTGCTAAGGCGGGTGATTGGGTTAAGATCAAGAAACCTAGCCTTGTCCAGAAAGGGTTATTGCAGGTTCTCAAGGCATTTGCTGGACGTGAAGGAGCATGTGATTGTCCTCAAGAATAGAAGGGTCTGAAACAAAAGTTTCATTTAATTTGTGACTTGCTTTAAATACATGTATGTGCGTGAGAGGATGGGTGAGGTAGCAGATGAGTATGTGCAAACCGAGCGTGACCAGCACCAACCTAAGATTCCACATAGAATTAGAACCTGTCTTGTGAAGTTCAAGGATCATGATATGAAAAAACTATGCATGGTCTTCCTTGATTCTTGGTTATTAGTTCTTCCATATTTCAGAGAATGTGTTCATATTTATTTCGTAGGATGCAAAATGTAAAAAAAGAAAATATTAAAAAAATTTCAGTTGTGTATGCATGTTGTTCTATTTTTGTGACGTGCCACTGTCATGTTCCTGTTCCACTTGTGGGTACATTGTTAGCTCTTGGTTTACTGTTAATTAAGCGATGTCACATTTATACCATCCCCTTGGTGTTCATTTGTTTTTATGTTTGATTGTTAAGGAAGTGGTGTATATAGGGCTGTGAATAGGGTTGTGTGCGTGCTCCATGCGTAGATTGCTCTGTTTATGGTGTTCTACATTCCGTGTCAGGGGTTTGGGAAAAGTCGGTTGCTGTCGAACTGCGGGGACTGACGGTTTGAACAATAAAAGCTGTAAATAGTCACAGATTTGTCTTCCTTTCAACTGAGTAGAAGCACGAGGACCTATGTAGCACAGCTCTTCCCTGAAGCACTTTACCGTCCTTCGCATTGAATCTTCCTTTATGGATAATTTTTAGGAGACTGAATTTTTGTCACCAACCACTCAATTGTCTGTTTTCATACATAAGATTGGAAGGAATTGTGTTGTCTTGTAACAATCTGAAGACTATATCGATTTTTTTTAACTAAGTATAAACACTTCATTGATTTTGTTTTTAATGATTTTATTGGAAATGTTCTGTTTAATGCTTCAGGCGGAAATGAAATTATTTTTTTAAATTTTTTTATTTTATTATATACCCAAAGAATCAATTCATATTTTCACAGTTACATACGAGTAAGACAGTGCATTGATTTTACATGAAATAAATACATCAAAGCTTATATAAAAGTTAAAAACAGGCTTAAAAGAATCGTATTATGTTATTATAAAGATAATGCTTACAGTACAGATCAAACAGAGCATAGGTTAGGCCAAACCAATTAATTACATATGTGGTATTAAGTAAAATCATTTCCTTTTAATCATGACTCACGAAATATCCCATATTCCTTCACTACTTCTCCTATCAGAGCAGCCCACATTCCTTTTCTACCTTGCAATGGGTGACCAAATTGCCCACTCCAGCTTCCTGGCCTCCCTACCCCTACACGCATATAATGCACTCTTATGATTGTAGACCCCCAGGAGGTGAGCTATCCACATTTGAAAGGTGGGAGGGTCCACATCCTTCCACCTTGCTGATATCAATAATCTAAAAACAGCTGTGCAGATAAAAAAGAAATATTTCTCCGTGGTATCCAGGGCTATGCCACTATCATAGCCCATAAGCATCAAATTGGGGGATAGGTTAATGCTACGACCTAGCAGCCCCTCCAGGAAGCTTACCACCTCATTTTTTCTAGACAGCAATCTGCTACAATCATAAAACATGTGCACTATAGTTGCAGGTCTTTGCCCACATCTTGGACAACTGTCATCAGCTCTCGTGCCCCAGCTAAAAAGTTTAGCGGGGTAAAATACAGGTTAAATATCTTATAGCGTTGCCTTTAAGTTTGTTGCCCGAAAAAGTTTACCCGCTAATAGCAGAGCCGTATACACGTCCACATCGGGGCCGTTCAATTTCTCAGCCCTTTTTGTTTGAGTTTCCTCCAGATCATCCTGGATGCTACCTTGCAATATGGTATAGATATTCCTCTCCCTGCAGTAACCTCGAGAAGGGGTATCTTTCCCCAGGAAAGCCTACTTTCTGACTGATAAGATATTCCCGTATTTGAATATATTTAAAATAATGTCTGGTCGGGATCCCGTAATCCTGCTGTAAGGCACCAAATGGACGTATCTGGTCTATATCATATATATCGCCTATCATTGTTAGGCTGAGTTGTTCCCATTGCCTACCCATGAAATCAAAAAAGGAATGCGGAAGAGCTTGAGATCGCCACAATGGGGTATAATAGTTGATTTTAGGGATTGACATAGCCTTACGCATCTTAGTCCATACTTCCCAGGCGCTATACATAACCTTAGAGCGAGTCTTCTTAAAATAGCTTGACTTCCCCTGACGTAGAAATAGCCCCCCAGCCTCACTCCCTATGATAAGTTCATATATAGTTGGGGTCTTGCACTTTCTTGACTCCTCTATTTCTGTGGTTGTAAAAGACACGCCCAATGATATAGTATAATATTAGGGAATGCAAGCCCACCCTGTGCCTGCGGAAGTGCCATATATATTTCAAAGACCGTCTAACTTTCCCATATTGCCAAATAAAGTGTGAGAAAACAGTTTCAAGCCTTTTGTAAAATATCCGCCTCTATTACAAGCGGAATAGAGCGAAACAGATAAAGCGTCAGAGGTCAGATGACGCATACGTCGGGCGACGGCATTTTCAATTTTGGTAGCGCGGGATAGGATTTGTGCTTCCTGAGAAGTTGGGCTCTGGCAGTGCTAGAGAGATATCGGCATTTTTTGACGTTCATGCTGTGCGCTCATACCCCGGAGGAAGAAGAGAGACTGACGGATGAGCGAGCTTGAAACCCCACCAGGGCTGACACCGACAGCTAAGGGCGAGTGAGCATGCCAGAGTGTTCCAAAGAACAACTAGAGCGCTAACAGTCCTACTTATGATAAACGTATGGCACACCTGAAGCCATCTTGGTTGGTGTTTGGGAGAGAATGAACGCTTCCTGATTCCATTGGATTGGAAACCCTGGACACGTGACCGCAACCGCGGAGTCCACGAAGAACCCGGAAGAGGAGAACACCTAGAGACCGCGACCGGCGAACCAAGTGAGGAAGGGAGACGCGAACCAAGGAGGAACCTGAACGCCTGGAGTAACCCTGATGACCTTGTAGATCGGAGAACAGAAGGACTGCATGGAGGCCACCGTCCCCGCTTTCCGCCGAGCCACACTCCTCCGGGTACGCTGCCGAGTGCCTGGCTGGGTTGGGAGGAGAGGAGGGAGGAGGAGTGACTGCGTAGCTTGTAAAACCGCTACCCGGTTGTAAATCACCGCCGTCTCAAGTACCCCCCCCCCTCACGAGCACTCCCCACACCTTCTGGTGAGTGGCAGAAGAAAGAACTGCTGTATTCCTCACCCCCTTTTCCTTATGTTTGTGAAGTAAGACATACCGAAGGGCTGATACTCGTTTTCTTTTGTTTTTCCCGGCATTTCCTTTTTAACCCGTTTTGGAGTCCACAACGCCTATCCAGGGGAACCCCCGTGCACCAAGCCTCAAGGTCTGAAATACTAAAGCTGGGACGAACCTCTCAGGAGCCCAGTGACGAAAAAGGGACCTGTATCCACAAAGGCTCTAAACTTTTGTTTCATTGTTTGTAGTTTACTTTCCACGGCCAACGGAAAACTACATCTCCCAGCAGCCTCTTCCCTGGGCGCTTGCCGCTGACGTCATCAGGCAGCGCCTGGGATACATACTTAAGGGACGCTGTTGCCCCGCGAAGCCCGGGCCAAGGCGGGCCCGTTTCTGACCGTTAGTGGCCATGTGAGGCCGGGCTGGGCCACCCTTCTTGGCTCTTTGTATTCGTACTTTGGTTATTTGCTATCTGTTATTTCAAATCAGGGTTTTTGCTTGTGTAATATCAGCGGTAAAAAGCTATAAAAGTTACATATATTCTGTTTATAGTGTTACATGCAGTCTGATATCATATCATAAGGATAAGGAATGGGGAAGCGCAACCCTGTAATACCTGTCCCTGCTCCAGTCCCAAAGCATAAAGAAGTTATAAAACCCCAGCTCCCTAGCTTAACCGCTATAGATCGCATGCTCCAAAAAAGTATAGGGGTGGTGGCCAATGCCATCGAAAGTACTGAGCGTCGTCTCTCGCTTCCTGCTGGCTCTGTGCCCCCCTTACTCCCTGCAAATGTATCGTTGTTCTCTACCAATTCCCAGGACTCGCTACTGGCACCGTTCTTTGTTGCTCTTCCAGGTGGTGGTTATCCCCTGATGTTACAAAATGTAACCCCTACGGCGGTCAACTCATCCCCAGAGACTCCCCCTTCCTTTGTTAGACTATCGTTGACCCCTCCCATTTTACAAACCCAGGCTACTGTTGATTCCTCATCCCAGGTTGGGGTTCCTATCGTTATTGGGAGTTGTAATACGCCTGTTAATACTAGTTCAGCTTCTGATTCGCAGTCAAGTGTAAGCAGTGATAGTCTTAGTGTAAGAACTAGAGGGCAGATGGCTAGGCGTAAGTCTAAATATGCTGCTAAAGATTGTCCGACTGCAAGAAGCTGTAAGGGGTTAACGGAGGGAACCAAGAAAAAGAAAGCGCCCGTTAGAAATTGTGCAATAAGGGGCAAGATTACTGAGAACAATGCAGCTAGGGATGCTGCGGCTGTTACTGAGGCCCAAGGTCTATTTCTTGATGCATGCTTTCAGGAAAGAATAGAGACTCCCCTGGATAAATCCCTTGATATCCAGGAATGCAACAATCATGTTAGTGGTAATACCATCTTACCGTGCCCCCCCCCCCATTTTTGAGAGGGACATGCCCCCGATTGCTTGCATTGAGCATATTATGAAGTCTTTTATCTTGCCTTTGACTGAGAGGTTGAAAGAGCTAACAGCAAGACTTGAGCACTTTGAACAGGGAACTTTGGACAACTTTTTTTCCATAAAGGCCTTAATCAAGCTACATTCTAAAAATAGCCCAGGAGTAGATGCTCAGAAACAATCTTCACTGGTAGCCCCTTCTGAAGTGGTCAAATGCTTATCTATAAAGCTGGATGGCGCCTTAGAGACCCCGAGTGGAACTAATCCCCCGGAGAGAAAGGCGCCAACGAGCAAAGCTCCAGCGATAGCCATAAAATCAAATAAGGCTAGTAATCCAACGCTCCAGTTACCATCCAAAGGGGATAAGGGGACACGTGATAGCGCACCTACCCAGGTGCAGAAGGACAATCAGAATTGTAGTAATATAGAGAGACAAGGCAATGATCAATCTTTAAATCTTGACCTAGCTCATAGTAGTGAAATTAACCCTCCATGCACTAATTTGCCTCCAGCTTGTATGCCCTATGTAGCTATATTGGTAGGAGTCCCTTGTTTAAAGCAGGGAAATATGGAATCATACACTGAACTTAAAAACAAAGTTACATTTTGGCTAAACAATAATAGGCCACTTCCGAGGGGCTTAGATGGCAGGATTATTCTTGTTAGGCGAGTTAGCTGGGTGGGAAGAAGGACTAAGGACATCCAAGGGGATTGTATTCTAGTTAATTTTAAAGACAGTAGAGTAGCAAGGACTATTTGCAGCCAGCAGAACATGCATGGTGAGGGTGGAATTAGCACCCGGGATTTGGGATATTTTTACCCGCGGCCACTAAGCTGGTATCAGAGACAGAGCATTGGCAACCAACTGTGGGGAGGGCAAGTTGATAACTTTGGATTCTACCCAAACCCTGCTTTTGCTAGAGGAGAAATTCACCTCGGAAACAATACCAGGTATTGACGCAGAGACTACTTGCCTTTGAATCTCTTGTCAGCCCCAAATGATAGCAGAAGGCCCAAAGGGTGCAGGTCCCCAATTACTTCTCCTGGGATTTCTCCTAAACACCTGTTTTCAGCCCAACCTGAGGTACTTTATAGGGGGGATAGACTCGAGTTAGTACCTCGAGTAGAGGCAACCAGTAATTGCATAGCAATTGTGGGGGAGTGTGCCAATTATTTTTCCTCCGGATTTGGTCTATCGCATTGCAACAATACATCTGTTACCCCCCTGGGGACTTCCATCTTTCCAGCAGTTACTTCTGTCCGGAAGAGCAAGGCTTCTTCATCGCATCCTCTTCCGCCATTATTTATGGCAACTGATTCTGGAGGTGAATCACCAACACCACTTAGTGATCACTTTATCTGTCTGCAGAATAAGGTGGAGGCTGCTTGGCCCGATCTGAGGATTATGAGCTGGAACATAGCAGGAATTGCTAAGAAAACAGCTCTTCCAGACTGGAATACCCTGGTGGAGTCTTACACTATATGCATTTTTCAGGAAACATGGAGCCTTGAACCTAACTATAAGGTCGGCTAGTTAACGTATTTTTTACCTGCAGTTTTGCCACCATCGGGGAGGGGTCGGCCTTCGGGGGGCCTCCTCATATGGGTGAGCATTTCCTTGGGCTGCAGCATAACCCAAAAACATAGTATCTCACCTGATATCCTTAGGATTTCACTGAGAGGATTAGACAACGGAGGTCTCTTGACATATTTAATGTATATGCCAGGGGCACCAAAGGTAGCTCTTTATCCCCCACAGTAGCACTGCTGGAAAAAGCTCTTGGTGATACCTGTGATGGTACACAAGTATTGATCGCGGGGGACTTTAACTGTACGTTTGAGCCGCTTGCGGCTGAAGACATCTTAGATGTCACTGAGGATGATTCCAAGAGGGGTATACCTATACTAGCGATCCAACCAATCAAAAGATGGACACAGAGGGCGATTCAGTTGAACGCTATGACCCTGGAGTATGGCTTACGAGCACTAAATGGCAGAGCTACTTCAGATCCTTTGGGCGCCCACACATACAATAGGGCGAATCATACGTCTAGGATTGATTACATTCTCCTTGACTTATCTCTTTGGCGATTTGTCCTAGATATGGTAGTAATACCCACTGTAGACAGCGATCACAACTTCCTGTCTTTAACTCTAAAGCATCTTTGGGTAAAACAAAATAGTTTAGCTTCACCATGCAAACTAAAGTCCACATCTGTAATTAGTCCATCTAATTGTGGAAGGCGCCTCAAATGGCGTAAAGTTGCCCTAGATGAGGCAAAAGTTCGGGTTATAGGACAACTTGTGGATGCCTCGCTAAATGAGATGGAGATGTACTCTTTAGAACATTCTGATCCCTCTAGAGTTACGTCACTGTTCCAGGAGACCCTAAAATCGGTAGGTAATCAATTTGTGGCGTATATACATGGGGGTAGGGTAACAGGGCGCCAGAGGCCCAATTTGAAGCAGGGATGGTATACATTCAAATGTAGACAGAAGAAATCTGCCCTTATTGAGGCTGTCAAGGCGAAGTCACAACCCCTGATCCAGCAAGCCAGGAAAGAATATAACTGGGTGGTTGCAAAAGCCAAAAAAGAGTGGGAGGATGCATATTGGTATACACTTAGAGAGGCCAGTGCTGGGCGGGATGCTGGTCGCTTTTGGAGCACTATAAGGGCAAGGAACAGGCCCGATAGCGAGCTCATTACTTGTAATATTACTGGGCAGACCTGGTTTGATCATTTTTCAAGTCTGTATTCTTGTCAGCTAGGAATCGCTATTACTTCCGCTCCTTGCAGCTCCCTAATACTACCTGAAGAAAACACCTCATTCCCATTTACAGTTAAGGAGGTTGAATACGCGATTAGCTGCATTGTCCCCCAAAAGGCAGCTGGCCCTGATGGCATCCCTGGGGATCTGCTTCGATCTAATCTGCCGGAATGGGGGAAGCTTATTCATACCCTACTCACTGCAATTGATAAAGGTGCCGCTATCCCCGAATCCTGGAAGGGGGCTGAGGTCGTCCCCATTTTTAAAAAGGGCCAGAGGGAGGACCCAGCCAATTATCGCCCTATAAGCTTATTATATTCGACCCAGAAGGTTGTGGGGAAGGTGCTGCTTGAGAGAATCCTTCAATGGGCTAATGATAATGAGATTCTCTCTGATTATCAAGCGGGTTTTAGGGCTGGCACCGGTACTATAGAGCAGGCTTTCAGGTTATAGTCGATTTATTGGAAAGTGGTTGTCATAGGCAAAGGCAGACTTTATCTTGCATTCATCGACTTAAAGACTGCCTTTGACCTTGTGCCCAGAGGACAACTATGGAGTGTGCTAGCAGATATGGGGATTCCACCTAATATCTTGTCTATTCTAGTGAGGCTACATGAAGGTAACTTCACGCAAGTGAGGTGGGGCACCGAGGGGCAGAAAACGAACAGGATACCGGTGGGGAGAGGGGTCCACCAGGGATGTGTTCTCACTATATATGAATGGGGTTGTTGAGCATCTACTCGAAAAACCATCAGATGCACCATCCCTGGCAGGGGAGCGAATCCCCACCATCTTATTCGCCGATGACACGCTCCTAATATCAAAGACTCCGGTAGGCCTCCAAGGCCTCCTAGATAATTTTCAGGCCTTTTGTGACCAACGTGGCCTTGTCATAAATACTGACAAGACCAAGTTTCTAGTGCTAAATCCCCCGAAAAAACTTGGGCGACCCCCCGTACTTAACAATGTATCCCTGGAGAGGGTCACTGTATTCGATTATTTAGGTATCCGTATCTCAGATACCATGCAGTGGACCCCTCATCTCCATAAAATGCTGCTAAAACATAAGAGGGTTACAGGGGCGCTGTATAAGGAGCAGCGATCTGCCACGACCCGACCTATTGCACCTGTTATTGACATTTATAAGGCTAAGGGTGTTAGTTCTGCCCTCTACGGTGCAGAGCTTTGGGGCACATCTAACACAGATCTATTGACAAGGTCTGAGAATACATTTTTGAGGGGCATTATGTCACTTCCGCAGAGAACCCCAATGATACCCCTGTTGCTTGACCTAGGTTGCCAACCCATCAATGATCTGGCAAAACTCCAGCCGTTGCTTCTATGGGCTAGACTGTGGCGAGTCCCAGAACTTGCCAAGTATACGAAGGGCCTAGCGGAAGTAATGTCAATGGTGGGATGGCATAAAATAAAATGGCTTAAAGATGTTAAACATCTCCTTGGTAAGCTAGGTCTTAGTGAAGCCTGGGATAGTCGGTCCTCTCCCCCGAAAGCGACTATAAAGACCCTCTATTGGAACTGGGTTACCAATAGAGTTAGTACTGACCCAACTCTTGGCAGGCTAACGGAAGAGTTCCTAAGACATAAGGATGTTCCATCTCGGGAACTCTACCTAGATCTGGTATGGAAATCCCATGATAGGGCCCTATATTTTAGATTTAGGTTAGGGTCTCTTCCAGTGCGCGCTTTAACTCCCCATTGGAAGCCCCCGTCCCAGACAAGTCCTTTTTGTCCCTTTTGTCAAATTAGTGTAGAGACTGTACCGCATATTCTGTTTGTCTGTTCGGCCTATGTGCGCCCAAGGCAAGCGTGGCTCAAACCTATATGTCGGTGTATGGGCACTAGGCACTCAAGCGAGACACTCTGTATTCTAACATCGGACACCCGGAGATTGTACGTTTGTGGTCTTTCAAAAATGTTATCGTGGACATGGTCCATTAGAGCCAAAAGGCTAGCATCAAATGTTTAATTTGCTTTTTAATTGAAGCATCAACTTTAAATCTTAAATTTTTAACTTTGTTTTTATTCTCTTTGATATGTTTTGGAAAAAAATTCCATAATTAATGGTTAATTTAAATTTGTTTTTGTATAAATGTCTTTTTGTGTTAATGTGATGCTTTTATGATTTGATTTATCGAAATAAAGCCTGTGACAAATGACAAATGGATAAAGCATTTTTGGCAACATTGTCATTTTAAGAACGTTTCCCCTCCCAACAACAGACAGATGCAATCCATTTATCCTCTTAAGATCTGTTGAGATTGTCTCCATCAAAGGATTAAAGTTAGTCTTGACTATTGTATCAACTTTTGGACTGATGCAGACCCCAAGGTAAATAGCATTCATCTTTGAAGTTTATGTTATCAGTGCATATTATCACTGCTTTCCCTTCGTTCGAGAATAGCCAGATGCCTGCCCAAATTCCTTGGCAATGGCCGTGACCTCCCTAATTGCGTCATCCGGGTCAGTAGTTAAAATAGCTATATCATCTGCGTACGCTGGTACCTTGGTTTCAAAGCCTCTAGAGATGATTGGTTTGATAGCCTGACTGCCTAGGAGTTTTTCCATCAGAGGGTTTATTTATAGGGTAAATAAAATAGGGGAGCATGGGCACCCCTGTCAAGGCAGGCGGAAATGAAATTGTAATGACTTTAATTAATTATACGATAAATATCTATCTATCTCTGAGAAAAAAAAATATTTGGCAATTAGGGTTCACCCAACACAGGGAAATAAAGGCTTCCTTTGTCTTTTATACCGCTAACTCTGAAACCAACATGCAGGCAAATAACACTAATTAATACCTGCATTAAAAGTATTCTGCCAGCATCTAATACCGGATGGAAAGTGTAGAGTTATAAAAGTGATTAGAAAACAACACTAACGTAATTAAAATTGCTTGCCAAGAACTATCCCTGATTCTAAATTAGTGATGTCAGTAAAAGCTTTATATTTACCGATAATTATCCACACAGGAAGATGAAATGTTCCGTTCCTTTAGGGTGTTTTGTAATTCTGTTTGGTTCGGACTACTGCACGAGTCTCTGAAAGTAGAACAACAAGTAATGGTGAGCACCATTAAGCACCAGTTCAACAGATATTATTATCGACGCATAAAACATTTCTGAGGCTAAAATCCAGTTGTGAAACATTCGTAGTTGTACCAAAATGCCAACTGCATGTTTTAAAAAAATAAGTATTGCTTCAATGTATGAGTTTAGGACTTCCCCTGCCCCCCCCCCTCCCCCCCAAAAAAACCCTTTAATTATGCACAAAAAGGGATCCCTTTAAAGAAGTCTGGAAAGAAAAGCAACGTGGATTAAATCATCCATTGGGGTCTTGTTTTAGAGCTTCGATTGTACACAGGCGGGAACATTTTGAAGTCTTATATAGGAGTATCGATGTATGGTGGTCTTCATCTTTGGATTTTATTCAGCTGCCCCTTCCAGCTGCTCTGACGTTTCCTTCCCTGGTGCTCACCATAGGGATAGAATTAAAAAATGTGGATGCTTAAAAATAAAATGCTGCCAGGAGTCATGCCTAAGCCCATTTTAAGGAGCGGAGTTCTCTCTTTGTGATGCGCAGCAGTGGCACTGCCCTTCCGGCATCCTGAATCATGGATAATTTGGGGACAGTCTGGCTGGATGCCACACAGTAGATTGGACCACTCCCTTTCCATTTCTATCCTCCGGTCAACAGGCCAAAGTCAGTGCCTTTGCTTCCATTGTAGGCACTGCAGCTCTTGGTATTCTTCTTCTGCGCTGTCACATGAATCCTATACAGTGATCTTCACACATTTACGATACGAGTTTCAATAATGTTGACCTTGATTGGCTTCTTGTACCATAACGGCTCAGAGAGCAAGGGAGGTGTATCCTTCCCTGTTATGTTATGTTACCAGTTTTATTAAGCGTGCTGCTATACCTGGACAGAAGTCGTTGCCCTAGAACAAGGCAGGAAAAGAGTGCCCAGAAGGGACTCATTTGGCCTGGAGCCAAGTCTTCACTGCCTTCGTAAAATGCAGTCGATTCTGCAAGGTGTGCCGGAATAGCAGGAGGGCGTTCCAAAGTTTAGCAGCAAGAACCTAAAGGGCTTTGCCTCCCATTTAGGAATGTTGGCTTCAAGGTACTTGAAAAGGGAAAGCTTCAATTGATCCATGGGGCAGAGTATGAGAAGCTGTTTTTAAGACAGGGCGGAGCCAGCAGATGGTAAGCACGGTGGACAGGCAGTGACTATGAGGTGATCCTCCTCTCCACTGGTCCCAGTGCAGGGCATCCAGTGCATTTTGTATGTATCGCTATTTCTTCAATACTCCAACTGAGGCTCCCAAACACAAGGAATTGCTCTAATCCAGACGACTCAAAAGGGGTGCCTGGACTACTATCCCATGGGCGGCCTACTCATGATGAACTTTAACAGCAGGCAGCACCTGACGCATTCCAAAATGGATGTTGCTTGTGTGTGCAATCGCTCTCTGACACCCACGCATGGTTCTGCTACCATGCACACTTTACAGAAAATGCATTCAGAAGATTAAACAAGTTGGGTCAGTAGACGCCAAACTCGTCAATCAGAGAAAAAGGGCTGCTTAGTGCCAGTAATATAACAGTGGTGCAATGCCACCAACCCAGGACATGGACAGTAATCACATGACAGATAGAAAGAACTCTTTGCACACCTCTCTAGTGCACCCTTCTCGGTCTCAGAACCAGATCCTGGACCTCTGGGTCAAAAGACAGGCCTATGTGTTAGTGCACAAATACTTTAAGCTGTGCCACAAAATATCAAATTGGCAGATACCACATGGCAGAGGTGTACTTACCTTTACAGTGCAAAGAACATTCCTATCCCAACAACATCCCTTCTGGCCTCTAATTAAATCATGTTCATTTTGGTCTGGGCTTCATCTGCCACAGGGCTCCCTATGCACAGTCTGAATCAGACAACACTCATCCTTGCTTTGCCAACAGGTGTGCACTCATGTTTGCACTTGTATTTATGAGCAACCTTTAACAGCTGCACAACACCTGGCCTTTTTTTAAGAGGCGAGCACTGGAAAATCACAGTTCAAAAACATTTTACTACGAGTATTGCAGAGGGTGAAACTTCATCGCGGATCCAAAAGCGAAAAATAAGCGGGATTCATGGATTCAAACCTAACCGATATTTAAATCCGTCAACTAACCTCTGCTATTCCCCTTCTACCAAGAATGATTCTCTCCATTCCTAAGAACCATGGTATAAAATCAGCAATCTGTTCAACAGCTGTCTCGGTTTTGTTGTGGCCAAGTATAGTTCCTTCCAGAAATAAAGCTATGCCATGCCTTGTGCGTCTTACAGCCTCGACCTTTTTAGGTCGAGCCAGAGCCAGCGCAAAAGCGCGGCTCTGAGGATGATCTGTGGTAGTTCAGTACTGGAGAGAACCCCCATCCACTCCCCCTCCCATACTTTTAATTGGCTTGTGTCTCAGTCCTTCCTAAATGCTGGCTTCTGATTCAAGTTCAAGTTCAAAACACTTTATTTGGATACAGCCATATCCATAGAAGCACAGCAGACATAACAATTTAAAAACACTGGTACATATCACAATAAAATTTCATTAGCATTAGGCATGGATACACAGTATATAAAACATATATTTTGAATAAAAACTCTTATGTAAATAGGAGGAAACTACTCATGGGTTGCACATCATATTGCGGACCCGCACGGCAATTCTCAAAAAAGTGCCGACGCGGAAAACTAACTCTTCATCTGACAATGTGAGCATCCTCCTGTAAGCATCTGCCAGACTGGTGGGCATGTTTTGTTTTTTTAACGGAATTAAGAGCCAATTATCATATTTTGCATAAAATGTACAAAAGAATAAAAAGTGTAAAATGGTTTGGCCACTCTGTCCGTCACACGGGCAGGGTAGGGAGTCTAGGTTTGTGTTATAGCCGGGAGGGGAACACAGCAAACATTTTTCAGTGCCTGCCATTAAGTGTGAGAGAAGGCTTCTCTCCCAATGATTCAGCTGCACTTGGGCTTAAGAAGAGCCTTCTTAAATTGACTCTGCATAGGCTCCGAATCACTCTAGACAGCCACGGGATGTCCTGCCCTTTTTCGCAGCCAATGCAACCATCCATGATCTCTGTTATGAGTGACCCTGCATCTTTTTTCCATATAGAGAGCCAAAATAGAGCAAGACGAGCCCTTATGAAGTCCTCTATATAGTTTAAATTAAGTTCTATATGGCAAATGTACTGGGCAGTGGAGATTGGTGCACCTAAAAGTTTCCTGCAAAATCTGTTTTCTTCTTGTTGGATGCTATGACTGTTAGCAATGCCCCAAACCTCTGCAGCATAAGTGGCAGTTGGTAAGCATTGAGATGTAAACAATTTTAAAATAGCTAAAATGGCACCTGTTCTCTTGGGCCGAGCGAGGCTAAGAATGGAATTGGAGGCCTTTGAGAACTTGCTCCTGCAGAACGCCATATGTTCAGACTAGGAGCCGCTCGCACCAAAGACCAACCCTAAGTAGGGAAAAGTGCTAGTGCTTTTTAATTTGAGATCTCCCTCAGATATAAAATTTAGTTGGTGTTTCCTTGGCCCGCAAGACATTATAAAAGATTTTTTTTAATTAGTGCTTAGGTCCAAGCTTGCCATAAAGTCAACAAAGCCCTGCCCTAGAATGCGGAGGGCATTAGGTATGCGGCCCATGAGGACCCCATCGTCTGCGTATAATAGCATGGGGAGTGTTTTACCCGTTACTTTAGGAACGTCGTAGGTGAATATGGATAGAGATTTATGCAGACCATTAATATAAATAATAAAAAGGAGAGGGGCTAGAACGCAACCTTGTCTGATCCCTCGATTTACTTTGATGTCCTTAGAGACTTCACCCCGCTGCTAATCCTGGCCCGGGCTTTTAGATCTTTATGTAAGTGCGCTAGGAAGTGCACCAATGCCTCGTCCAAGCCATAGGACAAGAGAATAGACCATAGTATTGACCTATTGACGAAATCAAAGGCAGAAGTCAGGTCCATAAAGGCCAGGTATATAGGCGAGTGTCGAGCTTTGGTATATTTGCCGACGATTAAATTGAGGTTTCGGCATTGTTCATTAGTGCCTACTTTGCTCCTAAAACCCAATTGACAGGGCTCTAAGGTGCCACTGACCTCAGCCCAAACTAACATTTTATTGTATAAAACTCTGTCCAGAATTTTTAAGGTATTATCTATTAGAGAAATAGACCTGTAGCAGTTGGGTTGGGAGCGATCGCCTTTTTTAAAAATAGGGACAATAATACTTGTTGACCATTTTTCGGGTATCGGGACATGCACTAAGTTAATAAAAACATTTAAAAGAAGACGTGCCCAAAAGGCTGGCTTGTGTTTGATAAGGTCGATAGGTAACCCATCTGGTCCCGGGGCGTTATTGCCCACACTCTGATGGATAGCTTCCTCCACCACGGGCAGTGTAACCTGGATCCTGTGTTTGAAATGATCTACTTCTTGAATAGGGGCAGTGTAGATCCTTTAAAAAGGATTTTCCTATGCTGTGCATGTTATGGTGCAACTTATGGGAGATAGTAACTGCCCAGTTGCCCTCAGGTCATGACAGCTGCCCAAAATATATTCCCCTTTTTAATGGTGGCAGCTCTGGTTAGTGCTTCCCATCAATCTTTTAATATTTCCCCTTTTCTTTAAATGGTCACTTGCTTATAGCTCTGCCTTGCTAGTTTTTACGTCTGAGATACACTTTGGATTAGTTGTCAATGCCTTTCGTAGCTGTCTATTGGCCTCAGAGCAATCATGATCAAACCATTTGGGTCTGCGTTGCACAGAGGGGATAGGCTTGTATAGTAAAGTTCTAAATGCCAGGCAAAGTTTGGTAAAATCATGAACAGCCTCAGGGAGCGGATCAAGGGCTGATAGGCAAGATACATGTTAGCCTTCACTAATGTCTGAAACAGTTCGCTGTTGTTAATACCCCACCAAATCAATCTTAGATTGTCAGTAGAGGGTGACAAATTCCTGGCACCACATTCTGCGGCAAACATGGGCCGGGGGATAATCTCAACACTGTTTTAATTGGGTTATGATCCCCGTGAATTGTGGCAATGACTTTCAGTAAGTAATCCTCAAGGAGAGGGGAAATGAAAACATAATCTATGGTCGATGCGCAGCCCCTCCTCCCTCTGAATGTCGGCTCAGGATGGTTATTGACTAATGTTAAGCCCGCAATTTCCATAACATTAATGAGATTATATGTGTTCAGGTGTGCTGCCAATTCCATGGCCCTGCGACAGATTTGCCCACTGCAGTCTGCCCCTTTACTATGTATCATGTCTGGTATTTTAGCATTAAAATCACCTCCTAGGCAAATGGCTGTTTTATTAAGTTCTTTATGACAATCTAGGTTAGTGATAAAATCAAATAGTTTAATAAAATTCCCATTAGGTATTGATGGAGTAAGGACTCGTATAAAAGAGACTTGCTTGGAAGCAATCCTCTCATATGACTCGTAACACTGTACTAATTATGTATTGTATAAAATTAATATGCACCACACTACATATTTTAGCAAAATGAAGCTTGTGAATGTGTTTTACTAACAAGTAACCCGAGTGTCGCGGGGTCAGGATGCCTGTGGAGGTATTACCCAGAACGATGGACTGGTGGGAGGCGCAACCTGATAAGACACTTCTCTTTTCCACACAGCAGGATGACTGGCTAGCAACATCACATGACGATAGCGAGAGTCCCGCTGCCCCTGAGTACTGTACCTTTAACTGGTACAAAGTGGTATTCGACTCCGCCCCCAACCGTGACGTGGCAGGCTTCGTACCAACAAGATATGACGAACCCCGGAAGAGGGTGTGTCTCTACACCGGAGGAAGAGAGGAGAGCGAGGAACGAAGGCGCGAAGAGAGTGAAAGCCGAATCGAACCGGTAGGAACAGAAGAACGAGGAGGAGCGCGAATACTAGCTGGCGGAGAAGACGTCGGGAGGCCGAAGGCGTCAGGAGAGCCGAGGAGGGGCCAGGACCGTGCTTCTCCCAGCCACGTTCCGGGAGGAGCGTGGCTAACCCAGGTACCCAAGCGGTTCCTGGGCTGGGTGGGGAGGCGGGGGAGACCGGACACCTAGGGGAAACACACTCTCGCCTGAGTCCTGCACTCGTCACTACCCCCTCCCCGCACTATCACTACCCTGTTTTTGAGCTGACGTCACTCGTTTGGAGGTGCTCCTTCACTACCCCGCCCCACCTCATTTACACTGACCACGAAACTCACCCGCTGCCTTTCCTTTTGTTTTCTATATATTACTCGAGTCACCATCTGTTGTGAACCAAGACCTGGACCCCTGAAGGCCGCGAGGGATGCCCAGACGACTGAAGAGGACAGCGGGAGCCAAGGACTTATCCCTTGTTGTTGTTGGTTCTGTGTAATCGTCCTGGTATCAAGAAAGACACTTGTATCGTGTGAATAAATCCTCCTTACAACCACAAAGAGTCGTGCCTGTTCCCATTGACCCGCTAACACCGAGTGAACGCTGAAAATGGCTGCTAACGCGGGAATCTATTTTGCGCATGTGTCAAATGCATCTACGCAGTATGACGAGTCTTTGCTTGGAAGGAAATTTCTGCACCTGCGCAGTCGCTCTAAAAATGGCCGCTTGAAAGCTCACATGCTAAGCATTTGCTTTGCTGAAACTAAACTAAAAGCTAAACTTTTTGACCTCTCTATTAATTCGTTTTTGGGCCTTTGAGAGAAGCCAAGGTCTGTACATCACGTTATGCCTAAGCACGCGCAATAATAACAAGCCAGAAACCATAATGTGATTCTTGAATCCTGTCCAGGGATGCCTTTGCAACATGTTCTGGGAACCTGCTGGATATCCTGAAAATTGAATGGAACAATTGTTATATGTATACTTTTTGTGTGATAAAGATGTGAATGCGGGTGGGAAATAAAGTCTAAGAATAAAAATTAAGGGGCGGGAACATTACACAAAGAACCAAAGAAATATATTAAAACTTAGCATGGTGTGATGGTCATACCCCCTCCAATCAGAATTAGGGGTTTCATGAAACTGAAACATTAAGTGGTGGTACATGCCATAGAAAGGTATAACTGAGGTAGTCTAGCTAATTAGTTAGAACAGAGAGACCGGAATGCTGCAGAGCTCGGGATGCTGTCGGAGTAACGATCGAAGGCTGAAGAAGAATCATATTGCGGACTTAGAAATAAGTCAATTAATTAGAAGAAGATCGTGGAAGAATCGAAGAGGGAAATAAGACACTTAATTAGAAGAAGATCGCAGAAGAATCGAGGAGGAAGATAGTGTCAGAGAGGGGTGCGACGAAGACGTCGGATCTAGAAGATATCATCTTTCCTGTCCTGAATCCTGTCCTGAAACCTGTCCTGAAGTCTTTGTCACCTGATCTATCCCAGGGGACCCTTCCAGCTCCTTGGCCAAGGGGTTGGTTTCCACACCATCCTAGGTAATTATACTTCTGTGTAATATGTCATTATACTGCTCTCTCTCTATCCTCTCCTCTCTGAGTACTGTCATTGTGAAACCTCGTTCTAATATAGGTGACTGATTATTGAATTCATTGACTTTTCCTTCCTTGGAGAAATGGAGTTCATACAGTATTTTGATTTTGGCTCACATGAATAAAACATTTAAACTTTCCCCGAGTCTGTGTTATTTTCAATATAGTAAGGAATTTGATTTAATGTCATTTCACCATCAGCTAGTTTCAACTAATAGATCCATTGACCAGAGGAAAGAACATTTTGATCAGTGAAATATTAGTCAAGAATGACAGGTAACTAATCTCATAAAAAGCAAAACATTTGATCCCCAGTGGTATTTACTAGCCTATGTGAATGTGTGTGTGTTTATGGGCCCAGGTGAGTAAATGGTGTTTGAGTACCCGAGGCTGGTAACCCGCTGGATCAGTTTCGAGTGGAAATCATTGTTATAAAAACTAATTAGGTAGAAAGAGATGCCCCTTTTATATAATAGTACTTGGAAATTGTTGCTTTTGGAGCATAGGGCTTTAATACTCCCGCCTGCGGTGGTATTTATCCAAATAGATAGGCCCCCTGAGGGCCGGCCAGACTTGGGAATGGGAGCTACGATATTATGGCATTCAAACCTGTCAATATATAGTTCCTGAGTTGCAATGTCTCTTGGAACATAACTACATCCTGCTGTCTTACCAATTCTAACCAGTCTGGGTCCCTCAACCTAGACTGGAGGCCTGCCATGTTCCAACTCAGGATACTCAAGTCTGTGTCAACCGAGACCTTAGCTGGCGCTTTTAAATTATCGGTCTCAGTTACATACGGAGGGAGCACAAGCTCATAGGGAGTGTTTGTGAGTTCAAAAGGGGTGATAGTCAATCCTGGGTATCTAGATTGGATAGGGCCTGAAACCTATTTTGTAAGATACGGGATACACGTTAGTTTGCAGGGGGCCCGAAGATTGGTTTATAAAAATAACCCAGCAGGAGGGAGGAAATGTTAGTGCTGTGGTTAGATATTGACTCACAGGCTCGCAATAAAGATCGCACCATGAGTGGCTTGCGAAAATTAATTACGATACAATCTCCATCTATATTCTTGGTGGGCGTGCCAACCCACCCGACTCTGCGAACCATAATGATCTTGTTCATATCTGACTGGTGGAACCTCCTATTCTTTGTTAACCAGTCTACACATTTGTTAAGTAGGTCAACCCAGGACTCCCTCTGATCCCTCTTAAGAGTTGGAACGCCAGCCAGCGCTAACACATATGGGCAGGTGGCCGGTGGCAGGCTCAAGACATCTAAATGGGGCCTTGAATGATTTTTGTGCTCCTACTGAGGTTGCCTGGCACTGTTCCAGCAATAATGCGGTCGGGGCTGTTGGTACACCTTCGGTTGTGGTCGGGGGAAAAGTTTATGACGGGGTCGTCTCTCTCTAAAGTCACTTTTCCCATGCTAAAAATGATGCAAAAGTGGCGCAAGGGGCTTGTAAATCTGCCCCCCTCTATTTAGATTAGGATTTGGTGCTACATTGTCCCTAAGTGGAGAACGATCCCTGACTCGTCTGCATGTAAGGCACACGTTATTGCAGAAAGAACTAACAAGTGAGGGGGTAGCGAAAGCAGGAACAATAGCAATGGTAGTTGGAATTTGGCTTATACTAGCAGTGGTACTAGCCCCCGGGACAATTGCGGGCTAAGCTTCCTCACAGCTGTGTCTAGATGGTTTATACGTTCCAAGAGGGGGATAAATTTAGAATCTAGAAGGTCATTGATTCGCTTGAATACGGTATCAATAACAAAATTAGCAATGGTATCTCCACCACCACCCCATTGTCCGGTTGTGACTCAGTTTGTGTACTGATGTGCAATGCAAGGTCCCATTTCGTCCTTCCTCAGAAGTGCCGGTGCTTAGAGATGACTGCATCCATGCAGACAAACAGTTACGGGACGCGCCTAATCTAGGTGGTTGTTTCCTTTTGTCGCAAACAGGTTTCCCAAACTTCCTCTTGCATTTGGCTGCATGGTTTTCCACTATTCTGAGAGTGTCAATTGTGGGTGGGGGCTTAAGTGTGTTACTGCCAATTAAACTCGCGTTGGCGTGCAGGGTGTTAGTGGTGCCAGGTTTATGGGGCTGCTGGGAGCCCTGTGCAATTGCCAGACCCGGGTCAGATGAGAGGACAGAGTTGGATGATGCCTCTCTGAGATGTAGATTAGTCAGTGGACCCTCATTGCCCAGGGACAAACAGCTCTTAGTAAGTTCGATTTCCCCTGATACGATGTTAACTACCCTTTCGAGCATACTATTGATGCTGCTGGTAATGGGGCGTCGAGTTGCAGTCCCAGTGCGCTTCCCCATAGTAATATGTTCAAGGTCACTTTGTGGCAGACAGGGTAATACAGAAGTTGATATTGGGTTAGTATTGAAAAGCGCTAACCTGGATGCTGTGGGTGACTTGAAAAGTGGGTGGCCCTGCCCTGCCTTTCCCTGTCGCTGACGGGCGCAGACGGGCATGCCCTTGGCCCGGGAACGCCTGCGTACGTCCTGAGCTGCAGCCTGCAGGGGCTGCGAGTTGGTTTTATGGGCCTCCGGGCACGAAAAACAGGCTTCGGCGGCTCCAGGCGCAAAGCGTTTTGGGGATTGAAGTCCCCTACAGGCAAGTGTGTGCTCCTGGCTGGAATTGCAAATACTTTTAAATGATCCCTGTGCCACCCCTCCCATGAGGACACTGGCTTCTCGTGGGACGGATGACATTTGTCTACCTCTTCCAGTGCCATGGCTGGGGCTCTCATGCAGGCACAGAGTGGCCTCTGCCATCCGGGCGAGCGCAGAGGATATACGGGTGAGTGTAAGGTGAAAGCCTGTGAGCAGAAGAGTCCCCCGCTTGGAAGGTGCCTGCGGAATCACACTATGTACCCCAGGCCTGAGCCCAGCCTGGAAGCCTGCAGAAGCCCTGGCGGCATCCTATACGTGGCCCGGTCCAGCTGCCAGCCGGGCACGTCCAGTGCCCTTGTGCAGCCGCTCGGAACAGATCGGGTGTGGGCAGAGCCGGCAGGATGTGCTGATCGCTGCTGCTGCTCACGACAGGACTCACGAAGAGGGCTTTTGTGGGCCTGAACGTGTTCCTGTATCGCTGCTGACAATGAAGCAGCTGGGCCCGGCAAAGCCAACAGTGCCCGTGTCTGTTCATTTGATGCTTTCCTCGCTGTGCCTACCATACCTGCAGACTGATGTTCAGTCCTAGCCGTGCCCTGCTCCTCTCAGTACTGGGAAGTGAGTCTCCGGCACTGTGCAGGATTTGCAGATTGGGAGAGCTCACGTGCAGGCGTGTGTATTTTTTTATGCCTCGTCTGATATTTAACACGTAAATAGCGTATCATTGATGGAGGGGGAAATAAAGCTAAGCTGGCTTCAGGTGATGGGCAGCCCACTTTGGGCTGCTTTGCTCGGTTGAATAAGGTGGAAGTCTGAAAGTGAACTAGGAAAGTGTAGTGGAAATAGTGAGGGAGGCGAGACAGATTTTGGGTTATCTCTGAGCCGTTTATTAATTACATGTGTAGTTACGGCCCACGAGGAGCAGCGGGAGCAACAACCGCCGGCTCGCGTCCTCGCGCTCTTTTTTCCGTCCCCCAAACCGCCCCCTGACGTCACAGCCATCCTCGACATCGGATTGGCCAGTGACATCAGGCGGCATCCAAGATGGAAAGAGGACTATGGTTTGCCCTGGCAGACTAGTACGTTACTTCACGTACAACATCTCCCTTTCTTAACAAATAGAGAATTATACATAACAATCATCTCATAACAAAATCTTCGAACCTTTTTGGCGCCCTGATATGCCTTGTAGGTCTGCGGGTAGTGACATGCAGGTTGGCCCCCCCGCCGCGGTTGCCCGTACCACCTTGGCTTGCACTCATCACATTATGACTGTCATTCCTCACTGACATGGGGCTGCTGTCACTATGACCTTCGGCATCCCCTAGGCCGTGGCATGTACTCACACCATCCTCAGTGGTACCGTCATTATCTTCTTGAACCTGCCACTCGTACATACTATCATCGCTCTCGGTCTCATGCACCTGGCTGCCTCTCATGATGATTTCCTCTTGACCTGCCTTGAGCCTGACAACGTCGTCCTTGCTACGCCATCCCCCTCCTTCCAAACAGACAGCTCCCTTAGTCACTCCTTGCACACGTGCAGGGGTCTGGAAAACAGACTCTCCCTTCAACACTTTGGTTGGTTTCTTCACCAACACCCAATCCCCCTGCGCTACCTCTTTAACTTTGGCTCTGTTCACCATATCAGCATACCGCTTGTTGCTTTCTTGTTTAGCCACAATTCTTTCTTTGACCCTCAACCTCTCATCGGATACATCTTCAGGTTCCTCCCTCATGTCATACCACCTATCAAGTTTGGGAGTAAGCTCACTCATACACCTTCTCCCTCTCATCAGGTAGAACGGAGTGTGCCCCGTGACTGCATTGGGCGTGTTGTGAAATGTGTGCACCTTGTCCGCCAGAAACGCTTTTACATCCAAGTTGGAGGCAACTGCCTGTTGCACACCCTCCTTCAAGAACCTATTCATTCGCTCGACCTGCCCATTGCTCTTAGGGCTGTAGAGCGGGGTCTTCTCCTGCTTGATTCCCAATCTGGACAGGAAGTCCTTCATCTGCCTGGAGACCAGCTGTGTGCCGTTGTCGGACATCAAAATCTTCGGCTGTCCTTCACTAGCAAAGACCCTCTTAAGCTCCTTGATCACTCGTTCAGTGGTAACCTCCCTGACGAACTTGTAGTGGATCCATTTGGAAAAGTAATTCGTGAGGACAATGAGATGTCTGCAGTCGTCAGGCAGCAGGGTAAACGGGCCCGCGAAGTCAATGGCGACCTTGATCCATGGGCCGGCAGGAATGTCCACCAGCTGCAGCGTACCTTTCGCCGTCTTCCAGTGCTTGTCGGCCCTCAAGCATGGTCCGCATCGGTCGATAAAACTGCCGACATCGCCGCACATCCCTGGCCACCAGTAGTATTGTTTGAGTAGGTTCCTTGTGGCGGTAGCGCCCGGGTGACCCTTGTGAGCTAGCCTGATTAGTTTATCTCTCAACCCTTCCGGCGGCACAAACAGCTCATGCCTTTTCACGAAGCCGCCCTCGATGGAGAGTTCGGGGCTAACCTGCTGGAAACTCCTGAGCGCACCGTTCAAGTTCCGGATCGGGGGCCAGCGAGCCATTATATGATCCATCACCCTACGCATAGTCATGTCGTTCTCTTGGGCCGCCATCCACTCTTCCTCCGAAATGGATCCTTCGCAAATGGCCGTAGCGTCCACCAGCGCCACTACGCACTCCGTGTCATCCATGGATCCGTCCCCCTCGCCGTTGACCGGCAAGCGCGACAAGCAATCCGCCCTGCAATTGAGGCCGCCCTTGATGTGTCTGATGACGAAATGATATTCCTGCAGCCTGGACATCAGCCGCAGAAGCCTCGAGCTGGCCTTCCCGTTGCCGCGGCCTTCGCCGTCCATCATGTAGATTAAGGGCTTGTGGTCCGTGACCAGTTCGAACTCCATGCCCCACAGATAGTTCCTCAGTTTCTCCACGGCCCATACGCATGCGAGCGTCTCCCTCTCGATGGTGCTGTAATGCTTCTCGGCGTCACTCAGTGACCGGGAAATGAAAGCAACCGTGTTCTCCGTCTTCCCGTGGAACTGGCAAAACACTGCACCGATACCCTTGGCGCTTGCGTCAACAGTGATCAAATTCCGGAATGCCCTGTTGTATGGCTGTAGCACGGGAGCTGCCACGATGGCCTGCTTGACAGCATCAAAAGCAGCCTGTTGGGCATGCGCCCACGTGAATTTTTCGTTCTTCCTCAGTAGCTTCCTTAGGGGCTCCACAATGGTCGCATATCCCTGCATGAATTTGGAGTAGTATTCGCTGAGCCCCAGGAACGATCGTAGGGCATCTTTGTCTCCGGGACACGGGGCATCACGTATGGCCTTCACCAAATCATCTTTAGGCGCAATGCCCTCCGCGGTCAGCACGTGCCCCAAGTAGTCGATCCTGCCCTCCATGAACTTGCACTTGTCCTTGGAGACTGTCATCCCTTTATCGCGCAGTACCCCCAGCACTTCTCCCAGCAGCTCCAGGTGCTCCTCTTCACCCGCCGTGTGGACTAGAATGTCGTCCTGGAAGGCTTCAACGCCCTTCATGTCACCGAAGAGCAGATCCATCAACCTTTGGAAGACACCGGAAGCTGAGGCGAGGCCGAACGGAAGACGGACGTACCTGTACGCTCCGAACGGGGTAACAAAGGTGGTCAGTGCCTTGGACTCCTCCGTGAGGCATACCTGGTGGTATGCGGACTTCAGGTCTATCAAGGTGAAAAACCGCGACCCAGATGTAGAAGACAGGATCTCTTGGATGTTGGGCAGAGGGTGGCAGTTCACCAGGATGTTTCTGTTCAAAGATCGCAGGTCCACACACAGCCGAATGTCCCCTGTCCTCTTCTTCTTGGACACCACGATTGCGGACACCCACTCTGATGCGCCTGCTTCCTCTATCACTCCCTCCGACTTCAGCCTATCTAGAACAGCCTTTAGCTCCCCCCTGACAGAGAGGGGAACTGACCTGACCTTGTGTTTTATTGGCACGGCACCCTCCTTCAATCTAATGGCGTGCACGAATCCCCTCACACACCCTACTTTGTTTTCAAAAACAGACTCAAATTTGCCGATGACCTCAGCCAAACCCTCAGGCAAGTCATCCGGCTGCACGTAGCTGACCCAATCATCCCTCAGAACTATGGGATCGTCCGCCCCCGGGACTAGCATCACCCCCAGCTTGGCCAGATCCTTCCACCCCACCAGGCTCCTCCCTTTCTCAGCCACATAGATCTTCGTTCTCACTGTTCGCCCCCTGAAGGTGAGGGAGTCCCAGAAGTACCCCATCATCTCTATGTCTTGCTCCCCAAAAGCCTTCGGATTCACATCCGTCTCATGCAATTTCACACCTTGCCACTTCAACTCATACGTGGTGTCAGAAATCAGGGTAATGGGGGAACCAGAATCAGCCGTAAATGGCAGCTCAACTGTACCAATCAGGACAGAGCCAATAGGCCCCTTCACTCTACCATCTTCGGCATCAATGGACAATACAATGTCCGCATCTGTATCAGCATCGCAGTCGCTCACCGAGCTCACTTTCATGCCCCCACCAGGTCTCCTGGCTTTGCATACTGCCGCGAAGTGGCCCACTTTCCTGCACTTAGAACAACTTTTGGACAGTGCCGGGCATGTCCTGCTATCCGCCAGGTGGTCCCTCGACCCACATCTAAAACAAGCGAGCGGCTTCCTGCCCCCCCCCTTTCTCGCTCGCCACCCTGTCTGGGGTTTTAGATGCACCTCTATGTTTGTCCTGCACACAGAACACATTAGAAGCCTGACTCGTGCTCGCACGTTCTTTCGTGGACACCATGGAACGTTCAACGGCCTTCGCAATGGCCACCACATCCTTCAGCGACGGGTTCCTGCAAGAAAGCAACCGTTCCTGCACCTTCTTGGAATGGCAGTACAACACCACCTGGTCCCTGAGGTAAGTATCAGTCATTTCCGCGAATTCACAGTCTTGTGCCAAAACACGTAGACAGGCAATATACTCCTCGATAGTCTCACCCTCCTCCTGCTTCCGCAATGCGAATTTATGGCGCCCCACCATGATATTACCCTCCTCAGAGTATTGCAGTTCGAGCCGCTTAACCGCCTCCTGGTACACATCCAGAGGGGCAAGGGCCCCCGGAGGGTCCACATAGACGGGCAAGCTGTCAAAAACCTCCTGGCCTGATTTCCCCAACAGTTCGAATAGAAGCGACTTCTTGCGTGCAGCGCTATACCCCTCACCATCAATGGAGACAATGTAATTCTCAAATGCGCGCAGCCACCCCTTCCACTTCATACATGGCTTACCAGGGGAGTCCAGAAAGAGGGGCGGCACACATATGTTGATGGGTTGCGCCATAGCAGGCGAGCAGGCACACGTGGGACAGCGGCGCAGATCCTGGGCAGTCCCCACCAGCTCGGAAGGACACCCCGGTTGCAGGGAGGCAGGAGTCAGACGCAGCAGCAAGCAACGCAGCCTCAGGAGATTGGGAGCATCTAGGACCAGCAGAGACAGCGCTCCCTCCACAGCAGCTCACCAGTGCAGCTCACAGGGTCGTCGGGGCAGAACAGCACTTCAGTACGGCAGGCAGCATCAAGCAGCACACCAGGATCCACCAGCAGGGCCACGCGTGCAGGAGGCAAGGGCAGGCAGAAGTAATTACCAGCATGGAATCTGGAGCACAGGAACCAGCGAGGAGAGATCAGCGCGTCGTCTCAGCACATCGGGACATCAGGCATCAATGGAAGCACTCGTGGGCCGTAACGATGTCTTTAACCCTCGTCGCCATTTGTAGTGGAAATAGTGCGGGAGGCGAGACAGATTTTGAGTTATCTCTGAGCCGTTTATTAATTACATGTGTAGTTACGGCCCACGAGGAGCAGCGGGAGCAACAACCGCCGGCTCGTGTCCTCGCGCTCTTTTTTCCGTCCCCCAAACCGCCCCCTGACGTCACAGCCATCCTCGACATCGGATTGGCCAGTGACGTCAGGCGGCATCCAAGATGGAAAGAGGACTATGGTTTGCCCTGGCAGACTAGTACGTTACTTCACGTACAACAGAAAGCTGCTTGTTTGGTTATGGCACTCTTGCTTTATGCATTGAGCCATGTCCTCTCTCATTTAGCCTTCCTGTAGCATTCTGTTATGATGTGCCTGTGACGCAACAGGCACAACACGTAAGGGTCATGTGACCATGTACCAATAAAGGGGGTCGCGCACGCACGTACGCCAGTAGGGCTATGGCAGCGTGACCAGTACACATACTAAATTTGGCTCCCGAGTTTTCATTGCCCACGTGAGGCCCACAGGTAGTCAGTCACCCCTCGTGTGTCCGCACCGGCCGTGTCCCCCGGTCCGGTACGCGAAACAGCACCTTCAGGCCTGTGGGCCCCCTTGTTACCCGCCCCGTGCTGTCTTTTGGGTCCCGACTCTGCCTTCTCTCTTCTGTCTTCCCTTTTCAGTTCTTTAGAGTGTCTTCAGCTGTCATTAGCGCTAAACCCACATCCACTGTGGCATGTAAAGTGTTGGAGTTTGGGTTTTGAAGATGTTTCTTCTGTAACTAAAAGCTTTCTATGATTTTTTAAAAATATTAAAAACTCCAGGGCCCTTAATAAGTTAAAAGTCAATACGTTCCCAGTTGTACATTGTGTTGTGCGGCACACACTTCCACCAGTCATTGCCGGACGCTCCTTCTGTACCTGGGTGGTCGGACGCGACGGTCAAACAGCTCCCGCATAGGATGGCCTCATCCCGGCCAGCAGGCACCAGTGGCGCCCAGTCATGGAAGGTGCTCTCCATGGGTCACTGCCTCCCAAGGAGAGGCAGAGCATAAGGAAAGGTTACTGCAGAGAGACAGACTGCTGCCTGGAGGAGCACCTGGTACCTCTAAATATAAACCGGTGACTGTTTACAATTCTATGCTACAGTCGAACAAGTTGTGAACAAACCTCACTTACAACGAAGAAAAGAAACTGAAAGAAATGATCCATCTGCTAGAATGTGCGAAAATGAATGACCTTCATATTTTAAATATTTTCTTTTTCTGAATTAGTACTTAGAGGCATAAATCAATTTATAGTACACAAGCCCGTATGACTATCACGTCTGCGTTCAGGGCGGACCAGTATGAACACAATAACAATCAAATAAAAAGTCTAAAAGATAATTTAAAATCAATGACTGGTATATCCTAATTGATTCGTTTATCATAATTATGGATGTTCAACACGCTTAGAGATGTAAAAGAATTTGAGCCATGAGTGCAAGTGACTGGATCGTATCCAAAGATTTCAAGACCTGCAGCAACCATATTGTGTTTCAGACCCACACGTAAAGAATAGGGACAATTTCTTCAAAATTGTATACTATTTGTGACCCTTAGTGACTTTCCAGAAGGAGATAAATGTTTTGTTTGGAAATTGTACATATGAAGATAACTTCATATGTTCAACAGATGACGTGCTGACACAGATTATTTTGGTACATCACTTCTACATAACTTCCACCGAGTGACTTCTGTTTACTGCCTTCATGCTGTTGAGCACAGGTTTTTTTTAAACTAAAATGTTACAAATTGTTCTTTTTTTGCCCCATGGTCACATTTCAGTAAGAATAACTAATTTGTGACGTGCCGTCTCTCTCCTGAGCATCATTTATAGTATAGTTATCGTTTGTGAAATAGATTTTGAAAAAAATGAAAACGTGTACAAACAAAACTTCGAAACCAAACATCCAAGCACGTACCTGCATGACTCATTGAGTATTCGTGTCATCATTTAGAAAAGTAAGCCTCAATGGGAGTGAGGCCGTCGTTGGACTTCTCTGATATTGTGGTTAATTGCTGCATGCGCTATATTCCCCAAAACACCATTGTACATTTGCACATTTCTGTGCTTCTCTCAGCCAAATATTCTTCTTTGGTGGTGTTGATGATCTCCAGGACATAGCTATTCGTTTTACTATTACCAGGGCTATGTGAGAATTAGCATTTGCATTTCATCCTTTCTGTATCTTTAGTAGGCTGGGCAGGTATACTTTCATTGCACAGTCATGCTGTTGAGGATTGTCAATACAGTAGTTTCTGAACCCATTGCTACCCTGGGCCCCTTTTTCAGGGGTCTGGCTTGTCCTAGCTATTAAAAAGGTTTACGTGCAGTGCTCGACATTGATGGAACATTTATCCATGTGTGTTAGCTATGCAGCATCCGATTCCTTATTCTGTATTTGAGTGGACGGAGCTTTAAAACAACAGGCTCCATTGTTTGTGTTAGTGACCGACAGCCTGACAATTCTTTTTGAGGGGTACTCCATCCTTGCCCTCCCCTTTTTAGGTCAACCCTAGCAGCGCCAATGCGCTACTTTACGCGGCATGCTGGATCCAGTGAATGGGCATTCAGCACCCCTTTTACTTTTAATTGGCCCTTTCATGTGCTTTTCAAAAATCCTTTGTTATTATTGGTTTGTAGCTCACATTTTTCCCTCCTTTTGCTGGTTTGGTCACGCCCTGGAGACTGCCCCTGTTACATGCATTATTTCATAATGGGCCATATAAATTACTGTGTCATGCACTACTTACTTGTTTTGTTAATTTCTTGCTCTACGGCGCGCACTCCCTGCAGCCTTGCTGTGAAGCAAGTCTGTGCCTTCGACAAGCTGGTTATTACCAGAAAGCTGCGCTAATGCGTCAAAGGTGGAGGGAAGTTTTATATCACAGTTGATGTTCCTTTCTGTTCACAATGCTCCCCAATCCTTAATCTTTTCCAGGGCACCCAGTGCATCACAGCTGCTAGGACAGGGGAAGCCTCTATCGTCTCTACGCACTGAACTCGTATGAAGTCAGCAGCTAGCTGCTGGTCCCCACCTCGTCTGCCTCCTACAAGTTCTTCATGGTTTGGGTTCTGGGCCTCTATAATGTTGGCCTCTGTTGCAGCCGCCCCCCGGTCCTAGCTTTTCCAGCTCCTCTACGTCTTCCTGCTGCACATTCCTAGTCCTGGCTGCAACGGCTGGTCGCTTCGTTATGGTACCTTTTTCTGTAGTGCTGCTAGCTGCTTCTCTTGCCCCTTCAACAATTCCTCATTCTGAGTCCTCTAGGCAGTGCTTCTAGTTGCTTCTCTGGTCCCAGTGGTAATTCCTCATTCTAAGACATCTATACTGTGCTTCTAGCTGCTTCTCTGGTCCCGTCGGTAACACCTCATTCTCAGTCCTCTACACAGTGCTGCTAGCTGCTTCTCTGGTCCTGTCGGTAACTCCTCATTCTAAGTCTTCTAGGCGTGCTGCAGCTGTGTTTCTGTTCCCAGTGGTAATGAACCATTCTCAGTCGTCTTGGCAGTGCTGCAGCTGTGTCTCTGTTCCCAGTAGTAATTTCTCATTCTTAGTTCTCTAGGCAGTGCTGCTAGCTGCTTTTCTGGTCCCGTCTGTAATTCCTCATTCTAAATCCTCTAGGAAGTGATACAGCTGCTTCTCTTGCCCCATTGGTAATTTCTCATTCTAAGACCTCAAGGCAGTGCTACTAGCTGCTTCTCTGGTCCCAGTGGTAATTCCTCATAAAAATAATTCCAGACAGTGCAGCTAGCTATCACTCTGGTCCCATCAGTAATTCCTCATTCTAATTCTTCTAGACAGTACTGCTTCTCTGGTCCAGTCGGTAATTCCTCATTTTAAATCCTCTAGACAGTGCTGCAGTTATGTCTCTGTTCATACATACACTACACTCAAAACCAAAACAAATAGGTAAAACGCCAAAAACTCTAATTCTAAAAAAATGCGAGACCTGTTCTATTGCAAATGCTTGTTCTTAGAATGCATATAATTTGGCCATTTCATAACGAATGTCATGGGAAGATACAACAGACATTAACATATCACATAGATTTGGCTTTTTTATGGACCCTACTCATTCAGTCCCCATGTGCACAATGACACAGGTCTATTTACGTGTTCATCTGAAGACATAAATGTGTTGTGTGAGTTAGCATGACTCACACAACACAGAACACCCACCCACATACATTCATTTACTAATTAAGCTGCAGATGAATGCACACGACTAGCCAAACAGACCTGCAGAACACATAAGGGCTGTAAGATGGAACAATTCATGCAATGACGACGCATGCCTTTATAATGTGGTCACTACCACGCATGATCCAGCACTATATGTAATTAGCACGCATATCATTACAACTCACATTTATAGGGGTACTGTATAAATGCCTTTAGCACAAGATTCGATGTTGTTTTAAGAAATAGGTAGCCCCATAGCATAAATAAAGGTATGTCAATTATGACATCAAAATAAACTCAGCACTGCGGCAGTAAATCAGACAAATTCTGGAAGGAAGATAGCCCAAAAAAGTGAAACACTGCCACCTGGCGACTCAAGTAAGTACCCACGCACGGGCTTGCAGTCGCATAGACGTTTTAATACAAAAAGAAATGTCCTCTGTGGTAAAGACTTGCGTGGTAAGGTTTAATTCGTGGTGATATAATATGTGGTAAAGGATTTGTTGTAAGTGTAATGCAAGTTTCTGACTATGTTGTAATGGGTATTTCCCCCCATAACAGTACAGACATCCATATCTCTGAGCAGTGATAGAAGTAGAGGCAGATTTTGTGACTGCCCTGTCCTCTTTCAGGCACTTTCAGCCAGGGTTGGCTTGGGACCATAAATAGGCCTGGCCAATCTTTAAAAAGTGGGCTATATTTGCGGCTTGCACCTTCATGCAAAACGCTGTTTCAGTGTTTTAAGTATTATGAAATGAAAGGGAGAGAGTTGTCTAAAAGAGGCATGTTTTCTTAACTTCATTAAGATGAAAGAAAATACAAATGCTGCCAGGACTGTTTGTGCATGGATTAGTTCACAATAGTGAACACCACCTGAATATAAGTGAGGCCACTTCTGCTCAGACCCCTTGCCCCTGCTCACTCTGCATATATTAATGGGCAGGCCCAGGAGAGACTGGGGCCGACACCTCTGCCTCCCTGGTAAAAGGGAGGTACTAGAGGCCCATCAGCCCCCATAAGGCAGCTTGGGCACCAACTGGGCTGCTGGCAGTATCTGAAGTGCACAGACAGTCCAAATCGGCCACCACGCTGCCCAAAAAAAGCAGCCCATAGATGCAACAGAGATACCGGCCCATCGCCCTTTGCCAGAGTGCTCGCCTTACCAATCCGACCCTGCTTCAAGCCTGTACTGTGACAGCCCTCCCCTTAAGAACCACGCTCCAGAGACATAGACCATCCCATGCACGCCCACACTTGAAATACATTGCCAATCCTGTGCCAGGCGTTATCCAGACACCCAATTCATCCTGTGGAAGGTCCCTTTCCTGCTAAAAGGAACAGTGTAAGAGACAATCCAGAGAGAACCAGTGCACCCAATCGGCATGAGCAAAGAGTGCAGGGCTTATGATTGCCACAGCTAATTCTATAGGTAGCAGTCCCTGGCCACCAGACCTTTATTCTTCTTGCCTTTCCAGGACTATGTAAGGGCCTATGTCTGTGACCACTTGAATCTCACACTGCCCAGCATATCAACACCATTTAAACATTCTATGTGCATCTTACCCACTTCAGAATGCTCCATCTCCACCATTGCGCGCACGTGCACACACACACACGCGCACACACACACACGCACACACACACACCAACAGTAAAACCACTGACTCCTTTGAATCCTTCTCATTTTATACAGCAAAAGCACAGAACACACACACAATCTCACCAATGCTTATTCCACAGTCATGCACACAGCACACATCTCAGACCTCATGACATCACGTGACTTCGATTACATTTTTATTACAGAATCCTGGTTCTCGACAGTCACTACCCACATCCTCAATGCTTTGCTCTCTGAAACTAAAGCATCTAGCACATTGATCAGCCCTATGGAACAGGATGAATTATTGTTGTTCACCAGTTGCCATAGCCTTGAATTACGCAGAAACAGCCAAAAAATAAATAAAAACACAAATACCCCGAACCACGACTAAAACACTACAAGCTGAGGAGTACAACTATCATCAATTTCTTCTACAGAAAGATAAACAAAATCCAACATAACCAGCAAACATGAAGCACTGAATATCACCTCAACTATTCCACATAGCAGCTAAACTAAATATGCTGCCTTGAACACCCTCTCAGCTGACTAACTGTTGACTGCTTCACTCCACAAAGACCACCACTATCATAACAGCTTCATGATATCATCTATTGTAAGTGACATGGGATAAATTCTTATGTCACTAATTAAAGTTGCAAACACTTTCCTCACCCAGGACACCTTCTTGGATTCCCCTTAGCCTGTTGAGACCCTGTTGTCCTTTTTGAAAATATCTAATATGGATCAGGATGTTCTCAAACAACATGGCCTTACTTGAAGATTGTGTCAAAGATTCGGATGGCCATCTCCAGCCATCAACATGAGATGATCAAGAACAACAACCTTCTCCAGTGCTAACAATGTGGGTTGATAAGACAATGCGGTATAAAGGCAACAACCATTTAAGTGGTCAGTGACACACTTAAGAACAAGGACATTGGCAGCCCATGTCTACAGTCACTTCTCAACATCTAGCCTAGTAGGTGGATTTCCAAGAATTGCACCAGAGGACCCATTAGTTTGCCCTTCAGGGTGGACAGATGGGATTCTGGGGGGACCCATAATTTGACAACAGTAATAATAATTAATTAAAGATTTGTATAATGCAAACTTATAGCACCCCTAAGACAATCCAGGCACTTTGGGACATTAAGCGAGCTATTGCCCAGAGTCACATGATGTCAGCGCCAGGGATCAAACCGTAAGGCCCCGATCCGGAGCCAGCCGCTCTTGTGGCTGAGCCACACCTTTGCCTCCAACAACGCTCCCTTGAATGATTTACTAGGGCCATTTGTACAGCGCACGTCTGCCTCTAGAAGAAGAGCCCCGGCGCTAGTAATAAAAAAACAAGCATTTGCAATGCAATAGGTCTCGCATTTACGTGAGTTTAATCTATTGGCATTGTAAAGGACAATGTGTTTTATTATGTTTCAAAAACCAAAACATAAATAAAAGACATTGTCATTTACAATGCCAATAGCTCAAACTCGCGTATATGCGAGACCTGTTGCATTGCAAATGCTTGTTTAGACTTGTATGCAATACGTGCATGGCAGTGACACTGACTGAGGTGTGCATCTCTGGCCATTTACTGCGCTGCGATATCGTCATCTGATAAACCTCTCGGTCACATTTTTTGGGAGGGTTCGTCCTCTTTGGACTCCCCTTCAACAAACGCACATTTCAATGGGATCACCAACCCGAAAACCTTCTTCGCCCTCCAAAATATATTTTATCTCCATTGACTTCAACTGGATCACCCTCCAAAGCTTCTCGAGCTCACATTCTCTGCAGACTCAAAGGCGGAGGGTTATGTCCCAGTCATATCTATGCTCGAAATAAAACGGGTCGGGACTCGGGAGTCATGTTACCCCAATGCTCTTGAGGATGTGATTTGCTTTTCATCAGTGGTATCTAGTGTTGATTAAGAGCGGGTAAAAATAGACGTGTTATTTTTTACACATCATTTCTGCCTGAGAATATAAACGGCTTATTGCTATTTTAATTTCAACTTCACATTCCAGAGAACTAAAAAATGAATGTTTATTTGTATACTTATGACAGAATACACTTTTAAGAGGACCAACAGAAGAACATTAAGGAAAACTGCAATGTTGATGGTGCAATTGATAACCATAAAACTCATTAGGACTACCTCAGTATAGAAGCCCACCTACTTTGAATTAACATTCTCATATATGTACGGCCAAAATCGCACAATTTGAAATATACAAAAGAATAAAAATCAAAACCTTATTTTTTCTTGTGCATGACTATTGCTAGAAAGAAGTGGAAGAACTATATTTTGAAGACCCTAACACATAGGATGAGCACCTTTCGCTGGATAAACAGCAGCGCAAATTAAAATACATTCTGCTGCAAGCTACTAGACAAAGATAATTTTCCAAGGAAGAATGTGCAAATATAGAGAATGGCTGCAAAAGAAAGAAAACCAGAGCCGGTGCTCTCTAAGAAGTAGAGCTATTTAAAATCAATGTTTGTCAACATTTGTATAATTTGTTGTCGCCCTGTTCAGAGAAAGTCATCACTTTAATTATCGTTTACAGCACCGCAGAGTGGCTTACAGACGTTGTCTGCATTATCTGTGTGACCTGCTTGCATACAGCATGCGTGAAATATGACAGCCAAATCACATTTCTGAATCGCGGACGACTTTGCAAATCCATTATCTGTCTGATAGAGTGTGGGCGGATGTGAAAAGAGACAGAATGCATGGCCACAGTTCAGCAGACATTTTAACTGCACTGAGGCCAGCGAACTTGAGTTTGTGCTCCCTTCGGAGTCTGTTTTGCAAATTGTGCTCGGCGTCTGTGAGGCTACAAATGCCATGTTCTCTCCTGAAAACCTTCCAACATTCACATTCTTTGAACAGATACCAGCAAAGGCTGCTCGAACAGTGCACTGTCTGCGAAGATATTAAATAGAGCTGAAAATATTCAACCATAATTCACATCGTCAGGCCACTGACCTGAGGGGCCCAGAAGTGCCTGCTTGATTGGGAAGATTTACTGCTCACATTCTGTTTCTGCCCTAATGCATGTCTATCGGCTGCGCATAGTTTACTTTCCCATTGCAGAACTCTTAACGAGGCAGGGGGCCGAGAAGTCATGGACTAAAGGAGGGGGGGGAGACCCAGAAAGAAAACAGTGTTGAACGTAAAGGGGCCAGTAGCCATGGAAGGATACAAATGACGACATGCTCGTCATAAGGAGGGACTAACAAGCCTAAAACCAATCGGAAGGCAGCATTTAGGACCTAAGCCAGTAAAAAAGAGGGGCGGAAAGTGGGCGGAGCTTCCACAAAGCTTCCAAGCTATACTGAATACTGCATGCCTCGCAAAGCAAGCAGCGCATGCGCTGCAACGCTAGGCTCGACCTAATAAAGTACACCCACATTAAGGAAAATAAAAGATGCCTGGTCAGCGACCGCAAAGCTAGATATAGTTAGTAAACAGATAGGTTTTAGTGCGTTCCCTGAAAATAGTCAAGTCGATTCAGCACAAAGGGTAATAGGCAGGGAGTTCCATGCCTTAGCTGTCATCATCACCAGGGTGTGATGGATCATTCCGTTTTTTAAAAAACTTTTTGAGTATTTTAATGAAGAAAGCATGTTTAAATCCTCAGAGCTAGCAAAGGTTGGTAGTAAGCGAACAGAGAAGTCATATAAGTGTCTTGGCCATTATTGTAAATTGTCTTGTGGCAGAGACAGAGTGCCTTAAAGAAACATCTGTTCAAAACTGGATGCCAATGGAGTTTGGCCAACTATATGAAAAAAGAGGTACACCTTCTTAGTCTCTGAATACTGTCTCCTGTATTTTGGAGTATTTCCAATCTTAGCAAGACAAACAGTAAAGAATCGCAATAAGCTAATTTTGGACAAGATGGGAGAATGAGTTACATCTTTTCTAGAAACAGATGGCAAGGGAGGGAGAGTTTTTCTGATACTATTTAGAAGGCAAAAGCAAGTGATACAGATCGACTTAATGTGTCCCATAAGGACAAATTGGCACTAATCGTCACTCCCAGATCCTTAGCTTGATGCGAGGGGGAGGGCAAATGTGCCAGTGTCTCTGGGCACTAGTCTTTTGTCCAGGTCGCAGCGGATGCAAGTTCAATTACTTCTGTTTACCCACTCTTCAGTGGTGGAGAGTTTGGCTTTATCCATCCAGAGATTTCATTGAGACAGTTTCTATAGTTGGCCGCGGACACTGGTGAACTGTTGTCTAGCCTGACGATTAGCTGTGTGTCATGGGCATATGCATAGATTGAAATGCTGAATCAAACAATGAGACGTGCAAGAGGAGCCACTCTACAGGTTAAACTGAGTGGGGTTCAATATAGAACCGTGAAGCACCGCAGTGAGAATAACTTTGGAAAAAGATCTGTAGTTAGCTAGTGTCACCATTTGAGTCAGGTCTTGCAAAAAGAGGAGAACGATTTGTGGGCTTCCCCCAAAATCAGAGCTGATGCTGGATGGTGAAGTAAGGTGGAGTGAGATATAATATCAAAAGCCACTGACAGATCTATTAAAATGAGGGCCACCACTCCAGCTACATCCATGATGCTCCTAATATTATCCATTACTTTAGCCAGTAACGTTTTGGTACATAGGCCTTTACAAAAACCCGACTGTATATTATAAAAGAGCTTAGAGTTTCCAAAAAAATGCATCAACTGTTTATTAAAAAAAGTTTTAGACAGCTTGGCAAACTGTGTTAGAGCCAAGTCCCTCCATTGCAAGCAAGGTATCTACTCCAAGTCTACAACATAGAAGTCAAAATATGGCTACCAATCTTGGCCATCCCTTGTTGGGCCAGCTTCAGAACTCTGCTAGGGTATGGCGCTCAGGAATCTCTATGATAGTACCAACTGGCAAAAACCAACAAGCAGATGAGGGGGCACTGTGCTGTGCCTGGAGCTATGTCGATGACACATACACAGATGAACTATATACATCTGGCCACTCCCTTAAGATACATAACCATAGACAGTTGTTATGCTTCCACTCATGGACTCAAGGACTCTTTTCTATTGTGTGTTTAAATGCCATCAGTCTTAAGATTTGCATGTGTTTCCTGCGCTACCAGCTCTTCATCTGCTTGCCTTCTTTCCATGGCACATTACCCCTAAAGATGAGCCAGTGTATTTGTGTACTACCTATATCCAGCCCTTCCCATATACTGTGACCTTGAAATAAGGATTCTGTCTTGTTGGCAATATTTCCAGTTTCCAGATCATGCATGTCATCCTCCTATCCCACTCAGGCAATGATCCAGGTTCACAGATTGTGCTACTTAATGGGACTCTGTGCTCTCTATCTTCTTCTGATAGTACTGAAACTGGTTGTATGCCAGATTCTATTTTGCTTTATTGGGATTTCTTTTGTAAAGTGCTGCATGCTAACTTGCGGTAACCTCATAGTGCTTGGAGTAAATCGAGAATAATTATGGAAGTAGAGGAACATTCAACCTGCCAGCAAAAGATTGAATCTGCTGTGTCTGGCCCTCATCCATGGTTGTCAGGGTACAATTCTAAAACCAAGAGGAAGATTCAATGAAGTGCAGCTAAGACTAGAGTATCGAAGGCTACGGGCGTTTAGAGGGCATGACAAGCAGGACAACAACATCAAGTGATAGTTGACCAACTAAACGTTATGGTAGAAAGACTGGGCTACTCATAAGATAAGTAGAAAAAGTGGGTTTTGATAGATATCCTGAAAATGAGAACGTTGTTTTCTAGTCTACTCTAAATATTTCCATAGGAAGGACTCCTGTCCATGAAAGGTTTTCTCTACAAAATGTATCATTGCATATTGGTTGTACGGACCTGAGACCTGTGTGTAGAGTGTACGGATTAAACAGCTTGGCTAGGTAGGCCAACCAATGACAATGTCCCACTTTGTTGATATGTCAAAGAGTTTTGAATTTCAGTCTTTCTAATGGTAGCCATTATTTTTAATGGCAATCAATGGAGGGATTTCAAGGCCTGTATGTTGCAATCATGCTAATTTATGCCAAATAGCAACTGAGAAGCCTCATTCTTGACTCCCATAAATTTGTGACAAATATTCATTTGTTAGATCTGAGTAGAGGCTGTTTAGTAAACAAGTCTGCACATAACCAATCGACAAACCACGGCAATTTCTTGAAGAAGTGAAGGAATGGCAAAACTCTTCACAGTAAATGTTTAAGTGGTAGGCAACTGATTTGTAATAATTTGTGCTTTGAATAAGAGATCCTGGCCAAACAGCAAACCCTGGCTACTGACTTTTTCCACTGGGGGGCATGACTGGAAGAGTGGCCAATATATCAGGCCAAGTCAAGGGAACGGAATAGGATTAACATGGCAGGGACAGTTTTTCTGCACCTGCACCTCAGTTTTTCTGCAATTCAGATAGGCAACTAAAAATGTATGTCAGGTTCTCATCTCCGTCTTTCAATTTGAGATGACAACGTGCAATTGGAACCAATGCTGTGGAAATCCAGAATGACAGATGTATCAGTAACTAGGGGGCGTAGAAAACCAAGCCCATTAAGAGTTGAACCCTGAGGTCTACTAACCAGGGAACCAGTAATTCTGAGTCCAGTTTCTAACCTTTTCTCTAAAGGGTGGGCTTGCATAGAATTGTCTATGTCTCCGTTTCTCATGTCGTCACAGACTTTTACAGAGTGATTTTGGCTTTGTCAGGAACTGAAATCTCCATGTGAAAGTAAAGAGATTTGTGGTGTTTTGTGGATTTCACAATTCTGATTGGATTACCAATTGCTGTTGCTGGCCCCATCAGAATTAAGATGCCACTAATAATGAAGGCCAACATGTATTAAGGTAATCAATCAATCAATCAATCAGGGGTTTGTAAAGCACACTACTCACCAGTTAGGGTCTCAAGGTGCTGGAGGGGTGCATATCCATTGGGGTGATCTGAAGATCCAGGTCTTGAGGTCTTTCCTGAACTGGAGCAGTGTAGGGCTTTGCTAAAGGTGGAGAGGGAGGTCGTTCCAGGTCTTGGCTTCAAGGTAGGAGAAGGACTTCCTCTAGAAGTGTGTGATGGTGGCCAGGGAGAGGTTGACTGAACAGAGTTTTCTATTGGGGCGTGGAAAGAGAGATGGTTGTGGAGGTACCAACCTTTGAGTGGACATTTTTATCCTTATTGACTTCTAGTCTCTGTGATTGAGCATTTTAATCAAGCTGAAGTTTAGGATCAGTTATGTTGCTGCCCATTTAGAAATTAACTAGTGAACAGTGTTCCCTGAAAGTTACAGTAGATGCAAGCATGAAAAGTATTGAACATCCTCTGACTTAGGCTATAAAAAGTCTATGTTTGCAGATGATGAGAAAATATACACAGTGTATATTTACTCACATGAAGTAAGCCACCTCTTGTGAATGTCAAAAGTAAAATTGGTTTTACACTTGTAAAAAGGTGGTTTGCACATGTAAACTACATTTATATGGAAAATAGGCTCTAACATAATTTCCTACATTACTGACCAATTGGGACCCCGAGTACATACCTCCACTGAGATAGCAGAAGCATTTGCAGTGTACTCCTGCCAGCTATATACATCGCCACTCGCGACCGGACCGAGAACAGGCCAAACCACTTCTTACTGAAATATCTCTCCCACAACGTATGAGATCTCAACGGGAAGACCTACATGCCCATCTAATGGCAGATGAAATAGGGGATGCGATACAAGACATGATAATGGGTGAGTCCCCAACCCAATGGCTTTCCTCTTGAATATTACTGTAAATTTCAGGGCATCATTACCTCACATCTACTTAAGCTATGCACAGAAGTGGCCGGATAGGGCTTTTCCCCACCTGAATTAGACTTGGCTATCAAAGTAGTACTTCCCAAACTAGGACAACCAGCAGATAAATGTGTCACTTACCTTCCTATTTCCCTGATCAATACTGACATAAAAATCTTTGCTAAAGCACTAGCAGATTGAGTACAAAGAGTCCTGGCTACTCTCATACACCCTGACCAATGTGGTTTTATGCCTCATTGTTGCATTTAACGTGTCAACACTGCCATCACCCGGGCTGAAGATATACCCCACTCCTTTGCAATCTTACTTGTAGATTTCGAAAATGTCTTTGGCACAGTTGACTGGTCCCACTCAGCACAAGCCCTCCAATACATAAGATTTTGGCCTAAATACCTCAGATATCTCAAACTCCTATATTGAGAGCCCTTAGCACAAGTCCTCATAAAAGGGATGCTCTTGAGCACCTTCCCGTTCAGGTGGGGACCAGACAAGGATGCCCACTGTCCCTTTTCCTCTTTGCCCTTGCCATTCAGTCTTTGGCCAGAATAATTTGTTGTGATGCATAGGTGCAGGGCTGAAACTTGGGAGGATTGCAGGAGTACAGGATTGCTCTTTTCACAGATGATGTGCTCCTCTTTCTCTCTAAATCCCGAGGCCTCTGGGCAGGTTGTGGAAATCGTGGAGGTGTATGAGGAGGCGAATGAGACACATTTCTCTTTATTCTCATAAAGCGAGAGACTGAAACTACCATCTGGCAGACAAATATTCCTATTTGTCACCTGAGCTTTAAGTATTTAGGGATGCACCTATCTGCAATGCCAGACCTTATCGGCAATCTCGACCTCCTTCCTTTCCTGCATAGAACCAAAGTAGACCACCATAATTGGTACAAACTCCTGTTAAACATACTGGGAAGAGCAGCCCTTGTGAAAATGAAGGTGATCCCACGTTTTCTATATGTATTGCAGAATTTTCCATTTTACATCCTTAACTACTGGTTCACCGGGGTGGCAGCACTGATCCGCTCTTTCCTTTGGAAGGGCAGAAGCCCGGGTATAGCTCTGGATAATTGTCATCAATTGGTTTCTGATGACGGGCTGGCGGCGGCAGATATTAAGATCTATTAGAACATTGGAATGGTGGAAGCTCCATTGAAAACAATGGAGTAGCTCCGGGCTTATAATGGCTGGTATAAGCCCCTCGCGCTCCCTAAAGCCTTTGTTTAATTTATTAGAGCATTCTGCCCTCTAGTGGCAGAATGTTCTAATAGCCTTTTAGCCCTTCGTAGCTGGGCTATACCAGCTATTAAAGTCCCGCTGCCTTGTTAAAGTCCCTCGCCTTCGGCTCGGGCCTTTAACGCTGCAGCGGGCCTTTAATAGCCGGTATAGCCCACAACGGCGGGCTATAAAGCTATATTACTGGGCTTCTCAACTCCTGGTTATTAATGATTGGCTGACTGGGGGCTGAATTGATCCAGCATCCCAACTAGGAATGAATCTTTTGGGATTTGTTAATGTAATGAGTTTTTTGTATATCAACCCATCCCATCTCATACTCTAGAGATCACAAGGACAGAGTTCTTGGCCTGGCGAGCAGCAAATAGATTCAGGAGGAAAAATTGGCACAACAAACCCTCTTATGGAATGACCACTGGCTGAGATAGACTGCCTGGCTGGAGGGCTTCGAGAAGTGGGACAAAATAGGGATTTCTACTCTGGGAGACATCTGGAGTGGCTGACGCATGAAATCATTTCAAAATATGCAACCCCACTTTCAACTATTGCACACTCAATTTCACAAATAGTTACAATTTCGACATGCGTTAGCAAGCTATCAAACACAGCTCGGCCACTTAGCAGAATTTAGCCCGATAGAGGTCAAGTTTCTCAGCTTTACCGCTCACTGGTCTGTAATTGCCCCCAAAGCATTTGAGTCTTAGACATAAGTGGGAACGATGTCTAGGTACCGTAGAGAACACAGAATGGTGGGAGGAATGTATGTCGCCTAGAGAAATCGCAAATTTCTTCCTGACTGGGGTTGATTAATTTACAGTATTTGCATATATGACATACATCTGCCACAGTGTGTTTGGCATGTTGGCATATTCAACGAACCTAAATGCGCACAGTGTATGCAATCTGAGGCAGGCTTCTTTCACATGGTGTGGCAGTGACCAAACATTGCTAACTACTGGAAGTGAATCGCCAACACCCTCATGCAGGTGCTGGAGAGAACGGATGAATTGTCAACCAAACTGGCTCTACTGCGCCTCTTGGAGGACCTGGGTAGTACTCGGGGGGACTATGTGCTTGTAAGTATGGCAACAATCATTGCTAAAAGGCACATTACTTGCAAATGGAACTCCCCCAACCTGCCCACACTATCCGAATGGACAGCAGAGATGGACTGCTGCGGTAAGCAAGACAATGCAAAATATATAGCAGGAGGCTGGCATAGAAACATCAAGGGATATGGGAAGATGGAGGGGAATTTACTGACCGACGAATATCTCAGGTACTATACTTTGTAATGCTGCGGGTTTCTCAGAGTGTATATGAATCTGAGAGTGTGGAACGGATGCATTGTTCTAAAGTTGTATTGATGTACATGTTTCTATCAAAACCAATAAAATGCGACTATATATTAAAAAAAAAATTAACACCGCTTTACCTAGTTTTTATATGAGTAGCGAATTTCTGAAGCCATGTTTTTTATAGCTCAGGTCTAGGAACAGTGACACAAATAATGCCCTTTTTATTTACCAGGAAGGAAAGACTAGGGGCCAGATGTACGAACCGCCAATTAGCGAGTCGCAAATTGCATCGCATTTGCGACTTACAATTTGCAACTTGCTAATTGGAATGCACAACAGTGTCTCAAACACTGTTTCTGATTCTTAATGGGGTCACAAATTGCATGCCTCATTAATACTAACGACCCTGGGGACCCCTCCCCTTTTGCGAGTGGTTTACCACCTACTTGAAGTAGGTGGTAAACTGCAAGTGTTTTGCGGCCCCAAATGCGGCCACTAAACATTAGTACATAGCATGTGGACTCGCTATTAGGAAGGGACGCCCCTCCCTAATAGCGAGAGTCGCAAATGCTATTTTGCTAGTCAGTGACTCGCAAAAGAGCATTTGTACATGCTATTGCCCTTTTTTGCGGCCGCAAACGGGAGGTTGGTCCATCGGACCGTCAACCTCATAATAAGAACCTTATGTAGACTGATTTAGGGGAAAAGAGTTTAAAATAAGTGCATCATAAGAAGTTGAGGATATGGATTCATAACCTCATTTGGAGGATTTGTTGTTGCTCTCTGTTCAATGCAAGAGGAATGAACCATATACATCGTTTTGGGGTTTTCAGTTATGGTCACTTGCAACTGTCATGAAGTATTGAACTGCAATTTTTTCGGTCTGTAGATAATACCAGATTGTCCTTCTGGTATTCTATAGGTTTTGTGAAAAACGATGCTGAATCAAAATTAATTATTTTTGTTTTATTGTATGTCGTCAAGGCACCCATCATACAATAAAGATTTTATGAATAAAGGAAGGGCCATGCAGAGATCAAGCTGGTGCAAATAATTTGGGGCGATGGCGACTTTGAACGCACTGTGGGTTTAATAGTAGGAATACTAATATTGAGGAGCTTTTCGGTACAAATAATGTAAATTGATAATAATACCTGTCAGGACCATCGATGTTATCCATAACCCAGATCTGTACTTCCGTTATTTTCAGTGGGTCTAAATTAGGAACCTCAACACTCCAAAATATGCTGCAAATATAAGAAATATATATGTAAGTAATCCAATGTTTTGGATAAGGAAACAAAACTTGCTTTTCTAAATGCAGATACATTGTATGGTTCAGTAATTAAATTATACATCAAGCTACTTTTGGGACAATTAAATTAGACATAACACAGATAAAAATTCAAATCATACTTCACTAGTTTGAACTGTAATCACAGGAAGTGATGTGCTTGTCATCGATTGCAGCATTTATTGCTGGATTTTAAAAAATTTCTCTGGGGGATTTTTTACACCCAGGTAAGATTTTTGGAAACAGGTTGACTTTCTCACACGCCAAAGTCATCACATTGATCTTTCACATCACACGATGGACTCTTGCTGTACCTCTGTTCCAGTACAGTAACTTGTCTGCCAGCCCTTTGTGGACATTTCCCTTGTCTGTCATACGGTTGCACGCTCGTCATCTAAAATCTTTCCTGTTAGCAGCTTCACTAACCTCAGGTGATCAGTAAGAAAAACGCAAAGTTGGTGTGAAGGCTCCTCCACAATGGCAGAAGAGCGTCGCCCCACTGGCTCAGAGCCAGCAGCTGTAAAATAAAACAATATTCTATAATCGTCTTATTTTTCAGCAGCTGGTTCAACCAGAGTGTGTAGGGAGGGGCGGGCCGGGGCCATGGGAGGGGGAGGATGACTGGTTTGTGCACTTCTAAGTTTGCATGTGTTGTGTTGGCCGGCTGTCTCAGTCCGGCCAAACACACATATACACTCAGGTTTCTCCAACGCGGCTGTATTGAAAAGCCGGGTTGGAGAAACAGCACAGACTCGCTGTCCTGAGCAGAGTGTCAAACCAACCAGCTTAGGCCAATCCTCGTGCTGCTCTCATAGCAAGAGAGCAGCATGGAGATTGCACAAGGAGTCTTTGATCCTGTCCTAGTGTCTGTTGGGACCAGGAAGTAGAACACAACGAGGTGTGACGCGGGAGGCGGTCGGCAGCTTAGGTAAGTCTTCTGTTTTAATAAAATTATTATTAAACCTCAGCCGCTCCCTCTCCTGCACTCCCCACCCCCATGCTCCACCCTCGCACCCCCTCCACTCGCCCACCACTTTTTCTATGTGGCGACCACCAGTGGAAACATCTTTCTCTAATGCTATTAACCCTCATAATCTAAGCTATTGTCTCTGAGACTGTTGGCCAAAGCTGTTGCAAGATACAACAAGTATTTACAATGCAACGGTCTCGGCATTGTTAAAGTTAGAGCTATTGGCATTGCTCATGACATTATTATTGTTTATGTTTTTGTTTTTAAAACATTTAAAGAAACGGCATTGTTATTTACAATGTCAATAGCTTAATCACCGCTGCAAGATGCAGCGATCGAAATCGTCGGGGGCGCAACAATCATTCAAGGGAGTCGCCATGAAAACCACCGCCTTTCTCCGAGGTCAAGCAGAAATGCCTCGGAGAAACGCAGTGTCGTTTTCGGAATCGGGGGCGTGTTTTACTTTCTCTCCTCTTGCCATTGGCTGAAATATTTACATTCCAGAGGACAGAAAGAATCGAAAAAACACGCCCCCGAATCCAAAAAGGACGGGGTTTGGTTGGAGAGACAAACCTCTTCTCCAATGGCTGACCAGCATTTAAGAGGCCAGCCAATGGAGAAGAGGTAAAAAAAAGGGGCGGGTTAAATCCCCACTCCTAAACATTAAATCTCGGGGCGAGACTGCGCAAGCGCAGCCTTCGAGCCGAGACCTAAAAATCTCGGAGCGAGACTGCGCAAGCGCAACCTTCGAGCCGAGACCTAAAAACCATTCGTAAAGCCAACAGGTCCCAAAGGCGAGACCTTTTGGGTTTGCCAATGCTTGTTTTCTATGGCATACAGATTATCGTTTTGAAAAGGCTTTGGCTGCTATACTTGACTGCTAAATGCTATATTTTAAACATGCCTTAGACAAGATTTAGGTTGGAGAGTCCCGATCATCATCTTTGAAGCCAAAAATATCTTCATTTGGGTGGTCTCACGCCTGAAATTGCCTCTCTTTCAATATAAGTAAAAGGGAAAAATATAGAGGCAGCCGCGGTCGGTAGTAGGAGTAACCGCAGGGCGATGACGTGGGGAGGAGGAGGGGCAGGGTGGGGGGTAGTAAACTATGGATTACGGAGATTTACAGGTAAGTTAACATATAAATTAATAAAAACGAATTTCGTTGCGTGCATTGCATCGCATTTGGGGATGCAGTGCACGCAACGAAATTCGTTTTATTAATTTATATGTTAACTTACCTGTAAACCTCCGTAATCCATAGTTTACTACCCCCACCCTGCCCAGCCCTCTCCCCACGTCACCGCCCTGCAGTTACTCCTACTACCGACCACGGCTGTATAGAGTCCTGATTACTTTTAAAATTCTCCCACTTTACTTTTCTAAAAATGTTGGCATTGACGATTTTTGCTTGCTCATGTTCTTCCATGGCTTTTGGTGACGCTTTTTGCATATGGCTGCGCTCTAAGTATACTTCCTCCGTACAGCTTCTAAGATGGCGGCCTGCTGTGTGGTTCCATCGCATTCCGGTGACGTCGTATCCGTAGCAGCATGGCAGCCTCCACCGGCACAGCGGCGCCGCTTTCTCTACGAGTGCTAGCGGAATGCCGAGTATCCAAAGCCCGGGCATGCGAGCTGCGATTGCCTCATGGGAAGGTACCTACGCCGGTTTTTATGCCCGTAGGCACACAGGGCACCATGAAAGGAGTCACGGCGCATCCGTTGCGGGCGCTTGGATGTTGCATCTGCCTCGGGAATGAGTACCATCTGGGCATGCGCCCGGTAAGTGAGTGAGCCTCTTCCAAAATTGACAGTGGTGAGAGGTAGTTATGAATAAAACTACAGCAGACGAATAACTGAGGAATGCATTTTTAGTACGAAACCACAATAAATGTATATTAAGTTTAGATGCGGTTTCAGCAGTAGTGTGTAAAAATAAAATAAAAGACTTATTTCCGCCTGTTAAAAAGACGAGTTCGGACAAAAATTGTAACTAGCCTTCATAATAGAATGATCAGTGGTATTGATTTCAATTGATTTTAGTTTTATGAGAACAAATCGTGAACACTTACGGGCACTAATAGTATGTTAGGAACAAGAGAGCGACTTATTACTAAAAAAAGAACCACCAAACCAGACAGAAAAATAACAATGAATGTTATTCCGTGAGTCAGTACTGATACTTGTGGCATAAGAGATTTCACTATTCCTCTGGTCACAGGTATGGATGCCTCCAAATTATCTGTTGAAAATCAATGGCCATAGTTTAAGCTAGGCACCGCTTATCAAATTGTTTAGCTCTAAGGAGAAAGTAACAAGCACACCACTGCCTTTCTCCGAGGTGAAGCAGAAATGCCTCGGAGAAACGCAGCGGCGGTTTCGGATTCGGGGGCGTGTTTTCTTTTTCTCTCCTCTTGCCATTGGCTGGAGGAGAGAAAAACACGCCCAGCGAAAAGTATCGAAAAAAAACCAGCCAGCCAATGGAGAAGAGGTAAAAAAAAAGGGGCGGGTTAAAGCCCCACTCCTAAACATTAAATCTCGGGGCGAGACCTAAAAAGAGTCTAAATCTGAGCTGAGCTCATTCAATAGAAGGCTTCTGGACTGGAAGCATGCGGTTTACGGTGATCTCTGAAGCAACATTGGCCTTACCAGCTCTTGCTTAGGCAGTACTCATTCTTTTAGCAGGTCACCAGACATTGTGTCTACTCACACTGTACAACCTGATAGAACAAGGCTTTGTCACACTACAAGCGAAAAAAAACATTTTATATGCACAACTGGATGTTGTAGTTCATTTTCAATAAGTTGTCTCATACATGATTTCAGTCTTAGTGTTATATCCTGGCAACTGGTTCCACTTTTGGATTCTAGAGTGTTGAAATTCCAGGACGCTTGAGAAGCTGGCAGTTACTAATCAGCTGGCATGTGATCGGGGTCATTGTATGCTGCCTAATTAACTTCTTAGGGCCAGATGTATGAAGAAAACGTTTTGCAATTCCATAATTGCGAATCCCTGTGATTCGCAACTAGGAAATCATAAAAAGGCATGTATGAAAGTGTTTTGAACACTTTCTGCGATTCCCAGTGGGTCGTAAATGACCTCCCTCATGAATATTAATGAGGTTCGCAATTTGAGACTCATCAGGAATCACAAAAAATAACAGGTATGGTGGCTTGCAGAGGTCAGCAGACCACCATGTCTGTGATTGCTTATATATAAAGCAATCTTTTTCTTTTTGTAAAGCAGCCCGTTTTCCTTAAAGGAAGTCTGAAGGGGTACTAATGTCTTTTGTGAAGAAAAAGTATATAATTGAAAGCACAGGGGGAGTCAAGAAGTGGGTATTACATCTGTTAGTTGGCAGTTTCTTCAGGAGAAGGGTGGTGACAGTAGAGTCTGCTGGATCTGTTGGAAGCGATCCGCCCCTTATCTGCGAGATCATTGCATAGCGAAACTGTGCTGAAAGGTAGTTAAAAATACAAACTAGAATGCCGACTTGGTGTAGGAGAACAGGTGGAGTATTGTGAGGCTAGAGCGCCAACCTCCCTCAGCCGCGCTGTGCTTTGAAAGTCGCGTTCACAGCTGTGGAAGGATATAAATAACAAAGTGCTTGTTGTTGGAGCCACGCCGAAGCCCATGGCTGTTCTGGGTGTTAATCCTAAAGAATCCAAATGAATTGCATCCACAGCGGTACGGTACTGTGTATTTGAAACTTGCCCCAGTGTTGGGGAAATATAGGGTGGAGAAACTGAGTGTGCGTGCTAATACTTGATATTTCCATTGTTATCTTCCACATTTATTTTCAGAAGCTTTATGTTGGCGTATAGTCTTTTTTTGTGCTGGAATAGGATTTAAGGGAACTGTAGAGCTGACTTGATAGTAAAGTGTAACTATCAATATTGAAGAGGTTAGAGCGGAGGTGAGTGAACACTATTGTGAAGTGTTGTTCATTCATGGTAACACAATCAATGCCAGCACTTCCAGTCTTTTTATAATATGCAGGGCTTCCATGTATGGAATGGGAAGACTGAGAGGAAACGTTTGAAACCTATTTGGAGGCTATAGGGGAAGATATTTTTGTTGCTAAAAGATAATTGAACAACGGTCCCTATCATGGGGGGATGATTTAACCACAAAACTGTAATCAGTGTTGGGTATATATTTGTCCCAATGGGACTTATTACATTTAATTTACTTATTCAATAAACATGAAAGAACATACAATAATATAGGGTGAGCAACAAGTGAAGGGGTTGTGGAAATCCAAAGATTTCCAGATCCCAGGTATGTAGTGATATAGTGACTTTTCAAATGATATAAAAAAATTCAGTAGTCACGATAAGGAGAACACATCTTGTACTCCACAACATTCAAGGATTAGAAATCAGAGTTACAGTGTAGTTGTCGACGACGTTTCAATCCCCAACAATGGTTATGGGATCATCATCAGGACAGGGCAATCAAGAATGCCTGAGAGATAGCCTTAATAAGGCTAGGGGTTAGGGTAAGGAGAGAGGGAAATCGAAGAGGAAAAACAGGGAGGGAGGGGAAAAAAAGGGGGATGGAGGTTAAGGAAGGCTCTGGAGTTTGTCCATATTCCAAAGATGAGAACTAAGAGTAGTAGGGAGTGAGAGAGGCAGTTTGCGATCTATCACCACGTACGTGCAAACTTATATAACAAGTACCGAAGTTGTAATCATGTGGCGGTGGTAGCATGCCGTTGCCTGCCTATATAATTGTCATGCATTGCGTGATGGGGGTTCCTACTAGCTGTGGGCTCAGTCTACTGCATTGCATGATAGTGGTTTCCTGCTAAGTGTGGGTGCAATCTACTATGAGGGGAGCTAACTTACTGTGTGTATATTTTGAAGACCATAAATCAGGTACAACAAGGGGACGAATTCCCGCATGTCCCGGATGGTGAACAAGGTCCCAGTAGATGGGGGCAATGCCCCTGCCGGTGGACCTCTGTCTACAAGGAGATGGGATGAGAAGTTGCTGAAAAGTGGAGGGGATGCAATTTACACAATGAAGGGAAGTTCTGCCTATACCACTTTAGATACGAGCACGCGGTACAGTGGGGGCTTACCTGCCTCCGATGGCAATGGGTGGAGGGGTAGTTCTAGGGCCTGGAGAAATATAACGTGGCATATTGCTACCTCCAGCATGGTCCACGGGCAGGGGTATTGCCCCCATCTACTGGTATTGTGTTTCGATTTAGATGCCCGTACATAGGTTCCCCTGAATCATGTCCTTATATAGGCACAATTCGCATTGCCTTTATTTAGGCATAGAATCCCAGTCCTTATTTAGGCATTAGCCATGCTGTCCAAATACAGGCATGGTCACCTACATCCGTCCATCCCACGTCACAACGAGTTCTTAGAAACTAGAACCTTAAGCCATCGGCACTTTCCCTAGCTCGGATTTTTGATTTCTCCAAGAACCCATCTATTATGCATAAACTACTAGTCCTTAGGGGTTCATCTATGACGTCTTCCTCTGCTCGACTTTACGTCAATGCTAGCATTCCTAAGCACCTTCCAGGTATAAATATACCTTCCCTTACCATGGCAAACCACGGCACGGCTCGGCAAAACTTGACTGCACGGTTCTAGTGACCTCTGAGTTAGCTGGCACACACAAGTAATTAAGCTTAATGTACTCGATAGGAGCATACTGACCTTAGTCCTATTGAAAAACTATAGTGTATATTATTCCAATCCGCAGAGCTTATAAGGGAAATAGGAACTACACTACATGGCGTCCAACGTTTGGTAAGGCACTAATTTAACGCTAGATACTGAAGTAACTCAGTTGTGCTTTTCTCAGGGACCCCTACTGATAATACTCTATAAGACGTCTGGAGTGGGTAGGGATAAAATCCGCCATAGCTGAGTAGGACGAGAATCCTATGTATTAGCTGTTTGGTTTGTTCAACGTTGAAGGATACAGTGTTTCAAAATATTGTGCACCTTATCTTTGTTTCCTTGAAACTTGTTCTGCATATTTCCCAAAAAAAACAATGTCCCAAAACGGGGATAATGATACCGTGACCGGTGAGGTTGCGACTAACAAAGTCGTAACAGCTTTAGTCTTACAGGTTTAAATGAAACCGATGTGGGTATTATACACATCCCACCAAATTTAAGGAGAGCCATCACTCTAAAACATTTAAAACATGGCCTAACACCAAGAGGTGTTAGAGCAGTTTTTGTGATAGAGGCACATGAATCTTTTCAGACAGAGGTATTCTATTCATGGATAGTATTCCCAGAATCAAATCCAGTAACAAAAGATTTCACTTCTATAAAGAAGATGAACCACCTGATGAATATATTACTTTCGAGGACGTTGAAATTCCACTCACATACCAGGAACATAATCTCTGGTTTAAAGGCGCCCTAAAACATTACAATCACATTACCAGGCTCGGTCCACTAGGTTGACCAGGAGCAACATGGCCGATTTTAACCGGCTACACATCTCATCCTGATATCGAAGAGATGTCAGACGATGAATTACTCACTCAACTAAAGGAGTTAATAAAAATTTACAGACAATTAGTACAATATGTCATGCGGTCTTTAACAGTTCAACCACCAATAACCATTCCAAATCAAACCCCTCATCAGGGGAATACACAAAGGATTACTCCACAGACTTTACACGCAGTCATGGGTAAAATGCCCACAAAACGTGAACAAATTGCATTCTTGATAGCTCAAAAAATTACTCACATCGAAGCATGGGGCACAGTCTTTGCTGCCATCTATACTAAAACACATGGCGTTCCGTCTATTGCGGTAATACCCGATGTCCTGAAACAAATTGAAACAAATTCAAATTCAAAATGAATACGGGGCAGAGCCTGCTCTGAAGTTAGGTATGAAATTACTAAAAAACTTCGACCAGGTCCTAACAATAATATTATCTAGTATTAAAGGGGAGGCAGCAGCAGGGGCGATCCGCCAACGATTAAGGGAATTTGATGTAACAGAACATCAACAAGAACTTCCCAGAATAATAGAAAAATCCTATGAAGAATTAGGCAGAGACAGTTTAGGTGGAGAACCAGTTAAACCACAACTGTCTGAAGGTCCTGGGAAGAACTAAATTAAACACAATCCTACATCTTCTAAAAAGAAGTGGGAAAACAACAAACAACTTTCAAAAGAGAAACGTTCTCAATCCCGAGGTAGGTCTCCTCAAAAGGAGCCCTCTGAAAGGAGGTATAACCTCAGGAATATGGATAATTTGAGAAAACCTGACAGGTATCAAGATACTGATACATGTTCCTCTAGTACCTTTCAGACATCTTCACAGACATCCGAAAGAAGAGGACGGTCAGATCACAAAGAAGAACGCGTGAAGTCCAGAGACGATCAACACGTTCAGAAAAACAAACCAAAACCTCAATTCACTAAGAAAAAGGTAGCAGGTCTGAAGATCAGACCTGCCGAGAATTCTGAGAACACAACTCAAGAACGGAGAATGGGCTCAGACAATGCTGGACAGTGCAGCAGAAGTAACAATAGCTCGCCAGGACCTGAAGGAACATCTGGAGATAGTGGACTTGAATTAGTACATCACAGTTGAGACTGTTGACACCAGGGTTAGTTCTCCACAAAAGTTATATGAAATAACACTCCGAATGGAGGGAGACATACCAAGAAAAGTGAAATCACTCTTTTGGGAAAAACGTTCAAGGGGTTATGACATACTTCTAGCAGAACAAGACTGGCCACCAAAATTTGTCAGGGAGTGTCCACATGGCAAAAACATCATTATGCCAGCCTTCTCCAACCATGTTCCTATAGATTTGAAATATACTTATGCTAGGAAATGGGCAGTTGCCTAGGCCCCAGCATTATGCAAAAATCATGTAGGATGGGATGATGACTCACCTCACCTTAAAATCCAATTAAAATGTCAACCTACTGCACAAAGACAGTGCCCAATTAAGCAAGAAGCCAAAAAACAGGTCAGGGAGATCATATATCAACTTGAATGCCAAGGGGTGATTGAAACATGTACCTCATTGATGAACAATCCTTTGTTTCCTATTTCCAAACCAGACAATACATATCGTCTAGTTTTGGATTACCGACACCTGAACACTTGTTCTAAAACATTTGCTGTGCAAAATGCACACTGTACAGCATTAATGAATAATATTGTGCGTAAAACATATAAAACCACATTAGACATTTCAAATGGTTTCTGTTGTCAAAACATAGCACCTGAAAGTAGGTACTTGACAGCTTTCTAAATTATGGGGACTCAGCGTCACTTTTGTCGACTCTCACAAGGGTTCAAGAACAGCCCAGGGTTATTCTCAGCAACAGTAACAGAGTTAATACAAATTAAGATGACGAGGCATTGTCATATGTCGATGATATCTATCTGACAGACGAGGACCTGGATAGGCACTTGAACATTATACTGGGCCTTGCCTCTGAGGGCTACAAATTCAATCTTACAAAATCAAGAATTGCCCATCTCAATGTCCTTTTCCTAGGATATGAGCTTTTAAGTGAAGGCAAAAGCCTGACAGCTAACGTTTTAGAAAAGTGTGCGCTGCTCCAACCTCCAAAAATGCTGAAAAATGTACAGTCGATTCAAGGTTTCCTGAATTTTGGAAGAACTTACATTCTAAATTACGCACAAAGGGTTAAACCTCTTGTTAGACCTGTCAGCCCTTTGGGTGGTCCCTCCTCATTATTATTTATTTTGTCCCACTTCTGCCTCAAACCCTGTTATAATTTTTCCTTTTTGGGAACCACCAGACTTTTTAGTGTTGATGCAGGGTCAGGGAGCCATTTTCCCTACCCCTGGAACTTCTGTCTGAGGGCCTGAGACACAAAATGGTGGCCACCCATTGTCACCTGTGACATCACCAGAACCCACCGGAGGTTTCTAGAACCTTCTGTAACATTCTAGAACCCTGTGACAGTGGGAGGCAGTTTAGAATGTTGGGAGGCCATCTCAGAGTGGCAGTTGGCAACTGACTGGAGAAGAGAGAGGACAGAGATAGAAGGAGGTCGGAGTAAGGCAGCAGGGGTGGAAACCAGTGCTTGGAGTGGGGTCCAGAAACCCACCCTTGATGCTAGTCCCTACTGACCAATCCCAGCCTAAAGCCCTGTGTGGGACCAAGACCAAAAGAACCATCTTAAGGAACTGAACATTTGAAACAGGCCTTAAAAAGGAAGAACAGCAAGTTCCTGACCTGTTCAGTGGTGTCCTCCTGGAATCCTGACGTCGAGAAGCCTGGAGACCTGGGGCCTGAGGTAGAGAAGCGGCGCTGACAGAAGGCAGACGTCGTACCCGGAGCCACCCGAGGTCGAGTGCGGGCGCCGACGGAGGTCGTGGAGAGGCGCCGGAGGTCAAGTGGAGATTCACCCGAGGTCGGAGTGAGGGCGCCGACGGAGGTCGTGGAGAGGCACCGGAGGTCGAGTGGAGATTCACCCGAGGTCGAGGTGAGGGCGCCGACGGAGGTCGTGGAGAGGCGCCGGAGGTCGAGTGGAGATTCCCCCGAGGTCGGGGTGAGGCGTCGACGGGGGAGTGAAGTCCGCCCACCGGAGTCGCCCGAAACTGAGGTGAAGCGCGCCGGAGGTCGGGAGTGGAGATCGCACTCCGGAGACACCCGGAAGCGGGGAGGTCGTGTCCCTGCGACGCCGGAAGACAACATCGAGTCGAGACCGCCCAGCGACATCGAGTCGAGACCGCCCAGCGACATAGAGTTGAGACCGCCCAGCGACATCGAGCCGGAGCCGCCTCACGACATCGACACAGCGCCGAGCGGAGCCGATCATCGTGAAAAGGGCAGTAAGTGGTAGAGGGGGCGTCTGAGGCCCCGTGGAGCCCTAAAAGACCATTCTAGGGGCTAGAGGGGTGTTAGAACCAGCCTGGGAGTGCCAGGGGTGAACTGAGACTGGTGCAGTGACATCTGTGAGGGGCTGTGTAGTTTGGAGGGCCAGATCTTTAGGTTACCCTGGTTCTGCCTCAGCTTAGGCCCCAGCCTTGACCAATCTAGGTGGGACACCCCCATGCCATCCAAATGACCACATGCTGTGTATGAGCAAAGTAAGACCAAGTTACCTCATGAAAGTGATCTGATCTATACTGTCATTGATTGCTTTTCCTTATTTATTGAAGGTGCTTTATTTATTGTCTTCCACTAATTTATTCCTGCACTGTATTTATTGTCTGACTGTATTTATTTGCCATCTGTATTTATTGCACATCTATTTATTCCTTGCTTAATGATGACCTGAACCTATTTATTGAAATTCCAAAGTAGCATTATTTATTTGGCCTGCTCTTTTGTAGAAAAATCCTATTGTATTGTATTTATGTGATGAAACCTGCAACTAAGAGAAAATAAGATAAAGACATATATATTTTCAACTTGACTTGCATAATTTTTACAGTGTAGTGTCGTTTTTGGAACGGATGAACTCATGGTTATTGTGAGGGTGTGACGTACGCTTAACACGGTGCCTGACCCCCAACCACTTGAGCCAAGCTACCACTGTGCTGGGAACCTGGTGACTGCTAACCCGGTTGCCCGGTTTCCAATATAAAATTGGTGTTCAGTGGTGGGATAGAGCTGTGCTTGCGTCTACTCGACAATAACTGTGGGTAGTCCATAGGCCTACACCGGGAGTTTTCTCCAAGCGGACTTCCTAATTTTGAGTTTTGTTTTTTCCAAATTTACTTCTGCTGGTGGGAGGAGGTATTACAAAAGGTACCCCCCTGCATAGCTTCTGTAAGCAACTGTCTTCTATCCTGAGTGGGAAAAATGGAGTTTGTGTTGGAGGATGTGGAAACTTACACTGTGGCCCAACTCAAAGAGTTTTGTGAGAGAGAGGGGGTGTATTGTCCCCCAGGTGCAAGGAAGGGTGAGCTCCAAACCAGCTTGAGGGCTTCGGGGGAGGCACGACGAGAAAGTAAGGCTGAACAGAAGGACAGGGATGGAGAGACTGACTACGAGGGGGCTGGTTTGTACCAACCTGAGGTGGGGAACCTAGTATAGGGGCCCAGAACACTTTCAAGGAAGGGCAGCAGTGTCTCTAGTGGCGGCTTATCAGAAGCAGTATTAACTGACCGGAGGGAGAAAAGACGGCTCACATGGGAGTTGGCGAAGCTGGAGAAAGAAAAGGAGGAACAGAGGATGGCTCACGAGTTGAGGCTCAAGGAGATAGATCTCCAGATCCTACGGGTCGGGGCACACACTGTTCCTAATGGTGGCAGCGAAGAAAGAGAAATCACCAGGGAACCCAAACCCTATCTGCCAAAAGACATAGTAGCCAGCTATAGTGCGGGAGATGATATCGCCAAGTGGCTAGCAGCCTATGAGGTCTCGTTAAGAGCCCATGGGGTTCCAGAGAAATATTGGGGAGGGGGATTGTATAAATACATGCCTCCAGCTGGCAGGGATACATTATTGGCCCTAGAGCAGGATGAGCAGACCCACTACCCCACCATGAAAGTGGCGCTCGTGAGGAAGTTTGGACTAACACCCGAGAAGTACAGACAGAAGTTCCGGGGTAGCCACAAACTGGGCACACAGAATTGGGTGGATTTCCTGGACTATGCAAAGAAGGCATTAGAGGGTTGGATACAGGGCAGTGAGGTGAGGGACTACAAGGGGTTGTTTGATTTGATGTTGAAGGAACACCTGCTTGAAAAATGTTTCTCTGACCTGCGTCAACACCTGGTGGATAGCAAGGTGACCAATCCCCGGAGGCTTGCTGAGGAGGCGGACATTTGGGCTAGTACCCGGGTGTCCACGAGGGGGACTGGAGGGGACTCTCAAAAGACCGGACAGGGTGCCCCCCAGAAGAAAGAGGGAGGGGAAAAGAAAACGGAGTTCTCTAAAGGCCCCCAAAATAGTTTCCAAGGGAAGGGAACAGGATTCACCCCTAGGGCTAACCCACCCAGAAACCCTAATCCTGGCCAGAGTCAGCAGCCAAGGGTTGTCCATTGCTACGAGTGCGGTGGTGTCGGACACTATAAGGGAGATGTGAAGTGCCCGAAAAGACCACCCCCTCCCATCGGAGGAAAGGCCCCCAGAGTAGCTAGTGTAGTGCTTGGGGAGGAGATGCCTTTAGATAAGGGAAGGGAGTGGGCGGGTGTCACTTTAGTGTCCCTGGGAGAACAGGAGATGGTTCCTAAGATCCAGGTGCCCGCAAATACCACAAAGTATGGGCAGTGGGTCACCATCAACGGCCAAAGAGGGGAGGCTCTGAGAGACACAGGAGCCAGTATGACTATGGTACGTAGTCAACTGGTGTCTCCAGAGCAGGTGATTCCCAATGTACTCCACCCTGCCGCGATGGCTGACGGCAGAATGGGTCACTATCCGGTGGCCGAGGTTCCATTTGAATGGGAAGGGGTTGCAGGTTTACTTCGAGTTGCCGTAAGCCCTGCCGTGCCAGTCGATTGTCTGCTGGGGAATGACATGGAGCATAATGCTTGGAAGGAGGTGGAATACCGGACTCATGCTGAGATGCTGGGTACACCTGACTGGGCCTGTGTCAGCACAGGGCCTGCGACTACCCGGAGGGGGAGTTCGTTTAGGTGGGAGCCTGGAACAAAGGCACCGCCGGCTGCCGACCAAGGGAAGAACCGAGGGCAGGAGGAGCCTGCCTCGGCATCCGCGCCCCGTGTGACGGATAGGCCACCGGAGGTGGTGGACCAGGAGTCCGCGGAGGGGGATGTTACCGAACTGGAGAACCTACCCATCCCGGCCGAGTGGCACGTGGAGGGAGGGCCGACCAGGGAGGAATTCTGCAAGGGCCAGAAGGAGTGTCCTACCCTTGAGGGACTGAGGCGACAGGCCGAAGCCCAGGCAGCAGGGAACGTTGAGGGGAACTACAATATTTACTGGGAGGATGGCCTCCTCTACAGTGAACCCAAGGCACCCATGCATGGATCGTCACGGGCCTTGGTTGTCCCTCAACGTTATCGAGCCTTCCTCTTGGAATTGGCTCATGAGATCCCCTTGGCAGGACACCTGGGGCAACACAAGACCTTTGCCCGGCTTGTCCCACACTTTTATTGGCCTCAAATGAAAGTGTCGTCCGACACCTATTGCCGGACGTGTGTGTCTTGTCAAGCCAGTGGGAAAACAGGGGTGAAGCTGAAAGCTCCCCTGGAACCACTTCCTGTCGTTAGCACCCCCTTTGAAAGGGTGGGCATCGACATTGTGGGTCCGTTAGATCCGCCTACTACAGCTGGTCACAGGTTTATCCTGGTTCTGGTTGATCATGCCACACGGTACCCAGAGGCTATACCTCTGAGGACCATTACGGCACCTGTTGTGGCCAGGGCCCTGATGGGAATCTTTACCCGAGTGGGTTTTCCCAAGGAAGTTGTGTCCGACAGGGGGACCAACTTCATGTCAGCATATATGCGGGCGATGTGGAAGGAGTGTGGAGTGACCTACCGGTTCACCACTCCTTACCACCCCCAGACCAATGGTCTGGTGGAGAGGTTCAATAAAACCTTGAAAGGCATGATCAGAAGTCTGCCTGAAAGCCTGCGGAGGAAATGGGACGTCCTCCTACCCTGTCTATTGTTTTCTTACAGGGAAGTGCCACAGAAGGGAGTGGGCTTCAGCCCCTTCGAGCTTCTGTATGGGCACCCTGTGCGTGGACCTCTCAGCCTGATGAGAGACGGATGGGAAAGAACTCCCAGAAAGCTTCCCCAGGATGTGGTGAGCTACATGCTGGCCTTCCGGAGCCAAATGGCTAAGTTGTGGAAGCAAGCTTCTGACAACTTGGAAGCCAGCCAAGCAGTAATGAAGGCGTGGTATGACCACAATGCTCACCCGGTGGAATTGGAGCCTGGCCAGAAGGTGTGGGTGATCGAACCAGGAGAGCTTAGCGCCCTCCAGGATCGCTGGTCAGGACCCTTTGAGGTGTTGGAGAAGAAGGGTAAGGCTACCTACTTGGTGGATCTGAAGACCCCTCGCCAGCCCCTACGGGTGCTCCATGCCAACCGCCGCAAACCCCACCATGAGAGGCCCGAAGTCATATTGCTGATGGTGACTGACAGAGCAGAGGACGTGGAAAGCGAGCCTCTCCCCGACTTATTTGCGTCTCAAGAGAAGGATGGGTTGGTGGAGGGAGTGATTCTCTCCCCGTCCCTAACTCCTGAACAGCAGGAGGACTGCCGCCAGGTCCTGGGGCAGTACTCTTCGTTGTTCTCCCTTGTTCCGGGTAGGACTCACCTGTGCGTCCATGACGTGGACACAGGAGACAGCCCACCTGTGAAGTCAAAGATCTACCGGATGACAGACAAGGTGAAGGCCAGCATTCACAGTGAAGTCACTAAGATGCTGGAGCTAGGAGTGATTGAACCTTCTAGCAGCCCCTGGTCCAGTCCGGTGGTATTAGTACCAAAAGCTGCACCACCGGGAGCCCAACCGGAACTGAGGTTCTGTGTGGACTACCGGGGGACTGAACTTAGTAACCAAGACTGATGCTCATCCGATTCCAAGAGCGGATGAATTGATTGACCGGCTGGGAGCTGCCCAATATCTGAGTACCTTTGACCTTACTTCCGGGTACTGGCAGATCTCTCTGACTGATGGAGCTAAGGAAAGGTCAGCCTTCTCCACGCCGAAGGGCCACTACCAGTTCTGCGTGATGCCCTTTGGGCTCAAGAACGTACCTGCCACGTTTCAGCGTCTGGTGAACCAGATCCTCACTGGAATGGAGAGTTTCTCTGCTGCTTATCTGGACGACATTGCCATCTTCAGTAACAGCTGGGAGGATCACTTGCGTCACCTGCAAGCTGTTCTCCAGGCCCTGAAACACGCTGGTTTAACGATCAAGGCCAGTAAATGCCAGATCGGGCAGGGGTCGGTAGTGTACCTTGGACACTTGGTGGGTAGGGGAGCGGTGCAACCCCTCCAGGCGAAAAGCGAGGCTATCATGGCCTGGGAACCCCCCAAGACTCAGACTGAGGTCCGAGCTTTTCTGGGCCTCACCGGATATTACCGCCGCTTCGTGAAGGGGTATGGGACCATTGTGGCCCCCCTCATGGAGCTTACGTCCAAGAAGCAACCTCGACGGGTAGTCTGGACGGAGGCTTGTCAGCAGGCCTTTGTGAAACTGAAGCAAGCCATGTGCGAGGCCCCGGTCTTAAGGGCCCCAGACTTTTCCAAGGAGTTCATTGTCCAGACAGATGCATCAGAACATGGCATTGGGGCAGTGTTATCGCAACTCAATGAAGAGGGTCTGGATCAACCCGTGGTCTTCCTATCCCAGAGACTACTTCCCAGGGAACAGAAGTGGAGTGCAATAGAGCGTGAAGCCTTTGCCGTGGTATGGGCTCTGAAGAAGTTGCGGCCATACCTGTTTGGCTCGCACTTCCTAGTTCAGACTGACCACAGACCCCTTCGGTGGCTGATGCAGATGAAGGGGGAGAATCCCAAGTTGCTAAGGTGGTCTATCTCCCTACAGGGAATGGACTTTCAGGTGGAACATCGGCCTGGAGTGGACCACGCCAATGCAGACGGTCTCTCAAGGTATTTCCGCCTTAGTGATGAGAACTCCCAAGGGGCTGGGTAGCTCTCCCCACTTTCAGCTGGGGGGGACGCGTGTTAGACCTGTCAGCCATTATTATTTATTTTGTCCCACTTCTGCCTCAAACCCTGTTATAACTTTTCCTTTTTGGGAACCACCAGACTTTTTAGTGTTGATGCAGGGTCAGGGAGCCATTTTCCCTACCCCTGGAACTTCTGTCTGAGGGCCTGAGACACAAAATGGTGGCCACCCATTGTCACCTGTGACATCACCAGAACCCACCGGAGGTTTCTAGAACCTTCTGTAACATTCTAGAACCCTGTGACAGTGGGAGGCAGTTTAGAATGTTGGGAGGCCATCTCAGAGTGGCAGTTGGCAACTGACTGGAGAAGAGAGAGGACAGAGATAGAAGGAGGTCGGAGTAAGGCAGCAGGGGTGGAAACCAGTGCTTGGAGTGGGGTCCAGAAACCCACCCTTGATGCTAGTCCCTACTGACCAAGCCCAGCCTAAAGCCCTGTGTGGGACCAAGACCAGAAGAACCATCTTAAGGAACTGAACATTTGAAACAGGCCTTAAAAAGGAAGAACAGCAAGTTCCTGACCTGTTCAGTGGTGTCCTCCTGGAATCCTGACGTCGAGAAGCCTGGAGACCTGGGGCCTGAGGTAGAGAAGCGGCGCTGACAGAAGGCAGACGTCGTACCCGGAGCCACCCGAGGTCGAGTGCGGGCGCCGACGGAGGTCGTGGAGAGGCGCCGGAGGTCGAGTGGAGATTCACCCGAGGTCGGAGTGAGGGCGCCGACGGAGGTCGTGGAGAGGCGCCGGAGGTCGAGTGGAGATTCACCCGAGGTCGAGGTGAGGGCGCCGACGGAGGTCGTGGAGAGGCGCCGGAGGTCGAGTGGAGATTCCCCCGAGGTCGGGGTGAGGCGTCGACGGGGGAGTGAAGTCCGCCCACCGGAGTCGCCGGAAACTGAGGTGAAGCGCGCCGGAGGTCGGGAGTGGAGATCGCACTCCGGAGACACCCGGAAGCGGGGAGGTCGTGTCCCTGCGACGCCGGAAGGCGACATCGAGTCGAGACCGCCCAGCGACATCGAGTCGAGACCGCCCAGCGACATAGAGTTGAGACCGCCCAGCGACATCGAGCCGGAGCCGCCTCACGACATCGACACGGCGCCGAGCGGAGCCGATCATCGTGAAACGGGAAGTAAGTGGTAGAGGGGGCATCTGAGGCCCCGTGGAGCCCTAAAAGACCATTCTAGGGGCTAGAGGGGTGTTAGAACCAGCCTGGGAGTGCCAGGGGTGAACTGAGACTGGTGCAGTGACATCTGTGAGGGGCTGTGTAGTTTGGAGGGCCAGATCTTTAGGTTACCCTGGTTCTGCCTCAGCTTAGGCCCCAGCCTTGACCAATCTAGGTGGGACACCCCCATGCCATCCAAATGACCACAAGCTGTGTATGGGCAAAGTAAGACCAAGTTACCTCATGAAAGTGATCTGATCTATACTGTCATTGATTGCTTTTCCTTATTTATTGAAGGTGCTTTATTTATTGTCTTCCACTAATTTATTCCTGCACTGTATTTATTGTCTGACTGTATTTATTTGCCATCTGTATTTATTGCACATCTATTTATTCCTTGCTTAATGATGACCTGAACCTATTTATTGAAATTCCAAAGTAGCATTATTTATTTGGCCTGCTCTTTTGTAGAAAAATCCTATTGTATTGTATTTATGTGATGAAACCTGCAACTAAGAGAAAATAAGATAAAGACATATATATTTTCAAATTGACTTGCATAATTTTTACGGTGTAGTGTCGTTTTTGGAACGGATGAACGCATGGTTATTGTGAGGGTGTGACGTACGCTTAACACGGTGCCTGACCCCCAACCGCTCGAGCCAAGCTACCACTGTGCTGGGAACCTGGTGACTGCTAACCCGGTTGCCCGGTTTCCAACACCTCTCTACGAATTAATCAAACCTGATTTAAAAAGCAAAGATTGGACACAGGAACACACAGAAATCCTGCGTTCACTACAAGCTGACATGTTAGCAACAAATCACTTACAAACACGCGTAAATACACACAATTTAGTGATCCGAATAATTTTGGGTCAATGCGGATTCACCTACTTAACTTTTAATAAAGGTGAAAAAGTACCAATTGCATACAAATCACATTTGTATACCCAAGCGGAAATGTGCTTCACTTCGACAGAAAAAATTCTGACAGCTGTTCAAACCGCTGTTGCAAAAGAAAGAGCTCTAGCTCAGGGGAAACGCATTATTGTTGTGACTCCGGTACCAGCCTTAGAGGCAGTTACGAAAGCAAGCATTCCAAATGCAAAAGCTTTACATCCAAGATGGATACAATGGGCTAATTCTCTTGTTGCAACAGATGTTGAATATGTTTTTGATCCTAATTTAAAAACACAAGCATTCCTGCAATACAAACATGAGTGTCCTCTGCCTACTGAGATTCTCCCTCTTGACCAGTATGATTTATAATTTATACTGACGGTTCAGCACAACCCTCTATGGGGAGTAAGCAAGCTTAGAGTGCAGCATGCTCGATCGTTAAAGGTCGTATGCGTATTGGTAAATTCCGACCGATGGTCACTAAACACAATATCTAGGAGATTGTACAGCTCAGCGAGCTGAACTACAAGCATTCAAATTGGCACTTGAAAATACGGATCGCGAATTCCTCACACTTATAGTGTGCGATTCTTTTTACTGTGTTCAATCATATAATTAATATTTACAGAACTGGCTTCAAAATGGTTTCAAAGATGCAAAAGGTGGTACAATCAAGCATAAAACGCTTTGGGAACAATTAGTTCAGTTGCAAGACGGACTACAAAACACTCACGTGATACACACGCTGAGTCATCAACGTGATAGCGTTCACGTTGCAGGGAATTAATTGGCTGCCGAAGCCGCAAAGGGGGCTGTACAAACGGCTTTCGTAGCTGCGATCACTCGTTCAAAAACGAAAAGAGACAGTGAGATATTGTTGGCTGTCAATGCTTCAAGCAAAGGCAGTGGTGCAGCGTTATCTAAAACATTTCCACTCAAATATTCGTATATAATTGATGCGAACAACGTTCCGTTTGCTGGAATCCCTGGAGTGGGGGATAGGGTAATTCCAAACATGGGACATAGAGCGGCTTTGATATATGAAGCACATCTGGGAGAGGGTCTGTCACATCAGGGGATCTCGAAAACAATATTAACATTAAAGGAGATGTACTGGTGGCCTGGAATGAATACTCATCTTTATTTCGACGTTATTTCAGCCATAAAAGATTTACAAGTTAAAACAGACATTGCAACACATAATATAAAATTGTCAATTCATAATATACAATAAAATTCCATAAAAACAGAAATATACAGTCACCCCTGGCTACTATTCGCAATTATGAACCATCTCTTGGACCACATGGCTATCAGAAACTTCGATAGTGCAAAGACGATATGCCCTGAGGTGTCGGTCTTAAGAATTCTCATAGCAACCGAGCATTTGTCAAAGCCCAAGTTCTTACATAAAGGTACTAACCAATACTTCCTAGCTTTACTATAAGCAGGACAAAAAAAGAGTATGTGGAGTTCATCCTCTTGAACGGCACTGCATCCTGGGCAAGATTCATTCAAAGAGGAGGGCCATTTGCTTGTAAAGGCCCTTAATGGTAGTGTACCATACCTCCATTGAATATAGAGCTGACCTTGCTGCTACTGGATAGATACCATTCAGGAAGTCCTCGAACACATAGGCAGTCTTGTTATTTAAAAATAGTTTTGTCATGGTGCCGACTCGAGAATCATGGAGCCATATGTTGCGTTTATAAACCCTGAAACCTCCCTGCACGCCTGTTCTGGTTCATACCACAGGGCAGGTAGTCCCATATTCTCCAGTTCCTGTTTCACAAAAACAAGCCAGGGAATTTTTGCTGCCTTACTATGGCTCAGTACGTCCTTCAATGCAAGCCTGTAATTTAAGAGTTCTGGCGTTATCCAGAGCCTCCGCCAGAACCTGAGAGGTTTTAGGGCTAGCTCATCCTGGATAGGACTTAGTCCTAGATCTAACCTTAATGGTAGGAGGGGTGTACTTTGGGGGAGGGCCAATAGCTGTCTCATAAATTTATTCTCCGCGTTTAGGATTTCGAGCCTGCAGGAGTGCCCCCAGAGTTCCCCCCATAGAGGGCCACTGCCCTTGCCTTAACTTTATAAATCTCAAGCGCGGGACTCACTGGCTTGAATGTTGATGCATTTGACATCTTAAGGATGCCCCCGTTAGTTGAGACAGTTTGAGTTGGGACTTAACCTGTTGGGGGCCCACAAACACCATGTAGAGGCTGCCACCCTCTACTGTGACCGTCCTCCAGTATAACAGAATTAAACGGAAGATCTGGTCCATGGTGGATGTGTTCCTCCTAAATCCGGCCTGAAATGGGCTAAGAATATCGTGCTCGTTAATCCACTCCTGTAAACGATCTAGGATTAGTCGAGAGAAGATTTTTTGGGGGACGTCGATGAGGCTGATGGGCCTGTAGTTAGCTGGGAGAAGAGGAGAGCCCTTCTTGAAAATCGGGATGATCTCTGCTCCCAGCCAAGTACCCGGCACCTCCATGCCTCCCAGGATTGCATTAAATAGGGTACAGAGGTAAGGAGCCCAAATCATTGGCTGATCCCTAAAAAGGTCGCCAGGGAGTTTATCAAAACCGGGAGCTTTTCCCGTAACCAATTTCCCTATGGCAATATAGACCTCCTCTGGTGTAAATTCCAGTTTATCAAACTCAGCAACTGGCAGTGTGTATAACTGTATGCTGTCTAGGCCAGTAGCTGCTGCAGATAAGGTCTTAAAATGGAGTTCCCAAACCCCTGCCTCAATATTGGGTTCAATCGCAGATCTGGGCTCACCTGACCCCGTACTGACTATTGCCCAGAATCTGCGCGTATCTCTCATGTCTAGGGAGGAGGAGAGATTTAACCATCTTTCCATGTCCCACTCTTTCTTCGCATGATTCATTGTTTTTTTATATAATAACTTTAAAGAGCGGATTTTTGGTTTATCTCTACCATCTTTTACAGCCTCCATGAGCTTCGTTTTTACCTTCCTGCAAGAAACATTATACCAGGAAGATACAGGCACCCTACTCCTCCTGCTAAGGCTAAGCGGGTTAAAAAATTCGAAAAGACAGTCTACCAAATCCTGATGCACGGTCAACATGTTTCCAAGGGAATCTAGTGCCAAGGGCTGAGCCACTATATCACTGGCCTTCGTGAGGAATGGTAAAATTGCGCTGTATAATTTAGCTAGTGCATCTTGGGAAGCCACCAATTTCCCCCACTTGACCCTACGTCTATTATTGGTGGTTATCAACCCATCTACCATATCTGGGGCAACTTCATTTTCATTCGCCCTTGGGCGTGGGAAGTCCATCCTCAGACTCAATGCATTATGGTCGCTGTCTGGCCTTGATATCACCTCAAAGTCAACATCCTTCGACCATAGGCGTGTCTCCACCATAATGTAATCCAATCGTGATTCTTGATCTCTCTTGTTAAAGGTGAACTTTGAGGGGAGATCAGAGGGCATCGGACCATTGCAAGGCTAGATTGAGTTGCTTAGTGTTAGGGTCGTAATCTGCATGGCCAGTGGGGACCAGGACTTTGCATAGGGAGACTGGCATGGTGGGATTCCCTAATATTCGTCCTCCCCCGTCAACGCTCCCTCATTCAGCCCTCGCGCGGCTCAAAGTGACAGTTTAAGTCACGAGCCACCATATAGTGTATCATTACTGAGGGAGTCAAGAAAAATTGACAGCTCCCCAATGGTACTAGACTCTTTGGCCACACTTATCGGGCAGGAGTAAACGTTCACGATTGCGAATTTATAAGAGGTTGGCCATGTCAGGAGGACACACAGGATGTCATCAGAGTTGGTCGGGATAGACTCACCCTTGCAGCCTAGATGTAACCCAACCCAGGTTGTAAGGCCCCCAGATGGTCGCCCCTTACCTCCCCTTCCCTCCCCAGCGGGCAGCAATGTTAAAGGCCGCAAAGCCTACTCTGCATTGGTCCTCCCTAGCCCAAGTCTCCTGGAATAAGCATATATCATTACTATCCACAAAAGAGCCCCACTCCGGACAAGCTAGTTTATTTGGGAGACCCGCCACATTCCATGACAAAATAAGCATATGCTTCGTATTAGCAAGATTTTGATGTGCTATAACTACAGGAGTGTTGTCACTCCCCATAGGGATATTGGCACCGGTGATTTCTAATGGTAGTGATGGTTTCTGATCCTGTGGTGTCCTCCCTATATCAAGCATAGCACGACTCATACTGCTCCCTTGTGGGGGATGATGGGCTCTTTGTAATACTGTCACTGAGTGGCTTCCCATTAGAACCTTAGTAGCCTCAGTATTATCATCCCGACTTGAGGTTTTACCTAGAGATTCCAGCCTGGTTACGTTCAGTCAATCAACCTGTTCCAGGAATGAATACACTGATTCACATCTTCATCAATAACTGCATAGACTGAAATAAAGATCGCAGTGCAGAACGCCACCAGACACCAGACTACGAAGTAGCCTGCCCAGTACAGACACCATTGTTGACAGCATTAGACTATCTACGTGCAGGCGTCCTTTTGGACAAATGCAATCCCACAAATACTAAATCAAGGTTCCCATGGATGTGGCCTCAGCGCTCGGCTTACGCTTGAACTGTTATAAAAGATTTGCGAGTCTTTATCGGCACATAAGCAATAGGCACGCTACACTCTGACCAGGGCCCTGCGTTTAGCTCTTGGGCTTACAAAGAAGCCATGTCCAGTCTGGGCGTTGCTTTGTTGTGGAAAGGAAAATCCGAGACATAACAGCTAGGGTATTAGGTTCGGGTGATGGGTGGGTCAAACATCTTTATGGGGTCCAACGCTCATTAAACAATTTCCCAAGAAGTTCTCTAGGAGGGGTCACTCCATATGCGGTCCTATTTAGGACAAGAATGTGGGTTCCTAATCTCAAATGTAAAGGCACAGTGGTGGAAAATAAACCATTTGATATCAAAGATCGTTTGGCTGTTTTACAGGACTTAAATGAACTAAGATCGAAACATAGCAACGTGTTCCTGAAGCCAACCATCATTGGGGAAAATCCAGCCGTCCCAGCAAGGCCTGTCTGGATCCCAAAGCTTGGGGATCTAGTCAGAGTGAAGATCGCGGACAAGAAGGAATTTGGGCCTTCTTACAGACAACCGGTACCTGTCCTAGCAATCCACGGATCAAGAACAGTACTTCTGCCTCCCCTTGCTTGTAAAAAGGAGCAAAGATTTGTGTCCATTAACCTCATCAAACCACACTATGTGGCCGATACTGAGCAGTAGGCCATGTGGACTCCGACCAAGTAGCTGACACACTCCTCTTGCTACTATCCAAGAGGTTCAAACTGAAAGACTCATCACCATTGAGAATCCAACAGTAAGAAATGAAGGACGAAGCAACAATGCTATGGAACTCATTCCTCTTGAAACCCAAATAACAGTTCGTCCTGATACACCTGTCTACACCAACGTAGCAGGTGATCCACTGGTTCCAGCAATTTCAACGAATTCTGATGCAATTTCAACCATTGACAGAACTGCCTCTGGCTATTTCATTAACTTTGATACATTTTCTGAGGATCCCAGCGAACCGGAAATGATGCCAGCCAAAAGAACTTTAAAAAACACTAGCTCAAGACTTTTTTCATCTCCTGGAAAAGACTTATCTGGTTTCACTATGGATTGAACTATGGATTATTTCTGGAATATTTTTCTTTCTACTTTGGCTAGCTTTAGTAATGACACTGAGCATGCTGATAAATGGAAGATATATTCATTTGGACACAGAAAGTAAAAATGTGAACTTACTTTTGACACCACACAAATCATCCCATCGTGAAGCAAGAGACTTGTCAGCAGTGAACATCACAGCCGTTCCTATACAAAATGGTATAGTTTGGGACAAAACGGATTATGATATATTCGGTCCGTTGGAACTTTTGAAGATTCCACACTTATTTAAGATATCATTAAGTGACTTTATTACCGTTAGTACCTATTCTGATGATTGTGACTTTGAGACTGTTAATAACATGATGTCTGATCTAGAAGGTCTGCTGCATTCTCTAACCATGAATACTTAGAGGGTTCAACAGACTATGAACAGCTTTATTGTTACAACCACTATGGTCATCATTTCTTGCATAAATCTGCAACACCTTGAAATGTATTGATGTATAACCAATGGGAACATTGTCCTACACCACCAAGGGGTAGCTCAAAAATGTTTGCAATGAAGTTTCCATAATTTTCAGGGTAAAATACATGCAATCCGGAAACGTTTTCCTTTAAAAATATGAACAAAACAGGAACAACAAATATGTTAACTAATACAAAACAGATTTATTCTGCAGCCTTTATTGCCCAACTGTCTAGACAGGGTTTTGACTTTTGGAAGACAGAATTGACACCAAGTATGTCTGGGGAACAAAAGATTGGCAAGTGCAGGGGATAGAAGCTTTGTTTAGAGCCTGCATCATCCCACAGCAGATAATGTTTATGAATGACACTTTCCAACAGACGTCTTGCCTTGGGTTACCCAAGATCAAAGACATGAACACACCATCCATACCTACACCTACAGCATACAGTGTAGGAAAACTATGCCTTGATTGGCTACAGACATCTACACTAGAGGATGTGAAACAACACTTATCTTTACTTAAAGAAGGTGCAAACCTTAGGGAATTCTTGCTAGGTCCAAGAAAACCACGTCAAAAACGTTTCATATATGCCGGCATCTATGCTGCTTATAATGAAATATGGAAGGTTACCCAAGCAGACGCTGCAGAAAGAATACGAGAAATTGATCCTATTAATTTAGAGAAATCTCTTGCTGTGGTTGACAATGGGTTAACGACTCTGTCATCCAGGATATATTCATTGGGCAACATTGTATCCTCTGCTATAGACATTGTGGAACAAATTTGGTCTTGCTGCGTCATGACCAGTCTCAATTACGTTCTATTCTGTTATTAGGATGGACGCTACAAAACTTGTGTACAGGCTATGTGCCTTGGCGTTTCATCAACACGTCTTCTCTGTTTACTGATTACAATCTCACTGATAAACAGATTGAACTGGCACAAAGGGGAGCAAAGTATACAATGCTGAGCATTGAAAAACTGGAAAAATTGCCATTTAAGGTAGCAGAAAAAACAGCTACAGAATGGATCATACATGGCAAAATAACTCTGCCTGTTACAGCTTTCCATTTTCAGTACTGTCTTAAACACATGCCAGTAGGCAGATATGAAAGGTTGGGTAAAGAATACATCAGGACATCCTGGGATTTACCTTACACACACAGATGTTGGAGTGGGGGGCGTGAAGTGTTCATTAGCGGTTCACACTGTGAAAATGCACCGAGCGATTCACTCATATGTTGGGATATTAGTTTATATATATCCTGCCACCTTCCAGACTCATCAGTCGCTGTGATTAATCCAACGTTTGGACAACTTTCAAATGGGAGTTACCTCATGTTGAGTGATCAGAGCTGTTGTGACATGTTGCCAGGTATCCCATATCTAGTAACGGTTACTTCCAGGGTCACTTGCTGTATGCAAGTCTTGTTCCTCCAAATAGACACAGTCAGGGAGTCGCCTTTATGGCCTTCACTAAACATCACTTCTATATGAATTGATACTTTAAGCAGAATAAAAAACATTCTTTTATAACAAGCAGTGACTTTGGCCTCGGCCAAAGAAACCTATGATCTACAAATTGCAAGGACTTCGGCTGAGATACAGGCTCTGTTAAGGACAAACTGCCCTACACATTTCTCAGAAATGTTGGGACTTATCTTAAACATGTCTGATATGAGCGGTTTTGTGCACCTTTTCAAGCAGTCCTCAGAATTATTCCAAACTTTGTGCACTCGGTGTTTGGTGGTCTGCCGCTAATTCTAGCAATCGTCGCAGGAATCCTATTTTTATTCCTACTGCTACAGTATGGCCAGCCACTCCACCAGCGTCACTCCCTGCGGCTTGGAGAATGCTCTCCTGGAAAGGAAGTGTCGTGAGCGCATAGTGCAACTATTGGGTTTCCTCGTCTACGAGAACTAAATACCACATGGTTTCTGTCGTTCAGACCAATCTGGCAAGATTGCATCTTACCTGTTCTACGCTGCCTGCTTTGCGGTGAAGAATGCGTGCTAGACATCTGTCTAACACTCCCATCAGTCATGCCAATGGATATCGATACTCTGCTGGACCCGATAACGGCCCATGCTCTGTGTTGTCCCCAGAGGCTACCGATCCTGATGACAGCATTAAATAAGATCTCACAGAAGCAAGATGCTACTGCTGAGGTACGAGATGGATCAACAGGCACACAGGTAACATTAGCAACAAACACTGCTACTGACGATGCATCACATCTATGTGCAGTTAGTCTTTTAAACGAGGTAATCGACCTTTCACCGACAACGGTAAACGAAGTTTTGTCTACAGGACTAGAGGATTTCATGTTTTCTCGAGCATCTTCAAATAACTTTTGATTTGGCTCACAGTGTACCATGTAATCTATGAATTCGGCCTTCAATTTTTTTTTCTCTTAAAAACGAAAGGCAAAATTTGGAACTTTCCTACGATCACTTTTGTGAATTTTGACTTTTCATTTATGGCTAACAACTCTGCTTACAGTAGAACTATTCATAGAGAACAGACTTCTTTGAAACATTTCCAGGGACACATTGTCACCTTTCTTCGCATTTATGTAACGATAACATGAAATGGCTCTGAACAATTTTTTACCTTTCTGTTAAACTAGACCATTTCATTAGATATATGTGTATATATTTCTGTTCATTCTCTTAGCATTCACTGTAAATATATTGCTTCAATATGTACAGCATCTTTGCATTTCATGTCTAGCTAAGTTTTTTAACTCAGACTTCTTTTAGTATGCTTTTACAATTGTTTTTAGTGAACATGTGATACTCAATTTTATGTGTTTAGCATGTTTAGCATTTAGCAATATCGATCATTTGTCAATGGAGTGTGTGTTGTGTTTCGATTTAGATGCCCGTACATAGGTTCCCCTGAATCATGTCCTTCTATAGGTCCTTATTTAGGCATTAGCCAGGCTATCCAAATACAGGCATGGTCACCTACATCTGTCCATCCCACATCACAACGAGTTCTTAGAAACCAGACCCTTAAGCCATCGGGACTTTCCCTAGCTAGGATTATTGATTTCTCCAAAAACTCATCTATTATGCATGAACTACTATTCCTTAGGGGTTCATCCATGACGTCTTCTTCTGCCCGACTTTACATCAATGCTAACATTCCTAAGCACCTTTCAGGTATAAATATACCTTCCCTTACCATGGCAAACCACGGCACGGCTCAGCACAACTTGACTGCACGGTTCGCCACGGCAAGTTCGGAAGAGACCACATCCCGTCCTGACGCACTGACCAGACGCTGTCATCCCTGCTCGCAGAGAATCCAGCTTCCAGTGTTCTGACTCCCTTCGCGGGGTGTTAGAGCTTGAGACCCGGAAAGAGATTCCCATCTCTGTCATTCTAAAGGTATGGAGCGGACTAGAACCTAGAGGGACTCTTGGCATACAATCTTAGTATATACCATACTATAGAAAACTGCACCTACTCTTACCTCGTATTACACTTAGGTTAGGTACACCGTCGTAGAACTATTTAGAAGCACCCGATGAGTATTCACTTTTTAGCCTGTGTTATTTATGTATGTATATATGAATATATGTCATAGCTAAAAAACAATGCTATTGCAGTATTGTTTCTTCTTTCTGCTTACGCTGTGCGTATTATATCTTGCTTACTGTCTAACGATTGTAACAGCTCATATCTCTTACACGAGAAACAAGACTGTTCAATAAATCCCTTTTATTGAAACGCCCATCTATCTATTTCTGTGTAACTCTGAAGAAACTAAGCATGCACGATTGACTGAGTGAAACTGTTATTTATTGTTTCCACGATTCTGAGACGCGTTCCGATTCTAAGGGAAACAACGTTGTCATGTTTATGCAGTTGTCAGAAACGAAGCCCTTCTTGTTTATTCAAGAAGTTTCTAGTGACCTCTGAGTTAGCTGGCACACACAAGTCATTAAGTTTAATGTACTCGATAGGAGCATACTGACCTTAGTCCTATGCAAAAACTATAGTGTATATTATTCCAATGCGCAGAGCCTATAAGGAAAATGGGAACTACACTACACTGGGACCTTGTTCTCCATCCGGGACGTGCGGAAATTCATCCCCTTGTTGTACCTGATTTATGTTCTACAAAATATACACTCAGTAAGTTAGCTCCCCTCATAGTAGACTGCGCCCACACTTAGCAGGAAACCACTATCACGCAATGCAGTAGACTGAGCCCATATCTAGTAGGGACTCCCATCACGCAATGCATGACACCGGCATGCTACCACCGCCACATGATTACAACTCCGGCACTTGTTATATAAGGTTGCACGTACGTGGTTATATATCGCAAACTGCCTCTCTCACTCCCCTACTACTCTTAGTTCTCATCTTTGGAATATGGACATACTCCGGAGCCTTCCTTAACCTCTCTCCCCCTTTTGTTCCCCTCCTTCCATGTTTTCCCTCTCCGATTTCCCTCTCTCCTTACCCTAACCCCTTGCCTTATTAAGGCTATCTCTCAGGCATTCTTGATTGCCCTGTCTTGATGATGATCCCATAACCTTGTTGGGGATCAAAACGTCGTCGACAACTACACCGTAACTCCAATTTCTAATCCTTGAATGTTGTGGAGTACAAGATGTGTTCTCCTTATCGTGACTACTGTATTTTTTTAAATCATTTGAAAAGCCACTTTATCACTACATGCCTAAGGTCAGGAAATCTTTTGATTTCCATAACCCCTTCACTTGTTGCTCACCCTATATTATTGTAAGTTCTTTCATGTTTATTGAATAAGTAAATTAAACGTAATAAGTACCACTGGGACAAATATATACCCGACGCTGATTACAGTTTTGTGGTTATAACCTCCTCCCCCCATGATAGGGACCGTTGTTTCTAGTAATACATTGGACCCTTGGTCCCTTCTGACTTACAGTGTTCCCTTGTGCCTTTTCACAGACAGCTAAAAGATAATTGGCAATTTTAAAACATAGTTTAGGGCTGGAAGGCAGAAAGGTTCTCAAGACTCTGCCAAGACCTGTAATGGAAGAACGAAATGCAGGCCTGATGTGGAGGAGGATGATGAGTACGAAATTGCGATGAAAGCGCTGGAAGAGAATTTAAGCAGGAAAATTAGCATTGTGGTCGAAAGACACAAGTTCTTTTCCTGTTCACAGGTGCAGGGGGAAACTGCTGAGCAGTATATGGCAGCTCTGTGAAGGTTGGCTGTTTCATGTAAATTTAGAGATGTCCTAGGTTAGATTATTATAGATCAGATGATTAACAAGAGAATCAATATTAGGATCCAGAAGAATCTGTGAGACTAAAAGACCCTACATTAAAAGACTATTGAAGAGGTTAGAAATATGGAGAAAACCTCCCGCTATGTCAAAGAATTGGGAGGTACTGCTGTTACGGGAGCAGGTGAATCGGAGAATGCATGTGGTTAACAAGGTGAAGAAATACTTGCAAATGGGGTAACAAAGGAGAGAAGAAAGAAGGGAAAACTGAAAAAGTTGAGAAAAAGAAAGTGCTATAGGAGTGGAAGTGAGCGGCACAAGGCTGAGGCAATAAATTGTCCTGCTGCTGAGAGTAGGTGTTTCAAATGTAAAAAAATGGGTCACTTCTTCAAAGCGTGCAAGAGGGTGGACAACATGAAGTCCAGGAGAGTGGTGAATTTAGCAAATGGGCAAGAAGTAACCAGGGGACGATATGGACTTGAAGTTGAGTAATGAGGGAGAGATTGAAGTGATGGTGATGAGTGAAAAGGAACCACAATCTATGGGTCAGTCAAGAGAGACTAGTGAGGAATATCGTCCACCTAAATGTGCAATAACGCTGAAGGAGGAACATGTTTGGGCTGATTCATGCTCACCGTTTGCCATCATTGATAAATTGACATGAAAAGGATTGGATACATGTGAATTGGGTTCCCCAGATGTTGAACCAAAAGGGTATTGTGGGGACAAATTGACAGTTTTAGGATATTTCCGGACAGAAGTGGAATTTCAGGATAGGAAGGCAATAGGAAAGATTTATATGGTTGAGAAGAGAAGATCTTTGTTGGGGTGGAAGGAACAATGATCATGGGGCATGAATTTGAACCCTAATCACCCGAAACAAGTGAATGAAACCCCATATCACCAATAGCCTTTCCTGAGCAAGAATGGACAAATTTAGCAATGGAAATATGTAGTGCCTTTAAGTGTTTGGGTATGGTTGAAAGGTATGCACTAGTGAGGATGGATTGTTTGCCGTAATGGCCAGAGGTGACATTTATGAGAGAAGTAAAGGCATCAGAGGTGGTTGCTTTTTGTGAGGATGTGTTCTGATGGGAGTTTTGTCCTGCCTCCATACTGACCGATAGTGGTTCCCAATTTATTTTTAGAGAGTTTGAGTTTTTCCTGAAGAAGAGGTGGATTAAGCATTGTAGGACAACGTTGTACCATTCAAGCGGAAAGAGTGTAATGGAGTGCTTTGACCACATGTTGAGAGGAAGCCTAGGTTGGTAGTGACAAGTTAGGTTTATTGGAGGAGTCAAGTTAAAGATGTGTTGTGGAACTTTCGGACCACACCGCACTCTTTGACAGGTGAGTCTCCATTTCACCTACTGAAAGGGAGAGTGCCCTGCACTTTGAAAGGGCCAGCAAGGAGGGTCAAGTCTAAGTATCTAGTGTTGGATGTTGAAAAATCGACTAAGAAAATGGAGAAGTGTCAAGCTCCATATGTTCAGAGACATAATGAAAGGAATGAAAAGAAAGAAAAGAAATTGGAGAACAGTGTGCATGAGTGGGTGTGTCCAGATAACAGGGTGATGGAAGGTTATGCCAAGTTGTTTGAACTGAGTAGAGTTGGTAAAGGGTGATGAAAGGTTATGTCAAGTTGTTCGAACCAAGGAGAGTTGTAGAGTTAGGAAATGCACCTGTTGAGTGGAGAGTAAGGCATAGACCTGTAAGGAGGAGCATGACACCTGTAGGTAGGTGAAGTCCAAAGCTTTTTAAAGTCAATGTATGCACTTAAAGTATGCACCTAAATGGTGAACAAATGTTTGCTGTTTTTCTAACTCTTGTATGTTGGTTATGAAGAGTTCAGTAGCTCTATAATTGATTTAGATGTATGAATATATTAATTATACTGCAGCAGCTATTAGAATTTTTGTTATTGTATTAAGGAAGCGGGATGTGTTGTGTCCTGGCAACTTGATGCTTCCACTGCTGTCTTCTAGAGTGTTGGACTCCAGGGGGCTTGAGAAGCTGGCAGTTTCTGAGGAGCTGAGATGACACAGCCGGGTCTAGTGGCTCAGTGGACTAATGTATCCATTAAAGGGGCCTGTGTTCAACCTCATGTTCACAGGTTCAAACCCTGGCATGTTCACTCAGCCTTTCATCCATCTGAGGTCGATAAAATAAGTACCATTGAGTTGGGTAACAATAAACATCTGTTATTCAGCGCCAAGATACCTCCAGCTGAATGTGTGCTTTACAAATACACCTGTTATGTCTAATAACATTCTTAATATCTATAATTGCCTGTGTCCTGCATCATTATACTAAGATTTGGCCTACCTCCAGTTACCATGTTAAAAGGTGGTAGCCATACTTTTTGAGGATCTTAGTAGGAAAGGAGAGCAGAGTTATTGATTAAAAGTTTGAATGGATGGAGAGGCCAGCGCTTATTTTTTTCAGCAAACTGCACAGGTGCCTGTCCTTGGTGTTTAAGGTACAAGAATTGTAATATTGTCACTGCTTGCTGGTTCTAAAGACAACCATTTTGTTTCTATAGATCAGATCAAGTTACATCATGTGGGTAATTTTAAACAGTAGTCCAGAGGAAATTACTCTGCAGCTTGTGAGCACCACCAAGGCTGTTTCTCCCCACCTGTGGGGGGGTGTATACCGCACTTCAGTTCATTCCCGCTGCCGCTACAAATTCCAGCCGCATGACTGAATTGAGGACTGTAGTTACTCCTGCGTCTTCTACAGATGACATTTATACTGATCCACCCCTCATGAAACCAACCAGCTCGTTAACTTCACCTGTGGCTTCTGTTTTTCGATTAGCTGCTTCTGGTTATTATGTGGGAACAGATGATTTTTTATCTGAATCTTGACAGTTCTTCCGTTCTAGATCAGGCCTATGTTTTCTTTTCATGGATGAAATGCACTTATCTGATCCCTTCTGGGATATTTGCTTGGATATTACTTTCCTTGGTTTTTCTATTCATTTGGATTGGATTTATGACTGTTTCCTTCTTGCCAATAAATGGCCATTATCTTCCAGAATACTCTGCCACAGAACTGGGTGTTATTTCTTCATAAACTAACCAGAGACCTGTGCCTTGGAACATTTCAACTGTCTCAGTAACTGATGGGATTGTTTCGGATAAGGTCCCCTATGATATCTTTGGTCCTACAGAAATACTGCAGATTCTTTATGATTTTAGGGTTTCTCTGGGTGGTAATATTGTACCTGGGTTACATTCTGATGATTGGGATGTTGAGACTGTAAACTCCATGCTCTCAGAGCTAGAATAGTATACTGTTTTCGAGAGTGAAGGCTTGTATCTAAATTCTGCTAATTACAGTGAAATGTTCTGTTACCATCATTATGGACATCGCAATTTACATTGAGGTTATGTTAAATGCACACTTTTTAATTTTACACAATGGGAACATTGCCCTACTCCCCCACAAGGGAGATCCAAAACATATAGGGATAAATTCACATATTTTTCTGTACACAATTAATTAGACCCGAAATCTTTTTATTTTACAATTGTCCCTACACCAACAAAGAAATATATGCTTACACAAACCAAGATAATATATACAGGCTTGTCAATTAGCATTGAAAGGCTATGATTATTGGAAGGATACCATTGACATGAAATCAATTTAGGATACCAAACCTTGACAAGTTTAGGGAACAGACACCTTGTTTCAAGCCTCCTTAATTCCAACACAGGTGATTTTCTGAATGATACAGTTCTGCAGACTACTTTTCTAGGACTGGCGAGAATTAAAGGCATGCTTTCACCAAATATTCCTTACATTGCCTGATTTAACAATTGGCAACATTTAATAAATTACAGTGAAGAACACCTCAATAGTTTGCTAAAGAATGGTACATTTGACTTCATACTTTCAGGTCCAAAAATGAGATTATTGTGGCCAGTGGAAACAAATGGTTGTGATGCTTATTTTTTTAATTAAACACCAGGGTTTAAGGCAAGCAGACCCAACCCTTATTAATCCCATTCGCAACACCCAGGTATAGTCACCACCTATTCAGTAAGGAAAGTGTGCCAAAAATGGTTGGAAGATTCCACACTGTATGAAACAACATATTCCTCTCCTTTCGGAAGGCGTGGACCTACCTGATTTTTTATTGGTTTCTAATTCTCCATGATCAAAAAGGAGTATTTATGCCACATATAATGACATTTGAAAACTATCACAAATGGAAGCTGCTACACGTTTATTTAGAATTATAAATATAATTGATAATTTATAATATTTATTTATAATTGATCATGATAATTTAGATAAAGTGCTTGCTGTTGCTAATAGTATTCATACGTTGTCTTCTCACATTTACAACTTGAATAACATTGTGTTGTCTGTTAACGATATTATGCAAAGTGACATTTCTTTATTGTACCTTGGGCAAAGTCAGCTTGGATCTATTATGCAGTTTAGTTGGACACCAGGTCCTCAAAGTGACATATAAACAACGACTCAGGGCCAAGAAGGACATCACTTACACAATGTTACATCTCGAGAAGTTAGAACATGTCCCATTCACAATAGCAGAGATACCCTCTGCAGTGTGGTTAACTCATGGCGTAATATATTTGCCAAATTTCAGCATTTCAGTCACAGCTTGCATGAAACATTTTCCGGGCAGTAGAAATGAAGCCATAGAAGGGAGCTTAATTCATAAGTAATGGTCTTTCCCATTCCCTCACTGATGAGAGCGGGCTGAGAAAGAGGTATTTCTTACTAGAAAGGAATGCAACTCTTCTATTGGTCACTCACTTGTCTGTAAACACATTACCATTCATGGCACATGCAATGCTTTGGAACAGGTATTTCTTCAATTGTCCCCCTCATTACTGTCCTTTCAAATGGAAGCAATTTGATTTCAAGCGACCAGGACTGTTTCGGAATGAAGGCTGGGATTCCATATATTTTATCGGTCTCCCAGATAATTACCTGCTGCAATAATGTGCTTTTTCTACCTACGCATACAGACTCTGATAGTTCCTTGTGGCCTTCAATTCCAAATTTGAATGCAGACTTTAACAAGCAAAGCCGACTCAAAGCCTTATTGTTTCAAAAAAATGTGGCATTAACCTCTGCCAGGGAAACATTTGAACTAAAGGTTGCAAGGACATCCAGTGAAATACAGTCTTTGTTGAACACAAATCTTCTATTACACTTCGGCGAGCTTGTGCACCGAATTTCGAATGCTTCCAAAACCGCTGGTATAGCACACTTTTTAAAATAATTGGGAATGACTTAGTCAGTACCTTCAGAATATCTTTGGAGTAATAATGGCCTTTATGCATTCTCTGTTTTCCAGTGTGTTCGGGGGCATACCCTTGCTATTATTCCTCATTTGTGGCATTTTAGTTCTATTTTTGCTGCTTTGCAATGGATGTTCTGTTGAAGCCCATTGGTAATGTGACTACCATCAGTCTAGCTGTGCCGTGAGCACATAATATAACTATTTAGGGCCCCTTTACTCCAGGAACTGAACAATGACTGATCATTGTCATTCTGACCCACCTGGTTCACCTGCGAACAACCTGTGTTTCATTGCTTGTGATGCCCCTTGGAATGGGCTCTGGATGTCTGCTTGGCTCTGCAATTCCCTGTTCCTGTGGACATGAACCTCCTGATGAGTCCAAAAATGACTCATTTTAGGAGTTGTCCCATGAACTTGCGGCTGCTTCAAGATGCATGGCACAAGCCACTCCCTCCGGGGGAGATGGGAGCTTCAGCACTAGGAATATTGAACTCTGGCTCTAATAGCACTGATGCAGGCCACCTGGCAATTTCCTCAGCACCAGCTGACAATGAGGATGATGTCTGTGCCTTAGAACTTTTAAATGGGCCAATTGCGGAATTATCGACCGTGGAGACGGAATCCGTTCTGGATTCTCTAAACATGAGAAACAGCCTTTGTGGCCCGAACCACGTTGTGCCTTTACAGTGTCATCCAAACCACAAGTAGGCCTTTACAATGCATTCCTTTCCCCAACGCAAGTCATTACAACTACTTACCTTAGGGGAAATGTTGTTGGACTTTTAAGTACAACACTTTCCCTCCTGTTGTGCAGACAGGAGTTAGAATAGTGTACAACACTTTCCCTCCTGTTGCGCAGACAGGAGTTGGAATAGTGAATCATACTATTCCAAAATCCAAGGCTTTCCCTAAGGCAAGATGTTGTAATGACTTGCGTGGAGTTCATGTGAGGCACTGTGACCTAGTCGTAGTTGAACCTATAGGTACTGACATGGTAAAGAGTCTCAGTCCCTACATTCTGACATCCTGTTATCCCAAGGTACAGTTCTGCTTCGCAGCAGAATCACTGCATCAGTGCTGATAACAGGGAAAGGTTGCAGAGGGGGCCTTGCACTTTCCCCCTGACTTGCTTCTTGTCTGGTGGTAGTACAGAGCCTACAGAACGCATCTGAGGCCATTTACATTTGTGGCAAATAAACGCAGGTGACAAGCCAGTCAATGGTCTTGTTTTGCCCCAAATGACCGTCATCATGAGTCAGACCCAGTAGGAAGGCCCAAAAGCACTGGGGTACCACCAACACATGTGTTGCACCAGGATCATGAACCTTAGGCTCATTATATAGGAGACCATTCTCCCAAGAAATCAGGTGCTTGCCAGAGGTATTACCAGGGAACTGAGTCTCAGCCTGCTGCTGAAGACCTACAACAGTAGGGCACTTCGGTGCTTTGGAGAATTCCTCCCTGGTGTGACCCCCGTCCTGCTACCAGTTGAGCAGCTCAAGCAGGTTCCCCAGTTCAGCCACATCCTCCCCTGTAGGCAGCAGGGTGTGAGGAAATATGAATTTTGTGATCAGTTATGTCCCCTATCGTAGACCCCAACGGCTCCATGTGCATGTTATAAGTACATGTATGTTCCCTCCTGCTCCAGTTTTGAAGACGCAAATATATGTGCGTCCACCGTCAACATGTCCTCTTTCAGATTCGCCATGAATGGGTCAGATATTCCATTCCTAAGTATGAAAGGCCACCGACTTTATGTGGTTCACTTTCCACATTTTACAGATTCAGGCGAGTAGGCCCCGAATTCTGTCATCAAGCCTTTTCCTGCCTTCTGCTTCTGAAAGCTTCAGTCTGAGCCTGCATCTGTATCCATGAACTTTGTCCTACTCCCTGCGCGGCTAACGGTGCCTGATCCAGCCTGTCGCCTGCCAAAAACTGTATTTCACCTTCAAGATTATCTACTCCGCTCCTCATCCGATGCATTCCTGTCTAGTAGTTTAGGTAAACATTCCTCCAGCTACCGTGCAAAGGGCCAGGCCTCGCTGTCCTCATGCAAGTAATTCATAGCCCCGTTACCATGGAATATTCCTACCCCCTCGCATCTAGTGTAGACACTTAGACGCTTGTACACGCACTAACAGTCAGTATAGAATAGATTCTATCCTAGAGACCTCTCCTTTTGGATAACACAGTTCTTTAAACATAGGATATTAGATATGATGTGGGATTAGGTTGACATGACCCCAGACTTCTGTCTCCACATGTAGAGCTAAATGTCAAATCCCCTTCACCCTCTAGTTGCACGTCAATCACACGTCATGCGGCTGCGCGCGCATCTCTGCCAAATATTTCTGCTGACATTGCAGGATTCTCTTATGGATCCACCCACTTGTGACATCATGTATGATGACGTTTATTAAATTACGCCCATACATCCGCCTCCATTAGTTACGTATGCACCTTTTATCTGTACTATCAGCTGTTACGCCTCTTGCATCTGTTTCATTGTAATGTATTTTCTATAAAACTGCCTATCTGTCAATAATGTATGCCCTTCCTTCCTGAACTTTCGTGGTGATGGAATAGAAAGCCTACAATTCGAATTGTATTCCTTTGTATAGGAATAAAGCCTTTTAAAACCTCTAATACCACGGATTCTGCCTCTTATATTTACTGAGTTATTCTTAATAGACTTTACCGCATAAAAATAGTACCGGTAATGAAATATTTACCTCATAAATTAGCGCCCGAATAGGGACACTTTCTCATCTCACGCGCCGGCGGTGCGTTGCAGGCCCGGTCTCCTGCCACAGCTGAACGGACAAAAACGCGTACCTGCAGGATTTCCTGTATCTCCCTCCGGCCAAGCGGGGACGACTGAGGCTGCGATCAACACCCAGACGAGGCGGTGAGAAGTGCAAAGTATCCCGACCAGAGCCTAGCTGAGAGAGCAAGATCCGAGGTATACAGAGGCCCACCAGGTTCCGAAGTTCCGAGTCCAGTCGAGTCGAGTCCAGTCCGGTCCAGTTTCAGTTCCGTTCCGAGGCCTTCCGTTCCGAGCTACCCGGTGAGTACCATTACCGGGGAGGCATTTAACGTGCACATAGTCTGTGCCGGTCAAGACGGGTTTGGGTACACAAATCCGGTCTGCACTGTTTTAGCAGTGTATCTGTACTGTTTAGCAGTATATATAGTATGTCTTGCATATAAATAAGTACTATCTAGTGTCAGTATTATGTCAGTAACTAGTTTTCTATTAGTTATCATTGTTCGTAAAACTGTTAAGTGTTAAATGTTTTAAATACGTTCTATATATTGTGGTGTGAATGACTGTTCATTATTGTGTTTTCTTGTATAAAGTGTGTTCTAGTAATAAGGTCTAAAAATGCCGCTCTTTTCGAAACTAAGACAGATCAAAACTAGAAAAGGTGTACTCGAAGAAGCTGTTCCCATCCCACCTAGGGACACTCCAGGGTACTTTATGTATCATAAGCATGGCCTAGATGCCGTATTATTTCTTGATTTATGGGTAGACTACACCAAAGAATTACCAGAGAGTCAGAGATGGCCCGCAGCGGGGACCTGGGATGCAGATTGCATCATGAGAGTAGAAGAAGAATTATGGAAAAAGAAAGCCAGACAGTCACAGAAAGATGCCATTGAATTATGGCGTAAAGAATCATATAGACGTACAGAAATATGCACTCAGACAGGAAGAGAAAGGTAGAGAGAATTCAAATAAAACCCGAGAAAATCTATTACTTGAGGAAGGTACCCGAGTAAAATCAGAACAAGTAGATAGACAAAGAAACACTCTTATGAATGGTATGTATCCTCTTCTGGCCGAAGGGTTACCTAAGGCTACCCCGGAAATACCAAAAGACTTAACTCCTCCATTGCTCCCGATAAAAGCACATCCCAAAACACATCCCAAAACAGCAAAGGACGTTTTCCTTTCCTCCTATTTAGATGACGCAGCTCCCGAGTATGCTAATGCCATACCACCCACACCGCTTGCCGATGGTGTTCAACACCAAGAGCATTCGTCTGTATCCCCGCAACTACAAACTCCTACACAAGTTCCAACAGGCCCGTCCGTTTCTACAGTCTTTCCCGCATCTACAATCTCTATCCTACGCCCAACGAATCCTTTCGTGCCTAGCACCTCAGATGGTGCTACAGGAGGTACGACAGACATGTTTGCCACACCGCCGCGAAATAAACAGACCCTTAGAGATTTAGCACTCCAACGTACACCCCAACTAGCGACATCCGACATGTTTAAAGAACAGCTTGTGGATTGTAGATACGACCCAGTACCAGGTAGACAGGATAAATTGCTCATATCATCACTACGTATAAGACGAGCTACATTATATTTAATGACGATACCAGGAATGGGTGAACACCTAGACGAAATATATCGCTTTGTCCAAACAGGGCGAGGTCCAGAAAGTATTAACGAAGCTATGGAATACCAGAAAGTGGATGTCCAAAGACAACTACTACGTTTTTTCATAAATTGTGTAATTAGGAATCAAGACAGGCCTGGGGCAGATCACGATACCATGCAAAGACTTGCCAAATGGGGTCAGAACATATCAGAAGAGAAACATGATAGACAGGCGTGTATAATCGCCATGTGTCGAAAGATCCGCAAGGAAGTAGAACGAATACATAAAGAAAGACGAGAAACAGACAGAGTAGAATCAGAAGAAGAGGAGGAGCAAGAATCAGAGCAATTAGAAACGATAGCTTATGTAGGTAGAGGAAGACCCCATAATAATACCAGAGGTTTTAACGACCCGATACGTCCGATACGTCCAGAATATAATAGACATTTTCCAAACCCTATGTTAAATACAAAATCCCCTGAACACCTATTCCAAGCCGCTGATAAATTACTCCGAGATCGAAGGGGGTACCACATGCTCGATTCCATGGACGAACAAGAATTAGCCAGGTCAGCAGTACAATGGGCTGACAGTCCCGGCGAATACAATGATGATGTACTTGCACACACGTTTCTGAATCTTGACCCATACGAACAGCGTTTAGCTAGTATATACATGATTCAACACCTCCTTATATTATATAAAAGCCAACACTCCGATCCAGGACCTTTACCTGACATATTGACAGAACTACTCACGAACATATGGAGAGGGTCAGGTACCGATTTGATTAAGGAAATTCTAGAATCCCGAAACCAATATTTAAATTTCGTATGCCCAGAACACGTTCCAGTTCCCATCATGGGAAGAAGAATGTATCACATAGATAGACAGAACCCGTTACGCGAAGTACACCCAATCAGAGGTGACGGTAATAATTTTACACGCGTGTTTGTGTACACGCCTATAACTAAACTGGAATTATTAGAAATGAAGAAAGTAGTACCCAGCCATGACAGGGACCCAGCAGGTTTCCACCGTGAAATAAAGGACATGTTACTCATGGGAGAGTATACCTACCCCGACATTATGAAAATATTAAAAGTCCTATTACCCGCCGGTGTTTACGAGAAACTCAAAGAAAAGGAATGGGAGGTGGGAGACCAAAAGATAGATTGGATAGCATTAGAAAACGAAGAAAGGGCCCGAGCTGCAGGAGCAGGGCTTGGGGAAAAGACTACAGCACTAGCAGGATTACTAATACAGGTACTGCCACGTTTATTAACTACGAAAAAGGAAGACTGGGGGGCAATCTCAGCCTGTAAACAAAAGCCAGATGAAGACACTAGTGATTTCTATTCCCGATTTGAAAAATGTTTTAGTATAAATAGTGGCATAAAAGCCAGTAGTGAGTCATATCCACATCTGTTTGTGACAAAATTAGTTGAGAATTCTCTGCTGCAAGTCAAGAATAGAGTATTGAAATTCGAAAGCACCTGGCAAGGTAATACCCCATCACAGATGTTACAGATGTTACAATATCACCACAATAGAATTAGAGAAGAACAAGAACACGAACAAAGACGTATGAAAGATACAAAAATGAAAATGCTTGTTGCACAGTCAGTTCCAGCCGAGGGTCATCAAAGGGGTGATTCCGCAGGTCCTGCGAAAGGGACATGCAACTATTGTAAACAACAAGGTCATTATATACACGATTGTCCAGTCCTGAAACATAATATTGCCACAGGTAGAACACAGGAGAGACCACGTCCACCTAGACAGGATCAGAATCAACAACAAATCCCTCAGCATGCACAACCTAGGTTAGCTCCGCAACAACTAGCTCCGCAACAGGCGGCTCCACAACAGATCGTAGCACCACCACAAGCGCAGCCTATTGCTGCAACACAAGCAACGACACAACAGATGTATCAGTACGCACAAACAGATTATCCCGATTATCAGCGATACTCATGAGATAGCCTAGAGAGGGAAGTTGGCTTACCCCTTATTGAGGTTCCTGTAGACCAAGAGGGACCTTATGTACATAGTGAACTATTAGGGGAAGACAGAAAGTTTTTACTTGATACAGGGGCAAGCAGAACAACTATAAGACGCAGTGAAGTTCCAGGGGCACCCCTCTCAGGCTCACAGAATATTTCCCTTGGATTCTCAGGAAAACCTATAATAAATGACGTAACACAACCTCTTCCACTTACGGTCGGTCCATTGACATGTACTACAGATTTATTGCTTACTAAATCATGTCCAGAAAACTTGTTAGGCATAAAAACATTGAAAGCTCTAGGAGCCATAATATGTTGTTCTCCGGAAGGAGTACGACTATTTTTACGTGACTTTAAAGGTCACTACGTGTCCAGAGACATGGATCACCGACTGCAGAATTTACCTACACATTTATGGGCACAAGGCCCCACTGATGTTGGTTGCATGAACATTACACCATATCGAGTCACACTGAAAACAGGAATAGTACTACCACGAATGCGACAATACAAGTTACCACCAGATGCTGTTGTGGCTTTACTGCAAATCATTGACGAGCTCATTGCACAAGGAGTGGTTGTCGAAACCGACTCCAATGTATGTAATTCCCCGATAATTCCGATTCTTAAAAGAACGGATCCAAAAGCACCACCAGTATATCGATTAGTTATTGATCTGCGCGAATTAAACAAATGTATTGTACCACAATACCCTGTGGTCCCAGATATCTCTTCATTACTAACAGCTATTGATTCAGAAGCAACGTTCTTCACTGTAATTGATCTTAAGAATGCTTTCTTTAGTGTCCCAATAGATCCGGAAAGTCAATATCTGTTCGGATTCAGTTTAAATGGACGAAGTTTTAAATTCACACGCGCACCTCAAGGATTTACAGAAAGCCCCAGCATCTATAGCCAAGCACTGAAACGAGAACTTGACAGTATCCACATGCCAGTTAACACTGCCTTGCTCCAATATGTCGATGATCTGCTGATCACCGCCCGAAGCGAACCTGAATGTGAGACAGCGTCACTGACGGTTTTGAAATTTCTGGCCGACAAGGGGCACAAGGTGTCCCCTTCTAAGCTGCAATTCTGTGTCCAGCGAGTTGTTTACCTTGGGCACTCGCTGTCCAAGGAGGGAAGGCAGCTTACACCCGACCGCATCCAGTTAATTGCTAACATGCCACCACCCAAGACACAAAAGGAGGTACGGGCTTTTATAGGCCTCACTTCATACTGTAGGCAGTGGATCCCTCAATATGCATTTCTAGCAAAACCACTCATCCAGTTGACAACACAGGAGGCAGCCACATCGACTGTCCTCCCTTGGACTCCAGAACATACACACGCCTTTGAAAGCTTAAAGAAAGCTTTATGCCGAGCACCTGTTTTAGCAACACCATGTTACAGTAAACAGTTTACACTTTTTGTTACAGAACGCGAAGGTACTGCCTTGTCAGTGCTCACTCAGGAACAAGCAGGATCACACAAACCATGTGCTTATTTCTCTAGTACATTAGATCCAGTAGCTCAGGCACTTCCTGCGTGCCTGAAATCGGTGGCAGCAACAGCTTTAGCCATCAGACAAAGCGATGCCATAGTGTTAGGACACCAATTGACAGTACAAGTACCACACGCAGTAGAGGTTCTCTTGAACCGCACACAAACACAACACTTGACTATAGCGAGACTCACCGGTTACGAATTAACATTGTTTCAGCCACATATAGAAATCAGACGTTGTAATACGTTAAATCCTGCCACACTGTTACCAGTAGGCGGAACAGATCCATTGGCACATGATTGTGTCGAAGTCATTACTATCACGACGAAACCCAGACAAGACTTGACAGATATCCCTTTGTCAGACCCAGACTTGACATTGTATGTAGATGGGTCATGTATGAGAACAAGTACAGGAGAGTTAGTGGCCGCTTACGCAGTTACAACAGACACTGAAGTCATTGAAACAAATTGTATTAACACTTTGTCAGCTCAAGCAGCAGAGCTCACCGCTCTGACACAAGCCTGTATTCAAGCCAAAAATAAGAAAGTCAATATATACACAGTTTCCCGTTATGCATTCGGAGTCGTCCATGACTTCGGCGTACTGTGGCGAGAGAGAGGTTATTTAACTTCTCACGGTGCCCACATCCAACACGGACCACTCATTCAAGCCCTATTAGACGCGATTCATCTACCTACTGTAATATCGATTATGAAATGCAAAGCCCACACAAAAGTTACCGATATCATTTCTCAGGGTAATGACCTAGCTGACAGAACAGCTAAACAGACTGCTCAGAATCAGACTCACACAACTGACACGACAAAGACAATAGTTCCGACACCAACACATTGCATGACAGTTAAGGATCCCGCCCTTGATGTAATTGACATACAGACACATGCTACACCAGAAGAAATAAAGAAATGGACTGAATTAGGAGGGATCCAAACGGATCAAGGATGGATGACGAAGGAAAAATCTATATGGTTTCTTCCCGACTCAATGGTTCAAGTCATCATTAACACTATACATAGTCCAGCGCACCTAGGAGAAAAAGCTATGCTAGACAGCATTCAACACATTTGGTTCAACAAACACTTGCGAGCAGCAGCTAAACAAAAAGTTCGTACCTGTATGATATGTTGTCAGTTTAATCCAGGTAAAAGCATCCCCGTAGAGCAGGGTGGATTTCAAACTCCCGATCATGCTTTTGAAGCCCTCCAGATGGATTATATCCAGATGGAACGATGTCGAGGATTCAAATATGTTCTCGTAGTTGTCTGTGCTCTTTCCCGTTGGACAGAAGCATACCCGGTTTCAGATTACACTGCCCCGACTACTGCCAAACAGTTAGTTCGAGAATTCTTCCCACGGTACGGTTTACCACGTGTTGTCTACTCAGATAATGGCCAGCCGTTCTCATCCGAACTAATGAAACATGTTTCCCTTCTGTTAGGCTACCAATGGAAATTCCACTGTGTCCGACATCCCGAGGCGGCAGGTCTCGTGGAACGCCATAATCAAACTCTGAAAATTAGATTGTCCAAAATATGTAGAGAAAAAGGAGTCGATTGGATAGTAGCCTTACCAGTTGCGCTCTTTTACATGAGAATGGTAGCACATTCTCGAACAGGGCTATCCCCGTACGAGGTGATCTTCGGTAGACCACCAAATATGTGGGGGACGCCTATACCTCGCAAAATCACTGATGTTGACTGTAATATGCTGACAGATTACCTGGCTTCCTTGATGTCTGCACTACAATCTTGTCGTTCACAGGTAGCCGCAGCTTTTCCCGACAATACTGAGGTGAAGCCCCATGACGTGGTTCCTGGCGACCTGGTTTTGATCAGGAATTTTGATCGAAAGACCCAACTGGAGCCTAGATGGACCTCGCCAAAATTGGTTCTACTTACTACAAGGACAGCCGTGAAGATTGAAGGACGCAAAGGGTGGTTGCACTCGAGTCATATCAAGAAATTTTATGGACTACCATCTAGTGTGAACGTTCAGCCCTGCATTCCCTCACAGACAGACTCAAAGCTCCCCTTGGCTGAATTAACAAATTCAGAACTTTACAAACTAAAATTAAGGTCTAGTAAGTCAGACAATTTGATTGTTTAAGTCCTCTCCAAGGTGAATCGGTTGAATTTGTCTCTGACATGTATCCTCTAGACCGGAATAGAGAAAGAAATCATCAGATGCAGCTTAAGAAGCATGCGTATTGTAAATCATTTCGTAGTCACTGCACAGTAACATTATTAATTTTGTTTTTTCTAAGTCTTCTGATCATCATTGTCAGCATACTATTGCACATGTATTACCCCATTCTTAAGCGTACTTACAATGTAACTGCAGAACATTCTTTTAGCGAATTACCTCCGCATGAGTTGTCCTATAGATTTGCGCTGCGCAACAACACATTCATTAGTATGTTACATCATTCCCATCAAACTAGCAATGCCACAAATTGTTGGATATGTGGCCGACTCCCTCCCTATCAGAACTATAAAGGAGTTTTGCCCCTCTTTCCCTATCCGTTCACACACAATGGCTCCTGTGGAGCATGGTTTGGTTTGATTAATTCCCTAGATTCAAATTCCGCAGTTTATCAAGACAACTGGGTATGGGGAAACCTGAACTTAGTTTTGCTTAAAGTCTGCTACCCTAACAATGAGGGACTTCCCAGAAGAACAGGAACTGATCTAGAAAATGAAGTATATGGATTAGGTAATTTTACACTTAACCTTATGATCCTGAACGTTGAATCTGAAGCTACACCAATCTTGCCCGCCATGTCAGTATTCCCAGTAAAAGGGGAATTATGTGTAAGAAAGAATGGTTCCATACACATGGGCCATAGTAAATGCACCACTGTAATAAAATTCAGTGATCAAGGCAAGTCTACATTTAGAGCTTCTCGCCATTCCTACTTTATATGTGGCCAGACCGCATATATACGTCTACCTCTAGATTGGGATGGTACCTGTTACATAGCATTCCTTCTACCACCTGTTTTCCTAGCTCCTCCTGATTATCATAGAAATACCCATTTAGTACACAATAGACAGCAGAGAGATCTCCCAATTGTCGATTACACTGAAACAGCATGGGAAAAATACACCGATTTCAATAAAGGTTTCTTTCCCTATATAGGTACAGTCACTAATAGTAAGCTGATACGTAGATTAACCAGAACCCTTGAAGCAGTAGTGAACGAAACTATTTCCGCCTTAGGCAATTTAACAGAAGAGCAGTCTGCTATGCGGATTGTTGTGCTTCAAAATCGTCTTGTCCTTGACGTCATCCTGGCCGATAGGGGCGGAGCTTGTAGGGTCATCGGATCAAGTTGCTGCATTTTCATACCAGAAAATTCGCCGTCAGTATATAAAGCCATAACTCGCCTTCATAAGATTGTAAGCCAGATACACCAGAGTCCAGGCACCTGGACTTGGTCCGGTTGGTTCTGGGGCGTGTTGTCAGCCTGGGGATGGAGAATCCTATCCTTCCTAGGTATTGGCTTTCTCATACTATTCAGTTGCTGCTTATGTCTACAATGTGGGCCAGCGATTTGTGGTCTGTGTGCCACCTCGTGTATCCCACATCCAAGTTTTCGTTCAAGATCCCGGAAGAAGAAAGAAGAACAAATGATGCTATATGAACAGATCGATGGATTGATGAAGATCGATATCTCCTGAGGGTCCGTAGGGGACAAGGAGGGAATGAGGAAATATGAATTTTGTGATCAGTTATGTCCCCTATCGTAGACCCCAACGGCTCCATGTGCATGCTATAAGTACATGTATGTTCCCTCCTGCTCCAGTTTTGAAGACGCAAATATATGTGCGTCCACCGTCAACATGTCCTCTTTCAGATTCGCCATGAATGGGTCAGATATTCCATTCCTAAGTATGAAAGGCCACCGACTTTATGTGGTTCACTTTCCACATTTTACAGATTCAGGCGAGTAGGCCCCGAATTCTGTCATCAAGCCTTTTCCTGCCTTCTGCTTCTGAAAGCTCCAGTCTGAGCCTGCATCTGTATCCATGAACTTTGTCCTACTCCCTGCGCGGCTAACGGTGCCTGATCCAGCCTGTCGCCTGCCAAAAACTGTATTTCACCTTCAAGATTATCTACTCCGCTCCTCATCCGATGCATTCCTGTCTAGTAGTTTAGGTAAACATTCCTCCAGCTACCGTGCAAAGGGCCAGGCCTCGCTGTCCTCATGCAAGTAATTCATAGCCCCGTTACCATGGAATATTCCTACCCCCTCGCATCTAGTGTAGACACTTAGACGCTTGTACACGCACTAACAGTCAGTATAGAATAGATTCTATCCTAGAGACCTCTCCTTTTGGATAACACAGTTCTTTAAACATAGAATATTAGATATGATGTGGGATTAGGTTGACATGACCCCAGACTTCTGTCTCCACATGTAGAGCTAAATGTCAAATCCCCTTCACCCTCTAGTTGCACGTCAATCACACGTCATGCGGCTGCGCGCGCATCTCTGCCAAATATTTCTGCTGACATTGCAGGATTCTCTTATGGATCCACCCACTTGTGACATCATGTATGATGACGTTTATTAAATTACGCCCATACATCCGCCTCCATTAGTTACGTATGCACCTTTTATCTGTACTATCAGCTGTTACGCCTCTTGCATCTGTTTCATTGTAATGTATTTTCTATAAAACTGCCTATCTGTCAATAATGTATGCCCTTCCTTCCTGAACTTTCGTGGTGATGGAATAGAAAGCCTACAATTCGAATTGTATTCCTTTGTATAGGAATAAAGCCTTTTAAAACCTCTAATACCACGGATTCTGCCTCTTATATTTACTGAGTTATTCTTAATAGACTTTACCGCATAAAAATAGTACCGGTAATGAAATATTTACCACAGGTGTCCCCCGCAGGGTCAGCCTCCTCCCAGACTGTGGGAGTTTTGGGAGCAGGTTTCGCACGCCCCTCTTATTGGCAATTACTTGAGCCATTCTTCCAGGCTTCCGGTCCTCCTGACCACCCTCTTGAGCTGCCATGGACTGTGTGGGCAGGCACTAACCACTCAGGCAACCCCAACCTCTCCAAGTGTGGCCTGAGGCCCACCTCCTTCTAAGCGGTAAGCTCCAGGTCATTACCAAACAGACAATCCACAGGCATCAGTGGACTCACAGCTACCCTCAAGAAACCTGAGACCCCGCCCATTTAAAGGGAACCAAAGCTACAAGGTAGAAGCTCTCATGGTTGTCAGCAGCAAATACTTGATGGAACACATTAGGGACTACCTGCTCTGAAAACACCAGATTACACCTGACTGTTGTAATGGTGGCTCCTATGTCTCTCAGAGCCTCCACCCTCTGCCCATTGATGGTGGCCTACTGATTGTACTTCCTATTAGTGTCAGGCATCTGGGTTCTCTTCACTCTCTCTCTGTCCCCCAGGGACACTAGAGTAACCTCTACTTTCCACAAAAGTATCTCATGAGGGGCTGTCGCCAGTTGGGACACTTGGCATCCCCCTTGCAGTGTACTTGGGACACTTGGCATCCCCCTTGTGGTGTCCTTTCTGTTGATACTCATAAAACTTAGGGGTTGCCTTTCCCGCTGACTTGCTGTCTGAGAACAACCTATTTTTCTTCGGAGCAGGGGGATGGGAATTCTGACCTGTGGAGTTAATTTGGGGCCCTTAATAGAGAGCTCCTTGCTTTTGTCCTCCCTCTGTTTTCTGGTGATGATCCTACCCACCCTTGTGGTCATCCCACCCCCAGATACCTTCTTATGGAACCAGGTACTGAACCAGCAGTCCGCCTCCTTAGCAAGCTCCATGGGGTCAGAGATCTTACTATCAATCTTACTTTCAATCAAGCGCAGATTGTAAAACAAAAATTAAACATGTGCTCTTTTGCAATCAAGTTATAAATCCCCTGATAATCTTTAACATCACTGCCCTTCACACAACCATCCAGTGCCTTGCAAAAAGAATCAACACAATCCATACAGGTCTGTAGGAATAGTTTCACACTGTCCCTAATCTTTTGCCTGAACGTCTCTGGGTTCAAACCATATTTCTTGAATAGAGCTTCTTTCATGGAGGGATACCTCCTCATGTCACTCCCCTCTAGGGCCAGTAGGGTGTCCCTCCCCTAAGTAGGGATATGCTTCCACAGACTAGCCCCCCCATCACTGTCAGGGAACTTGTGCATCTGCAAATCAATCTCATACGCCTCAAACCATCTATCTATGTCCGCTCCCACTCCATAATCAGGCACCAGACTCTTGAGTATGTGCACTCTCTTGTCGGAGGACACTGATGAAATGCTGCCAATAGTTTGGCTGGACTCAGCCCTCCTGGTCTCTTAGTCCAGCTCTCTCAAGCTCCTCTCATGAGCCAAGCGCTCGACAGTCATCTTCTCCTCCATTTTGAGCTTAGCCAGCTCCACTTTTAATTTTCACTCCGGTCCTCCAGCTCCTCTGGGGACAGGCCTCTGGATGATATACTGCTCCCTGTCCTGTTGGAGACCACTGCTCCTGGCAGGATGTTGCCCACATGCCCCACGGGCAGTCCCAGACTCTGCAGTGAATCCTGGTCCAGCTCCTCATCATCATCCAGTTCTGCGTCCTCCTCCTCTAGGTTCACAGGTACTCCATCGCAAGCTTCTATCCAGGCCCTCAGCGCCTTTTGCAGCTCCACCTTCCTGGTGAAGCCTTTGGTAGAAAGTCCTATATTCACCGTTGATCTCCAGAGGTTTTCTGGTTGAGAAAGGTATGTACCCTGTCCAAGCAGGAACCACAATCCTAGTTAGGGTAAGTCAGAGACACACTTTAAATTAACCTGTGCTCACCCTCTGGTAGCTTGGCACAGAGCAGTCAGGCTTGGCTTAAGAGGCAATGTGCAACATAAAGTAACACAGTAAAAACACCACAAAAAGACTCCACACCAACTTAGAAAATAAACAATATTTTAATAAATAAAACAAGCAAAAAACGACAAAATTCAATCACTAGAAGTCGAGACATGAATTTTAAAAGATTAAATGCAAAAGTAGCTCTTGAAAGCAAATATTGTCCAAGGAGTTAATTGGTCACACTTAACCAGGACAAAGTCAAGAGTTCTGGCCACCCGCGATGGAGCGCAGGCCGGCTACAGAACTCATGCAGCACCCGCTGAGCAAAAGCACCTTGATCCTTGTCGCAGCCCAAGATGTGTAGATGATTCCCACACAGTTGCTGTGTTGCACCGGATTTCTTCATGCAACTGCGGTGATGTCTCAATTCCGTTGAGCAGTGCACCAGTTCCGAGTGCAGCGGTTCCGAATAAGATGTTCCGGGGTAATCCACACTGCAGGGACGATGTATTGATTTTCTCCATGCAGTGGCAGCGATGCGCTGTTTCCGAAGCGGTGGTCCCGAAGGCAATGCAGAGGTTCTGAGTGCGATAGGCCGGTCTGGTCGCTGCAACAATGGTGATGCATTGATCCTGATCTCACAGCATGAAATGCATTGATTACAATCAGCGCAACGGCATTGATATGCAGGTTCTGGCAGATAAAGCAATTTAAACTTACTTCCAAGGTCCCTGGACTACATTGGCACCACTTGGCAGAGCCAGACTTAAAGCAAATAATATCCAGGTGCTGAGTTGAAGATGAAAGTAAAGTCTTTGATATCCCTGAGACTTCCGAAACTAGAGGCAAGCCAACAAACCCTTGGAGAGTACTTAAGTTCTAGGATATAGACATGCGGTCCAGTCTTTCTCATTCCCAGGCAAGATGCAACAGGCAGCAGGCCAACATAGCAAAGCAGTACCTCCTGACAGCACAGCAGTCCTTCTTTCTGGTAGAATGTCCTCAGTTTCAGAAGTGTTCTGTTTTGGCGGTGTCAGAGGCCCAGTACTTATACACACTTGGACCTTTGAAGTGGGCAGATTTCAATAAGATGCTCTCAAGTGCACAAGACTCTGCCTTTCCTGCCCTGGCTGCAGACTCACTCCAGGAGGGTATGCAATCCTTTATGTGGTGAAAGGATACATTCCTTTCAGGTGTAGAGTGTCAGCTCCTCCCTCCCATCGTGCTCAAGATAACCCAGAAACATGCAGATGGCTACTCAGTCAAATATACCTTTCCTGGTATCTGTCTATGGCTGTCTATGCAGGAATGCAAAAAGGAACAATTGATGGACAGAATGCAGAACAATGTCATACATTCATCCCAGTACAGAGATCTGGGCCTAAATCCATAGTTTTTTTGCTCACCATGCCATTCCAGTTTGAACCCAGCCATATGCAAATCAGTCTTGACCCTGCGCCCAATGGAAGCAGTCCAGCCCGAACTGCCAGGCCAGGCCAGGTCCTCCCTGGACTGGAAACAAGCATCCTAGGACCGATTTTGCGATTTCACCCCTCATCATCCAGGATAGCTTAACTCCTGTTGCAGTGAGAGCACGGGACCCACGTCTGGGCATACCTGTCCCAATCAGGGTGACAAATGCAAAAAGAACAATTGATGGACAGAATGCAGAACAATGTCATACATTCACCCCAGTACAGAGATCTGGGCCTAAATCCATCATTTTTTTTCTCACCAAGCCATTCCAGTTTGAACCCAGCCATATGCAAATCAGTCTTGACCCTGCACCCAATGGGACCAGTCCAGCCCGAACTGCCAGCCCAGGTCCTCCCTGGACTGGAAACAAGCATCCTAGGACCGGGTTTGGGGTTTCACCCCTCATCAGCCAGGATAGCTTGACTCCAGTGGCATGGAGAGCACAGGACCCACGTCTGGGCATACCCATCCCACTCGGGGTGACAAATGCAAAAAGAACAATTGATGGACAGAATGCAGAACACTATCATACATTCACCCCAGTACAGAGATCTGGGCCTAAATCCATTATTTTTTTGCTCACCATGCCATACCAGTTTGAACCCAGCTTAAGCAAATCAGTCTTGACCCTGCGCCCAATGGGAACTGCCCAGCCTGAACTGCCAGGCCAGGTCCTCCCTGGACTGGAAACAAGCATCCTAGGACCAGTTTAGAGTTTTCATCCCTCATCAGCCAGGATAGCTTGACTCCAGTGGCATGGAGAGCATGGGATCCACGTCTGGGCATACCTGTCCCACTCGGGGTGACAAATGTAAAAAGAACAATTGATGGACAGAATGCAGAACAATATAATACATTCACCCCAGTACAGAGATCTGGGCCTAAATCCATTGTTTCTTTTGCATATGTCTATGCAGGAAGCCAGCTGTCGCACATCCCAGACATGTATTGCAGAGACAGGCAGAAGGCACCAAATGGTTTCAGTAGGAAAATGTTATGTTTTAAAATTGTGAGTCCAGTGACACTGAATTTGGGTTTCCCATCTCTTTCCAATTGGAAATTACACTTATAAAATGTAATATAGCAATCCCAATGTTAACCTGTGGGAGAGATGGGCCTTGTAGTAGTGAAAATGTTTTAAAAGTGTATTGCACTACCAAGACATGTAAAACGTAAAAGTACATGTCCTACTTTTTTAAATACAGTTGACCCTGCCCATAGCCTACCTTAGGGGTGACCTATATGTAATAAAAAAGAAGGTTTGGGCTTGGCAAGTAACTTGCCAGTTTGAAATGGCAGTTTAAAACTGCATGCACAGGCTTTGCAGTCGCAGGTCTAAGACATGTTTAAAGTGCTACTAAAGTGGGTGCCACAATCTGTGCTGCAGGCCCACCAGTAACATTTAATATACATTCTCTGGGCACATGTAGTGCACTTTACTAGGGATTTATAAATACATAAAATATGTTAAATATGGATAAAACCAATGTTACCATGTTTAAAGTAATGAGCACATGCACTTTAGAACTGGTTAGCAGTCGTAAAGTGCTCAGATTCCTAAGGCCAGCAAAAATGAAGCCAGTAAAAACAATAGGTCAGAAAGCAAAAGGTCAGGGGAAACCACGCCAAGGATGGCAGGTCTAACACTCATATGCAAATAATGTGAATCAGTCCATAAAAATTGATGATTCTTCATTCAGTCCATTAATACGCAAGAGCCATGGTCTTGAGTCCCATATTATTATTATTATTATTATTATAACTTTATTTCGACCAATTTTGGCCATAAAAGTCACATATATACATTAAGAAATCAAACTGTTAACATAGCAACAATTTAAAAGAATAGTGCACAGAGAATGAATACCTTCTACAATTCATTTCATTTCAATTTTAAAAATATATAAAAATATTAAAAATGTATGAGTTATGTAAACATATACACATTTCCAACTCAAAGTACCTGTCCTTGTTTTTTACGAGTTATGTAGGCAGAGTATAGAAATTTACTTATGCTAAATACAATGTACTGGGTTGAATTACTTTTCATGATCCTAAAGGCTATAGTGCAGGACCTAGTTCCCAAAAGGTTACACATTGGTTTTAGCCATTTCTTTCTAGCATTCATGTAGGCGCTACAAACAAAAAACATATGAGCCTCATTCTCAGAACAGACATTGGAACACATGGGACAACACCCCTTTTTAACATTCACTTCTCCCAATCTTTTATGTGCCCATCTATCGGTGTTGTAATTAAGCATAAGTATCCCATATCTGAACTTTAAGTAAAGGGTTTTTGCAATGGGAGGCTCTATCTCGTCCAGGAATGGTTCAAAACGGAACTCATCCTTAAATGATAAAAAGAACTGGACTGCGGAGCCTACACTAATTCCATCCACTAAATTTCTATTCATGTGGGTCCAAAAAGCTCGCTTAACTAATAGTTTAGAAGAGGTGGGCAATTTGTCAGGAGCCTCCCACATGAAATATAAGCCCAAGAGTGTAAACCATTTTTTAATATGCACTAGCCATTGGATGGAATTAAAAGAATCTAGAGTCATCAGTTCATGTAGACCATTTCTATATTCTATCAATTCCGGGGTGGACCAAAGCCTAACCCAGAATATTAATGGTCTTAAAATAGCTAGATGGTCTGTTCTCTTAAAGTTCAGGTCCAGTTGGAGGGGTAAAAGAGGTGTACTATTAGGGACCCTTACAGAAGCACGCATGAATTTGTTGTCCAGATTTTGAAAGCTACTCTTGGCCCATGCGCCCCATATCTCTGCTCCATATAGCACAGCAGATTGTGTTTTAAATTTTAAAAGTTCTAAAACCGGGGTTACACTTTTACTCGTGCTAGTATTCATTTTACATAAAATTGGCTTAGCATTTTGGGCATATGTTATCTTGCTTTTCTCGATTTGGGCTTTCCAACTTAATTTGGAATCGAGCACAACACCCAGATAGGAGAAATTTTCCACAATATCTAGTTTTTTGCTATTCAGGGTTAAAGACCCTCTATCTGGCATACTGGGATTTAATAACATGCATTTTGTTTTGTCAGCATTGATTTCCAGGCCCTTTATCTGACAATAGCGACTGAAGGAATTAAGGAGTGCCTGGAGGCCCTTTTTTGTTTGAGATATAAGTAATGTATCATCTGCGAAAAGCAACGCAGGCACCCTTTCACCATTGAGCTGCGGCGAATCGTTAACACAGACATTCAAATAAGCAGGGACATCATTAATAAACAGCGAAAACAAGGTAGGGGCCAGGACACATCCCTGGCGAACCCCACGTTCAATGGGAATATTGCGTGTCAACTCGCCATTTGGGCCCCACCTGATGTTTGCAAATTTATCAGCGTGCAGCTCAACTATTTGGGCTAGGAGGCATCCCGGTAGACCCATTTCTCTTAGAGTTTTCCAAAGTAGACTGCGTGGGACAAGATCGAATGCCGCCCTCAGGTCAACGAAGGCAACATACAGGTGACCTTTTTTTATGTGCACATACTTCCAAATCAAACAACAAAATCGAAAAATTTGATCAATAGTGCTGGTCCTACTCCTAAAACCAGCTTGAAATTTGGAAATTATGTTCGAGTCTTCCAGCCAGTCGTTGATCCTGAATAGCAAGTGTTTAGCATATAATTTTTGGAGCGTGTCCATCAGACTAATAGGTCTGTAGTTAGAGGGTATCAATCTATCCCCCTTTTTAAATATTAACACAACCTCCGCTGCACGCCAACTATCAGGAAAGTTGCAGTTTGATGATAAAGCATTAAAAAGGCGGTTCACGTATGGGGCCCAGACGTCAACTTCATGTTTGTAAAGATCCCCCGGTATTTTATCAGGACCAGGGGCTTTGGTATTTTTAAGTTCGTTGATCGCCCTTACTGTCTCGTCCAGTGTAAAATTGAGGGGTTCAATAATGGGAGAATCAGTAAGGGGGGGGCACCATACACTCCCTTTACTATCGCCATCGTATTCTTTATAAAGATTTGTAAAATGAGTTACCCAGGTCATCTCATCCAGGAATACGTCTTTCACTACTCTCCCAGCATGCCCCCCATTAGCCACCAGCCTCCAGAAGCCAACATTATCGTTAATTTTTGCTGCAGCTAACATTTCAGCCCAAATTGATTCTTCCCATTGTCTTTTAGATGTTTTAAGTATACGTTTGTATTCAACCCTTGCAAGATTAACTTCTTCTTTTGCCTTGTTTTTAATGGCTAGCAATAAATTTCTTTTAGCAATCCTACACGAGCGGTCATACCATAACTTTCCGTGATTAGCCGTTCTTATAATTTGTTGTTTTTTCCTCGGCATATCTGATAGATACGTTTTTAGTTCTGAAAAGAAGATTTTGTGGAGATCAATGAAATGATCAAAATGTTCAGGTAAGAAGGCATGGTCAACTGTGTGTGCAAACGTTTGCTCAAAGAGAGAATATACCAACGCTAAGGCCTTACCATCCGCCAGAACACGTGGCCATCTTACTGCACGTCTGTTGTTGTTTATATGGACGTCCTCACACGTGCTTACAGTTGATGTTATGGTAGTATCACTAATCAAATTCATATTGATGTAAAGTTCCAAAGGATAGTGATCGCTTTCCCCCCTGCTTACTACTTTCAGATCGATCAAAAAATGCCAGATGCTAAGAGAAGCAAGTACAAAATCTAGATTGCTTTTAGCTTTAGAGAAGGTTGGTTGTTTTTGCAAGTCTGATGGGAGACGGCCATTTCCTGCTCTAAGGCCGTGGTCTGCGGTAAGTCTTAATAATTGGCTAGCCAATGTGGAGTATTTAACAGATTTTGAGGTACCAAGCTGGGGGATATTATACGCTTGGTCCTCATCTTCGAACACATCCAAGATGCCCGGAACAGGTTCGTAATTACAATTTAAGTCTCCTCCCAAGATAACCGGGATGTCTCCAACTACGTTTTTCAAGAGGAGATCTAGGGCTTCAAGTGTTGGTGAAACCTTGGAGTGGCCGATCGGTCTGTTATAAACATTAATGATGTAACATTTGTTTCCACGGGGTGGAGTAACCCTTAGGGCCAGGATATCGGGAGAGCCTGTGTCAACAAGATCAACATGCATAGCCAAGGTGATTTTTAGCCAAATTAATAGGCCCCCCGATGGTCTTCCTCGATCGGACTGTACTGCCTCAATACCATAAGTTTTAAATCCTACCCGATGTGGAACTTCTGTCGCCCAAGTTTCTTGTAGCAGGCAAATATCACAGATGTCAATATAGTCTGCCCAGTCAGGGTCTTTTAAGTTCTTATAAACACCTGCGATGTTCCAAGATAGAATTAGTAGACGAGGTGATAGATTCTGAGTGTCATGGGAGGGATTGACTACACACTGTTTAGATAAAATGCCTAGCTGAGGATTTAGCATGTCTTTCTCTGCATCCCTGACTCTTTCTTTCACTACGGTATTAGATCCCCCAACCGGACCACCCTTAGCTTTACTATAACATACATTTCCGGCTTTGTAAGATAATTCCACTTTCTGGGGATTTGAAATGGTCCTATACATCCTAACCTTGATGGTCTGACCTTCGTCATGCAAATGTAGGACATTTTTTAGTTTGGTGTTACCTTTGACCATGCTACAGAAGGTGTCATACAAATTAGAGATACAGTCAGGCATAGTGGCAAGTCAATCGACAGCGTCAAGGCAACTGAATCTATTGAAGGTGGTGATGCCAGACCACACATTATAATCACCATGTCTAGCCAAATTGGGAGCACTGCCATAATAATGGTTGACATGGTTCCACTTGGGGACATGATGGGTAGGTCTAGGTAAAGGATAAAAAAATGATAGGGGTCTAGCTTCGATGGGAGGATTCACACCATACGATTTCCAATTGCATATTAGTTCAGCACTTTGGGGTTCTTCGAAGGATATGACAATGCAGTCACCCGTGGTTGATTTGGCCGTTGGCCCTACCCATGGTACCCTCCTAACCATAAGGATCTTGCTTTTCATCTGGTTAGGAATGGGTTTATATTTGTCTAGCCAAAAAATCACTTTGTTTTTTAAAGATTGAAAATTTTCTTCATATTGGCTATCCAATTCTGGTACCCCTGTGAGGACGACTACAAATGGACTAGCGTCTGGGGGCAGATCTATATACCCTCCTCTAAAATTACTGTACATATGGCTAGACTGGTGATTTGACTTATGAGTGGTATTTATAGAAGATTTATCTGCCAGGGATTGATTACTTACAGAAGTAATATGGGAAAATGCAGGCGGATTAGATCGAGATTTATTTGGGACTAATACGCTCTGGTTGGAAGAGTGGGTAGAGGGAACAGTTGGCAATTGAGAAGTACCTGCTTTTTCTGTAAAGGTTTACTAGTAGCATTTACAGCAGTAGAAGATGAGGGAGTTGGATTAGGTTTATCTTTAATACTACTGGTTGGTTGTATGACATTAGTAATCCCTACTATCCCCTCCTTTTTTTGCTGCACAATCGATGAGTATGTGTTTATTGTTAAGACCGGGGCGGGAACTGGAGTTTGTTGGATGGCTCTAGGCACATCAGTACAGTTAAGGCTTAAACTTGACAAGGTGATAACACTTTTCTCAACTTCAAGTAGTTGGTTCTCAATGTCAGTAAGCCTGACTTCTAGTGGTTTGAGTAGTCTCTTTAGCGTCTCCCACACTATTTTTAAAAATTCTTCTCTTCCACCATCTTGTTCTGCCATATCAGACGGGACTCTTTGCCCCTCACTAGCTGAGTGATCAGACATGCTGATAGAGATTTGTTCATCCATGATAGCATTAGTATTTTCTACAATTACTGGGGCTACATCGTGTACAATGTCAGTTGTTACAATAGGCGTACTTGGTGTTCCCCCCGTGATATTATGGCTAAGGGCTACTTTTGCTTTTTTTCTAGCGAAAGCAGTTAGGTGTTTGCGTTTTCTTTTGTGCTTTAATGCAGCCTTGACAGATGACTTGCCTTTATTAGACTCTATCTCAGCTAGTAGCTGACAGGGCTCCTCATTTGCAATAACCTCAGCACTCTCCTTTGGAAAATTCAGCAGTGGTAGGCTTCCAGTTTCGGCTCTAGCAGAAGGCCCAGGAGGTTCTTGATAAATAAGAGAAGTTGTTTCATCTACTGTTGAGTGAACCTCGGCCGAAATTATAATTGGTTTTGTGCCAATAATGCGTTCAGGCGTTTTGGAGGTTGCAATGCTACCTAGAGAAGATTTTTTTCCAAGTGCAAATTCAGATGAGAGCCTCCTAGCACTCTCAAGTTCTATTGAGACTCTGTGCTGAAGTTTAGTTATTTCATTGTCAATTGAGAGATTGGTCCTCGTGATAAAATCATCTAGGGTGCCTGTGGCCTTTTTGGTGTTCTTAGTAGCCTTACTCCTAGTTTCACGCGAGAACATTGTGTGAGAGGGATTTTACGATTATATGTGAGTAGTGCAGGAAGTCCAGCTAATATAACACACAAATTAAAAGCCAAGAGGAATGGCCCGGTCCGGTCTTACACGGTCTCTAACGGCCTAAAACGGCCCTGTCTTTGCCCCGTCTTCGCCCGCGCTGCGGGAGTAGGATGTTGTTATGAAGCCTCAGGAGGGCGGGGGGCGGGCCAGCAGGGAGAGCGGACCGGAAGCTCTCCGTCGGTCTAGCAGGGGCTTCTGGTAATTGAAGTCCCCGCACACTCGCAGCCCCGCTGCAGCCACACGCCTGATGCCGCTCCTCCTCCCACTGCCTCGATGCTCCTCACAAACGCCAGGTGTGCAATCCCCTCCTCAGCACAGGCGAAGGGGCACCCGCGAAGCGGGTGCGCCGAGATGTGGAAGTGCGCCGAGATGAAAACGGGTAAGCTGCTGTAACACACTGGCTGTGTTTAAATCCTCCGTTTGGCATTAAATAAATTATAAAAGTGTCCCACACGCTGGGCTGCAGACTGATGCTATGAAGCCTCAGGAGGGCGGGGGGCGGGCCAGCAGGGAGAGCGGACCGGAAGCTCTCCGTCGGTCTAGCAGGGGCTTCTGGTAATTGAAGTCCCCGCACACTCGCAGCCCCGCTGCAGCCACACGCCTGATGCCGCTCCTCCTCCCACTGCCTCGATGCTCCTCACAAACGCCAGGTGTGCAATCCCCTCCTCAGCACAGGCGAAGGGGCACCCGCGAAGCGGGTGCGCCGAGATGTGGAAGTGCGCCGAGATGAAAACGGGTAAGCTGCTGTAACACACTGGCTGTGTTTAAATCCTCCGTTTGGCATTAAATAAATTATAAAAGTGTCAATAAGATGCTCTCAAGTGCACAAGACTCTGCCTTTCCTGCCCTGGCTGCAGACTCACTCCAGGAGGGTATGCAATCCTTTATGTGGTGAAAGGATACATTCCTTTCAGGTGTAGAGTGTCAGCTCCTCCCTCCCATCGTGCTCAAGATAACCCAGAAACATGCAGATGGCTACTCAGTCAAATATACCTTTCCTGGTATCTGTCTATGGCTGTCTATGCAGGAATGCAAAAAGGAACAATTGATGGACAGAATGCAGAACAATGTCATACATTCATCCCAGTACAGAGATCTGGGCCTAAATCCATAGTTTTTTTGCTCACCATGCCATTCCAGTTTGAACCCAGCCATATGCAAATCAGTCTTGACCCTGCGCCCAATGGAAGCAGTCCAGCCCGAACTGCCAGGCCAGGCCAGGTCCTCCCTGGACTGGAAACAAGCATCCTAGGACCGATTTTGCGATTTCACCCCTCATCATCCAGGATAGCTTAACTCCTGTTGCAGTGAGAGCACGGGACCCACGTCTGGGCATACCTGTCCCAATCAGGGTGACAAATGCAAAAAGAACAATTGATGGACAGAATGCAGAACAATGTCATACATTCACCCCAGTACAGAGATCTGGGCCTAAATCCATCATTTTTTTTCTCACCAAGCCATTCCAGTTTGAACCCAGCCATATGCAAATCAGTCTTGACCCTGCACCCAATGGGACCAGTCCAGCCCGAACTGCCAGCCCAGGTCCTCCCTGGACTGGAAACAAGCATCCTAGGACCGGTTTTGGGGTTTCACCCCTCATCAGCCAGGATAGCTTGACTCCAGTGGCATGGAGAGCACAGGACCCACGTCTGGGCATACCCATCCCACTCGGGGTGACAAATGCAAAAAGAACAATTGATGGACAGAATGCAGAACACTATCATACATTCACCCCAGTACAGAGATCTGGGCCTAAATCCATTATTTTGTTGCTCACCATGCCATACCAGTTTGAACCCAGCTTAAGCAAATCAGTCTTGACCCTGCGCCCAATGGGAACTGCCCAGCCTGAACTGCCAGGCCAGGTCCTCCCTGGACTGGAAACAAGCATCCTAGGACCAGTTTAGGGTTTTCATCCCTCATCAGCCAGGATAGCTTGACTCCAGTGGCATGGAGAGCATGGGATCCACGTCTGGGCATACCTGTCCCACTCGGGGTGACAAATGTAAAAAGAACAATTGATGGACAGAATGCAGAACAATACAATACATTCACCCAAGTACAGAGATCTGGCCTAAATCCATTGTTTCTTTTGCATATGTCTATGCAGGAAGCCAGCTGTCGCACATCCCAGACATGTATTGCAGAGACAGGCAGAAGGCACCAAATGGTTTCAGTAGGAAAATGTTATGTTTTAAAATTGTGAGTCCAGTGACACTGAATTTGGGTTTCCCATCTCTTTCCAATTGGAAATTACACTTATAAAATGTAATATAGCAATCCCAATGTTAACCTGTGGGAGAGATGGGCCTTGTAGTAGTGAAAATGTTTTAAAAGTGTATTGCACTACCAAGACATGTAAAACGTAAAAGTACATGTCCTACTTTTTTAAATACAGTTGACCCTGCCCATAGCCTACCTTAGGGGTGACCTATATGTAATAAAAAAGAAGGTTTGGGCTTGGCAAGTAACTTGCCAGTTTGAAATGGCAGTTTAAAACTGCATGCACAGGCTTTGCAGTCGCAGGTCTAAGACATGGTTAAAGTGCTACTAAAGTGGGTGCCACAATCTGTGCTGCAGGCCCACCAGTAACATTTAATATACATTCTCTGGGCACATGTAGTGCACTTTACTAGGGATTTATAAATACATAAAATATGTTAAATATGGATAAAACCAATGTTACCATGTTTAAAGTAATGAGCACATGCACTTTAGAACTGGTTAGCAGTCGTAAAGTGCTCAGATTCCTAAGGCCAGCAAAAATGAAGCCAGTAAAAACAAGAGGTCAGAAAGCAAAAGGTCAGGGGAAACCACGCCAAGGATGGCAGGTCTAACACTCATATGCAAATAATGTGAATCAGTCCATAAAAATTGATGATTCTTCATTCAGTCCATTAATACGCAAGAGCCATGGTCTTGAGTCCCATATTGTTATTCTTCAAATACCATGTTTTCAGTCCATCCAATATGTTTTGTTCTTTCCAAGAGTACTTCATCAGTCTTCATTGAGTCAAGATGGAATGGACCCTACCAAGTGATTTTGGTGACGAAGACCACTGTGAAGTGTGGGGGATTGCCATATTGTATCCAAGCATCTCACACCCGGTGAGTGTGTGCTGCTGATGAACAGATGGTGAAAGAAGCTGGTGATTCAAAAAAGAAAAATCAAGTTCGGTACAGAGCAGAGAGAAAAATAACCTAGAGCAACCCAGCAAATTCCAGCATTCCAAGAAGATGGAAGATTGAAGCAAGCTTATCTGTTTGAAGTTCATATGTCTGAATGTGAAAGAAAAAGAAAAAGAAGCAGAGCAGTACAAAGGGTTCCTAAACAAAGTGGTATGAAATCAACTGAAACGAGAAAAGGAGGAACTGAGAAAAATTTCTGATGTGAGCACTAGAGAATCACCGGAGGGGAGTATAACAACATCTGATGTGAGAAGAACATCAACAAAATAAAGAGAGTTCCAAAGAAGACGTACACAGCTCTGGAATCGGCATACCTGAAGAAGACTGAACTGGATGACGCAGACATTGACTTTAAAGATGTTGGCTTATTTTAGATTCCCAAACACTACAGTGAGGGATGTAAAAAGACTAAGGGTCTGATTTAGATCTCGGCAGACAGGTTACTCAGTCAGAAAAGGGATGGATATCCCCTCTGCCGAAATCTATATCCCATAGGATATTATGGGATTTATATTTCGGCGGACAGGATCTCCATCCCTGTTGTCATAGAGTAACTCGTCCACTGATATCTAAATCATGCCCTAAGAATTTATCAATTCTGAATGTGTTTTGATTAACAAGTGGCCTGTTATCTTGAAGTTTTTGAAAGACTGCGTTTCATTCTTCTGAGAATTTATGTTTTTTATAGGTTTGAATATTTCAAAACGAATTATACATTACTTTGATTTCTCATGACTTTTTTAACTTTGCCACATTTTAGCATTTTGAAGATTGAATTAAGATATTGATTGAAATGACAGAAGAAAATATCTTCAAGAGAGAATTTACATGGCTATTCAATTCATTTTAATAATTCTTATTTCAGCTGCACTTATTTGTGTGCTAGTATTTACATGTCGTCCTGGGGGTGGTCTCCCAAGCACTATAAATAGTTCAATATTTTGGACCGCTACTAAACATTAAAAGATATATATTTAACAGCAAATTAAAATAATGTGCGAGTAAGTGTTTCTTAGGGCCAGATGCATGAAACTTCCAGTTTGTATTTCCTAAATAGCGATTCCTAAGAAATTGCTATTTAGGAAATGCAAATCGCTATTCAGAAATCACTTTTTTGGAAATGCTAAACCATTTGTTACTATGGGCCTACAGGCAATAGGGAATGGCAAATTAGGGAATGCAAAACCAAGGGTGCCTATGGGCCTAAAGCCCCCCCCCCCACCCCCCCCCCCCCCTTGATGCACCCCCCAAAAAAGTGGCGCCCATGTAAAGTGCACAAATGCCCTAGGGGCATGTGCTCTACATTGCACTTTAAAAAATGCACTTTGGGTGTATCTTTTTTAATTGTGCATGGTTACCATCATATTGGAGTTGATGGTAGTAGCATAAATGCCCATTTTGCATTTAGGAAATGTTTTGTACATGTGCTTAGAAATCGCAGATAGAAAATCCCTATATGCGATTTCCTTGTTAGGGAACTGCAAAATGCGATTTCTACTGGGTAAAAATCACATTTTGTGACCACGTTTAGGCCTTTGTACATATTGAAAGTGAATAATGCATTTCTTTGCGATTCGGGCCATTAAGAAATGCAATTTCTTTTCATACATCTGCCCCTAAATGACTAATCTGCTTCATCAAAGTTCAGTTTCCTGCAGTTAGTTCTCATTCAGACAGCTACATTGACCATGCATTTGGATAAGTTGGCTCTGGTGTTGGTGGATTTGTTGGTCAGGGAGAGGATGAGCTGGGTGTCAGCAGTGTAGGATATGATGGACAAAGCCTTGGAATCTGATAATGTTAGTGAGCGGGGTCATGTAGTTGTTGAGAAGGGTTGGGCTCAACTATGGAACGGGGGGGGGGCTCTACAGATCAGATTCTTGGATTCTGATGTCTACAGTGGTATTCTGGCTGTGTTTTTGCTATGAGGAACGTGGTGATTGTTCACACCTCCACTTTTTTCCTTCTGAAAGCCCTTGTCTGTCGCAGATTCTTACCAATGACTGTGAAAACAAGCATTGGCATAGCCAATAGGTCTCGCCTTTGGGACCTTATAAGTGATTAGGCATGCAGTACATTAGCCTGGGTGCTTGGTCGCTAGGAACTGAAGAGCGAAACAATTGCTACACACTGGGTCATGCAGTCTGATTCAGGAATACATGTTGTATCTCATGTTAAAAATAGCTTGGTTCTCAAATGCCTAATATGGCAGATTCCAGACATGCAAAGTTTTCATGGCCTCACTCGTGAGGTGTGAAAACCTCACTCAGTTTTGTTTTTTCCTTTTGCATTCTAAAATTGGTAGCCCAGAGCAGTAATACATGTTATTGTTGCCCCATGTAATGTTCAAGGGGCAACAAGCCAGGCTCATGCTGCAATGTAGAGGCATGCTTTTTAACATTTAATGTTGACACCCCTAGTAGGTGGTTAAAGCCAGGAGATGGAAGAAGGCCACAGCTAAGATTCATGCTGCTTAATTGGACCCCTGTTGGATCAACGACAAAGAAAGGCTGAAATAACAAAGCACAAAGTATATGAACCATCAGCATGGTACCACAGCAACAGCTAGGTGGCAGGTGGAGACCCCTTACCCCAGAAATGCAACTGGCACCATGGGAGGGAACAGTTCAGTCTACTAACCATTCTAGAATGTTGGGCATCACCATCAGTGTGGAGGCATGCGATATCTCACAAGCGGATAAGAGCACAAAATATATAACATAACACATTCACCCATTATTGTACGTATGACATTAAAATGGGCCTACTGAGGGCGGGGCAGAATCCGCCATGGTCTCCTTTCCAGTGTGCAGAGGATATCATGGGAAAACGCCAGCCAAAGCACATCCTACACATTTCAGTGCAAGATTTAAGCCATATGCAAAATAGATAAGGTTGCAGTTATGGATAATGCAAAATGTAGCACTTTCCAACAACCTGCCTAATACAATGGTTGTATGGTATCATTTTCCAAATGCACATTCAAGAAAATGTCAGCTGTGTGCAGAGGATGCTCAACGCTCTAATGCACCAGCAAACTGTAAAAGAAATGTAGGGTTGGGTGAAATAGTACAACCCAACTTTAAGCTCAATGCAGGGTAGATGAGGGTTTAGATGTATGTAGCAGGCAGACAAGCAGGGAATGTAGGCATGTGAGGAATCTTGAAAGAAAGGAGAGGGTGATGACAAAGGACTTTAAGCTCGAAGGAGGAAGGATTATGGAAGATTATAGTGGCACCAACGTGGCAGGGACTAGAGTAGTGTGGGTGAGGGGAAGTAGTGCTCCTAAGAGAGAATGGCATTTGCCAGTCAAGCATAGATGTAGGCACAAGATTGCTAGTAATGGGTTTATTCGGAATAAAACAGTTTTGTAAACGCACCTGAAAAGCATTACGATCATCTTGAGCTGTGTGTGAAGCCACAATAATGGGATAATATGTGAGAGCATACAACCTATGTCACAAAATCAGTAGCCAACCAAAAATCATGCGCAATAGCGCTAAACCCATGTTTTGTGCTCCCCCACATGCACGCCTCCACAACACTTCATGTATGGCCATATGGGTATAATTATTGGACTGGTGACACTGAGGCGTCTTCACCTATCTGACTGCACCATAACTTTTAAGAAAGGCAAGTTTGTGGTCTGTTGTGGCTCTACTACGTGCCATGATACTAACAGACAGCATTCCTGCTATGTTAGCACGTCCCAACTGTTGACCCCTCCTCCACCACACACACTAAAGATTCTCACTGGCACCCTTTTGGTCAGCAGTTATAAATAAATTATAAACAATTCATTACGCTCGTTCAGATAATTATCACCACTTTGAAAGAAAAGTATCTGGGCATTTAAAAGACGCACCAGCGAGACTCTCTCTTAAACAGCAACATTGGCGGACTTGTAATTCCACATCCATCACTAGACAATGAACCCGCTTCTTCGATAGTTGAGGTGCCCACGGAGGTGCGCGCTGTACATTTGGTGCATGAAGCAGATCACTGGCGCAGTCGATGCTTTTCGATAAAAGAAAACTATAGCCTCAGTTCTAAATTTTCAGACGTTCTGCAGCGAAAGCAGAAATGAATGCGCCTAAATGACCCACAGGTAGTGAGGGATCCACGGCTCATTAGAGCACAGCCTAAGCCTCACCCTACCACAATAGTGGCCCTATCTGAAGAAATGTTAACAGACAAGAAGAGCACCTTTTCAAGCACGTCACGGTAAAACATCACTTCCCAGAAACAAAGGTTACTTTATCAGGCCAAGGAACAATCGCTCCACTGCCCCCGGACAACGCGCTCAATGTTTTTTACGCTGAGGGCATAGCGTCAAAATATGTTTTAGCCTTGGTGGCAAGAGTGGGACAAGGAGTGAACAGAAAAGCACACAAATTGAAGTATAATAGGGTGAGTTTGAGGGCCGGGTGGAATAGCCAGACGCAGAATATAGACATGGAGGGAAGTCGAATCCCAGATTACTTCTCACATTTGTTTTCTCATACAAGTTTTTTTTATATTATTCACAGAACAACTTTAATGCGCAAGGTCAACTCGTATTTATGTATCAAATGTGACATATTACTTCTATAAAAGAAACTTGTAACATTTCGCCGTAGAGAGTGTCAACATTGCTGTACAACAGATGGGCACGGGCAAGACTGTGTTGGTCATGCATTGGTTTGTTACACTACCACGAACTTAAAACACCTCAAGCTCTCAAACCTGCACTGGTAAAAAGAAACAAACGCGCGCGCCTCGCGCTGACAGCAGCGGGAGGGGAGAGAGGAGGGGGCCTGCGCCGGATTCCCTTGCGGGAGCGAGCAGCAAGGCGCCATAATTGCTAACATATGGCGCCGCTGCTCGCTCCGGCAAGGGAATCGCCAAACATGCACGTGTTGCCATTCAAGGCAATGCAGCGCGTGCACGTTTGTGACTGCAAAACTAAATCGATGGCTAAAGGTCTTTTTCCTATGCAGCGTAGGCGAGACCTAAAAATAGAATGTGCCTCAAAATATCTTTGTCAATTGATTGGGTTTGGCTATTATAAAAGCATTTTTAGAAGTAAAATGGAGAGAATGAAAGAAAAATAGAACGGAAAAAATAAACACAATTTTGACTTTGATAGAGGAGATTGAAATGTATTGCGTCCACATGGAATGTACCGACTGTCCTGTAAAGACAGTTCTAGTCACAATTAATCGTTGGTTGTAAGAAAGTTTCCTTTACATCACATTCAGAGTTCTTAGATAGCCTTGGTTGTGTTTTTGCTATCCTTAGTATTATGAAGGTCTTTGGATGATTTAGATGTAAATGTTAGCTTATGAAAACCACGCAACCTTATCAGCAATTGCTTAAAAAAGACATTTTAGGTGGCGCTGCTTCACCTTAGCCAATTTATGGCCCATTGTCCATTCACTGCAAATTTCTTAAAATATAAAATTACAAATATATATTCAAGGATTCATGCATGACCTTGGGACACACTATCCCCCAAAATAAGTTTTAATAACTATGTGCAATCAATTATGAACATAAGTGTCAATAGGCAGATCCACCCCATAGGAAATACTTTGCTATGCCTGATTTAATCTAGATAGAGCTGCATAAAGCATCTTTGTCGTTCAGAACAATTATTTGAATAGAAGACTACAGCTCTATTCACAATAATACCCAAACAAGCACTGGCAAAGCCAATAGATCTGGCTTTTATTAGACAAAGTGTTTGACAATAGATGAGCAACTTAGTTTGTGTTATCACCGACTGTCCTGGAAAGAAAATACCATAATGAAGCAGCATCTTGCAATACAGCAATTAGGACACTGGTGTTGGAGGCCCTTTAATGAAGAGACTCTAATAGCAGATTTCATCTGTACCCTCAAAAACGACTGTTATAGAAATAAGTCAGAAGATGAAGTTTTTGAAGTAAATCGTGAACTTGAAAGTCACTAAGTGACAAATGGCCAGTATTTTTGATGCACCTTTAATAAAGCCTATGCGCACCAATGTCTTTCCTTCGTGAATAAAAAAGCCAAAACTCCAAGGCAAAGTAAAACAAATTAACATGCAAGGTTGATTAGTGAATAATATTGTGTCTTAATGACAGACTAAGGCATCCAAAGAGCATGCATTCTCAAAACACCAATAAATTGGCAATACAAATGTAATTTTACCAGCAAAGTAAATACATCCTAGACCCCCACTGGGTTTCAATTACAAACTATATATAGTAATGCATTTACAGGCTGAAAAATAATTGATTGATTCCCCCATTACCTAATACTAAAGGGAACACAAATGGGACAATGCAGCCATCATTAACGTGCCAAAGCCTTTATGGAGAGTCTGTCAAAGAAATGACAAACCATGAAAAAACATGGAAGCCAATAAATCACGTTGGCCAACCGAAACAACACTTTAACAGCCCGTCTTCTAACTAAACATCCAGATTGATAAACTGTATGTAGCCAATCCCAGAAAGAGAGGCTGGGGAATGGATGGTAGTTCTTGTTTTTTAGGTCTCGCTGAGCCAAAGGCTCGAAGAGACATTTTATATGTGGGATTTTCAAAGTGCTACCCACAGTCTTTTGGCTGGCCTAAACCTTGAGTGCACGATCACATGCATGTGCACAGCTGCTCCTCTGCTCATTGCATTCCCCCCTCCCTTCTCACCCAGTCCTTTGATGCTCTGCTCGATTACTTTTACTTTCGCCGCTTTGACCCTTGCATTCCCCCCTCCCTTCTCACCCAGCCCTTTGATGCTCTGCTCGCATCTCCCTCCTCCCTGGGCTTGAAGGGAGACAGAGCCATCCTGCTTGTTTACTTTTGTGTTGTGGCTCTTAACCATACCTTTGATCCGCAAACTGGGCATCAACTTTACCCCTTGACCCTCATGCTAGAGAGGCAAAGCACCCCAAGGTTTACTCGGATACATTGTGTGCGATTTGAAACTTATAGCTCAATAAACCAAGCACTATCAGTCAATAAATCATTGTTCAGTCAGCTCTTTCACTTCTGCACAAAATACAATATGATCGGTAATAGAGGGCATTTCATGTAGCACACTGATCTCTCATGTAACAATCACATCTGTGGTTTCCCAAAAGCACCAGAACTAAGATCATTCTGGTGATTTGTCCCAGTGCAAACAAGCATTTTTAATGCATTAGGTCTCGCAATTGCGAGGGTTTGAGCTATTGCCATTGTAAATGACACTTCCTTTTATTTATGTGTTGGTATTTAAAACAGATAAATAAAAGGCATTGTCATATACAATGCCAATAGCTTAAACTCTCGAAAATGCGAGACCTATTGCATTGTAAATGCTTGTTATGTTTGCCATGGGTTATGAAGTGCCTTATGAAAAGTAAGGAAAAATTGATATCAATATATTATCAGAGAATAAAGCACATTTCAATAGAGCAAATAAAAGGGAAAAGTCAGAAAATACAAAGTGGTTGAAATAATTCTATTTGGAATGTAAATAATATAATCACCTGAATAGGCAGATAGAAATAAAAATTGTCTTTAATAATGCAATTAATGCTTAATGCAGACCTATCTTGATCAAGGAAGGACTAGTGAGTGTAGAACGATTTTGCCTAAAGCTGAGAACATTGGGTAAAGGTCAATTGTAAATAATTCCAGAGGTGAGAAAGGGGTGCTGAAAAGCTTAACCCCTTCCATGCTCATGACGGAACGGTTCCGTCATGAGCATCGGTTGAGCTGTGCTCATGACGGAACCGTTCCGTCATGGCCCCGCCCGCGCTCGAACCCTTCAGCACCGCGGAGGAATCCGCGCAGCGCTGAAGGGGTTAATCTGAATGTGTAGAAGATTGGGATGTTCAAACAAAATAGCCCGAAATCTGTATTTTTTAAAACAGGTAAGAAGCTTGCTCTATGGGAAGTTACTTACACTTTCTGCTCCAGACCTAGGCCAACTAATTTATGTACAAAGAAATGAGGCAGTGTCCTCAAAGAAACAAATGCCTTTTAAGAAAGGAGAAACACACAAAAGTGATGGGTGGAATGCTTGAATTATTGTTGGTCTAAACCTGAACACCAGTAACCCCAGACCAGTTTTGACCTATGTGGCCATCTTCAGTAGAGTGCTGCTGGGTTCCAGTGGCACAGTGAGAATGGGACACTGTTGTGGCATACCAGTCACACTTAAGGTGTCACACTGAAGAAAAAAAAAAAGTGATGAGTCAAATGCTTGAATTAATCTCAGGCTCTGAAAATTACTTGGAACTACATTCCAGTCCATCGTTTTTTGCACACCATGCGACGTCAGACAGTAACTAGCCATATGTAAGTCAACCTTGTGCCTCCTCCAAAAGAACCAGTCCAGCTGGAATAGCCAGATCAGGCTCCCTCCGACCTGCGAAACAAGCAACCCCAGCCTGGGTTCGGCCGAGTTTGTGTCTCTCTGGTAGGATGCAGCTTGGTTCCAATTGCACAGTGGGCACAGCACCCACGCCTGGGCAAACCCAGGGCACTTAGTGCTACACTGGAATGCGTCCCAAGCAATCACTAGTGGTTGACATTAAAAATCAATTAAAGCATTCCACCCATTAGCTAGTTCCTTGTTTAAAGTCATAGGATGGCACACAATCTTCCAGCCTCGAAAGTATCACAGGCTAAATCTAGATTTGTATTAACAACAAATGTGATATATTCAGTGTATCTATGTTACTTTCAATGGCAGAGACTGATCAGTAATACAATTTAGCTATTTCACCAAAGGAAAATGTGTATTTAAAATACCAAGGTCCCCACCTGGTGTCAAAATCCTGGGGTGGAGAACTGAGCCAGCCACTGTATTTAAAGTTTTAAAGTTTAGCGCCATGTCAGGTTTTTCTGCTGAAGATTTTCCCCATCGCGTGGCAGTAGTGATTGTGGTGAACAAAAGAAAACAACGATGGCAGCTCCACCATGCATTGACAGCTTGGTGAGCCTGTCAGTCCTTTCTAAATTTATAAAGAAAATGAATGTCCCTGAGGCGCCAGAAGTTTAAGCCAATGAGTGGGTGACATTTGATATTTTTTGCTGTCTGGTCCATCATGTACATGACTATCAAGAACAGGAACAAATCCGGCATATATGTCACGGGAAGGCCTGTCCTAAATAGGGTTTTCCTTACAGGTGAACCATTGTAGGCTTTACTTTTAGTCTGTGGTTGGAACAGGAACTTCCCATTCATCTTGTGGACCATGCACCACTGCTCTAATTTCCCTTTGTCTTCAGTGCACACAGCAATCATGCATGTATGCCGAGGACCTGTGGCAAAAAGAATGGAGGCCTAGAGCAGAGCACTGCTGTATAGAGTGGAACACCATATGAACCCCTACTTTTCTGAGAATGACTACTGTCCTCAGTGAGCTGAGGCGCGCTGGCAGTAGTGGCAACAATAGAGTAGAAGGTGCAGGCCTTTTTTACCTTTACTTTTCATGACAGGGGTGCCCAATGGCCTCTTCTGGCTAAATTAGTCTGCCAGTTCCTTTAAGCAAGGCCCTTCGCTCCATCCTCTTAGGATGGATGTGGAGGTACTTTTGCTCTGTACGTACGAGGCCCAGTGAACAAGGAGCATTAATTCTGTGTTAGACTGCGCAAAGACAGGATCCCATTTTGCAACTCCTGTAGGTGAATGGCTAACAAGATGGAGGATGGAGAGGGGTGTGACTTGAAAGAAGAACCCAGAATATGTGCGAGGCTCCTGTGAATAGAGGGATGGTGAAGTGCAAGGATAGCCCCTGCCACTTCTCATTTCATAATTCCCAGAGGTGAGCTATTGTTTTTCTCCTAATACTTTACAGTCCCTGATATGAAACATGTAGCTCCAACCCCTTCCTGCCAAATCTGCATGCCAAAGAGATATAGCTGGCCAACCTGTGTGAATATAAACCAATTCCCCTGAATCCTGATAGCACTTGCATCTGCCAGTAAGCTACAGATACTAGGTATAATTCTCAAGACATTATAACAATGGCAAGATATGCTACACCTAGCAGGTGACAACCAGCAGCATGCACAGAGATGTCTTCTGAGCTACAAAACTAGATTATTGGGCCACCTGCCTTCCTATCACACCAAGAACAGGCTTATAGAATCATAAACCTTGTTTGAAGTGCTGTTGGAGCCTGTTAAAAAGTGAGCTCCAGAAAGAAAGTGAAAGGGGGGCGTGGCTAGCGCCCGAGGAGAATGGCGGTGCCGGCGTGAGGGCTCCGTCCGAGACGGAGCGTACTGGCGGTTCGCGTGTCCTACACGAACCTTGAAGGGAAGCCTCCGATGCCTGAAGATGTCGGGAATGCCCTGAATCCACTTACGCCGCTGGGGCGGTATCATTTCTAACGTTGCTGTTCCTCTTAGTTTCGGTCGCGGCTCGGTAACGGCCACGGCCGCCATTTTGTTTATGCAGAATCAGGCTCTCTTCAGTAACGCGCTTCATCGCGCATTGGCATTCCGACTGTCTGGATGAATATACAATGCTTCCAGCTTTACCAGTGACGCGGATGGCACACTCTGGCATTTTTTTAGGTGACTTTCTTATCAAGTTATGGCTCTTCTGTGACTAAATGGTTATTTCCTACCCTCCTCAAGCTTGGCAGCCATTTTAGGAATTCACTTTGCTTTTCTCAGTTCCTGATATGTTTTGTCCCTGGCCTGGCATTTCTACCCATCAACTCCTTTTATCTGCCTCTTTTATTTTTATTTCTTTGCGCTCTTGGAATCCTGCAAAACGTCTGCTCTGCTTCAAGCTGTATTGTGTGCTCCCAGTGACCTGGTACTTTATAGTCGCGTCGATGGCTGAGTGTTCCACCAAAGTCCATAAGTGCAATTACATTAAGAACTCCAAGCTTTTTACGGAACTGGCCCATCTAGAAGCTTCTCATTCCCTTTCCTCCACTGAGATGACGACGCACATGGAACCCTCCTCGCAGCCTTCCGCGAAAACCATGCCTAAGAGGTTGAAAAAAGATCCACCTTCGCCTCCCAAGTCCTCTTCGACTATGTCGATGGAGTTACTCCTTGATGAGATACAGGCCTTGCGTCCTTTTATGGAGGAAACCAACGCCAAACTGCAGGTTCTTACTGACAGTTGGACTATGATGGATGAAAGAGTGTCGTCAGTGGAACGTGATGTCTCCTCCCTTCAAGACTCTGCTGCCAAGGTTACCCATCTACATGCGCAAGTCTCCTCTCTCCAGAAGCAGGTGGAGGACTTGGAAAACCGAAACAGATGCAACAATCTTCGCCTTTACGGCCTGGTGGAAGGTTGCGAGGGGAATGACTCTATCAATTTTTTCAAGTCCTTTCTTCCCAAGCTTTTGCACCTGCCCGAGGACACCACACTAAATATCCAGCGTGCCCACAGGCTTGGGCGAGTTCCTTCTTCTCTTCCTGCGCAAGCAAAGCCCAGAGGTGTAATAATGTATTTCCTGGAATACACAGATCTACTGAAAGTTCTCTCCTCAGCTAGAGCCTTTCCTCGTCTCACGTGGTCGGGCTCCACTCTATTTTTCGTGCAAGATTATGCCAGAGCCACTGCAACTCGCCGTAAGGCCTTCTTGGACATGAGACCTGACCTTCGCTCCATTGGCGCCAGATACGGTCTCTTCCATCCCTGCTTATTCAAAGTCACCTATAATAATAAAACTACGACATATGAAGAGCCCACACGACTTCGGAGCTTCCTGAACTCTTGCGGCCAGACCAACATGGAGCTCTCTGAACCCTCCTCTTCTCACCCACCGTGACTTTCTCCGAAGTTGTATCACAACATCCCAGTTGTGCTTGCTTGTTGATTTTTCTAACTCAAATGTTCTCAGACATATATATTCTCCTGATGAGTTTTTGCTGTTTATTGAATTACTTGTTGTTCGCGTTATAGTCTCTTGTTCCATTCTATCCATTGCTTATTTTGTGTTTTTGTAGTTTGTTCTCGCCTAACTTTGTTATCTTTCTTCCCCCATAGCTTATTGTCCTGCGTTCCGCCTTGTTCCTCTGCTCGGACGTCCCACCGACCCCGAGTGCCTTGCCTTCTTCAGTTGGCTCTACCTCCCTCCCCTCGTCTCCACGTGCGTCTTGTTTTGTTCCTGTTCCTGATCGTATCTCCCCTGGTTTACCCTTTGTAAGTATTCCTTTTACCTTTTTGGGAATGTTTGTTTTTGTAGGTTTATTGGTGTCAATACCTTTTTTACGACCTTTTTCCTCTTCTCTCTTACTTTACTCTTTTCTCTTCACCTTCCATTGGCTCCCTCGGTCATGCTTCCTTCTCATTATACACTCTGTTCCCTTGTCACTTCACTTCCTCTTTGACTTATATTTACTTTTCTCTCCCTTTGGCCGTTCTCTCTCTCATCCTGTTTCTTTATTGGTCTTTTTGCGCATGTTCCTTTTTCTCTTTCATTGGACCTTTACTAATATTATCTCCGGACTTTATTTTATCGTCTCATTGATCTTAGTAACACCTTGGCTTTCCTCTACCTTTATGGTATCTCTCAGTCTTCTCTTACTTTTCTTGTTCCTGTCCACTCCATTTCTTCTCTATTCTTTTTCTTTCTTTCTTTTTCCTACGTTTTTTGTTTTTCACGAGGCTTTCTCTCAATGTTTTATTCCCTCTTTGCACTATTCTTTTAATAATCTTTAATGTCAGTACACATTTTATCCTGGAACGTTAAAGGTCTTCACTCTCCCATTAAGAGGCAAAAAATTCTTTCTCATCTAGCCAAGTTGAATGTAGACATTGCCTTCTTGCAAGAAACGCATTTGTCTGATGTGGAAGCTGCTAAGCTCAAGAGAGGTTGGGTTGGTGATGTTTTCTCTGCTCCTGGGGATTGTAAAAGAAATGGTGTGGCTGTGTTAGTTCGCAAATCTCTCCCACATTCTCTCCTGTCTTCTGAGTCAGATCCCGAAGGTAGATGGTTGTATGTCAAACTTTCCTCGAAGGGTATTTCCATTTCCCTTTTCAACATTTACGCACCTACTGGCGGTGACCCCGCTTTTTGGCGCACAATGGCTTCTCGTATTTCCGAATACGTTGATGATAATTTTATTATGGCAGGAGATTGCAACTTACCTCATGACCCCTTTTTAGATAGGCATTCCAAAGCCTCCTATGTCCCTAATAAGTCTCACAAATTGTTTGTTCAGGCAATATCCCAGCACAAACTCATTGATGCCTGGCGTTTGTGCAATCCTACTACTATAGAATTTACCTTTTACTCCCCATCTCACCAATCACAGTCCCGTATTGATTACATTTTTCTTTCCCATCATATATCTCAGTCCCTCACTCACGCTGATATTGGCCCCATCTTGTTTTCTGATCATGCCCCTGTTCTGGCCAACATTGATGTCTTACCCAAGTCCACTGGGCCAAAGCGATGGCGCTTTAATAACACTCTCCTTCTTGATCCCAAATTCACAACCTCCTTCGTTGAATTTACCACAGAATTTTTTGCCATCAATGATACGCCCAATGAGAGGTTTCATCATTGATTTTGTGGCTAAAAAGCGTAAATCCGCTCGCAAGCGTACTTGTGATCTCCTCCTTACGATCAAAAAACTGGAGCACGCTTTTTATACCTCCCACTCGCAGGAAAGTTTGACTAATCTTGTTGAAGCTAAGATGCAATTTAACAAACAATCCACTGAAGATGCTTCGTTATATCTGTTGAAATGTAGCTCAAAATTTTATGGGGGTAAGAACAGAGCGGGGAAGGTTTTAGCCAATTATTTAAAAGTTAAGCACCATAAACTGAATATTGAATCCGTTTTTGATGATAATTCTGTTTTAAGGCACACAGATGCTGATATTTTAGAAGAAATTTCCCGCTTTTATGCCAAGCTTTATTCATCTGAAACTCACCCAACTCCCCAATCCCTCGCTACCTTCTTCTCCAGCATTCAGACTCCCCCCAATTTTCCTGTTGACTTATCCATTCTTGAAATGCCCATCTCCAGTTCTGAACTACACATTGCACTTCAGTCACTTAAGAAGGATAAAGCCCCGGGTCCGGACGGATTTACAGTTGAATTTTATTTGCAATTTTCTAAATTATTATTACCCAGATTACATTCTCTTATTGATTCTTTTGTCCTTAGTGGCACCTCCTCTGGCACTTTCTCAGATGCCCACATATGCATAATACCCAAAGAAGGAAAAGATACCCAGTATTGCAAAAATTACAGACCAATCTCTTTAGTTAACATTGATTATAAGATATACGCTAAGTCCCTTGCTATAAGACTAGACCCCTTTCTTCCCGAATTATTGGGCCCAGAGCAGTCCGGATTTGTTAAGGGTCGTTTCATCACAGACAATACTAGACTTCTGTTTAATGTCCTGTCCAAATCCTCACGATTTCAGGATTCGTTAGCAGCAATTGCTTTGGATGTAGAAAAAGCGTTTGACAGAGTAGAGTGGACTTTTCTTTTTTCCGCCCTCAGATGGTTTGGGTTTGATCCCAATTTTATTTCCCTTGTTTCTTTCCTTTATTCCAATCCCAGAGCGGCGGTCTGTGCTAATGGCCTGGTCTCTTCTTTCTTCACCCTAGGTAGAGGAGTTCGTCAGGGCTGTCCCCTTTCCCCATTCCTATTTAATCTGGCCTTAGAACCCTTCCTCTCAAAACTCCGCCAAAATCCTAATTTGCACGGTTTCCAATTTTCTCAAACGAATATTAAACTTGCTGCCTACGCAGATGACATCCTTCTCTTTATCTCCAACCCTGCCATCTCCATTCCTGCATTTCTAACTGAAGTTCATGAATACTCCCAAATTTCCGGTTACAAGTTGAATAACGACAAATGTGAAATTTTACCCCTTACAAAATTTACCTTCAAACCCGATTTTGTTACGTCCAATTTCACTTGGTGTACCTCACATATCAAATATCTTGGATTACACATTGCCCCCTCCCTTTCAGGCACTGTTTCGTTATGCCTTAGCAAATGCACCCAGAGATTGTCTGACCTTACTTCCCGGTGGCACCCGCTTTATCTTTCCTGGTGGGGTCACCTTGACACGATTAAAATGATGCTCTCCCCAATAGTTCTCTACACTATTTCCAATATCCCAGTCCCTATTCCAGCTAAATTTTTTAGGAAAATCAACACTATTCTTTCTTCCTTCCTCTGGTCCGGCAAAAAAGCGTGTATGTCCCTGTATAGATTACGACTCCCCAATCAGACGGTGGGGTCAATTTTCCAGATTTTCCCACCTATCACAAAGCTTTCCTTCTACGACAAGCTTCCCTTTGGTTGCGGGATCCTGCTGAATCTTCCCCTTTATGGCTTGTTATTGAGCGTCTTTCTCTATCCCCCTTTACTTTCGCTGAATATCTTTCATTTTCTCGTAAACCCCAGCTCACTTCCACTCCCATCCACAAATTTACCACCAAGCTTCTTCTTTCCACTTCCCCAAGCCCTCCTTCTTCTGTAGCCGATTTTCTCAACACCACTATTTGGTATAACAATAGCATCCTCATTAATCACAAGCCCTTCTATTGGAAATCTTGGAGACAAAAAGGATTGATCTGGGTATCCCACCTCTTTTCTGGCTCTGACTTCTTACCTTTCTCCGTTCTTTGCCATACTTTCAATCTACCCTCCTCCTTTGCCCGTAAGTACCTCGCGCTCAAGAATGCAGTTATGTCTACCTATACCCAACTTTCCAACTCTCCTGTCCAATCCGATCCTCCCAACCCTACTCTGCGCCTCCACTCCGTGCTTCGCACTCATAATACTGCTTCCTTCATTTACCACTCATTTCACAAGACTCTCACCCCCAGGCCAAAATCCACGGTAGAGGAACAATGGGAGTCTGATTTTGATATCTCTTGGCCCACCTCTCTTTGGGATAAAGTGTGGACCAAACTTTGCAAATCATCCAGGGCTGCATCCCTTACGCAAACCTTTTTTTTTAATCTACAATAGACTTCTTTTTTCACCCCATATGCTGAATAAGAGAGTTCCTTTAACTCCTGACCATTGTTGGTCCTGCTCGACACCCAAGGCCACTCTTTTTCACATGCCTTTTTTATGTACTGCTGTGAACAATTTTTGGAAACAAGTATGGGCTCAGATTAATGCCATTTTTCACACTACATTTCCCTTCTCCTTTGTTAATGTTTTTTTAGGAAGTCTCTCTTCCTGCTGGGCAGATGTTGATTTTAAAGTGCAGATTGTTGACTTGTTGCTAGCTGTTGCATTCCAGCAAATCACTGTAAATTGGAAAAACTTTGCTAATATCTCTTTTAAAGCATGGTGGTACAATGTATGCCACAATCACAGGCTAGATACCGTTTTTATCCATCCTCTTAGTTTGGCTAAAAAGCGACATGATCTTTGGCAACCTGTGACTTTGTACCTTGATGCTTGTGCTAAACGCTCATCTCATTTGCCTCCCTCTCAGCAGGAGGTTTCCAAGCCTCCCTGATTGACCTTTTTTTTGTTCCTTTGCATTTTCTATAATCCAGTTTATTGCTTATTATTTCCAGCACTGCTTTCTGTTCTATAGCCTCAATTATTTGTTATCTCTCAATTTCATGTTTATTTCCATTGAAATGTTTACTTTCCCTGCTATATTGGTGTTATGTTTTGGTTTTTCTTATGTATCGACACCTTTATTTCTCTAATAAAGATCTTTCAAACTTAAAAGAAAGAAAGTGAAAGAGATACCCATGCAGGAGAAGAGGTATTAAGAAGAGCAAGTATATTGCCCAGTGACTCGAGTTTAAAGGAAAGCTCTGCAGAGAGATTCAAGATCTGCACTGTTCTTAAGGTGCGGGGGGGGAGCAGTGCTGCAGGGCACTGTGGTTAGCTCTCTGCTATCCCTGAAAACCCCAGAGTATGTGCCACTGGTTGCCCCGTGGTTTACCTTGAAAAAAGACGTTTCGCAAAACACGATCAAGTTGGTTTTAATTAAACACAGTGGCTGGGAGAACATCAACAGAAGTTTGTGCCGGTAATATATACAGTTCTTGAGGTACAATAAAACAATTACACATTCTTGTAAAGCATGCAGATCTGGGCCTAGTCATGAACCATAAATATAACCAACTGATATGGGGAACACAGGTGGCTCTCAACCTTGTGGAGAGCGAGTGTGGGCCAGCGTGTATGTGTCCAGATGTCAGGCATGGGGAGCCCGTGATCATTTTGATGTGGTGTGCATGCTGTGTTCTGATTGGCTGAGTGTTCCTAACTACTTGTGGCATCCGGGAACGTGTGCCTTTGGCCAAATGTGTTCTACTGGGGCCAATCTTCTTGAACCTGTTTGTGGTATAACTGTCTATCTGTAGGATCTATCAGGGTTTTCTCTGTTTGCGCATTTGTCTTTGGGCTAAGTGTAACCTGTGATCTATCATTCGGTAGGCTTGGGTTTTGGTGGCAGGGCCTGTCTGACCATGTATCTCTGACTCTGAGTTGACAGGGAGCTCATCTAAGGTGAATTCACCGACAATGATACGAGTTTGGTACTACTTGTACATATAACATGGTGGTTATTGATATCATTTTTACTATCTCATTATTATTTGTCATAGCATCTATCGACGGATGTATGACGTTACAACGCATGCTATTACAACGCCTACCTTTACAACGCATTTTTTACAACGCAAACACTACTACAACGCAATACTTTACAACGAATACTGTTACAACGCCAAACTTATTAAAATACTTAAAAGTGCTTTTACAACGAAAACCATTACAACGCATACCATTACAACGCAAAAAAAATATATTTTTTATTAAAAAGTTCAATAAAATCTGGCACGGGATGCAGGGAAATTAGGGGTTTTAGGGTGGGGAAGTGTATTAAAATGTGGAGCAAAAATGAACGTAAATCTACTGAAATGCATTACAAAATGTATGCTAGAGTATTAAAATTAATACTCGAGTATTACAATTAATACTCCTATTTCCCAAAAAAATCAGTTTTCACACATTTCAAAGTTTTACACAAATAACGAAAAATTAAACAACATTTCATACACATTTAAATCATGAATATATCAGAAAATAAGTCAACGGATTAAAACAGAAGACACATACACATAGTCGCCATTTTATCCATCTCACTTCTAAAACTTGTCCTACAACACTTTCTATGAAAACAATAGCAAAAGACATGTTCCAAAATGGATGCCAAAACGGAGCAAATAAATGAAAACAATACATCTTTTAATGATTTTTTAAATTATCATTTTCCACAGCAAAATTAAATATACTAAAAAACCCAACGAACGCTGTTTTAAAAAAAATTAATAGTGACACTGACTAAAACTAATAAATACCAGGAAGACACCATTTTGCAATCAGTTGATTATCAACTACCAGAGAGACCAGACGTAAAAACCTGACCCTCTGACACCTAGACTGTGACCTCGACTGAGAGAACACTGCAATCCTTTGGAGAAGCATTGTTACTTTCCAACTACTAGTAAGTCACTAATATATTTTAACACCTTGTTTTGTCCTAAATCATGTTTTATTTCCATACAAAATGTGCTTTAAAAATATTTATATTAATTTATAAAATGTACTGTATCAAATGTTTTTTCTCTGAAGAAACTTTAATATATACCAACTTAAAACATCTACTTGTTTTTCCTAAAACAGAAAGTTGTTTTTCTATCAAAAGCAAGATATCGCTTGCCTAATTTTCCTTCACCTCAACGTAATCGACTCACCTTTGCTATTGTGAAGGTAAATGATTTATTTTTATTTTTTTAATTCTTTTTTAAAAAAAATATATTTTTAGCATTAGCAAAAGTGTTGTATGGTATAGGGGTAAATATTATATTTATTGAACATCCACGCTGCATCATAAACGAAATTGTGCGATGGTGCAGGGGTAACAATTACTAATATTACTGCACTTAGGTACATCAGTAGAGAAAGCGTTTGATGGTACAGAGGTAACTATTACTATTCTAAGTCCCGGAAGGTGCAGCAGTAGGGAAACTGAGGGATGGTGTAGGGGTATCCATTACTACTCTAAGTTCATAATGTATTGAAAGTGTAGTATGTGTTGGTGTACCAATTATTTTTCAATCTCAGGTGTGATGCAGCACCATGGAAAATATGATTTGTTATGTAGTTGCTCTGAAATAAAATATCAGACTTACAAACAATTTGTCACATTTGTTTTTTTTAAGCAACGTTGTCAAAGTTGTTTTAACTTTTATTTTTTATTTTCATTTTCACAGACAATCGGTTGCAACTTTGTGGATAAAATCTGTAAAACAAATAACTAAAACCACCAGCCAGCAGTCCAATTCCACAGCAGCAGCCAAACCAAGAAAAGAAACAGCTAAAGAAAAAGGTATTTTAAATTTACACTGTTATAAATCCAACAATGTAATAGTCATACCTATTACTATTGTAACTCCTTGAAGGTGTAGAAGTAGGTTAAGTGTTGGATGGTGTAGGGGTATAATTTACTATTCTAACTCCAGGAAGGTGCAGCAGTAGGGAAGGTGTTGGATGGTGTAGGGGTACAATTTACTATTCTAACTCCAGGAAGGTGCAGAAATAGGGAAAGTGTTGGATGGTGTAGGGGTACAATTTACTATTCTAAGTCCAGAAAGGTGCAGCAGTAGGGAAAGTGTTGGATGGTGTAGGGGTACAATTTACTATTCTTACTCCAGGAAGGTGCAGCAGTAGGGAAAGTGTTGGATGGTGTAGGGGTACAATTTACTATTCTAACTCCAGGAAGGTGCAGCAGTAGGGAAAGTGTTGGATGGTGTAGGGGTACAATTTACTATTCTAACTCCAAGAAGGTGCAGCAGTAGGGAAAGTGTTAGGGAAAGTGTTGGATGGTGTAGGGGTGCAATTTACTATTCTAACTCCAGGAAGGTGCAGCAGTAGGGAAAGTGTTGGATGGTGTAGGGGTACAATTTACTATTCTAACTCCAGGAAGGTGCAGCAGTAGGGAAAGTGTTGGATGGTGTAGGGGTACAATTTACTATTCTAACTCCAGGAAGGTGCAGCAGTAGGGAAAGTGTTGGATGGTGTAGGGGTATAATTTACTTTTCTAACTCCAGGAAGGTGCAGCAGTAGGGAAAGTGTTGGATGGTGTAGGGGTATATATTCTTAAGCTGCCAAAACAAATGAAGGACAATTTAGCACATAGACTTCAATGCAAAAGCGTGGGAATTTTTTAAAACTAAGTTCTATATTCTTATTTCATTATTTGTTTGTATTCATTTTATGTTTAGTTTATTTTTAATAACTCTATGATTATTTTAGATATAATATATTTTTAGTTTTAACATTTTTCATTTTTCTTATTTTAATACTCCAAATGTACTTTTTTTATTTTAAAATACATTTTTTCATTAATTTAATTTAAATTTTGTTGTCTAAAAATACTCAAGTATTAATTATTCATAATAATACTCATTTTTCTTATTTTAATACTCCAAAAGTACTTTTTCTTTTATAAAATACTATTTTTCATTAATTTAATTTTAATTTTGTTGTTTAAAAATACTCAAGTATTAATTTTTCATAATACTACTTACTTTTTAATTATTTGTTTTTGTTTTATTTTTTAATTTAAAAAACTCTTTTTGATTTTAATATTACTCAAGTATAAATTATTTTTAAAACTATCATATATTTTATTTTTTCATTATAAATTAAATAATTTATACACAATAATTAATTTTAAAATATAGCATTTAATATTATTTATAAAATATTAATTAATTATTTTTATCATAATCCAAAGGTACTTTTTATTTTTTGTAATATTTTATTATATAATTTACATTTTTATTAAGAAAGATAAAAATACTCAAGTATTAAACTCTCATAATACTACTCATTTTTAATTTCTTTTTAAAAATACTTTTTCAAATGTTAAAAGTACTCCAGTATTAATTTTTTAAAGTACTACTCATATTAATACTCAATAATTACTCTTTCATATTTTTCTATTATAGTATTAAATATAAATAATAAAATATTAATTAATATTATATTATATTAATTAATTAATTTATAAAAAATACGTTGTAATGGTATATGCGTTGTAAAAGTACTTACCATATAACAGCATGCGTTGTAAATGCATGCGTTGTAAAAGTTTTTGCGTTGTAATAGCATTACGTTGTAACAGTTGCGTTGTAAAGGTTGTTTCCCTCTATCGACATTGTTTTTACTGGTATTGAAATTGCTATGCGTGCATAAATTATGGCATACATTGACATCGCATTCACCGAGATTAACATTCCCCCGTCGAGTTGAATTTTCAATGATATAATTTTTCTCATATGTCATGACAGTCACATTATTCAAGACTGTGTGTGTTTCTGCAGTGTCTGCTATTCTTTCTCTAGCTATTTCCATACTAACTAATTTGAGGACTGCATTTTTACAACAGGAAACCCCCATTTGTAGGAAACAACACAACAGTACCACACAAGAGTAGTACAAAAATGATAACTGGAAGCAAAGACGTAAGCAGTTTGGACACTCAGAGCGGAAGCCAGGAAAAAATATTATGAAACCAGCCCTGCTCAGGGGCACCTCCCTCCTTCTTCACGTCAGCTTGTAGATGATGCAGTGCTTGGATGGCAAGAGTGAGAGTTCCATTTCTTCGATCCTTTCCAAGAATAAACAACAATAGGATGCACCAATATTGGCACACACTCCACTCTCCATCATGGTCATCAAGTCCAACACATAACGATGTTGCATCACCATGAGTCGGAAGGCTCTTAGTTCTTCCTTGATATCATTTAGGCCGAGCTGAGCTTTGATCAGCGGGCGTTCGCCTTCATTTCCAAGGTAAAGAAGGGTATGGACCCTATTGCATTTACTTGAGTTTCAACAGAGTTAGTTTACTTCTCTAACGGAGGTTGGGACAACTCACCAAGGATGACCAGGGTTGGGTTGTGTATGGTCACAAGGGTGTGGAGGCTCCACCATCCAGGGACGAGCTGGGTTTCGGCAAGCTTGCCATTCTGCTAGTAGATATCAATCCACATGGAGGTGCCCCATTGCAGGTCCGATATATACAGTATTGCTTCACAGTTCTCATTTGAACCAGCAGTATGGTTCCTTTGCCTCTGAAACACAAAAAATACAATGTAAGTTTCCGTACAATTAGGGGTTGCCCCTTCCCTTCCAACCATGTGTGCCTAATAATCTCTGTATCCCAGTTTCCTGGGATGTCTGTGCTTTCGTTTGGCCCCCCTCCCATTGGACTCATTTCCCCTATCATTCTCAAGGTGAATTGCCCTTCCATATCAGGGGTCCATTTGTCATTTAAAAAAGGTGGCCCCCTGGATAGGATCGCACTTGCCTTGGGCTTTAAGATTAATGTACACAAGTCACAAGCCCTCAAAATGTCTTTAGGGTCCGAGACTCTGGGGCTATTGCAGTGCACTTACCCAATCCAGTGGGCCCGCGATTCCATTTCCTACCTGGGGCTGCAGGTATCCGCTACTATCAAAGTCACCAGAACATTGAACTACACGATGATCCTGTGACACGTCCGTGATTCCCTCAGGAAATGGAGACCACACTCCATTTCATGGTTGGGCCGTATAGCAGCAGTGAAAATGGTGATACTGCCCCAAATTCTCTACCTGTTCCATATGCTTCTGCTGACGGGGGTCATACGTTCATTGTAACGTGACATTGAACGCTTTGTCTGGCGGGATCAGAAAGATCGGTTGCGTCGGGTACTTACCTATAGGGACCCGGAGGAGAGGGGGGCTGGGAATCCCCGACCTTCTAGCTTCCTGGCGGGCGGCTCAGATGAGGCGCTGGTGGAGTGGTCCCGCTCGGAATCTGAGAAACACTGGTTGTTTATGGATAGGTCCCTTGCTGGCCAGCCTTTATGGGGGGGTTCCCTTTCTCACGCACATGGGGCGACCTCGCAACTTACACCTCTCGGAGGTGACTCGTCCTACTTCGATAGCATGGGACAAGACTGCGACTTCTAGGGGGCGTATGATGTTCCCGTCCCCGATTACGCCTATAGCACAAAACCCTGATTTCACACCAGGCCTTGACCCCAGGGAGTTTCACAATTGGACTAAAGAGGCCTGCCGCTCCATAGGTCATCTCTTTGATCTTTCAGGACCCCGTTCTTTTTCTGCTCTCCGTACTGAACAAGGCATCCCGGAATCGGAGCGGTATCGCTACTTGCAGGTCTGACACTGGGTTCTCCATAGTAATGTGCAAGGGGGTGCGGAGAGACATCTCACCTCGTTCGAGAAGTGGTTGCTCACACGACATAGCGACGCACGATTGACATCGGACTTATACAAATTTGCACGCTACACTTCTGACACCAGGAAGTCCCCCGGCCAACTACGTTGGGAGGGGGAGTTGGGTAAGGCCCTTACACAGGAGGAATGGACTGATATCTATTAAAGGGCCCGACGCACAGCACACACTGTCGCCTCTATTGAGACTGCCACTAAAGTGGCCACCTATTGGTACCTAACCCCTGTAATAGTACATGGGGGTAACCCTTCCCACAGCCTGCAGTGCTGGCAGGCCTGTGGTTCACTGAGCACCCTTACCCACCTGCTGTGGGAGTGTCCATCCCCGGTGACATATTGGCTGCAAATCCTCGACGGCGTTGATTCCCACTTTGACACCCAGATTCCCAGATTCCCAGTCTATGTTCTTCTGGGGCCTATCAACGCCATCACCTTCCCCGTTAAATCCCGGAGGGGTAAGCAGATGGCATTATCCCAAGGAGCGGCGGTCCAAAATGTTCTGACGCACTGGGGTACTGAGACTTTCCCTACACGCCTAGGATGGCTTCATAGGTTGTGGGCCATTTTGGGATGTAAAAGATCTCTCTCTCCTTGACTTATCCTGGGGCCTCCTTTCACGATCTGTGCGCACCCTTTCTTACATTATTGACATCAGAGTTTACGGAGCTCCCCTCCCCCAAATACCTACAACTACTGAGACTTGCAGACCCTCCTAAACAGACTGCCCCCAACATTTTCACAAGTTAGTATGCTCTGGACGGTCCTTTCCTAGATTGTTCCTCATTCTCTCATCTAATAGGGGTGTGTTTTTTTTTTCAGGGAGGAGGGGGGAAGGAGGGATGTTTCTTCTTTCTTTCACTTTGTTTTTGATTGTCGAACATAGCAATATGACTACCGGGTTGTACCCCGATAACTATAGAGCACAATGGCTCATTCGTTCTTTCTCTATGTTGAAATTAGTATTTTTTTTTTGATAACCTGATTTATTAGCATTTGAGGAAAAAACTAAATCACAAAGACAGCAGAATCATGCACAATGTATCTGAGTCCATTGTCAGTAACAGCAGTGTCATAGACCTGAGCACAGGGCCCCAGAGTAGGCCACCTCATAGTCGTAGTAAGATGGAAGAAGGCATGCACAGCGATCAAAACAACAGGTTGAGCCTTTTGCCCCAGACCTTTTCAAACATTTCAGGACAGCCCCGGGCCTCAAAGAGAGGTTCCTCCTAGGCAGCGCACCAGTCCTCCGCCCTTCGCCACTTCCGTACAGTAGGGGGTTTGGCCTGAGACCAGGCAGCCCCAATGTCTCGTTTTGCCACCGCGACCGCAGTGCCCAAGAAACGCTTATCAGCTCGAGAGCCATCCAGTTCAACGAATACTCCCAGGAGGAGATGCAATGGGTCATTTGGGACCAACCAACCCAGGGTCTGTGTAAGCTACGATTCCACACCTGCCCAGAATGAGTTAAGGGTGGGCACTGCCAGACCATATGGTAAAAATCAGCTGGGGCATGGTCACACCGCGTACAGGCTGGGGAAGAGCGCAGCCGAGCTCTATACAGATGTGCAGGGGTAAGATACGCTGTGTGGAGATAGTAGAGTTGGATAAGGCGTAGTCTAGAGGAGGTCGTCAAAGTTTTGGGAGCCATGAGAGCGTCAAGACAGTCTACTTCCTCTAGGGGACCAAGCCATCCTTCCCAGCGAGCGCGCAGTGCATCCAGGGTCACAGGGCCATTGTTCACAAGGGAGCGATAGATCCGTGACACCCCTCCTCTGCTTAAATTCCCCATCATGACCTGGGCCTCTAGGGGGCTGAATTCGGGAAGGGAGGTGGCCGGTGGAATCTGCACCGTGAGAGCGCAGTGAAACTGCAAATACTTGTAAAATTGAGTGGTGTGAAGGGAGTGGCGCTGCTTCAGGTCCAAAAAGGCTCTGATGTGGTCTCCCACTCAAATGTCACAAAGGAGTGAAATCCCAATTTAATCCCACTGCCGAAAGCCCCGGAGGGTCAAAGTCTCACTTAGCCAGGTACCATGTGTTGAAGATAGAAAGTCTACAGGAGACCAGGTTGTGGTTCCAAGAAGTAACTTTGTTGAGGTTGAAGTTACAGAAGCTTTAGGTTATAGCCAAGATGATAAGTAGGCCAATAAGTACACCCCACCAGGAGCAGCCTCCTAGCTGCTCAGCCTGCTGACACCAACTGACCCACATCAGGCACCCAACATTCCATGACCTCATCAACATTCCACACATACTCAGGCTGAACAACAAGGGGAAAGAGGGAGCACAGAAAGAAGAGCAAAAGTACCACTACCACATATCCTCTTTTTTTACACTGAAAAAAAAAATTAAGTAAGAAGATATGCAAAGAAGTAAATACATCATTTGAGCAAATAAGTACAGAAAGAGATAAATCTAAAGTACAATATAACAATGGAACAATATCATAAAATGGGCAGAGAAGAGATAAGTACAATGGTAAAAATATAAAAATGACATGAAGAAAGTAGGTGCGAAATAAGAACAAACATAACAAAAATATAAAGAGAACCACACCCATCCCCTATTCTCACACAGAGAGGGCAGAAAAGTAAAGCGTATGCCACAAAAAGAGACCACTAGACAGGCAAAAACATAAGCACTGAGTAGTAAAGTAAGAGAAATAAGAAAAAAATGCAAGCACACATACCACAACACCCGAAGGGACGTAAGTCTCAGGTAAAACATGTGGAATGGCACAACGCACACAATGCAAATCCTGAAAATCAAAAAACAAGCACACAGTATCACAATGCAAACAAGTAACGGAAGTAAGCAAAAACATACCAGATATAACAGGTACCTGAAAGGACTAACAGTCTCAGGAAGTAAACAACACACATAAAACCTGTATGCCTGATGTCAAGGCACCCCTACGTTCTGTGAAAAGGAGCAGAAAGCGAACCAGCGCTGAAAACAGAAAGGGACCAGAACACAGAACGTAGACAAAAAGAACATGCGTGTAAAGTAGAAAGTAGGCAACCCTATGAAAAACACAAAAGAAGAATAGTACGCCTACACACAACCCGCAACTAAGGGGTAAAAAACTAAAATGTAAAAACTTCGCAGTGAGTAATGCAATACTAAAAAAACAACAAGAATACCAGAAATTAGGCCTATAAAAGAAAGGGTAACACACCCCAGTCACAGTAAAGTATATAAATATCACTGCATACAACACTTTCCACGAGAGTGGAAGAATTATTGGTATGCACCAATAAGCAATAATGAACAGGTTAACAGGAACTATCCGTAATGATGAGTAATCACACTTGCATAAAGGATAAAATCATCAGATATGAAGCAAATAAGAACGTTGACCCTAAGGAAATGAAGACTGAACATTAAAGCATTAATGTATTATAAACATTAGGAAATAAGTACTGTCTCAAGAAAACAATCAACTAAAATATATAAAGTAGTCACCGTAGTCATGCTCAAGCTTGGAAACGTGTGGAGCGCAAACATGGAAAAACAGTACCTTTGTTGAAGATGAATCACTGAAGAGCAGTGCGCAGTAGCAAAGGGCAGCAGAAATACAACTTCATTAAAATTAAACAGGAGACAAAAATTATTAGTCAACTGGGATCCAAGTACGTTCCAAAGACATCTGTGGTGAGACCCAATGCTCCGATAAGATTCGAAGCGTGAAAGATGTTGATGTATACGGAGGCAATATTGAAGTAGCGCCTTTAGGAAAGACGTCATCACGGTAGCACTCAACTGGCGGGTTTCCGCTTTAAGGAAAGGTACAAATGGTGTCGTGGTAATAATGGTTGCTTTAATTCATGTGTCACAACGTATGATAATTCTCATACTAAAGAATTGGATTAAAATGATGGTAAACATCGCTGTTACATATTTAACGGTTTGGCTAACAACTTTTTCAGGTGTCCCGATGCATTTCGGGACTCGCCCTTTGTCAGGGGGATGTTTCTACAAGAGAAAAAGGGAAAATAGGCATAGATCCAGGATGTAGGGTAACAATGTCATGTGGTGTGAATTAGTGTATAAAAAGAACCAAAACGTCAAGATTTGAGGGTAACGAAAAGGGTTTAAAGTCCAAACGTGCTGTTTGTTAAAACGCCGATTTGTGATAGGGTTATAAGTTGAAGGACGCCACTAGTGGACCGTAGACTAACTGAAAGAATGAAATCCGTAGATAAGACGGTACGCGTTGTAATTATACAAGAAAAATGAAATGTGACGGGGTTTACGCGGCTTAGTGCAGTGAAAAATAGAGTACGGAAGTACCCGAGTAAGGAACACGATAAGGTGAAAGGTATTAATTACATAAACCAGAAAAATGAAATGTGACGGGGTTTACGCGGCTTAGTGCAGTGAAAAATAGAGTACGAACACGATAAAGTGAAAGAGATTAATTGCATTAACCAGAATCCCGGTGAAAAACGTGAGAAAAAAAATTCATGATAGTCGCTGGTGAAATACCTGAGAGAACGCCAAAGCGCCAAGTGCGAAGTCTCATCGAAAGGGTGGTAAAGTTACCCAGGTGAACTGCAGAGTAAATATCCCGTGTAACCCGGAAGTGATACAGACGTAACGTGCGAGGTGTATCATGAGACTGAAGGAAAGTGAGAAAAGACTGAGGTTTATACAAAGAAGTCATGGAAACTCGAAGTTAAATCCGTGTGTAGGTGTATGTGAAAGAGAAGAGTGAGAAAGAAAGTACCAGGAAGGGTTCTAATGGAAGCGTAAGCACATGTAAAATACATTAAAGCTATTAAACAAAATACACAAGAGTATTCTAAGAGAAGCGTGAGCAAATGTAAAATAAGTTAAAGCTTTTAAACAAAATACACAAGTATATACAGAGTAATAAAGAGAACACAAAAAGGTTCAACCAAATTGTAAAAACGCAGGGGTCAAAAGATTTTTTGAAAAAAAGTTAAAAAACGAAACGTAAAAAAATAAATGTAACGGAACAGGTACAATGAAATAATAAAACATTTAAGGATTATAACATAACCAGATGGAACCTCGATATGACCCTTATAGGTAACAACTGTATTCGAGACGTTCGTTCAATCCGAAAGGATGAACGGAATTAAGTCTATTAATCCAGAACAGTTCTCGTTGCAGTAAAAAGGCGCTGTTGTCTCTTCCCCGTAGTACCGGGACTTGTTCTAGAATAAGAAATCTCAATTGGCTGCAATTGTGTCTATTCTCAAAAAAGTGTTTAGCAACTGTAGACTTGGTATTAACCCCTTCGGTGCTCATGACGGAACGGTTCCGTCATGAGCCACGGTTGAGCTGTGCTCATGACGGAACCGTTCCGTCATGACCACGCCCGCGCAGGAAAAGATCAGCACAGCAGGGGAATCCGCCCAGCATGGAAGGGGTTAAGGGTTCGTATGTTGCTTTTATGTTCGATGAGGTGAGTTTTCATTTTTCTTTCAGTTTTGCCTACATATGGGAGTCCACATGGGCATTTGAGAAGGTAAACTATGTTACTGGAATCACAAGTCGCCGTGACTTTGAGATTGATTGGAATACCTTTAGAGGGATGCATTAGTATGGTACCCTTAATGATGTTGTTACAGCCACCACAATTGTGGCAAGGGATAGTTCCTTTGTATGTTTTGTTAGATTCGGAGGAGGTCTTGTTCAAAAGTTGTTGTACGTTAGGTGTTCTTTGATAAGCAAAGATAGGCAATTGGTCGAAAATGCCTTTAAAATCTGGTTCCGACTGAAGTAGTGGCCAATATTTTCGGATCGTGTTTTTGATTTTGTAACTTTGTTTGGAAAACTTAGACACGAACACCAGTCGTTCATTAGGAGTCTTGCTAGTTTGTTTTTGTAGTAGATCTGATCTGTTTTTGGTTTCAGCTCGGTTTAAAGCATCTTGTAGAATGGAAGCAGGGTATGCTCTCTTCCTGAATTTGTCAATTAGGATACCACTTTGTTTTTGGTAAATCTCTTCTGTAGACGAAATCCTTTTAATTCTCAGAAGTTGAGAATAAGGAAGGTGTTTCTTCAAGGATTTTTGATGGAAGCTTGAAAAATGTAAAAGATTGTTGCGATCAGTGGTTTTGGTGAATACTGAGGTAATTAATTCGTTGTTTTGTACGGTAATGTCAACATCCAGAAATGTGATGTGATTGTGATTGATTTCATAGGTGAATTGAATGCGTTCATTGATGGTATTGAGGTGAGTAATCTCTGTGAGTAATTCAATTTGGGTGCCTTTCCAAATTAGGAAAATATCGTTAATGTATCTGTAGAACATTAGTAAATTTTTTGACCATGTTTCTTGTGATAAAATGTGGTCTAACTCGAAACGGTGCATAAAGAGGTTGGCATACGCCGGAGCAGCACAGTTGCCCATAGATGTTCCGGACAGTTGGATGTAGTAGTTGTCATTCCAAAGAAAATAGCTATGATATAAAGAAAAATGCATAAATTCAAGTAAAAAGACTTTCAAGTCATCATCCATGTCAGCATTGATGAGGAAAGATTCAATCGCTTGTATGCCCAAATCATGTGGGATGGAAGTATAAAGGGATTTGACGTCTATGGTACATAGTAGGATTTGACCATGATCTTCCACTTTGATTTGACTGAGTTTGATTAAGAAGTCTGTGGTATCCTTAAGGTATGTAGACATTGCTTGAACTATGGGTTGTAAGTGTTTATCAATGTATTTTCCGATGGGCTCATGAATTGAATTTCTTGTACTCACTATTGGTCTAAACGGTGGTTTCTCTAGATTCTTGTGAATCTTGGGTATCATGTATAGGTACGGTACGTTAGGATTGTCTGCAATGAGAAAACGTTTATCTCTGTCATTAATGGTGCCTTGTTCAAGCGCTTTATTGACAATCTTCAGTAAAACAGAAGAAAATTCTTGAGTGGGGTCTGATGACAATTTAGAATATGTATCTCGGTCATTAACATGTGCTTCAACGTTTTCTGTATAAAAAACAGTGTCCAATATGACAAGCGCTCCTCCTTTATCAGCCTTACTGAATGTGATATCTTTGTCCGTTGCCAACTGTTTGATGATCTTGCGTTCGTTGCGGGTCAAATTACTAGATTTAGCTAGTTGCTCTAGAAGTAAATTAGTGATCTCTTTTCCAACGATGACTTCAAAGGTGTCTAGAACTTTATGGCTCGTGGGAGCCATGAATTTGCTTTTTGGTCTTAGGTCCATTAATGTGCCATTGCCTTGTGTCGTGGATAGTTCAGCAATGTTAGTGAAGAAATGTTTTAAACGAAGATTGCGCATAAACTTAAATAAGCACACTTGAGTTTCCAAATCATTTGTGTTGTAAGTAGGTACAAATGAAGTGCCTTTCTGTAAGGTGTGAATTTGTTGTGGTGTTAAATGCTTTTGGGAAATATTAATGACTAGGTTCTCTGGCTCCGTGTTGACTTCGCTATGGGTGTATCCTTTGTTCTTAAGTTTTGCCCTCCTGGTTCGTCTGGGGTATTTCGGCCTATCCCTAAAAAAGGAGTTGCTTCATTGGTGCTCCCTGTGGAAGTTGAAGGTTGACTGTCAGTAGGGCCATCAGATGGTTTAGGTGTAGGTCTTCGGGGTTGAGTCTGTGAGTCATCGGATGAAGATGTTTCACCTTGTGTAGAACGATTATACCGTCTCTGTTGCCTGCGTGTAGCATATATGTCCGCCCATGTATACACCTCTCCAAGTTTGTAATCCACGGTGTCTCTTTTAAATTTGCGTAGTTTTCTGTCATTAATTTCTTTTTGGTATTTATCAAGTTGGCTGTTGATGTCATCAAGTGTTTTGGTCATTTCTTCTGGGGTCATTTTGCCGCTTAGATCTGTTTTTAACTGCGTGACTTCTTTTCCGAGTTCCTCTAAAGAATGGACAGTTCTTCCACAATAAGAAGGATGAGGTCCAGAGAACATTTGTTTAAGATAGCATACCAGCGTTCTGTGAATCTCGTGTTATTTTTGCATAGAGTAGACTTCAATGGAATACGTAATCCTCTGGGTATTCGTTGAACTTTGTGATAGCGGATCAGGGTACTTGCATGCAGTCTCTGATTAATCTCACGTTTGGCTGTGAATAATAATTGTTTGATGATTGATTGAGTTGAAGCGGTATTTGTGGTAAGACATTCTGTGTCCTGGATCAACGCATATATCCTGTTTGTTTCTTCTGTTGAAAAACCAAAGGTATCCGCTCTGTTCGCAGTGAGATTTGCAATGTCATCATAAGACATATTTGGGTGGGTGCAAACCGTGTAGGTTAGAGGGAGAATAAATGAAGTTCAAAATACGGTTGCACTCGCGAGTGTAGGATGGTTGTATTATTAGGTAATCCTTGTAAAAACAACTTTGGTGCTGGTGAGACCACCTCCTAACCATAGAGGTGTAAGTGAATCAATATTGAAGTAGCGCCTTTAGGAAAGACGTCATCACGGTAGCACTCAACTGGCGGGTTTCCGCTTTAAGGAAAGGTACAAACGTTGTCGTGGTAATTATGGTTGCTTTAATTCATGTGTCACAACGTATGATAATTCTCATAGTAAACAATTGGATTCAAATGATGGTAAACGTCGCTGTTACATATTTAACGGTTTGGCGAACAACTTTTTCAGGTGTCCCCGATGCATTTCGGGACTCGCCCTTCGTCAGGGGGATGTTTCTACAAGAGAAAAAGGGAAAATAGGCATAGATCCAGGATGTAGGGTAACAATGTCATGTGGTGTGAATTAGTGTGTAAAAAGAACCAAAACGTCAAGATTTGAGGGTAACGAAAAGGGTTTTAAGTCCAAACGTGCTGTTTGTTAAAACGCTGATTTGTGATAGGGTTATAAGTTGAAGGACGCCACTAGTGGACCGTAGACTAACTGAAAGAATGAAATCCGTAGATAAGACTGTACGCGTTGTAATTATACAAAAAAAAAATGAAATGTGACGGGGTTTACGCGGCTTAGTGCAGTGAAAAATAGAGTACGGAAGTACCCGAGTAAGGAACACGATAAGGTGAAAGTGATTAATTACATAAACCAGAAAAATGAAATGTGACGGGGTTTACGCAGCTTAGTGCAGTGAAAAATAGAGTACGAACACGATAAAGTGAAAGAGATTAATTGCATTAACCAGAATCCCGGTGAAAAACGTGAGAAAAAAAATTCATGATAGTCGCTGGTGAAATACCTGAGAGAACGCCAAAGCGCCAATAACATGAGCCATAAAGTTCTAGACACCTTTGAAGTCATCGTTGGAAAAGAGATCACTAATTTACTTCCACAGCAACCAGCTAAATCTAGTAATTTTACCCGCAACGAACGCAACATCATCAAACAGTTGGCAACGGACAAAGATATCACATTCAGTAAGGCTGATAAAGGAGGAGCTCTTGTCATATTGGACACTGTTTTTTATACAGAAAACGTTGAAGCACATGTTAATGACCGAGATACATATTCTAAATTGTCATCAGACCCCACTCAAGAATTTTCTTCTGTTTTACTGAAGATTGTCAATAAAGCGCTTGAACAAGGCACCATTAATGACAAAGATAAACGTTTTCTCATTGCAGACAATCCTAACGTACCGTACCTATACATGATACCCAAGATTCACAAGAATCTAGAGAAACCACCGTTTAGACCAATAGTGAGTACAAGAAATTCAATTCATGAGCCCATCGGAAAATACATTGATAAACACTTACAACCCATAGTTCAAGCAATGTCTACATACCTTAAGGATACCACAGACTTCTTAATCAAACTCAGTCAAATCAAAGTGGAAGATCATGGTCAAATCCTACTATGTACCATAGTCGTCAAATCCCTTTATACTTCCATCCCACATGATTTGGGCATACAAGCGATTGAATCTTTCCTCATCAATGCTGACATGGATGATGACTTGAAAGTCTTTTTACTTGAACTTATGCATTTTTCTTTATATCATAGCTATTTTCTTTGGAATGACAACTACTACAGCCAACTGTCCGGAACATCTATAGGCAACTGTGCTGCTCCGGCGTATGCCAACCTCTTTATGCACCGTTTCGAGTTAGACCACATTTTATCACAAGAAACATGGTCAAAAAATTTACTAATGTTCTACAGATACATTGACGATATTTTCCTAATTTGGAAAGGCACCCAAATTGAATTACTCACAGAGATTACTCACCTCAATACCATCAATGAACGCATTCAATTCACCTATGAAATCAATCACAATCACATCACATTTCTGGATGTTGACATTAACGTACAAAACAACGAGTTAATTACCTCAGTATTCACCAAAACCACTGATCGCAACAATCTTTTACATTTTTCAAGCTTCCATCAAAAATCCTTGAAGAAACACCTTCCTTATTCTCAACTTCTGAGAATTAAAAGGATTTCGTCTACAGAAGAGATTTACCAAAAACAAAGTGGTATCCTAATTGACAAATTCAGGAAGAGAGCATACCCTGCTTCCATTCTACAAGATGCTTTAAACCGAGCTGAAACCAAAAACAGATCAGATCTACTACAAAAACAAACTAGCAAGAGTCCTAATGAACGACTGGTGTTCGTGTCTAAGTTTTCCAAACAAAGTTCCAAAATCAAAAACACGATCCGAAAATATTGGCCACTACTTCAGTCGGAACCAGATTTTAAAGGCATTTTCGACCAATTGCCTATCTTTGCTTATCAAAGAACACGTAACCTACAACAACTTTTGAACAAGACCTCCTCCGAATCTAACAAAACATACAAAGGAACTATCCCTTGGCACAATTGTGGTGGCTGTAACAACATCATTAAGGGTACCATACTAATGCATCGTTCTAAAGGTATTCCAATCAATCTCAAAGTCACGGCGACTTGTGATTCCAGTAACATAGTTTACCTTCTCAAATGCCCATGTGGACTCCCATATGTAGGCAAAACTGAAAGAAAAATGAAAACTCGCCTCATTGAACATAAAAGCAACATACGAACCCTTAATACCAAGTCTACAGTTGCTAAACACTTTTTTGAGAATAGACACAATTGCAGCCAATTGAGATTTCTTATTCTAGAACAATTCCCGGTACTACGGGGAAGAGACAACAGCGCCTTTTTACTGCAACGAGAACTGTTCTGGATTAATAGACTTAATTCCGTTCATCCTTTCGGATTGAACGAACGTCTCGAATACAGTTGTTACCTATAAGGGTCGTATCCAGGTTCCACCTGGTTATGTTATAATCCTTAAATGTTTTATTATTTCATTGTACCTGTTCCTTTACATTTATTTTTTTACGTTTCGTTTTTTACCTTTTTTTCAAAAAATCTTTTGACCCCTGCGTTTTTACAATTTGGTTGAACCTTTTTGTGTTCTCTTTATTACTCTGTATATACTTGTGTATTTTGTTTAAAAGCTTTAACTTATTTTACATTTGCTCACGCTTCTCTTAGAATACTCTTGTGTATTTTGTTTAATAGCTTTAATGTATTTTACATGTGCTTACGCTTCCATTAGAACCCTTCCTGGTACTTCCTTTCTCACTCTTCTCTTTCACATACACCTACACACGTATTTAACTTCGAGTTTCCATGACTTCTTTGTATAAACCTCAGTCTTTTCTCACTTTCCTTCAGTCTCATGATACACCTCGCACGTTACGTCTGTATCACTTCCGGGTTACACAGGATATTTACTCCGCAGTTCACCTGGGTAACTTTACCACCCTTTCGATGAGACTTCGCACTTGGCGCTTTGGCGTTCTCTCAGGTATTTCACCAGCGACTATCATGAATTTTTTTTCTCACGTTTTTCACCGGGATTCTGGTTAATGCAATTAATCTCTTTCACTTTATCGCGTTCGTACTCTATTTTTCACTGCACTAAGCCGCGTAAACCCCGTCACATTTCATTTTTCTGGTTTATGTAATTAATCACTTTCACCTTATCGTGTTCCTTACTCGGGTACTTCCGTACTCTATTTTTCACTGCACTAAGCCGCGTAAACCCCGTCACATTTCATTTTTCTTGTATAATTACAACGCGTACCGTCTTATCTACGGATTTCATTCTTTCAGTTAGTCTACGGTCCACTAGTGGCGTCCTTCAACTTATAACCCTATCACAAATCGGCGTTTTAACAAACAGCACGTTTGGACTTAAAACCATTTTCGTTACCCTCAAATCTTGACGTTTTGGTTCTTTTTACACACTAATTCCCACCACATGACATTGTTACCCTACATCCTGGATCTATGTCTATTTTCCCTTTTTCTCTTGTAGAAACATCCCCCTGACGAAGGGCGAGTCCCGAAATGCATCGGGGACACCTGAAAAAGTTGTTCGCCAAACCGTTAAATATGTAACAGCGATGTTTACCATCATTTGAATCCAATTCTTTAGTATGAGAATTATCATACGTTGTGACACATGAATTAAAGCAACCATAATTACCACGACAACGTTTGTACCTTTCCTTAAAGCGGAAACCCGCCAGTTGAGTGCTACCGTGATGACGTCTTTCCTAAAGGCGCTACGTCAATATTGATTCACTTACACCTCTATGGTTAGGAGGTGGTCTCTCCAGCACCAGAGTTGTTTTTACAAGGATTACCTAATAATACAACCATCCTACACTCGCGAGTGCAACCGTATTTTGAACTTGATGTATACGGAGGCACAGCAGGGAGACCATGCAGGAGACTTGGTGGTTAACAAGAGACACTGGAAATCGATGAAGCACAGAAAAGGCTTGGTGCAGCAAATCTGAAGCTTTAATGTACTGAATGCAAAACCAAAATAACAAACATGGTTGGCAAAATCAACACAGTACAGAACTCGTGTACAAATCCAAACTGGCGGCACGCTAGTTGACGGCATGCCGGGTGGCTCAGGGCGCGTCTAGGGAGCAGGACGTCTATAAGCAGTCCTGAGTTGCTGGAATACACACGCGTCAGCCGGAGTCCATGGACCACTACTGCAGGGCTCAAGGACACACACAGGTAGGAGCATGCGCTGCGTCTGTTTGAAACTGCAGAGACAGCAGTTAAACTGTCAAAATAGCCAGCCAAATTGCAAGCGCCAAAGCTTTATGTAAATACAAAATATCGGCTAACCGTTAAGGTTAATGGCAACCGTGGAAGTCCCTTTCCTTAGTAAAGCAGGCAAAGATTTAAAAAAATGATTGCCCTTCCCTTTGAAATGTCTTTTTTCAAAAAAACGGGCTCTAGAAAGAATAAGGTACAAGAGTCACAGTATCCCACAGTCTCGCACAGCTCACTGATAGGAACAGTAGGGAAAAGGTCATTAACACATTTTACACTCTCCCGGACAGGTTCTGCTGGTGAAGACAGGGTCAAGATGCACAAGTTAACACTCCATTCACAAACTCTCTTTGTAAAGCCAGATGTAATGCCGGTGACCATAACTGAAATAATAATGCTGTGACAAACATTGAAGGTCACAAGTAAAGGTATAACCAATCGTTTAAGTATATTGCCAAATTCTGATGGTTGCCAGCCTTTGTGGTAATTGCGTGAAAGTATGCCAGTATTTGTTTTCATTGTTGACACTGGGTTGACACCATAAGTGGCTAAAAAAAAAAGCAGTGTCCACGAAACACAATGTACACATCTTTGGTTAGCCTCAAAATGGCACAGGAAGTGGAAAGTCAAGAAAAACAAGGTGCATGAGATTTTAATGCACTTGAAAGGCAGAGGCTGGTAGTAGCAAAGACGCTGGGCAGGTAATACAGCATAAAGCACAGACAGTACATAAGTCATCAAGCTTGAGTGAGGTGGAAAACTGGCACGCCCGAGTTGAGGCTGACCGGTGTCAAATGGTCACTGGTGGGGCTGCCACATTCTTTAAATGGAAAGAAGTAGGTACACAAGCTTGAGTTTCTGTAAGTTGCAGTATATTTTAGTTCCAGAAGTTGCAGTTTAAGCGTTCCTTGAAGATCACGCAGGTTTGAAGACCAAGTAGTCGCCAAAATGTTGAAGATAGAATCTCTACAGGAGACCAGGTTGTGGTTCCAAGAAGTAACTTTTTTCAGGTTGAAGTTACAGAAGCTTTAGGTTATAGCCAAGATGATAAGTAAGCCAATAAGTACACCCCACCAGGAGCAGCCTCCTAGCTGCTCAGCCTGCTGACACCAACTGATTCACATCAGGCACCCAACATTCCATGACCTCATCATCATTCCACACATACTCAGGCTGAACAACAAGGGGAAAGAGGGAGCACAGAAAGAGGAGGAAAAGTACCACTACCACACCATGCCACAAGGGTGTGTGCTGAGTGAGCTTCCTATCCCATCTCGTGTAGCGCAAGGCAGAGCGCCAAGCCGGTAAGACTGCTCTAGTGACAGGAGGGATGACTTGTGGTATGGGGGCCCCGTACAAGTAGGCTTGAAGCTTCAGAAAGTCCATAGTCCTGAGCTCGATCCAGTACGCTGGGTCGTACCAGCTGCCAGCGAACCAGTCATGAATGACAATGAGTCTAGTGGCCAATTAATAGAGGTGGAGATTAGTCACGCCCATGCCATCATCTTAGGGGGGGAATCCGATAGTGAGCCAGGACCATACGTGGCCTCCCACCCTGCCACAAGAACCGAGTGAGCAGACCATCAATTTCGCTGAACCAACTCCCCGGAAGGTGAAAAGTTATGTTTTGAAGAATATATAAAAAACGGGGGAGAATCATCATTTTAAAAAGCGCACCTCATCCTAGGGGTTGAGTGGGAGGGAGTGCCTGCGTTTGAGGTCAGCCTTAGCTTTCGTGACCAGGGGTGTAAGGTTGAGGGCCCACTCTAGCTCCGGGAGCAAGGTCATCCAAGTACTTGAATGATTGCCTGCGCAAAGGGATGGTCGACTTCCAATCAAAGCAGGCCCGCGATGGATGGAGGGGTCCAGGGTAGACTTTGTTGGGTTGAGCCGTAAGCCTGAGACCTTTTCAAAGTCGTGGAGGACTTCCAAGCAACGTGGGGCGGAGTTCTCTGGGTCGGCTAGGAAAAGTAGGACATCCTCCGAGTATAGGGCGATTTTATCTATGTGATGGGGAAGCCAAGTCCATCCGCGGATGTGGGGATCATTGCGCATGAGACAGCCCAGGGGCTCCATCGCCAGCGCGAATAAGAGCGGTGAGAGGGGGCAACCCTGGCGGGTGCCTCTCCAGATGGAAACGCCTCCGAGAAGGCACCGTTGGTCAGAACCCGCGCTTTAGGGTCGGAGTACAGGACGAGACGCCTATATGGGGGGCTGAATCCCATCATAGTGAGCAGTTCCAGTTCCACTCCGAGGGCCTCATTGATCTCCACATCCTGCAAAAAATAGGCGTTTGACTGCCAGACCGTACACACCCCACCGGAGGCATGTCCCAGACGGAGAGAGATAGGGCAGTGGTCCAAGATGCCACGTGGGAGGATAGTGACACCAGCTGGCAGTCAGTGGCCGGCAGTAGGACCAAATCAATGCGGGAGAGGGTATGGTGGGCCGCGGAAGTGTGTGTATATTGTTCTCAGCGGGGGTTCCAGAACCTCCAGGTGTCACGTAAACCCAGGGCAGAGGACCACTCCTAAAGCCATTTAGCAAATGTGAGGCGTGACTCAGAGGGAGTACCTGTTGTGTCAAGGGTTGGCTGCATAACCGCGCTGAAGTCACTCCCGATTATCGTCTGACCCTTAGGGAAAGTGGAGATTACCGTTGTGAGGTGATGAAGGGTAGAGGGCAGTGTGGCGGGAGGGATGTATGTAGATAGGAGGTTGAGAACCTGTCCTTCGAGCCTACCGGCCCTGTGCGTCAGTTGCCGCGTGTACCAGTGTGAAGGGGAGACCCCTACGAATCAATATGACCGCCCCCCGGGAGCCCCGCGTGAAACCGGAGTGCCATACCCTGTCAAACCCGTAGCGGGCGAGGAAAGTGCAATGGGTTCCCAGGAGGTGTGTCTCTTGAAGAAAATGGACATCAGGCATCTGGCGTTGGGCACTCCGAAGGACTGCGGCTCGTTTGATACGATCTAGTAGGCCGTTGACGTCCCACGACAGAACGTGGAGGGGTCTACCATGTGTAGGCATCTGAGGAGTAGGTGGCGCAGGTGTGAGTAAGTGTGGAGGGGCCTGGGTCCCGCAGCTAGAGTAAGAGGATATGGCCTGTGCGGTAGGTCTCCTGTCAATGGCAGTGGTGTGTGTGCGCGATGAGCTGTCATGGAAAACAAAAACCATTGGCTTGAACGAAGCCAAAAAATAAAAGATCCAGAGGGCAACAAACCTCCCACCCTCCCCCGACCCCCCCCAACATCCCACACCCTATACTTCTGGAAATGAAGCATCTGTCGCCCTGAAAAGGAAAAGTTAACAATAACAGTAACAGAAAGCTAATCTAAAACGTTTTGCTGGGTAGTTCGTGGCAATGATGGACCCCTCCATATAGACGGATATCTTCGTGTCACCAGCATATGTGAAAGGAAAATCAAGCAAAGAGTTTTGTCTCAAAAGCCAGTTCCTCAGGCCTCCGTCATCAGATTACCGCGTCGTCACTGGATCCCCGGAGTGCAGGACTGCGAGATAGGTCGGAGTCTGACAGGACGGGCGCATCATCTGAGACGTTTCAAGATCATGATTTAAGTCAATCAGGGAATTGCCTCGGGTTTGGCCGTCAGGTGCCAGGGGGGAATCAGAGGAAATCAGCAAATGGAAGCTTGCGCCCGGTGAGTGCGAAGGGCCTCTCTTGCGATCCCCTCTCTTGTGAGAGCGATGAGGCCGTCGCTGAGGCTAGGAAGGGGATGATTGCAACCGTGAAGATGTCGACAAGGCGGTGAGGGAGGGGGCACGGGTCCGTAGCGGGCGCTACGGGCGCTCCTCCATGAGCCAAGTCCAGGCTGCTTGCGGAGTATCAAAGAAAATGGCTTTGCCTTGAAAAACGACACAGAGACGGGCCATAAAGAGAAGTCCATATCGTAGCCCCAAGTTGCGGAGTTTCTGTTTAACCTCAGAGTAGGTGTGTCATTGGGCCTGCACTTCCCTCATATAGTCTGGAAAGACCATTATTGTATGGTTCTGATATTTCCGGGGGGCGTGGGCCCGCGCCTCCCAAAAGATTGCGTCTCTGTCTCGGAAGTTGAGGATCCGGATGATGAGGGGGCGAAATGGTGTCCCAGGAGGAGGTTTGGGCGCAAGGGAGTGATGGGTGCGCTCCACCGCGAACCACACAGAGAGAGCGTCTTTGGGCATCCAGGACTTCACCCAAGTCTCCAAAAAGGTGTCCATCCGGCCCTGATCAACACCCTCAGGGAAGGGGGGGGGGAAGGCCTCTTCCTGCCGCTCGGTGAGTGCAGCCGATCTGTCCCCAAACCCAGGTCCAACCACAAAATAGAGGCGGCTCGCACGACAATTCTCCCAGGCCAGTGTCCGGTGGATTCCAGCGGTTGTTCAGCGGGGGCCCACAGAGGGGAGCGACAAGGCCTCCAGGCAGGGGGGGAGGGGGCCAGTGCCGGGAGCCTCCTGTCGCTTGATGGGTGCGGCCGATAGCATCGGGCAGATGCCCACCCGCAGGGCGCCCCCGGGCCAGGACCCTAATCACTCGGCCAATGCCACCGCACCCCCACCAGAGTGTCTGTAGGTGGAAGGCAGGGGTAAGGGGGGTTCAGGGCAGAGGCCGCGTCCCAGTAGATCACAAGTGGAGTGGGGGGCACAGACAGCACCGGGAGTCCCCCTGCATGACCTCTGTTGCAGAAGCAAGCGACACCCACCTCCTTGTAGGGTTGTGGAATTCCAACAAAGTTCAGGCTTGAGGAGGAGTCGTCCACCTCCGTCCGGTCTCACCGCCACGGGGAAGCGCCACCTCCGGAGGCGAGGCGGTTTCAGCACCCAGAGGCAGTGGGCCTCGGGGCAATCGGGAGGACGGGGGAGCATCTCCGCAGCTCCACAGCACCAGCAGCTAGGCCTCTTAGTGACCAGCAAGCCCAGGGGCCCCCGGGAGGGGCGCTGCACAGTCAGGCCATGAAACGGAGCCGTTGCAGAGCACCAGGAAGGCTGATCCAGGCCAGGCAAAGGGGGGAGGGCAGCAAGGCCGCAGCGGCAACCCAGCAGGGCCCGACCGGGGAAGCAACCCCAAGAGGGCCCGGTCCGCAGTTGGGCCTCGGAGAACGGGCACCGCGGCCCTGAGGGTGCAGGAGCGTCTGGGATGCCAGGCTGAGGCCAGATGAAATGAAGGGCGGGGCCGCTTGTCGACAGGGGCCCAGGCAATCAGGCACTGCCACCCGAACTGGTGGCCGATACGGCCCTCAGGCGGCTGCACCCCCAGACGCACCCCCCGGTGTCACAAGGAGAACCGGAGGCAGCAGCAGGCCAGGCCAGGCAGAGAAAGGGGGCGACCCCCCGGTGACCCAGGTGCCTGTCTCGCTGGATGTGGGAGGTCCGCTAGTGTGTGCAGGTCGGCCGCAAGGCAGGCATCGGGACATCAAAGGAGGCCACGAAGGACCGCCGCCACCATCTTGCGGGAGAGGTGTTGGAGCAGCCGAGGCCAGAGGATTGATCACCAGGGCAGGTAGGGCGGCAGCAAGCATCTCGTTGGGAAGCATGAAGTAGGACAAAGGCTTCGGGAACTGGCGTTGAGGTATATCTTGTGCTGATGGCAGTAGATTGTTGCGCGGATGACACAAGGGGTCCAGAGCACTCTTAGAGTGCGACAGCCATCTTGACGCGCCAAGCCACGCCCCCAATAAAAGAAATGTAATCAAAAAAAGGTGGCCCCAAATATATTAAGGGCCACCCTGGGACCGATCGTGGTTTTCCCCGTTTGCGCATTTGTCTTCTGGTTAAGTGTAACCCCACCTGTGGCCCATCAATGGGAATGCCTGAGTTTTGGTGGCAGGGCTTGTCTAACCACATATCTCTGGGTTGATGGGGAGGTCATCTCGGGTGAATTAGACAGCAATGATATAAGTTTGTTATTATGTGTACATATAAAATGGCAGTCAATGATATCATATTTACCGACATTCTCATTATTATTTGTCATAGCGTACTTCAACATTGTTTTTACTGGTATTGACATTGCTATGTATGCATAGATTATGGTGTACATTGACATTGCATTTACTGGTATCGACGTTGTTATGCATGCATATATCACACCATACATTGACATTACATTCACTGTTATTAACATTTGTTTATCTGCTTTGGAGTTGCACTTCCAGCAAGATGTACTTTGAGAAGCCAACCCTATGTGGAACAGGGACATTATAAACAACTGAACAACTGTAGTGCTGTGACATGTTGCCCAATTATTTGCAACCTTCACCTTGCCCTCTAAGATCATGCATGTTCAGTGAAATCTACCAGGCCTAGGGATCCATGTTCATAGACACCGGTGGACATTTTTAATCTCCCAATGAGGATTCCCACTTACCAGTGCAGTCCCCTCCCCCAAGTAAATATGACTTGAGTTATGGTTGGTCTGCCATTCATTGCGATGGGGTATTTTGGGATCAGGAAGACGCATGAGGGCAAGCAGAATACTAGAGAAATTCTGTGAAGAAAGGATTGTGGCAAGCATAAGTCTGTGCCCATCTGATGGACATATCTCTCTGTCTCTCAGCTTGACTACCCATGACTCCTCCGTGTTGCTGTTAAAGTGTGCCTTTGTGCACTTGGACATCAGACTGCAAGATGACCTGAATAGAAGGACTATGCTAATACATGAAGTGCATAACCAACACTTACCAGAGACTAAAGATTCAGGAGGTTGTTCCTCATAGGGAAAAGAGATTCTCACAAAGATAGGTAGGGGAACGCAAAGGGTTGGAAGAATGCAAAGTGTTGCCTAAATAGACCTTTATTCTGAGGAAATAAAAATGTAATATCTACAAAAATGTGGAGTGTCAAGACCCATCAAAAGATTTGTCTCTTCCTGAGTGATTGGACACTTCAGTCTCCAAGGCCATACATTGGATAAAGTGTGAAGTGAATAAAGTATTGGAATTGTGAGTAAGAGAAATCATAGGGAAGGAGCTACCTCTAAGTTACTTTGTATGTCACGTGATCCCAGTTAGTCCATACTCATTAGAAACACTCTTACAACACTCAGGCGTTACCAATTGATGGGTGATAAACCTGAGCATGCCCTCAGAAACCTTAAGTGGGGCAGTTTATATTTGGTGGACCCACTGTGACTTTTGCTTTTTCCTTAAAAGCAGACCCCTAAGGTCTGATACGGAATTCATTGGGTGGGGCTGTCCTTAAGACGATGGCTTCTGTTGCAATATCACCCACACAATCTTCACAACAGTATTCCATATGGTGGAGCATACAACTGTACTGCCACGAGGAAAAATAAGTTCTGGCGAATTATGTACAGCACATCTCAACATTCTCTGAGGGTAACTAAATGATGGTAGATATGGACAGTCACTGAGGACTGCTGAGTGATGGAATAGAAATGTACTGTTGATTATCACTCAGTGGTAGCTACAATATGGAAGGCTGCATTTTAATTAGCTGTGCATTGATACAAATAGATAGTACAATACGGAACAGTAGGAGGGAGGTTCAGAACTAACAGTGGAATTTTTTTTCAATTAAGTAATGATGAATGTGTTCTTCAACCTAACAACTGCAGTAGTAGAAAAATAGTAAATGATATCTTTAATACTGTATATTGCAATATTGGAACAGTATTTCTTGTATCAAGAGCAAACAAGTAATGGGCCGACCAGATGGGATCCATAGTTTCTATCTACATCATTTCAGTATATACTTCAATGAGCCACCCCTCGTGTGTTAAGGCCCTTGGCAAAGTTATAATTTACTTTTTCATGAATAATATTGCTGCTAGAAGATAGAAGGATGAAGAAGTGTGCACACAGATAAATGCTTAGTATGCGCTAGATAGGGTTACGTTTCATGTCCACTTAATTATCTAGACCCTTTGAAGAGGAATTCATGTTGGAGATGGAGATAGTAAAAGTAATCTTAATGGCGTGTCAACAAACTTTCAATTGTTGGCCTCTACTTGGAGAAATCCCTTGAAAATGCAGTCTGCATGTGCATTGTATTCTCATCCTGTATGCCTGGCTTTGCTATAATCACTGACATTTAGGGCCCGATTATGACGTTTTGTCGTAGTCGGGCAAACCGCCACACCAAAGCTCCTCTGAAGGTCACCACCAACCTGCTGCCAGATTATGACTTTTCAGTAGTCTAGCAGGCGGGTGGCGTGGAGATTCCATGCCATTGCCTCTTTTAAAGGCCGCAGTGCCTTTGAAAAAAGGCACCACAATGGGCCCGCACTACAAGGTTCCTGCACAGCATAGATGTATGAATACAGGGGTGCACATGTTATGCACTCCATGTCCATCCATAACATGCGGTTGAGGCAGAGGAGCGCCATGTCGGGCCTCCTTTGTTTCCTCTCCTCCAAAGTTTACATGGTGGAAGAACCTCCATGTAAACCCTGGAGGAGAGGAAACTCGTAATATGCTTGGTGGGACCACTGTGGTCCGCCGAGCATATTGTGGCCTCTGACTGCCACTCCAACACCAGGGAATGGTGGTTCCCTGGTGGAGCCGGCGGTTCCAAGATGGTCTCACAGGTTAGCTCCTAATGGGGCGATCGGACAGCCGGTGCGGCGGTGGCTGAATCTGCCACCGCTGCGCCATCACGAGTCTGGTGGTTCTCAGACCGCCAGACTCCTAATAGGGTCCTTAGTGTTTGTATCTCTCTATGCTAGGGGCGTGTCAGATATAGGCTGCCAAATTCTCTATTTATATTGAACAACATGTACCTAGGCCAGGGCTTCCATTTTACAAAACATTGTTACGGATGTGTTAGTTCACTTAAACATGTATAAGATATTTCAGTCCCAGTTGCAAAATGTTATTAAATTATGGACATAATTGCTAACATAGACAACGATGGTTACTACTAGCGGCGTACCTGTTTGGCTGGATCGTTCCATTAGCCGTTGATCCGTTCAGCATCACATGCACCACGCCACAGGCCTGTTTTGCAAACTGATGAACAAAATTTGCACAGCTTACTTTGCAATCATTCAAATCAACTAAAGCTATATTTTCCTTTGATATTACTTTCAAACCATGGCAGTTAAACATTTTACAATAATCATTGCTGATCCTGTGGATTACCTTTCATCATGTTTTGCATGTACCGTTTACATTTGTATTGCATTCTCCACTAAGAGGGAACCGATAAAAAGGAAGGGATTGTTTAGGATTAATTTCAACTGTGTCTCTTATGTTGCATATATAGGTGCTTACATGCTTGTGACCATATACTTGACAGCACTTTGGAAATGAATCCATAAATTTGTTAACACAATCATATACCCAGATTTAGACTATTTTTTTTCTACTCAGATAATAGGAATTCAATCTTGGTGGATATGAGCTTCAGGTATGTGTCGAACATCCAAGTATGGATGAGAAGCAGGCAGTGGTTAAGATATTGAATGTCTGGAGCAGAGGCGGCTTTCGAGGAAAGTTGCATATCATTCAAATTTTGGGGAATTTGATGTTGTTACTGGTGAGTAGAGCTCTAGTGGGCTTAATGTTGAGACTGAAGTTTGACAGGGGACAATATTGAATCCTTGGGGACTCCACATTGGTTTAAATATTGGTTGACAAATGTTATAATTTCCTTCTGTTTCTGGTTCTTTTAGTTATCAGATGAATTTTTTGAGATCCAACAATTAAATACAGTTTTCCCCCAAAAAACACAGTATTTGTCTTTCAATGATCTGGAAACATGCCTTTTGTATTTGATTCTAAATTTTAAGAAACCTTCATGATTTCTACATTGAGTACTGTCTCGAGTTGATTTTCCTGATTGAATTTTATTCGTCCTCTGTGTAAATTATATGTTAAATGTAGGACTCTCGTCTGAAAACGACTCAGACACAACCCCAATCAATCAATCAGCCCCTTAATGCTGTAAAGTACGAACAGGTTTACCAGAAACTTGTTTATGATATTTTACAGCATATGCTATGCTGAACTATTTACAGCTCTCTACAGCTCTCTACGTGTAATGGCGGTATGATAGTTGAAATATGCAGCTGTGGTTTAGGAATATAGTTTGAAAGATCAAATGGCTGCTAATAGTTATGATAGCAATAGAGTGGTGACTATAGTGAATATCCCTCATCTGTCTGCAGATATCATATTATTTATAAAGGGAACTGGGTTCTGAAGAAGGAGCCAGGAGCTCCGAAATGCACAGAGAAATGTTCCTGGTATAAAGCAATTTGAAATGTTAAAGCTTATGCATTAATACAAAAAAAATGCATAACATACTTAGGGGCCAATTTTGATGTTGGTCGTAGTTGCCTCTGACCAACATCATCGCGGAATTAGGATTGACCAACCTCTGGTCAGCAGTCCGACCATATAATTACGATACGACCGCACATGGTACAGTCGCATACTCACATTTCCCTATGGGATCCTGTGCTGTGGCCATAAACCGGCCATAGCACATGCTTCCATAGGGAAATTGAAGATTGTGTTCATTCCTGCACTGCGTGGCAGGCACCTCAGGGTGGCTGCCACACAGTGCAAGGATCAACAGGGAGCACCATAGCACCTTAGACCCCACCTGAAGGCCGCAAGGAGAAGGGGGTCATGCTAGGTGACCCCAATCTCGCTTTCTCACAGGCTTTCCATGTCGGAAAGCCCAGCATTGAAAGCCTGTCGGAAACCGAGCATTGTAATCCCAACGGCGGAAACACCGTCCCTTGAGATTACGGGCCAGTCTCCGACTGACCAACTGGCTCCTTGAGCCCGTCGGAATCCAGCCTCAGTGACTGGCTGGTTTCAATTTCTACCGCCTACATTGAAATTAGGTCGTCGGAATCGAAACCGACGATGTCGGGTGTGAGGCCTCCGACCTGTGGTCAGAGGCTTTCCGACCGGCATCGAAATAGGCCCCTAAATGTTTGGAAGGATTTCTTTTTAACCATGTTTTGGACATACAATCTAAAATTAGTTCTAGAAGGTAAAGTGTTAATTTCATGTCATATTGCCTCACGTTTGGTAAGGTAAACCTTCCATACCACATGCCACATTTTTACAAGCTGGGTGGAGCTTTATTTGTGAGATGGAAGAAACTGGACAAAAAAAGAGAAATAAAATAGATTCAATTGAACAGATTTTATGTATTTAAATGAGAATGTGGAACAGACATTATGTAACAGTATGTTGTCCATGGAAAACATCAGTTTGTCTTCACCAGCAGCCATTTGTCTTCTTGTTATGTTTCAAAATAGTTTATTGGGTGCCATCAGAAGTTCGTGGTCAGCCGTTAACGGAGATTTAGAGGTGCCAGGCAGTCGCCTGAGAGGTGTCTCACATGTTGCTGAAAAGATGCATCCACAGGTCACTTGGACGATCAGGTTCAAATACAGCCACTTTACCTTGGCAATGAAGTCTGGCCTGATACAGTCCCTTTTGAATTCTTGGAACAGGAATCCAGTTGAATGCGTTCTCTGCATCCAGGGAAACGCTAATTTGCTGTCCATGTCGCCCCTCACCTGCTGCAGTATCTGAAGTAGTGCACACATGTTGGTCCTGGAAGAACCACCAGTGACAAACACCACCAGACTATGGTGGATGAAAGCTTATCCGCCAGTATCTTTGCCAAAGTTTTAATGTCTATATAGATCAATTGTGTCACACGAACGAGTGACGGCTGCCCTACAGACCTGTGTCCGCCTTATGTACTACAATTGGTCCCCACACAATTGCGACCCACCTTGTCTCACTTCTAAATTAAGTACTTAGTTAGGAGCACTTTCCAATAGTCTGGAAAAAAATCTCTGGTTCGCCCTATCTTGAAAAAAACGTCACAAGATCCTGCAGAGGTCAAAACCTATCGGCGTATTTCCTGCCTACCACTCCTTCTAAGATCTTAGAAAAAGACCTGATGGCCTTCCTGAAGGCAAATGATCAGTTGGATTGATTTCAGCACGGGCTTAGGCCACAGCATTGCACAAAATCAGCGTAAATTGCAGCTACAGAAGATATTTGACTGCAGATAGACAGGGGAGGGAAGGCGGCACTTATTTTGTTGGACCTCTCAGCCGCATTCGACACGATTAACCATGAAGTACTTGTCAACCGACAACAGAATTTGGAGATCAATGGTATGTCGCTGAGCCTACTCAGTTCTTTTTCGGCAAACAGAGAGCAGACTGTGGTGTTGGGAGGGCATGTATCAAACTCTTTTGCTCTTTTCTGTGGCTTGCCAAAGGGATCATCATTATTTCCAACACTATTCAACATCTATGTCACCCCACTGGCACATCTTATTGGATCTCACAGTTTCTCTGCAAATTCTTATGCAGATGATACACAGATAGTGGTATAATTTTCATCTGAGTCAGACGGTGTGGCCAAAGAATTTAACAACTGTGTGGCACCCATCACCAGTTAGATGCAGGAAAATTGTCTCATGCTGAATGCTGCGAAATCAGAGGTTTTACTCTTTGGAAACAACACCTTGTTCTGGAACGACTTGTATTGGCTGGTCGTCTGAGGGCCGTGCCCATCCCCAGTTTGAAAAGTAATACTTTTGGGAGTTATGTTTGATGATCAATTGTGTTTCTCAGAACAGATCAATCATATTACATCTTCGTGGTTTTATATCTTGAAGATTTAAAAAAAATCTTTCTATTCATTCCATTAGATTTACGAAAAATGGTTATAGTTGCATTGGTTCTATTGAAGATAGACTACTGTAATGCTCTCTATTTGGGAGCACAAAAGCATTTGCAGTCAAAGATTCAGTCTGTGCAGAAGGCGACAGCCCGCTTATTACTAAAATGTCCAAAATGTTATCCCATATCAAAGAACATTGGGGATCTACACTGTCTGCCTGTCCAGTCTTCCAGTCTAGGGTAAAATTTAAGGCCTAATTCATCGTACACAAGGCCCACTGTGGTTCTGGCCCTTCCATCTTTCAGAAGTCACTTAGGTGGCATGTCCCTTGACGTGACTTAAGATCATCCACCACCCGATTGGTGGTTATCCCTATGGTCAATGTTAGATTTGGGGGTCTCTAGTTGGCATAGGTAGGTACCTGTGACAAATAGGGACACTTGCGTCTAGTCAGGGTAAGGGGCTACACTCCTAAAATAACCCCTGCTCACCCCCTTGGTAGCTTGGCACGAGCAGGTAGGCTTATCTCAGAGGCAGTGTGTAACATACAGTAATACAGTGACAACACTACAAATGGACACCACACAGGTTGTATTATAAAAATTGGTGTTTTTATATAGACTTAACACAAGACCAGATGACAAAAATCCACAATACTGTACTCACAAATAGTTTCTTAAATGTTATAAAATAGCTCAGTTCTCTCCAGTTGTAACTGTGACACTTTACTTACAATGTACCTTAGATGCGTAGCGCAAAGAAAACAAAAGGGTTGCAGGGAAGGTGATGCGTCGGTTCCTTACACGCAGGGGAGTGGATGCGTTGGTTCCTTAATGCTGTGCAGGGGAGTTGATGCTCGCTTCCTTACTTTGTGGGGAGTTGACGCGTCGGTTTCTTACTGCTCTCCGGTGCGATGCGACACGGTGGCACCTCGATGCGATACTCTTCTCCGGTGCGATGCGACAAAATGGCATTTGGTTGCGATGCGACAACGTTGGTGTGATGCGACACGCCCGATGGCTGTGCGGCGACTCGATGGTCTTTGGAGCCATGACAGGCCCTGCGACGCGCTTCTCCGGTGATGCGACGATGACCTCTGTGGCAGCATCCCGCTTCTCCGGCGATGCGCCGCGCTTCGGCGATGCGATGATGACAGCGGCAGCGGTGGCTCGTTTCCTCTGCGATGCGATGACAGTGGCTGCGGAGGCGACACACTTCTTGTTGTTGTGTCGCACTTCCAGCTCCCAGCGACACGCAGTCTTTCAGAAGGCCCAGCACAACAGCAGGCACTTCAGTTCCCAGCAAGGGAATTCAAGGGGGAGCTGGTTGGTGAAGTCTTATTACCCTGAGACTTCAGGCAGGAGGCAAGCTCTAGTTCAAGCCCTTGGAGATTCTTCTTCAAGTTGATAGAAAGCACACTCAGTCCTTTTTTCCTCTCTTTGGAAATGAAGCAACCACTGCAGGCCAACCCCCAAGCACACAGCACAGGGGTAGTCTCCTCCTTCAGCTTCCTGGTTCTTCTCCTCAGCAAAGGTTCGTCTTGATTCCCAGAAGTGATCTAAAGTTCTTGGGTCTGGGTCCCAATATTTACACTCCTTTTCCCTTTGTTCTCTGAAGGCAGAGAAGTCTTTGCCTAGTCCAAACCAGTTCTGGTCAGTCCTGGAGCACTTTGTTGACATGTCTCCTTCTTTCCTTTCACAGTGCAGGGCAGAGACATCAGACCCACCACAGGAGGTGGAGCCAGCATTGTGGAGGGAAGGCACAGCCCTATTCCGGTCCCAGGTGCTACTTCTCCCACCCATCTAGATGCAGATCTCTTTATTCACCACTGGGCTACCTCACCCTGTCTCCTGGAATTCTCCAGCCCTGTCACTCAAACTCCAGACAAGGAATACACAGCCTAGCAGAGGCAGGTTTGAATGGTTAGACAAGAAAATGGCTACTTTCTAAAAGTGGCATTTTCAAACACAGAATGTTAAAACCAACTTCACTAAAAGATGTATTTTATCATTCAGGCATACTAAACTCGAATTTCTACCATGTTCTCTGAGTCAGTTAGGATTATAAAATGTAATAACCAAACTGCCCATTCTGGCCTATGGAGAACAGGTAGCCTTGCAATAGTGAAAAACGAAAATGGCTGTAATTCACTATTAGGATTTGTCACACACACCAGGGCATGTCCTACCTTTTACCTACACACCCTGCCCTTGGGCCTACCATAGGGGTGACTAATATGTATAAAAGGGAAGGTTTCGGGACTGGCAAGTGGGTGCACTTGCCCAGTCAGCATGGCAGTACCAGACTGCACACAGGCTCTGCAATGGCAGACCTGAGACACACTTTACAATCTGATCCGGTGGGTGGCACAATCAGCGCTGCAAGCCTACCAGCAGCATTGGTCACGAGCCCTGGGCACACGCAGTGCACTGTACTAGGGTCTGACAAGTAAACCAATCAAGCCAATCATGGAGTCACTAATCCATATATCAATTTACGATAGGAAGCACTTGCACTGTGGCACTGAACAGCAGTGGCACAGTGCCCAAAGCATCTATAACCAGCAAAAACACATGAGGCAACAGCAGAAAATGGAAGGGAGACCCATGCCAATGGTGCCAGGTCTAATAGTCAATAAGGCAAATTGGGGGACAGAAACTTTTTCTACTTGGCCTGTAAGATGTGGAACACCATGCCATTCTCATTGAGGTCTCTAACAAGAAGGCTGGTCTTCAGAAAATCCTTGAAGACTTGGCTCTTTGTTTCTAGTGTCTATAGTATGTCTCTCGGTCTCTTGATTAATGATAGCACTTATTAGCGCTAAGACGCCTTGGCATTCACACACTTTAGAAAAGTATTGCTTACTTACTTACTAGAAGTCGGGTTGCACTTATACACCCTATGCAACAATGATGGTAGCTTGGCCCTGTTGGATTTGTAAATCTCAATTGGGAAGCAATCTGCACCTAGTGCGTTCCCAGTTTGAATGTCACCAATCAACTTAGAAGTCTGTTACCAGTTTTCTGGTCCCCAATCACCTTTGATATCTCTTCCACAATGTTACTGCCCTCCAAGGTCTGTCAGGCTTCCAGAGTCAGGCAAGGATCATTGCATCTCCTCAACACAACCTAATTCAGTTGAAAGCATGTCTGCTCGGAGCCATTCTGCTGAAGGAAGAAAGATGCAGATTATATTTTTTGCTCACATGGAGCATGACACTTTTGACTGCATCATTGGGAAGTGTAGTTATACCAGTCAAAGATTCCTTCTGTTTTAGTTTGAGACGTGACAAAATGTATTGGTAAAAGGAGTGAAGAATGAGTTCAAGTTAAATGAATGCTTCTCCAAAGACCTCTGAAGGAATGGGTTTGGTAACACCAAGTAATTTTTTCTGAGACATGTAATGTTATTTTATTTTTTCATTAAGGTCTGAACCTCTTTGGCTTTCTGAACATTTTCATTGTGGGTCCTCTACGAACTGCCTTTCGGGTGGCTCACAATGTATGATCGGACATCACCGAACTAACATTACTGGTTTGTGGTAAATAATTCTTCCCCTGTGATCTATACTACTAATTGTTCATCAATCAATGCTTCATTGACTGTGAAATTCGTCTGGAGTCAAGAAGTAGCTCGCGAGGAGCCGATGAAAAATTGTACACTGCCCTGAAGTGTTAAGGAAAAAAAATGTATTAAGCATCCAGATATGCAACTGACAGGGAGAAAGTTCTGCAGCAACTGCCCTATATGTCATGGTTCTGGGCTGCGGCTCTAGGGGCATGGGCAGATGCTCATGCAAACTCTGTGTTAAGAGGCATGGCGCCACTCCCAAGCCCCGCTATTGGTGGTTCTGTTATCGTGCATTGCATTCTTAAGTTTGCATTGACTCAGTTGCTCGCAAACCCATACTGCAATTGTCTATGCTCCTTAAATGTCGTATGCTTCAAGTGCAACTGTGTTTCTATCAGTGCTTTAAATGGAAAAAGAAAAGTGCCGGTACTCACCAAATTGATTGGGGTGAGCCTGGGAGGGGCATGTCTGAGGCGTGGCTTCAAGGCAGCCTTGTACACTATCAGCATTTTCTTCTTCAATGTTCAAAGTGCCTTTGGCCAAGTTCTGCCCATAGCTGCAGGGTGTAATTGGTGTTTGTTGTAATTATATATAGCGTGAACTTAGCCCGAGGGCATTAACGTGAGATGCAGAAGTTTTATGCGAAAGCAGACTTTTTTTTTTTTTAAGGCACTTTGACAGACAATGGATCTGCAAAACATTCCCTATAACTGACAGCGCGACAGTTCCAATGTCGAGAGCTCTAGCTTAGAAAACCACAGGTGTCTTCCTGTCCTGTCGCGCTGTCAGGGTGTGAGCAGGGCCGGCCTGTTTTAACACCTCATTGCCCCTTTCTTCGCGCTCCTTTCACCATCTCACCCCTGTTGATACACACACCAAGAAACACATCACCGTGAGGCAGCTAAACTATCGGTGATTTAGGTGAGCTGGGGAGGTCCCGAGGCATTTTAGGTCAGGGGCAGTCAAGGCTCATCCAGGGACTGACCAGTCAACTCAAAAATGACCCCCTGCTGCCTCATTTCAGTCTCTATTAGCAAGGGCGCCAAATTTCTCTCCGCCTAAGGGGCTATCTTAACAAATGCCGGGCTGCAGCCGCAACCTAGCATCGCAATCCACTCGACATTAACGGTCAAGCGCCCATAACCTAGAGACTGACCACAGCATGCCACTAGGAGTACCGGTACTCTCTTAACACAAGGAGAAGTCACGGTACTCAATGGGAGAACACGGAGAAGTGCCGGTACTCAGTACAGGTGAGTACCGGCCCATTTAAAGCACGGGTTTCTATGCATTCCTTTAATCACAGTATTCGTTATGTAAGCACTGTTGCTTATTCTTTGTTTACAGGATGGCCTTATATTTATGCAAGCTCTGGTAGTAATGTTTTCTTGTGCATATTAGGGCCTGAAATGCAGCTGTCATGTTTCTGCTGCAACCGATCTATACATTGTCCTTGTACAAGCTTTTGTGTCCCTAATGTCGTGTTTGCCGGTAAAAGGTGAAGCCACGCCCCTTTTTACGTCATCTCGCTCCTGCGAGCGTGACACACACCTGTAGTCTGCAGGGCGGGCCCCGTCTATAAAAGCGGACCACGCCCGCATTCAACTGCTCACTCTTCCTCCGTTTGCCGCATCTTCATCGGATCAGCTGTTCCAGTCTCCCGGCGGCTAATGGAATAATGCGGTCAGCGTAAAGGCTTCGGAAATCCTGAAAGAAAACTCCTGCCAGAAAGCAGATGCTCCGGGGAAAACAGAGTGCATTAGGGGTAAAACGGTGATGCTCTTTCTTCTCGACAGAACAAGGGTAAGAAGCATCATTAATAACATTAAAGACACCGCAAACAAATGTTCTTGATTCTATTGAGGCTTTAGAAGTTGAAGAAATGATATTCTTTCTGTAAGAACAATCCTTAACTGGAAACTTGTCTGGAACCATTTTAAAAACCAGATTCTACAGAGACTCTTGTAAAACATTGCGTGGCAGGTCCAGCACAATAATTCGAATTGATATTTTTTTTTGAAGACAGAACTTTGTCAAAACTATAAGGAAAGGAGATTGGTGCGTATTACTTGGATTTCTTAAAAGTGATCATTACACTTTGCCCAGAACTGCCGTAGTAAATGAATAATCTTGTTTATTCTTTTCCTAGCTAGTCTACTCTCACTCGCAGATTAAGCACTCGCAGATTATGCAGTAGAGAAATACAGGTGAATATTTCTTACTATAAACCATCTTCACAGTCATTTTTTAATTGACGCATATTGCATTTTTTTTTACAGATCTCCTTCCCCGCTGTTCCTTTCCCTCACCTGGCCACTCTAATACTGTGTGTCATACCGACAATTCAGAGTTAGAGCTGCCTGGAGGTGGACCCTTATATCATCGTGCAAGCCCCGAGGAATAACGTCTTGACACTATAAGCTTTAAACATCAACACTCCACCATAACATTCCATTACATCATAGTAAGACCCAAACACCCACTCTCCAATATGCTAAAGGGCTTGTTATCCAGGAGGAAAGAGCCATACTTTGATGAGTGCATGATGTTACATATTGTCCCTTAAGAACCCCCTGTTATTCTTTGTAACTGCATAACACAGGCCCCCGCAGACCCCAAGCTCCACGGGGCCCCCTCGGCAGAGTACTCCGGCTGGAGAGCTCCTCCACGTACCTTGCTGGGGGGCCCCCTCAAGTTTTGTTACGCCACTACTCCTGGAGCTGTCCAGAACTTCAATCTACTGCATTCTTTCAATGTTCTGGAGATGTTTTAAAGAAAGTGAGACGTCATTATTGGCAGCTTAGACCTATCCCAACAATAGGCTGGTGTCCTGTGAGGAGAATGTGGTGAATACAAAGTATCCAGATGGATAGACCCTTGTTTGCTGCATACATATAGGTATGTAAACAGGATAGTTACAGCATTCTTCTTGAATGCAGACTAGACACAGGTAGAAGCAGGTGAAACATTGGGAGTGTAGAGAACGTTTCCCATCCAGTCTCTTTTTTAATGACTTCATTTAACAAACATCCTAAAAGCATGGCATAAGAGAAGGTGTCAATAACGAGCACAGATAATAAAAACAAGGAGGAGTCCACATAAAACCAACAACAATCCTTAGTCGATCAGATCATCTTCGGCTTCTACAGAGCCCTCCAATAACCCCCGGATGCCTGCCACGGCGTCCACACTTTCTCCCATTTCTTTATGCATCCTCTACTTTTATAGACTGTTTCCTCTGCTCTTTGGCACCAATCCATATCTTTTTCACAGTCAGTTACTGAAGGTGGGAGTGCCGCCCCCACCCCTAGCAATATTGCGTTTCGTGATCCCGGCCGCCAGGGTAAGCCAAATGGTGACATATTTGGGCCAAACTGTCACTCCCTTGATGATAACTAAGCACCATTTTGCGTCAAGCGGTGTGTCAGCACCCACCACTCTGACCATAATTGCTGAGACCCTAAGCCAAAACTGCCCAATTTTAGGACAATCCCATAGAATGTGGAGAAAAGTACCCTCACTCTAGCAGCCTCGGATATACTGTGCTGTTGGAGCTCAGCCAATCTTATACAGGAGTGTTGAAGGGTAGTAGGAGTGATGCAGAATCCATAGCTGGATTAAACGGAAACACATTCACATCCCTTGGGACCTGGAGCGCCTCTTGCCACTCCTCATTGTCTATACTGTCCAGGTGACCCTTAAGGCCGTCAGCTTGTCCGGCAGATTATTGATGAGCTTCCTGTATATTTTTGAAGTTGCTTTCTCAAGGCTAGGGATATTAATAATCAGTCCTCTAGGGGAGAGTAGTCAGGAAGAAAGGTGTCGCCCTTCAGCTGAGTCAGTGGTGCATGCCTCAATCTCAAGTAATTGAACCTCTGGGTCTCAGCCGAGTCAAACTCCCGCTGTAGGTCCTCAAACGAAAGTGGGGCTGGCCCCCTCCATGCATCCCCAAGTCTGTCTATTCCAATCGCCATCAGGCCGTGAACACCTAGAGCGAGGCTAGTTCTGTCAACTCTGCACTAGCCCACAGCGGCGTTCTGTTGGTCACTCCAGCACATCACAACAACTGCCACATGTGGGGGCCAACTGGGAACATTCTTTCGTGAATGCAACAAAGGCTCACAATCACCGCATACATCGCATCTCTGTCTACTCTAAATGCTGGCTCATCTCTGTCCGAGTATACCCAATCATATACTACTAGTAATTGCGATGCCCAATAGTAGAGACATATGTCTGGTACCGCCAGGCCTCCATCATATACTCCTCTCTGCAGCTTATTTAATGCTATTCTAGGCGTACCTGCCTGCCAGAGCAATTCCCGAGTAGCTTGGGCGATCTTCTTAAAAACCGTTGGCGGGACGGGACGGGATAGGGGGTATTCTGCAGAATATACAACAAGGGTGGCAGGGCAATCATCTTGAAGAGGGCCGCCCTGCCTGCTAAAGACAACGGCAGGAAATGCCACTGTAGTGTATCGCTATGGAGACCCTCCAGCTAGGGGTCAAGATTCTTTTCCAAAAACAACTTCTGATTTCGCACCACCTGAATTCCCAAATATTTAAAATCCTACGTAGCCACTAGAGCCGTACACCGCACCGGCAGTCTCGGGAGGGGGGGGAGGGGGGACTCCCAGCGGAAACACCACTGACTTTTCCCAATTGATAGTGTAACCCGAGTAGCTTCCAAACAAGTCAAAGAGATGAAGCACCCTGGCAATTAAGTGGTAGGGCCTCGTGAGATACAATAAAATATCATCCGCGGTGAGATCCTTCTTGAGCCCTTGTGCAACAGTAGCTCTTTAGCAACCAAGTGCTTTGTGCTAATAAAACCAGGACACTGGTCCAATGTAAAAAGGGGAGCAAAAGTGTTAGTGATCGGAAGGAAGTAAAGAAAAAAATGTGTTTAAAGATAGACATACGGATCTACGGAGTAATGAGGGTGTCTATGTGGAGGTATGTAGTTTATGAACATCATCATGCAGTGACTGGATAGCAAGAATGAGTGCAAAGCAATCCATTGGCAGCTGAGCCATTAGAGGACAACAGAGCAGACCTATTCCACAGTTCTCATGTTAAAGTAGTGAAGTTTTTCGAAGGTGATGTGGACTTGTCCTTGTCTTTGTCTGTGGAAGAGTGCCCTCCTCAGTTTCATCTTTTATCGCTCAGATAATATTGATCACTCAGCATCTGTCTGCAGTCAGTGGGAGGCAGGAGGTTTCCTGTTGAATCCTGGACCTCTTTCAATTCCTTGTTCTATCCAATATAGAGTCCATTGTCTGAGACTCAAATGATACAAAGATGTACTCCAAGTCAGAGTTTTTTTCTGATTCTTTATATATATTATCTAAAGTTACCTGTTTCTGGCTGATTCCAGCAGAACAACAAGCATTTACAATGCAATAGGTCTCGCATTCGTGAATCTTCGAGCCATTGGCACTGTAAATGGCAATGACTTTTATACAAAATTAAAAGGCATTGTCATTTACAATAGCAACAGCTCAAACCTTCGCAAAAGCAACACCTATTGCATTGCGGAGCGCTGTGTCCGTTAAGCCTTATCACTCTCAAATTTCTCCAGCACTCAATAGAGACAACATTGTTATTTCTACTCCTGCCCTCCAGTTTCAATTTCTTCCAGTTCATTTGATTCTCCTGCGCCTCTAGTTGTCATTTTGTGGAGTCAGAACAAATGAGCTTCGCTTCCTTCAAAACTTCAATCGTTTTGCCCATAAAAGTGGGCACAGAGGATGTTACTGGAGGCGAGTTCCCTCATCAAAGTTTCAAGAGCAATCATGCCATGACTTTGTAGGCTGCTTTGGATTTCATGCTTCCCACTGATGGCCTAAAAGAAGAGCAGCTGTTTTTCATATCTACTAGAAATTTTCATAAACATCATCAGCCATAGCTTTACCTGGCTGCACTGTCTAACTAAATTGTAGTATGCCAGATCATGTTACTTCACCACATACCTCTCTATTGGGCCTGCAGTCAGAAATCAATCATTCCGCTTGTCCACTCAGCAACTAGTCCGTGTGATCTGCCCTTCCTTATATCTAGCATTTCTGAAAAACCTTAGCCTACCTATGAATTTCTATGTAGAGGGAAGGGGGTACTCAGATCATATGTTGCTACTTCTGTACACTAACAGCTTTTGCTTCCTTTAAAGTTATATCTGAACAAGGTGAGATGGCCTTGTAGTAGTAACAGCATGCAGACTAAAGAAAGGGGAGAAACCCTCCTGTGCTTTAATTTTGCGACAATGGAGTGTCTAAAATAGAAGTATAGTGATTGAGCACACATTTCTTAACGTCTTTAACATTTCTTAAAGTATAATACTTTATAGACACACTATAAAGTATTAGTGCATTTATATTACTATGCAATCAGGCCTGGCTTGCATATAACATGTGCTTTGTATAAAAAGCCCTGCCACACACACCAGAGGTGCTCTCAACCCTTCAGTTAGTGATGTAACCACTTGAGGTCGAAAACATTGATATTGTGCAAAACAGTTTAAATCTTGCTGAGAGGATGCAACAAGTTGAGTGTGAAAGGATGAAACTAGTACAGACCGAAAATTAGTCAAGATGGTCACATGTATAAGAGGTAAGTTGTATCTACTCAACACAGAAAACAAGTAGGTATTAGGAACTGTTAAAAAGAAACACACCAATATATTCTAGTGATGAAACAAATGCTGAAATTAACGAGGATCAAGAAAACGCACCTTATTTTATACTATCGATAGGGAGAAGGTACAACTTCAATGTTTCCTCCGTATGCTACTGAGCAGGTTTGGAATCCTACAGACCCATCAAAAACAACAGCATCAGTGTGTAGTTGTGAAAGATCATCCAAACAACCACACAAGATATGAGTCTTAAAAGCACTCTGAAAAAAAAGGTATACCGTATGGAGCACTGCTAAGCTTTCATATGAAGTTAACATGTACTCACAGTTTCACCTTGAGCAGCAGAATCCTGTGATTCTTTGGATCTCTTTGGATCAATGCAGAGCTGACCAATCCCATTAGGATAATAGTTTAAGCTGAAAATAGCTAATGGAAGTGGTCTCTTGAAATAGAAGTTAAGAAAGACAAGCTACCAGCAAGGGATACAATTTGGTAATGCATGTTTTACTCTTGAGGCATTGAAACACAAGGAGCACTATATATAAGTGTACAAATCTTAAGCCTGATGAAAACAGTATATTTGTTTACACAGACTTTTCGAGGTCCCTTTCTATTAGAAGATGTGCTCTGAGCAACTGTGGACTTGTTTCAACTGAATCATACAGAGAAACTGAACTATTTACAGCTACATTTTTATTAAGCCAAATGCAGATATACAGAGCCCTTTTGAACCATTCGCCTAGGCTGGTACTATCCGGCAGGATACTGCCTCAGTCAATTTTTAGTGGCCTGGTGTTTACGTTCCTGATATTATAAGTGGAAAGAAATTAGTGGAAATGCACCCAGAAATATCAATTGTGTTTAAGGGGGAAGCAGATGCCTTTGGCACAGCCAGCTCAGCCACAACCCCTTCTTACAACACCAGAGAATATACCACAGTCCCCAGGGTAGCCTTAGAGCCTATGCTCCCACACGTGTCCCACTGTAGCCCTCCACTCACAATAAGCACCTTTCTGGGGCAGGTGGAAAATAGGGGCATGAAAGTCCCAAGAATCAGACCTGGTTAGTATTGTTCAAAAGATTATTCCTCATTCCAGGAACTTTTATTCATGATACCCAGTATTAGGGGTTGAGATACCACCAATAATCTATAACTAGGACAGCAGTATCACCTTCCCTTAAATCTCTCCCATCAGGAGCACCATAGTAAGTCTTTTAAATTCCAAATTTATTTGCATTACAGAAGTACATAAAATAGCCTTTTAGCCCACTGCAGCGGGCTATACCGGCTATTAAAGGCCCGAGCCGAAGGCGAGGGCTTTTAACAAGGGAGCAGGACTTTAATAGCCAGTATAGCCCAGCTACAAAGGGCTATAAGGCTATTAGAACATTCTGCCACTAAAGGGCAGAATGTTCTAACAAAAAAAACAAAGGCCTCTCGGAGCCCGAGGAAGTTTAAATCCTCTTGGGCTCCGAGAGGCCTTTGTGAAAACAACATAGGAATGTTGCTTTGCAGGCTTTCACCAGCCAGTAGAATCTTGGAGCACTCCATTGTATTCAATGGAGTGCACCACATTCCAATGTTCTAATATAATGTACAAATATACAAAAAATATGCATATAGCCTGCAACAACCTTCCCCTGCACCTCTGTACTGCCCCATTGCTCCAGCAATTTAGGAACAGACTTAAGACCTGGCTACTTGAATGAAAATATCACCATGCCGCAGCTAGGAACCCCAGCGCCTTGAGACCTGTAAAGACGCAGTCCATCACAAGAGAGTTGAAGCAGGAACCTTTATTCCAGTAACAGGTACACAGGTCTAACGGGCCCAGAGGATCAGCACCACCTGAAGTTGATGTTCTAATCCACTGTTCCCATACATTCTAATACAGCATTACACTAGGTAGAGGGACAGAATAAACCCAGCATTCTGTACCATAAAGAATACAACAGGGGGGAACACAGAAATACAATATGCAGCAATATACAGAACACCGCATACCTTCCCCCTTAAAAAAACAAGAAATAAAAAACAACAAAACAAAAATAACAAAAAGCGATGACAAAAACAGTGACTAATCACAAAGTTTGCTTGGAATTCTTCTTACCCTACAACTCCTCCGTAAATTAACATCAGAAGAAATTGTAAGCTGCAGACCAGAAGCATTACCATGCTGTGTGGCCTTGGACAGACGAGAAACATTCCACCATTGACCATCGTCAAGGCAAACAGCGTGGCCCTTAATCTCGGCAATGTAATGAGGTTCTCTGAATTTTGACTTCCCTTTTTGTAGTAACAAAGGGCCTTTCATCCTGACGAAGTTTCCTATAGTAAACTTAATCACTCTCCTTTTTCCTGAGTGACTAAGCTTTTCATTTTTAGAGTGATTGAAATTGTCAGAGGCAATCTTAGCCTTAGAGGCCTCAGCGAATACAGAACAATCACCTTTGATAGCATTGAGTTTCCAAAAGGGGCACAGAGAAGATAAAACCTTTCTACCTCTCATCAATTCAAAGGGAATAGTACCAGAAACAGTGTGGGGTGTGGTCCTATACGCCCAAATCATGTTTCTAAGAGCCGTCTCACAATCACCAATGCTATTGAGAGTCCTTTGCACACATTCAATTAGAACCCTATTAAACCTCTCAACTTTACCATTGGATTGAGGGTGATAAAGAGGAGTGCGTAGGTGTTTCACGCCCAATTTGGCCAAAAACTCTTGCATAGATACTGAGGTGAATTGCACTCCATTATCAGTTAAAAGCTCCTCTGGGACACCTTCTCTGGAGAAAACATCTTGCAGAAAACAGATGACAGCTTTAGAATTGGGATCAGAGACGCCTCTTACCTCCACCCACCTGGAAAGATAGTCAATGAGGACAATAAAATACCTCATGCAGTTGGGCAAAACGTGAAAAGGACCAAGAAAATCAACAGAAACTCTTTGCCAAACTCTAGCTGGACATGGGACAGGTTTGGATATAGGAGTGCAGGTGGTAAGATGCTTGTCACTGTAACAGCACTGCACACAATTCTTGACTAAGTTATCAATATCTCGGTCCATGCTGGGCCACCAGAAATCATTTCTAATCCTGCGCTTGGTGGCATTCATCCCCAAGTGACCAGAGTGAGCAGTTTCCATTATTCTCACTCTGAATATGTCTGGGGGAATGAGCTTGCTATCTCTAACTAACAAATCATTTTCAATGGAACGTTTGTTTGAAATTTTACAGTATGTTTGTAATTCAATGGGAAGGGATCTCTCCTTGGGCCAACCTTTGGCTACAACATCCATTATTTGCCTCAAGGTGGCGTAATTAAAAACAGCATCTTGCCAAAGTGACATGTCAGGACAAATGACAGTGTCATCAAAATTGGCAATGATAGAAAATTGATTAACAACATGGAAGACCCATTGCTAACCCTCAGCGAGAAGTGGAATGGGGACGGGTTAGAGCTGGATGATGAAGGTTGGCAGGAGGCGATTTCCTCCCCACGAGTAGTCGCAATCCAGGCCAGGCTAAGATTAGTGCAGCTCAAAATCCTGCATAGAATCTATGTCACGGGACCCAACCTGGTTCACATGGGACGGGCGGAAAGCGGAGAGTGTAGAAGGGGGTGCGGGGAATTGGGAACATTTATTCACATACTGTGAAACTGTCAACAGGTGCAGCTGTACTGGAGAGCCATCCACCGCACATTGCGGTCTGTGCAGGGGGTCGACATGCAGCCAGAAGCTAGGAGGTGCATATTGAATGTTTGGGAACCCACAGATCACAACACATACACCAAGCAATGGGCAACATTAGCATATATGATAGCACAACAAAACATTGCACAGCAGTGGGGTGCTAGTCAGCCGCCCCAATTGAGGAGGTGGTAGGAAGATTTAGACTGGTGCATGTACAGGGAGAAGTCGGTTTACATAGCTAGAGGATGCCCCGGGAAATGGCTTAAAGTATGGGGAGCTTGGAACAGATACAGAGGCGACATCTGTCTTCCACCTGGTCCGCAGCTAGATGCTGACGATCTTGATACCCCTTGATCTACGCAACTATGCAATATGATAACTGTAACAATCTTGTATAATATACGATGTCGCTGTAAGAGATGAAGTTGCCTGCTTGTATTCAATTGATGTGCTTTTGTTGAATTGTTCAATAGGAAGAAATATAAAAAAAAAAATTGCCAATGATACCCTCTTCAGTATCATCCGGAATGTCGGGAGTAGTTTGAGAATTGTCCATTGGAAGTCTGGATAGAAAGTCCGCCTTGACATTCTTTCCACCGGCTATGTGAAGCACATTAAAATTGAACTCCAGAAGTTTGGTGGACAACCTGGTCGGTTCTTAACCAAAACTTCCCTCCCCAAACGTAGGATTTACATTTTTCAATGCCCCACACACAAGCCAACATTTCTTTTTCTATTACAGAATACCTCAACTCAACGAGCTTGATTCACAGAACTAACTTAAGACAAAATCCTAAACGTACTACTTTTGGTATTCACAGAAGCTAAGATTTTGTCTTAAGACAACCTTAAGACAAACTTAAGACAGACTTAAGACAGGCTTAAGACAGGCTTAAGTTAGGATTTTGTCTTAAGTCTGTCTTAAGTCTGTCTTAAGACAAACAAAGACAAAATCCTATCTTCTGTGAATACCAAAAGTAGTAAGTTTAGGATCTTGTCTTAAGTTAGTTCTGTGAATTGGCCCCATTATCTCTCTGGGATAACACCGCACCCATACCATAGGCATTGGAGTCAACAGTGATAACCGTGTCATGGTCCTCCACGTAAGCTTGGAGAGCTGGAGCAGACAAAACACATTCTTTGATTAGAACAAAACGTTCCTGACATGTGGCTGTCCAAATGAAGTCCGAACCTTTTTTTTAACAGATTCCTAAAACACTCAGTAAGACTTGAAAAATTCTTAATGAACTTGGAATAGAATTCACACAGACCAAGGAAAGAGCGTAACTCGTCTTTATCGATGGGATGTGGAGCATTGACAATACCCTCAATGATATTGGGCTTAGCTTTGACACCATCCTTGGTAAGCACATGACCTAGGTATTCAATTCCATTCACTAAGAAAAAATACATTTATCTTCTCTCAAGGTGACACCATTGCTTTGGATAATTTGTAAAACAAGATCTAAAACCTGGTTATGTTCAAGTTCTAAGTTCTGTGTCCGTATGCACCAGAATATCGTCCTGAAAAATTACAACATTGGGAACATGCTGAAACATCATAGTCATTACTTTCTGGAACACAGAAGTTGCTGAGGCCAGTCCAAATGACATTCGGCAAAATTGAAATGCACCATCAGGTGTTACAAAAGCTGTAAGGTCGTGAGAATGTTCATCAAGAACTACCTGATGTTACGCTGAGCGCAAATCCAATTTGGAAACCATTTGGACTGACCCACAGCAGAAATTAGGTCATCAATGCAAGGTAACGGGAAGTTCTCCACCCAGATTGCTTTGTTGACTGATCTTAAATCAACACATAAGCAAAGTTCTCCAGTCCTCTTTTCAGCTGAAACGATGGGAGATAACCAGAGGGTGGCATTGACACGTTAAATTACATCATTAAGTATCATGTTAAGAATAATGGTAAGATCGCTTCTTATACTGTGAGGAACATTCCTTAATTTGTACTTAACTGGGGATACACACTCTTTGATCTTCATAGAGTGTGTGAAATCTTTGATTTTTCCAATCTTATTTTCAAAAATCTGTGCATATTTTTCTTTCCATTGAGAGGAATCGGAAATAGAACCAAATAAACCGGGATATTCTGACCAGGTCTAACGATCATTCCAAATTCAGCCTGGTGCCACCATCCTAGTACATTAATAACTTTAAGGGCAATATAAACTTTGCCATGGATGGTTTTGTTTTGGAAAGAGATATCGGCCCAAAACTAGCCAGCAAGATCAATCCTGCTACCCTCAAATGCAGTAGTGATGACATCAGGGGGTATTAAGACCATATGAAACCAGGATTGTTTATATTTATCAATGGAAATAATGGTAATTCTCGCACCCGAGTCGATGAGTAGCGGAATATCGTGGCATTGTATGGATACCTGGACAAAAGGATCGCCAATTTGTTTCTCTCTGTGTACATTATTTATGTCTAAATATTTAACAGAGACAACAGATAGGGACAATTATTTGACTTTCTTATCTAACTCCTCTGCAGTCCTTTTGGGAACTAGTTCTTGAATGCATCTAATAGGGAAACGTTTGCCCCCTCTGCACACCTTGCCAAAATGGCCAATTTTTTTTACATTTATACCACTCTTGGGCAATAGCAGGACAGTTTCTGAAATTCGAAAGGTGAGAAGACGAACCACATCTATAACAGTGGAAACCAGAGAGATTACGTACAGGAAGTGTGTTCTTATTGTTCCTATCTGGTAAGTCTTTACCCTTTTTAGGTCTCGCCCAGGCAGCACGCATGCAGTGTCTCTCCGAGACATCTAGTAATCTATATGTGTGGTGAAACTCCGTCTATTGCTGTGTAATTTCTCGCCGCTTGCCATTAGTTAACTTTTGCATTTGTTTTGTTAGTGGGCTTATTATTGGCTCTTCATCACATACGTAACTTCCGTTTATTCCGGAAGCAGCACCGCCTAACTGCAGTCTGCTAACGCTTACATGGATCCCACTCAGCAACTCTGGGCAATAGCTTGCTTAATCTCCACTTATGGCCCCAACAGCGCCGGGGATGCTTGTCTTCACCTTGGAGATGCCCAGTAGGGACCATCTCACAGGGAAAGCCAGGATGGGTTCCCCAGCGGTATACAGTGCCGGGACGCCCCGTTGCTGGGGCAGCTGTGCGCTTTACAAGTCTACAACATTTACATTTACAGCGTAATTGTTTTTTTTCAAAATAGTGCGCATTAACATGTGTGCGCTACCTTGCATTATATGCATGCGCCAAAACATTATCCCAGACGCCGAACGCACATTTCTACCACCCCGCACCACCCCCCGCATCACCCGCTTCTCCAACTCTCAGCTTGTAACAGCCCTGGGCTCTTTTCCCAAGCAGTCATCCGTTCCCTGGCGTGCATTCACAGAGCCCGGTATATGTTCTTGTTAACTTGCCCTAGATACATAAGGCATGTGGTATTAAGTCCACAGACCTCTCAGGATACCATCCCCCCCCCCCTTTCCCCGACCGAAGGCCGGCTCCGAGGCTGCCTCTGCGGCTGACACGTCCTTCAGCACTGACTGGCACACGAGATTCTGCTGCATCCCGTCGGCTCGAGATGTCTATAAAGGTAAGAGCCGCTGGGCTAAAACTGGACATCATTTCAATCAGATATGCACAGGTCTTGTTTACGGTGCAGTAACGGGAAATGAACGGCACTCAGTACAAAGGACAGGCATTGTCTGGTCTACATCAGGGGGCTGTGGGGCATCCCTCAGCCTGGAGGGGACTCCAGCAGGGCCTGTGGCCACTTCCCCTCTTTCCCTCGAGGACGGGTGTCTGTCTGTTACTGACACACTCCCCTCTGCAGGTACAGATGACAGTTCTACATCTTCAAGATCTTGGAGTGTGGTCTCTATTTCCTTCTTCCCCTGTCTGGTGTCTGCTGTGTGCCTTATATTTCATCGTACTTCTTTCTTATTCGGATGGAGGTGTCTGGATTTCCTGATATGTCTACCTATGCCTGGGAGAGATTTCTGTCTTGATCATGTTACTTCATTTTGTGCACAAGGGAGGTGTCTGACTTTCACAGTACTTCCAATGCCTGAGAGGGGTGTGTCTCCATTTCATGTTACCTCATTCTTCTGCTGAGAGGGGTATTTGTCTGTTTCATGTTCCTTCATCCTATGCTTGAGCGAGTGTCTGCTTCATTGTTATTTCATCTGATGCTGTGATGTATCCATTTGTTGCCACGTCATATTTCTAGGAGAGGCGTTTGTTTCATGTTATTTCTTTTGCTGTTTGGAAAATATGTCTGTTTTATGTTACTTGGCACTAATCCGACCAGCAAACCGGTGCAGCCTGAGTGAGCTCCGTGTCCGAGGGAGCCTTCGGCATTAATCCGACCAGCAATCCGGTGCAGAGCAGCACACATTTGCGGTGAGCATTGGTCCGGACACCAGCGGAGCAAATTGCGGTGCTCCGGGACTCCGAGGGAAGAGTGGCTGCCTCGATAGCTCGACGCTGGCGGGCCTGCCGGCCCCGTGGAAGACGGGACTTGGAGTGACTGACTGTCCGGAACCGCGTGGAGAGCGACGGCGCCGGCTTTGAAGCTGCAGCAATTGATGGGCGGGACCATTGGCAGGAGGCCACCGCGAGTGTTGTGCAGCCAGGCGGAACAAAACCAAACAGGCGGCCCACAGTGTCAAATGAGCTGAGCTGCGCCTACTGAGACGCTGCAGTTGGGGCTGGATGCCGTGAGCGCACTTGTTATTGTGACGCTGGGACGAACGCGGCGGAGTAGAGCCGCCAAAGGCATCGTGAGTACAGTGGCCCCACTTAGATATTGCATGGTGGTTGGCCCCTCCTGTGCCCCGTGAGGTACTAACTGACTGGCGGGAGCGAGCAAGAGAGAGGAGCGAGAGAGCAGCCAGGCTGGTGGCGGGCTACGGAGCTGCGGAGCCGCAGAAAACTACAGAGCGAGCAGAGCAGAGTGGGGTGAACGGGACAGGACGGATACGAATGGTGAGAGGTGGAGAGAAGTTGAAGTGCCCGTCTGGGCAAGCGCAAGCGAGGAAAACTTGCAGCGCTTACTGCCTCCCCCTCTGACTCTGCGCTACTCCGCCAAAAAACCTCGCCTGAGCCCTGCCTGACCCCGTAACCGACCACAGCCATCTGCTTGGTAAGGGAAAGACTTTGTTGTAGTCCACTGGAGGCAGAGGGTGCTTGTAGAAGCAGCCTGACAGGTGTGCAAGGCATCTGGCATCGCCCACGAGAGCCCGCTCAGAGCCTGACACCGCCAGCTCGAAAATGCCATCCTAGTGAGGTCCTCTCACGCTACATTGGGTGGGCAACCGGAACCCCCGGGGATTGCAAGGCAACACCCAGTGTACACGGTGGAGGAGGTGGAGGTGATCGTGGGAGGCTTGGGAGGCTTGTGCCTCTACGACCCGCGAGTGGTGTGTCGCTGCGCCCTTTTGGGTGCTGTGCGTATGCCCGTTACGCTTGCGGGGGGGTCGAGACGACTGCCTGACACAGAGGCTGAGTGGAGAGCACTGGGGGCCCGCTGCACGAAAGACAAAAGAGGCGCATTATTTAATTAATTAATTAATTAAGGACTCGAAGTCCCAGGAATCTTTTTTGCTGTACATACCTGCCCCTGGGATAGAGCAACGCCTCCCCTACTGACGCTATTTATTCCACCACCACTTCCGCTGCGTGTGAGAGCAGCCTGGGGAGAGGGCAGCCACTCCCCTTTTTGCCTGTGGCTCTAGAACTGTACTACATTGGCCACAGTAAGTACTGCTGGGGGTATCACTAATATGGCTGCTCGGGGAACAAGGAGCAATACAATGGCCAGTAGAGGGTTGGTTACTGGCACTTTAGACAATTTTATCACTAGAGCAAACTCAGTGATTGACCAGGGTATTATTCTCATGGAGCGCAGAGTATATCAGGACCTAGCAATGGCTAAAAGATCTTCCTTGGGCCACTTTGCCAATGCTAGGACACCTGTGCACAACAATCATACTAATACCACCTGCGCTCCAGCCCTGGTACATGCTCCCCAGGATGATGGCCACGCCTCTTCAACTATAGACTCCCCAATTCCAGAGGCAACTGTGGCAACTGTGGTACAAGAGGTCTCATCTTTGCCTACCTCGCCCGTGAAATCACCGGCAAATCCATCAAAGGGGGATCAAAGAGCGGCAAAATGCAAGAGGAAGCGGGCTGCCACTAAAGTGATTTGTCACAGGAAGATTAGAACAGTGAAGGGCCAGACAGGCAGTGTTACATCTTTAAAACCCAAGGGAGGTCCTACCTTGATTGGCTCGGACACTGACTTATCCCTGTCATCCCCAGCATCAAAAGGGCCCACGACTCTGGAGCAGGTTCAGCCCATGGGGGAGGCTAAGGGGGAGGACGATATCTTCATAGAGAGACTGGGGTCCTTATTAAAGATAGCGCTTGATCCGCTAGATCAGAGACTAGCTCGCATGGAATCTCAGCTCTCCCAGCTACAACAGGCTATGGCTGGGAATGGGGTAAAAAGAAATAAAAAATGCAGTCGGCGGAAACAGCCCAAACCAGTTCTGTGCCCACTGGGGTTGCGAGTCTTGTTCATTCTCCTACTGCCGGGTCTTCTATCACAGCTGCAAACATGACAGCTGCGGCCGCAGGAGTCGGTGCTGGGGTAGTACCGGCAGTTAATTTGAGACCTTAGACGTGATAGCACCAGAGGAGGGAGAGTCTCTATCTAATTTTACATCCCAGGTTGTGAAAAGAATTGATTTACCGCCTGAAACCAGCCCGTATGTAGTGGTATTGACAGGTATTCCTGAAATTAGCAATCCTTGTCAGGAATCATTTATGTCCCTAAAAAATAAAGTGACCCACTGGCTCAATCATAATAGGCCCTTACCCCACAATGTCAAAAGTGAAGTACTGATGCTACGTAGGATAGCTTGGGTGGGACGCAGTAGTAAAACCATCCCAGGCGATTGTGTTCTGGTTAACTTTAGGGACCCGCGCATAGTAGAACATATTTGTAATTGGACTCACGACAGTGCAGCCTCAAGGATCAAACCCTATCCCCTGTCCTTCTTTTACCCCCGACCTGTAACGCCAGTTTGCGCATCGGATTGGTCACTGGTGATGCAAAGGCGGGGTCAAAGGGTGAACAGGGGCGGTCACAGAGACCCAATCACCCATAATTACCCTGTGACCTATAATAGGTTTAGTTCCCTTGAAATGGTGGATTGACTCCATGGGGATAGGGAGCTGAGGATGGGTAACTCCCAGATTATGGATCCTAAAAAGTCTATTGAAAGCGCAGAGGAATTTGAGGGTGGTCTAGAAAGTGCGTTCTCAATTATCCAGACCCGGGCACCTAACACGGCAGAGGGACTTGTGACCCAAGAAAATGTGGTGCTACAGCACCAAGCTCAACCTGATTGTGGGGCACAGAGTATAGGTGAGACACTAGGAAGTGCTGTAGCAACCAAAGCTGCCATGGTACTGTCATCAATTAAAATACTGTCTTGGAACGTGGCGGGTATAACAAATAAGCTACATTGCACAGAGTGGGGTGCCCTGGGTGATCAGATGGATTTATGTTTGTTCCAGGAGACTTGGGCCAGGGAGGAACACTCAAGAGTGGGATTTTCAACTTATCATGTTCCTGTAAGGTGGGGAGGGAAAGGAAGACCTTCTGGGGGATTGGCTATATGGGTTGCTCTCCACTTGGGTTGCATGGTGGAAAATATGCACACTCATTCAGAGGACATGCAGTGTCTAGTGCTAAAATGGCCCAATGGGTATGGACTGGCGGTTGTGAATGTTTACTCGCGGCCAGCTTGGACAGGGTTGGAGTCACCCACAATTGATGATTTATCCCAAGTCTTGAATACATTGCCAGGGGATTCTAGGCTTTTGGTGGTAGGGGATGTGAATTGCCAATATGAGCCTTTTTTAGGTAGTAGCGAAGGTGCGCTTATGGGAGAGGACGATTACTGGGCGATCCCCCAATGTCAGTCCCCATGTCCTAAGGTGTGGTCCCCATTGGCTACTCAGATTACAGCCCTTGCATTAAATAATTCCCTTAGGGCTTGTAATGGCCGTTCAGCGTCCGAAAGCCCGTCAGTATGCACCTATAACAAGAAGGGGCAAGAGTCCTGAATCGATTACATCACGGTGGAAACCCAGATGTGGTCGATGCTCATTGATTTCAGGGTAGTTGAGAGGGCTGATAGTGACCACAACGTGTTATGCCTGGAGTTGGTGAATCCAGGGCAACAAGATACAGACTTACTTAATGCAGGAGGAGATGGCGAGGGTACTGGTCTGATCTTAACAAGTAACAGGCGTAGGGTAAAGTGGGGGAGAATAGTGGGTTCGGAAGAGAACTTAGCTAAAGTCTATAACATAGTTCTATCACGACTCCTGGAGGTCGAAACTTTAACCTCCCAAGATGCTCCCAGTGACTTCAATGGAGTACTTAGTGTAATCCATTCAGATTTGGCCAATAATTTGGCTGAAGTCTTCTACCCCCAGGCACCCACGAGAAGGCCAAGACAACCTGTCTCATCCTGGTATAATTCAGCATGCAGGAGAGCAAAGAGCAATCTTGTTACAGCAATTAAGGCAGGGCACAGCAAAATGGCGATTCGAGATTGCAGATTGCAGTACAAAGAGGTCATGGGGCATGCAAGAAAAGAATGGGATTTGGAAAGGTGGTTGAATTTAAAGCTAGCCCTGGACACAAAAGATGCGCGCAGATTTTGGTCACTTGTTAACTATGGTTCGGGTGACCCAAAATCTGCCATAGAACCGAAAATTGCGGCATCAGCATGGGAGGCCCATTTTAAAGGTTTATATGGGGGGGAAGCCGCGTTGTGTAGTTTGCCCGACTCACAAGTCCCAGAAGATCAGCAGGAGCCCCGGGAGTTTACCTTGGGGGAGGTGATAAGCGTAATAGGCAAACTTTCAGTGGGAAAGGCCCCGGGACTTGATAAACTACCAGGGGATCTCTTCAGACATCAACCTGGAATCTGGGGCCCCTATCTCCATGTCGTATTTAACGCTATCTCGAGAGGCATGGAAATTCCCAGTACTTGGCTGGGGGCAGAGATAGTCCCGATGTTTAAGAAGGGGTCACCTCTGCTCCCAGTCAACTATAGGCCAATCAGTTTAATTGACGTTCAAAAAAAATATTTGCAAGACTGGTCTTGGAGCATTTGTTGACGTGGATGGAGGATCACGACGTACTGAGCCCCTTCCAGGCGGGATTCAGAAGGAATACGTCCACTATGGACCAAATTTTCCGACTGATCCTATTGTACTGGAAGACGGAAAAGGTAGAGGGTGGCAGCCTCTATATGGTCTTCGTGGACCTCCGGTCCGCGTTTGACCTAGTTCCTATGGGGAGACTGTGGGCTGTCCTTCAGGATCTGGGCCTCCCCCATCAGATTTTAGTGCTACTCATGAGATTGCATGAGGGGAACTTCGCCCAGGTTCGTTGTGGTAAGAATGGGACGCTGTCACCAAGGTTCCCCGTTGCCAGAGGGGTGAGACAGGGTTGTGTCTTAGCACCGACCCTGTTCTGGCTTTATGTCAATGAGGTAATCTCACATCTGGACAGTGTCCCTGACAATGACGCACCAAGGCTGGCTGGTAGGAGGGTGCTGGCAATCATGTTCGCGGACGACACCCTCTTACTTTCCAAATCTCCCATGGGGATCGAGAGGATATTGAACGGCTTTGGGGAATTCTGTCGGAGCAGAGGCCTTGAGATCAACGCCGACAAGACCAAATTCATGATTTTCAACCCGCCAGTGTATACTCGCGCAAATCCATCACTGGGCGATGTATGTCTGGAAAGGGTTACAATTTCCAGTATCTGGGTGTTACAATTCATGAAAATTTGTCATGGGGTCCGCAAAAGGCCAAATCCCACATGAGACTGTTACAGCTGTCGGGTGCTATCTCAAAGGTTTTCAATTCATCTAGCTTTAGACCAGTGAGTCCAGCCCTGGAGGTCTACAAGACTCAAGCAAGGGCAACTGCTCTCTATGGGGGTGAGCTTTGGGGTCACAGTGCTGCCCCTGAAATCACTAAAGTTGAGTCCAAATTTGTAAGGCGATTACTATCGCTTCCTCAGAGTACTCCACTAACACCGCTGAGGTTAGACCTGGCATTGACGCCTATTGCAAACGAGCTAGCAGTAAAACCCCTAAGGTTCTGACACAGACTATGGACTACTCCAGGTCTTCTAAACTACAGGTATGAACTTAAACAGATTCTTAGTTTTAATTGTGTAAGTAAAATCCCGTGGCTTGCATTCATTAAGCGTGAACTTATAAGTCTAGGCCTACAATCCATGTGGGAAGACCCAGATAGGGCATGCAGCTGGATATCACGAAAGATGCTCCCCAAAATTTACAAAGGGCAAAAGCTGGAAGTTTTAATCACGGCCACCAATGCATGTTCCCTTACTAACTCTTTTTTAGAATTCAAAAATTCTTACTATTTTGAGGACTTCATGGATCTTGTCTTCCCGATTTTTAGCGCGTAAACTTTTTATCCAATGGCGCCATGGCACTTTACCCCTCAAGGCCGTCACAAGTAAGTGGACAGCCTCCTCTAATAAGTCTTGTCCGGGCTGTAGCTGTGACTTAGAGGATGAGCTTCATGTTCTCTTCTTCTGTCCAGCATATACCAAACCAAGAAAACACTGGTTGATACCATTGTGCAGAACTCTGGGTTTTAAACATTGCTTGAATGCTTTTAGAATTTTTAAAACCAATACATCGAGCCCTATTGTTTTTGCACTTTCTAAATTTTTGCTAGCTATGTGGTGCAAGCGGCGTAAATTAATTGATATTGATTGCTAGCTCTAATGTTTACGAATGAGCGTTTGGAACCTGATTTATTTTTAAATATTTTACAGATGAGAGGGTATTTCTGCCTGTACGAAAATATTGCCATGTGTATATAAATGAATTTTAAATGTTATTTGCCTTCCCTTCCCTCCTTTTTCCCTTTTGTCTTTTACTTTGTACTCTTTTATGGCCAAATTGGCCGAAATAAAGAATTTTTGAATTTGAATTTGTTACTTAATCCTGTGCCTAGCAGAGGTATTTGCCTGTTTCATATTCTTTCATTCCATGCCTGGGATAGATGCCTGTTTCGTCTTACTTCAGCCTATGCTAAGGAGAAGTGTCTGTTTCATGTTAATTTCTAATATGACTAGGAGAGATGTCTGTTTAATGTTACTTCATCCTACTTATGGAGTTGTCTGTCTGTGTTCTGTTACTTATACCTATTTCTGGGACAGGTGATTGTCTGTATCATGTTCCTTCACCTGTGCCCAAGAGTGGCGTCTATATGTTCCATGTTACTTTATTCCACACTTGAGAGAGATGTCTCTCTGATTCATGTCACTTCACTCTATGCCTTGGGAAAGTGTATGTTTCATGTTACTTCATCCTATGCCTGGGAGAAGTGTCTGTTTGATGTTAAGTCACCCTATAAAGAGTAGAGTTTTTTTCCTCCAATGTCATGCTGTACCGGGGAAAACATCTTTGTTTCCAGTGAATCCTCATATATTTTTTAGCACTGTATGTCTACTTAAACTACTTTTTCCTACCCGAGAGTCAGGTGCCTGCAGCTTTACCTCCCCTCACTCGAAGCTGCCTGTTTTCGCTTTTATTTGGAAGGACATGTGCCCGTTATTCCATCGTGTACCCCATGCGTAACGTGTGGATCCTTTTCTACTGTACCAGGACACTGCTGTTCCACCATTCATTCTGCACCTGTGTCTACCTCGTGTGCCTCGTCCTGCTGTCCCCAGCATGGGTCCCGTCGCTTTCAGTGTCTCTCATAGATAGAACAGATGTCTGCCTCAACATCCCTAACAAGCATTTGCAATTCAATAGGTATCACATTTACGCGAGTTTGAGCTTTTGGCATTGTAAATAATAATGCCTTTTATTTTTGATTCCGTTTTTAAAACATAAATAAAGGCATTGCCATTTACAATACCAATAGCTTAAACTTGCGTAAACTCGAGACCTATTGCAATGCAAATGCTTGTTTAACTTGACATCGATTACAGACTGACGAGTGCAGTGAGAAGAACTAGTGGCAGCAACCGTGGAGTAGGTATTAAGCTCCAATTATTTAGAATCCAACTCTTGAGCGTTTGATACTCTTTGCGATGTAAATCGCTTCATCGAGAGAAGAATTTTCGCAGGAGAGTAATTTCTGTTGGATTTTCTTGGAAAAACACCTGGAAACAATTTGGTCTTTTATTAACTGAGAAGTAAAGCCATCAAAGTCGCAATACCTAGCTAAAACCTTTAAAGCAGTGACATAAGTGTTGATAGATTCACTTGGAGCCTGAACACAAGTAAAAATGCATGCCTGTGCACAACCAAATTGACTTTGCCTTCGAAATACGTTCCAAGGGGCATATTCATATGCAGTTAACTCCAATTTATCTCCACCTTAACTCAGTAAAAGTGGAGATAAATTTAACATCCCATTCACAAGCTGGTGCAAACTGCAGACAACACCAGTATTCCCGCGATAACTGCCCCCAAATTTATCTCCACGGTGGACATCACCAACTAACACTAATGAGATGCAGAGTAGGTGTTCCCGTGCAAAAACACACGAGAAAACCACAACACCACATTTATAACGAACTGCCAGATCTGCGAAGTGAAACAAGAACAGGGCTAACCTGCGGTAGCACCAGGGATTTTACACCTCCCTTTTGCTGGTGCTAAGCAGGACGACTACTCACAGCATGAAAGGGAGCCCAGCCAAGAGCCACACCTGAGGACCCACAGATGCCATGGATGCAATGCTCATGCAGCTCCGATACCATGAGGGTCACAACACCCACCGCCACAACCCCCAGGCCCCCCACCATATTTGCCTTCTGTTGCCAACCAAATACACAAAGCCAGCCAGGGCAGACCCAGAAGGAGTAAACAAACAATGCTGTGCTCATTGGTGCATAGCTAGTACACGTTTAAAAACAGCTGCTTTATGTATTTGTTTTCAGGAAAACGGAATATTGATCCTTTTCAAATAACCTGCCAACCCCTCAGCAGTCACCCGTGAATGCATTTTCAACTATCACTTGTAGGTGCTGGCTGGCAGGTTCATTCAATGGAGCGGGGGTACAGAGGTCAGGGAAAGGGCCTCTGTTTACACAGCAATGCGATATCGCCTGGGTTGGGATGGGAGTTTTCTGGTGCTGATGTGGCGATCCACAGGTATCACCTGCTAACACAGGAATAGCTATCGCCATTGCGATGGTGTTGTCGCCTGTTTTCTCCGACGTTCACTGTTTTCATTGCCATGTAGCGCGGGCTTGAGAATACCACGCTAACATGGCGATGAAAAACAGGGTTAGGCGGCATTAACTTTTCTGGCTATGACTAACGTTGTCGATCGTTATCGCATGTGCTCGTAAATATACCCCTAAGTTGTTTAAGAGCTAGTTGGTATTCATCCATGTTCCCACTATCATCACCACTGTAAGTGGGTAAATAATCAAAAACATTTTGCCCCTCTACGCCTAAATAATAATATGGAAGACTGCGTTTTCTATCATGTTTGAACTTCATACCATGACTCCCAAATAAGCATTAAATGATCTGAACCATAACCGCCACTTTAATGGTGCTTCACCTGGATCCTGTAGCTGGGAGGGGTAACAGTTTGCATGGTGAAAAGGGAAAATGAACGAAGTGAAGGAGGAGAAACGTAGGAAAACAAAGAATAGAACATATGAGAAAAGGAGAGGAAAAGAGAAGATTTTTTTATTTAATTCACAAAAAATATGCATATATAGTTAATGTGATGATGTAGACCAAAAACAATATGTAGAAAGGTAAGTGAGTGAATCACTGAATTCACACGCACTGGAAACGCAGGTCAAGTAGAAGTATATTACTGAATCCACATGGTGAAAGCAACGTAAAGATGACAGGTCGTATTGCAGGACGAATTTGTGACTGTATACCAGGAATTCTGTGGATCACTGAATCCACAGGTTGTGGAGGTTGACATGCTACTGTTTGAAAAATGCACTTCCTTGTGCACAGGAAGTGAGACAACGATGTCAAGAAAAGGACCGGAGCTATGTCCCACAGTCACAGAGACGAGTTGGCAGTTACGGAAGCATCCAGAGCCTGAGAGAACGATGAGGTGTGCTGTAAGAGGTGAAATCAGGGAAAGGCTGGTTACACCAGGAACAATGGATAAAACAGCACGCAGTTCATAGTTGAGACAGGTGAAACGTCAGAGCCGGAGCGGTATCACACGGCTAGACGTGTGAGAGAAAGTCAATGCAAGAGCACAAATGCTGTGAAGAGGCATCCTAGGAGACCAGGAGTTGTGGCGTCAGCCAGCATGTCCCAGGAAACCCAGAGGAGTGACATTGGGGTAACCAGGCAGGGCGCATGAGAAAGCGCTTGAGCAGTGGCACGCAGAGTCATTTAAAAGTCAATACTAGAGCGTGTGAAAGCGCGTGCGGGGCTTCTTTTTAGCAAAATGCATGAAAGAAGGAGCGCAAGAGGAATATGAGTGCCAATCCCAGAAATGAGGAGCAAGGCAGTGCGAGCGGCACAGAGTCCTCCAGAAATAGTAAAGGGAGCAGGGTGGAAAAGTAGAAGAAAAAACGATCTCTGGGCCCGTTGGGGAAGCAAAGACAAAGCACAGTACATTAATAAAGCTGAACAAGTAGAACTTGAGCAGCAAAGCACTTTCCAGGCAGGACAGGTCCAGATCCCATGTCAGTTGCCAATTGTAAAGACGCAGTCCATCTAAGAGAGTTGAAACAGGAACCTTTATTCCAGTAAAGGTACACAGGTCTAACGGGCCCAGAGGATCAGTTCCCATACATTCTAATACAGCATTACACTAGGTAAAGGGGCAGAACAAACCCAGCATTCTGAACCATTAAGAATACAACAGAAGGGAACACGGAAATACAATATGCAGCAATATACAGAACACCACAAGACCCTCATCAGTGATTTGCCCCGCTTTACAAATACTTGATTGGTTATTAGTTTCCACATGAAATGCCCTTTTTGTATTACTTATACCGTTAACACTGTTTGACAAATCTCCACTAAACTTTCCCCAAAAGTGCCTGTTTTGTGCATGGAAAGGTTCAGGGTAATCTGTCAAGTGGGGCCCGGGAAAAAAGAAAAGGGAGTTATCAAAGTGCAAAATACCCAGCAATTTTCCATAGGCTTCTGTAGGCAGTGCTTCCGCAAAAGCTGCTGAACGGAATTACACCAAATTTGGCAGAAAGCTAGATCTTGGTTTGAGATTGTGCTTTTTGTAATTTTTTTGAGAAATTAAGGTTTAAAAATGTCTGTATAATTGGGGCCCTGTAATCGAAGTGCCCCGGGGGAGCAATGGGCGTTTTCGCCCGCTCTTCACGCCCCGGAGTACTTTGGTATTACAGAAGGGTCTGCAGAAGCTTGTGTGTCCCTGTCTGAAATACCGCACTGGCACACATAAAACAACAGTGCGATCTTCAGAGGGTGTTCCCTCATTTGCATGGGGGCATGGCCCCATGCAAATGAGGGAATCCCTTTGCCTCTGTGCCTGCGTCATATTACAGACGTGGGCGCAGAGGCAAAGAAGCTGTCAGGAGTTGCACTGACAGTGCGCCATCTAAAAGGTGGCACTTTGTTAGTGCATCCCCTGATGGTAGCCCTCTGGAGGGGGGAAAAGTCCATACATCCCCTTGCAGGTGGGTGCTGTCACTCACTGAACCCACCTGCAAGGGGATCTATATTCCTCCATCAAAGTACAGGCTGGTTACCGCCTGCACTGTAAAAACACAGAGCAGCTTCAAAGCAGCCATTCTATTTTTCACAAGAATGTGCTGACCCCAGGGCAACGCGAGTTCGCAGTTGCCCTGGGGTCAGCGCAATCACCATAATGTGGTGCATTTTCATTATTTGTGCCGGACGCACCTTTTAAAAGTTTTGCATAATACAGACCCTGGATGCTTAGGTTTGATGCACTCTCACAAAAGTCCCTCATACCCGATTTAAAAGAAATCAAGTTTTCTGATTGACCAAGGGAGTTTTTTTTACTTGGGTCACTTTGCTTCTATTGGAGACATGCTCCTGCAGGAGGGTGAACTCTTATTGGCTGTCAGCAACATTAGAAAAGTTTGCTGCCAGCCATTACAGGACTTGGGGACTCAGTCCTCTGTCCTGGGGCCACAATTAAAAAAACTCTGGAATTTTTGCCTCAATCCCTGCTATTTTATATTAACTATATGGGGAGAGGGCTGCAGTAGGGCCGTTCCTCCCACAGCCCTTGAAGGGCCCCAGGAACCCCATCCCTTGAAGCCAGGTAGATTTAATTAAGAAGAAAGGGCATGTGGGCCCCCTCCCCCAGCTGATGGTGGCCCTCAGGGTCCCCATCCCCAGAGAAGAATTTGCAAAAAAGGGCATAGGAGCTGCGGGCCCACCACCTCAAGCCTGTAAAGGCCCTAGGGACCCCATCCGCAGTGGTCACTTAAAAAAAAAAAAAAGAACTCCCTGCACCAACTTAGGCCCCCAGGACCCCATCCCCATGGCCAAAATGTATAAAAAATGAGATGTGGCCCAGTGTCATAAACAATATCCCCAAAAACTGGAATGTGTGGCCCCTCCCTGAGGCCTTAAAGACCCCAGGGCTGGCTCACTTACTGTGTTTTTTTGGGAGCTCACCCTTGGGACACAGTAGTTGACCTGCCGGCACTAGCACGGGCAGGAAAACATATTTGCTCACATCTAGCGGGAGATATCAAAATTCTCCACTGGCTAGGAGCAGGCTTGCAATCTGTTTCCTTGCATGCAATGATGTGGGCAGGGATACAAAACACATATTGTTCTCTCCTGGAGGGAGCATGCAAAAAGCAGCTGCTCCCTCCGGGTGGGAGCAATGCCAGCTCACGCACCATGTGGAGAGCCAGCTGGGATCGTGAGGGCCATGGGGCTCCCACCCCCCAGCCCCAAATGTGTTTTAGTTGGTGCGTGTCCGGGGTGGCCACCGGGGCACATGCCTATATTTAGGTAGGCCCCAGGGGATGGGGTCCCTGGGGCCCAGGATGGCTCCCCTCCATGTTTACAATAGAAGTAGCCCTGTGGGATGGGGTCCCCAGTGCTCAACGAGCATCAGGAAGGGGGCCATTTACCCCCTCTTCTTTTTCATTGTATTTGGCCCCGGGGGATGGGGTCCCTCTGGGGCCTATTAAGGCTTGGGGAGGGGGGGCTTCACACTCCCTCACCTTGATTTTGACCCCAGGGATGGTGTCCCTGAGGCCGACGAAGGCTTGGGAAGAGGGGCACACACCCGCCTCCCCTGTTTATTGGAACTTGCCCTGGGTGGTGGGGTCCCTGGGGCCAAATAAGGCTTGAATAAGCGGGTACCATGCCCCCTCACTCCTTTTAAAATAGATATGGCCCAGGGACTAATAAAGTTTAGGGGAGGACCACGTAGACCCCCTCCCCTTTTTCCATTGTATTTGGCTGAGCCTTATAGGGCTTGGGTAGGGGGGCTGAATGCCCCATTCCATTAGATTTTGACCATGGGAGATGAGGTCTCAGGGCCCAAGAAGGCTCAGAGAGGGAGGTCACGCATACCCTCTCTCCTTTTTTTAAAATCATATTTGGTCCAATGGTATGGGGTCTGTTGGGCCTAATAAGGCTTTGGGAGGGGACCACATGACCCCCTTTTTTAATTGTATTTTGCCCTGGGGATAGGGTCCAGAGGCCTACTAAGGCTCGGGAGGGATGCTGTATGCCCCCCCTTTGATTTTGGCCCCATGAGATGTGGTCCCTGGGGCCCAAGAAGGCTCAGGATGAGTGCCACACTTCTCTCCTCCCCTTTTTATTAAGTTTGGCTGTGGGGGATGGGGTCCACGGGGCCTAACAAGGCTTGGGGAGTGGGGCCACATGTCCCCTTCCCCTTTTTTTTATTGCATTTGACCCCAGGGGATGGGGTCCCCAAGGCCATTGAGTCTCGGGGAGGGGGGCAGCATTTCCCCTCCCCTTAGATTTTGGCCCCAGGGTAAGGGGTCACTGGGACTCAAAAAGGATCGGGGAGATGAGCTGCATGTCCCCCTCCCCTTTTTTATTAGGTTTAGCCCCAGTGGATGGAGTCCTCAGAGTCTATTAAGGCTCGAGGAGGGGGCCACTTTGCCCCCACCACATTTTTATTCTATTTGGCACTGGGGGATGGGGAGGTGTTATCAATGATTTCATAAATGTTGTCATAGAACATGTCATAAGTGATGTAATATGTGTTGCCATAAGCAATGCATGGCAGGCCGCAAGTTATAGGTAGCTGTGCTAACTCTACCTGGTGACCTTCTGTGGTTTTTTTAGTACAAAAAATGAATCCGATATTCACCTAACTATAACGTCACTTTATCCTTTGTTTTTTTGTGAGTTTCTAAGGTTTTTAAAAAAAACACTTGTTTGTATCACACCGAACTATAACATTACTTTAACTTTCATTTTTTCAGTGAAAACAAATACATATATATTACCTTCTGGTGGTTGCCAGTAGGTAGTTATAGTTATATTGTAGTTACCTTGGAAAAGCATTTTTTGTTTTGCTAATAACGTCAGCGGTGTTTGATGAATCTTAAACAAATGTTAAAAACGAATTTGCTGCTGTTTGGAAAGTGTTGTGGTGATTCGAAAAGCGGTGGCTTAGAAAAAGTGGGGGGTCCCAAAATGCCTTTTCCCCATTCAATTTCCCATAGGGATTTTGAATACGACTACATCCAGAACTGCTGAATGAAATTGCACCAAATTTGGCAGAAAGCTAGATCTTGGTCCAGAAAGAGTGTTCTTTGTAATTTGGTGTAAATCTGCTCAGTATGTTTGGAGTTATTAAAAATACTGATTTCTGCATATCTAGGGATGCGAAGCCTCCGCAGATCCAACAGATCTCATGCTTCAATCAGTAAGCAATGACAGCCATCTTGAGACTCACGACCGAATCCTAAAAAAGACACAAAAAAACCCTGAAGAGGGCAGAGTAGGAATGCCATTTGAGATGTCATCAGTGATGTCACTGACCATGTCATGAATGATGTCATATGTGACATCATCAGCAGTGGATTGCGGGTGCGCAAGATGTAGTTAGTACAACTAACTATATCAGAGGAATTTCAATGGTTTTGTTCTAGTGAAATGTCCAGCTAGCTATAACACCCCTAAAACCTATTGTTTTTTCAGTGAATTTCTAAGGTTTTTTAAATGCGAATTCCTCACTATATCAGGCCTGAAACCTATGGTTTTTTCAGTGAATTTCAAAGGTTTTTTAAATGCTAATTCCTAACTAAATCTGGCCTGGAACCTATGGTTTTTTCAGTGAATTTCAAAGGTTTTGTAAATGACAATTTTTAATGTATTAATTGTTATGCTGATTATTTTGATACTGATTTACTATATTTTGTAAACTGTTTATTTTTTAGATATTTTATTGTTTTAATTACATTATACATTACAATAAAAAGATATACTTTCTCAGAATGAATTACTTTAGTTTAAATACTTTGCAAATGGCAATAGACTTTTAAGTACAGTAGTTACAGTTGTTGCAATGGGCAACACAATTTCAAACACAATGCAACATTGAGCTCAATGTGAATTTCTAGTCAAATGCGATTAGTTACTTTATGGATTACTTTTCTAACCACAGGACTCAATCCTAGATTCTGTCCTTGGACATCTCCTGTAAACAGTTGAGTAAAAGCCTTTTGGTTACAGTAGTGATTTTTAAGGAATATTCTTGTATTTTAAATGTTGACACTTAGAAAACGTTTCACATAGAATAACCAATGTTATCCTATGGCTGAAAATTCACTTAGCAGGTAAGTAGTGTTATCGTTACTTTTTCTTACTCAGTAGTAGATCCTGGATCCAGCACTGGCCAATCTCCTGTAAACAGTTGAAAGAATGTGTTTAAGTCATACAGATGATTTTTTTGAATATTTTTAGTTTGTGAAAATAGACAGAAACTTTTCTGGTGAAAACCACACAATGGATTTCTAAGGAAGGAAATACAAGTTACTGGTAAGTACGCTTAGAATTACTTTTCAGGGTCAGTGCAGGGCTAAAAGATGCAGCCCTGGGTTTTCTCCTGATAACAGGTGAGTAAATCGGGATTCGTAGTTCAACTGATTTTAGAGGAATATTTGTACGTTTCAAAATTGGCCCCTCGAAACTTTTCTGGTGAAAACCACACAATGGATTCCTATGGAAGGAAATACAAGTTACTGGTAAGTACGCTTAGAATTACTTTTCAGCGTCAGTGCTGGGCTAAAAGATGCAGCCCTGGGTTCTCTCCTGATAACAGGTGAGTAAATCGGAATTCGCAGTTCGGCTGATTTTAGAGTAATATTTGTACGTTTCAAAAATGGACATTTAGAAACTTTTCTGGTGAAAACCACACAATGGATTCCTATGGAAGGAAATACAAGTTACTGGTAAGTACGCTTAGAATTAATTTTCAGGGTCAGTGCTGGGCTAAAAGATGCAGCCCTGGGTTCTCTCCTGATAACAGGTGAGTAAATCAGAATTCGTAGTTCGACTGATTTTAGAGGAATATTTGTAAGTTTCAAAAATGGACACAGAAACATTTCTGGTGAAAACCACACAATGATTCCTATGGAAGGAAATACAAGTTACTGGTAAGTACGTTTAGAATTAGTTTTCAGGGTCAGTGCTGGTCTAAAAGATGCAGCACTGGGTTCTCTCTTGATAACAGGTGAGTAAATCGGAATTCGTAGTTCGGCTGATTTTAGAGGAATATTTGTAAGTTTCAAAATTGGACACTAAGAAACTTTTCTGGTGAAAACCACACAATGAATTCCTATGGAAGGAAATACAAGTTACTGGTAAGTACGCTTAGAATTACTTTTCAGTGTCAGTGCTGGGCTAAAAGATGCAGCTCTGGGTTCTCTCTTGATAACAGTTGAGTAACTCAGAATTCGTAGTTTGGCTGATTTTAGAGGAATATTTGTACATTTCAAAATTGGACACTTAGAAACTTTTATGGTGAAAACCACACAATGGATTCCTAGGGAAGAAAATACAAGTTACTGGTAAGTACGCTTAGAGTTAATTTTTACGGTTAAGGCTGGGCTGAAAGATGCAGCCCTGGGTTCTCTCCTGATAACAGGTGAGTAAATCGGAATTCGTAGGTCGGCTGATTTTAGAGGAATATTTGAACGTTTCAAAATTGGACACTTAGAAACTTTTCTGGTGAAAACCACACAATGGATTCCTATGGAAGGAAATACAAGTTACTGGTAAGTACACTTAGAATTACTTTTCAGTGTCAGTGCTGGGCTAAAAGATGCAGCCCTGGGTTCTCTCTTGATAACAGTTGAGTAAATCAGAATTCGTAGTTCAACTGATTTTAGAGGAATATTTGTACGTTTCAAAATTGGCCCCTCAAAACTTTTCTGGTGAAAACCACACAATGGATTCCTATGGAAGGAAATACAAGTTACTGGTAAGTACGCTTAGAATTACTTTTCAGGGTCAGTGCTGGGCTAAAATATGCAGCCCTGGGTTCTCTCCTGATAACAGGCGAGTAAATCGGAATTCGTAGTTCGACTGATTTTAGAGGAATATTTGTACATTTCAAAATTGGACACTTAGAAACTTTTCTGGTGAAAACCACACAATGGATTCCTATGGAAGGAAATACAAGCTACTGGTAAGTACGCTTAGAATTACTTTTCAGGCTCAGTGCTGGGCTAAAAGATGCAGCCCTGGGTTCTCTCCTGATAACAGGTGAGTAAATCGGAATTCGTAGTTTGGCTGATTTTAGAGGAATATGTGTACGTTTCAAAATTGGACACTTAGAAACTTTTCTGGTGAAAACCACACAATGGATTCCTATGGAAGGAAATACAAGTTACTGGTAAGTACACTTAGAATCACTTTTCAGGGTCACTGTGCAAACACGCCCCGTGGCATGTTTTAAGTTGGGGGATTAAGTCCCCTTGAATCCTGAGGTCCCCTGGCGGCCAACTAGCCCACCAGGTACCTCCAGTATGCGCCAGGGAGCTGCATTGCAGAGAGGTGTTCAGAGACCGCGTGGCCCCCCTCCCACATTGAAAAGTTGCCCCGGGGGGTGGAGTATCCCGGGGCTGGGGGTCCTGAGAGCCCCCCATCTCAAATTATTTCAAGCCCCGGGGGTGGCATTCCCCAGGGCTGGGGGGGCTGCGAGCCCCCCCCACCCATTTTCAAGAAGCCCCAGGGGGTGGAGGTCCCCGGGGCTGCAAGGGGGGCCGTGAGCCCCCACTCCCTATACTATCTTTGAGCCCTGGGGGTGGTGGTCCCCGGGACAGTGTGGGGTGTTTGGGACCCCCCACACTTCTTTTTTTAAATCTGCCCCCAGGATTTGGCCCCCCGGGGGCCAATTACCAAAGGAGCGCGCCAAGTACCAAAGAAGCGCGATTCTTTTTTTAAAATTGGGTGCGCAAATCTCACAGATTTTAAAAAAAAATGCTTTTTTTGGCCCTGGGGGGTCCTTGTGTGTTTCTACCCTGCCCCCTTTTCCTGTTTTTCGCGTTTGTTTTCTAGGTTTCTTGTGCCTCAGTTCTACCGAGGCACAAGATGGCTGCCAACACTTCATGATTTGGAGTGTTGACAGCCAATTAGAATACAGCTCGTGCTCGGGAGGGTGCGGGGAGGGTGCACGGATCCTCTGAGGCCATAGATATATATGTACTTTTACCTCTAATTTTCTCAGGAACTACTGAACGGATTTACACCATTTAGGCACGAGTCTGAATTGAGGACTACCTCTTTGCCAAATTTGGTGTAATTCCTTTCAGCAGTTCGGGCTGTAGCTGCGTCAAAAGGTCCTATGGGAAAATGCATGGGGAAAACGCGTTTTGGGACCCCCCTTTTTCCTCGGCCCCCGCTTGACGAATCACCGTGAAATTTTCAGGAAAGGAGAGGACCGGAGCTGGCCAAAAGTTTTGAAAATTTCGCGAAGATTCGTCAATCGACACCAACGTTATTCTAAATAGATTCTAACTATAGCTAGCTATTGGCGACCGCCAGTAGGTAATATGAACATGGGGTCAGATTACCTCTATTCTGACCTCTTATGTTAGCATTTTCAGAAATATTCTGACACGAGGACCGTTCCTGAGCAATAAACTGGTGGCTGCAACTTTGTGTTCAGGTTCCATCCATCCAATCAGAGCATTCCCATTGGCGCATGCCTTCGCGATTCATCACAAAACCACCACAAAATATATGCGGCCAGAGATATCACTATAATTTTAAACTAACATTTCTCTACAACTACTGAAAGGATTTACACCAAAGATGCAAAAGGCACTTCCTTTAACAACTTTTACCTCCCTGTCAAATTTGGTGTAAGTTCATTCAGTGGTACGGACTGTAGCTAAAGGTTCCTATGGGAATTAACATTACAAACGCGCCCTTATTTCTCACCCCAAATTCTCAAGCTCCACTGTGTGGATCACCCCCAAACTTTCTATGATAACTAGAACTTACCTTGACACATTGAAGATTGGTCAAATGACGCCAAAGATATAGCCAAGTCAAAACATCGTTTTCCTATGAAAACTAGGTCCTAACTATAACTACCTACTGGCGAACGCTAGTAGGTAATATATATATATATATTTATATATTACCTACTGGCGGTCGCCAGTAGGTAGTTATAGTTAGGACCACGTTTCCATAGGAAAACCTCAACATTCTATTTTGAATAACTTTGGCGCCGGTCGACGAATCGTCGCGAATTTCTCAAAATAGGTGGGGCGCTATGCTCCGCTCCTACCCTGAAAGTCTCGGGGGGATCCGTCAAGCGGGGGCTGAGATAAAAGGGGGGTCCCAAAACGCGTTTTTCCCATGCATTTTTCCATAGGACCTTTAGAACGAGCTACAGCCCGAACGGCTGAACAGAATTACTCAAAATTTGGCAGAGAGGTAGTCCCTAGGTCAAGGAAGTGCCTTTTGTAGGTTTGGTGTAAATCTGTTCAGTAGATTCGGAGAAAATAGCCTTTAAATCAATATATATATCTGAGCCCGCTAACGGTACGCTTACCGTACGCTTACGGTAAGCGTACGGTGGCGTGCGCGAGCGCGATTCTGATTGGCTCTTAGATCTTAGTAAACATTCGAATCGGCCGAAACCAGGAAGCGGCGGCCGCCATTTTCTGTGTTTCACTCTGAAAAAAAAAGAGTGAAAACAAGAAAAGGGGGCAATGAGGAGAGTTACAGACCCCCTTACATTTGTGAGGGGGTCAAAGAAGGACTGTAAAGTACAAAACAAACATTTATTGATTTTTAAAAAAAATCACGGGGTACGCGTACGGTAAGCTTACGGTAAGCGTACGGAAGAAACATGGCGTGCGCGAAGGAGATTCTGATTGGCCCATAGATCTTAGTAAACATTCGAATCGGCCGAAACCAGGAAGCGGCGGCCGCCATTTTGTGTGTTTCACTCAGAAAAAAAACAGAGAAAACAAGGAAAGGGGGCAAGGAGGAGAGTTACAGACCCCCTAACATTTGTAAGGGGGTCAAAGAAGGACAGAAAAGTACAAAAAAAACATTTATTGATTTTAAAAAAAATCACGGGGTACGCGTACCGTAAGCTTACGGTAAGCGTACGGTAAAAAAAATAAAAATAAATAAATGAAAAGCAGATTTAAGAGTTTAGAAATTAGGGAGCTCTAAAAAGAGCTGTTGTGTTTATGAAGTCATTTTTTTTAGTGGTACCTACAAGTAAGTACCGATGCAGAGTCTAAGGTTCAAGAGGAAGACTCTGTTCCCTTCATCATTGAAGTGCACACCATCTCCTCTATAAATGTCTTGCATGTCATAACGCAAGTTGTTGTGGTAAATGGCACCCATACCATAGTCACGGAGGAAAGCAGAAACAGATTTGTTGACGTGCTTTCTTGCTTTGTCAATCTGCGGACAGAAATGATTGGACCAGTTCCATTTTTGCCTTTGGCATATGTTGGAAAACACAAAGGCAGTTTTAGGGAAAAGTGTAAACAGTTGTGCAAAGGTGTCCTTCATAAGCATTTCCAGACCTACCCCAGTCAAAGTGCCTAGGTCATTGCCACCACAGTGCACTATTATGAGGTCAGGGTGTTGGATTTGAATGAAGGATTTCACCAATGGCATCAATTGGTGCCACTTTAACCCTCTCTGACCAATCCATTTAATGTCTACATTTGGCAAAGCAAGGTCTCTCACCATACCTGTTTTCTCTGCAAACTTTTCACTCCAGAAGACATAGCTGTGCCCTACAATCCACACTGTGAACATCTTCAAAGGAGAACTGGATGCACTCAGGAGGTGTCTTTCAGTAGAATGGCAATATGAAAAGAAAGACAGTTTGGAAATGGAGGCATACATATTTTTTTCAAAACAAAAAGAACTGATTGGCTGTTTCATACCATTCTAGAATAAAAACTAGGCTGTATGTGTAAATTAATAGAAGCATGTTTTGTATAGGTACAAAAAAATGTGTAACCAAAGAACAGTACTATGGATTTGCTGTAAGGTTTGAAAAGTCAAGCACTCTTGCTCTGTGGAATTGAAACATTGTGTGTCGAACTTCTGACCTAACTCTACACAGCAGTGTTCCATGAGCTGTTGCTATGGTAGCAGGCAGAAGTCAAGTTGGGGGAAGGGTACTAGGCAGAAGTCAAGTTGGGGGAAGGGTACTTTTGGAAAAGGGTTGGTTTTCAACCAATAGAAATGTGTGATTACATTTGAAAAAAAGGGGGAAGCACTGAGATTTGAAACTTACATGTATATGTGTGGAAAAATAGAGGGAAAGTTTGCCATTATCTGGTTCTGCTGAGAGGAGAGAGGTGAACACAACAGAGATCCTGGCTCTGATAATCTGCTGTTTGAGTGTCACATTTCTTTCACAACTAACTAATTTTAAAGGTGAGTTTACAGTTTGAGAGGGGATGTATGTGGTAACTTAAGAAATGAATAATAGAAATGGGAATTGTTTTTGTTGTAGTTACACATGGTGGTTTCATAATGTGTCAGTCTGTAAAAGTGATTTACACTTGCCCCGAAAAAAAAAAGAGCAGTAAGTGTGCTTTCAAAATGGCAAAGAAATTTCGTTTTGGGACTAATGTGAAAACATGACTCTGTGTGCATAGAGGAATTATAGGCAGAGATTTATTGCGTCTTGCTCTGGTGATTTCACAGTTGCATTAGATGGAAAGGGGGGCGAATTTTTGGGGGAAGAAGCAGAGTCTTAGCACACACCCATGTGCTTGCCATGTATAGTCATGCACAGTATTTAGAAGCGAGTGGGGTTTTCAGGTTTAAGTCTGTAATGCAAATACATTCAGCATCACTAAGGCTGGTTGCCCTTGCTGGAGTGTAGGCAGTCACAGAGAATACACATGGTGGTGGTCTGAAAAAACAGCTTGGACATGTGCAATTAAATAAATTAAAAAAAAAGGTTTCATAATGTGTCAGTCTGTAAAAGTGATTTTCACTTGCCCCGAAAAAAAAAAGAGCAGTAAGTGTGCTTTAAAAATGGCAAAGAAATTTCGTTTTGGGACTAATGTGAAAACATGACTCTGTGTGCATAGAGGAATTATAGGCAGAGATTTATTGCGTCTTGCTCTGGTGATTTCACAGTTGCATTAGATGGAAAGGGGGGCGAATTTTGGGGGGAAGAAGCAGAGTCTTAGCACACACCCATGTGCTTGCCATGTATAGTCATGCACAGTATTTAGAAGCGAGTGGGGTTTTCAGGTTTAAGTCTGTAATGCAAATACATTCAGCATCACTAAGGCTGGTTGCCCTTGCTGGAGTGTAGGCAGTCACAGAGAATACACATGGTGGTGGTCTGAAAAAACAGCTTGGACATGTGCAATTAAATAAATTAAAAAAAAAGGTTTCATAATGTGTCAGTCTGTAAAAGTGATTTTCACTTGCCCCGAAAAAAAAAAGAGCAGTAAGTGTGCTTTAAAAATGGCAAAGAAATTTCGTTTTGGGACTAATGTGAAAACATGACTCTGTGTGCATAGAGGAATTATAGGCAGAGATTTATTGCGTCTTGCTCTGGTGATTTCACAGTTGCATTAGATGGAAAGGGGGAGCGAATTTTTGGGGGAAGAAGCAGAGTCTTAGCACACACCCATGTGCTTGCCATGTATAGTCATGCACAGTATTTAGAAGCGAGTGGGGTTTTCAGGTTTAAGTCTGTAATGCAAATACATTCAGCATCACTAAGGCTGGTTGCCCTTGCTGGAGTGTAGGCAGTCACAGAGAATACACATGGTGGTGGTCTGAAAAAACAGCTTGGACATGTGCATTTAAATAAATCAAAAAAAGTGGTTTCATAATGTGTCAGTCTGTAAAAGTGATTTCCAATTGTAAAAAGTGATTTTCACTTGGCCCGAAAAAAAAAGAGCAGTAAGTGTGCTTTAAAAATGGCAAAGAAATTTCGTTTTGGGACTAATGTGAAAACATGACTCTGTGTGCATAGAGGAATTATAGGCAGAGATTTATTGCGTCTTGCTCTGGTGATTTCACAGTTGCATTAGATGGAAAGGGGGAGCGAATTTTTGGGGGAAGAAGCAGAGTCTTAGCACACACCCATGTGCTTGCCATGTATAGTCATGCACAGTATTTAGAAGCGAGTGGGGTTTTCAGGTTTAAGTCTGTAATGCAAATACATTCAGCATCACTAAGGCTGGTTGCCCTTGCTGGAGTGTAGGCAGTCACAGAGAATACACATGGTGGTGGTCTGAAAAAACAGCTTGGACATGTGCATTTAAATAAATCAAAAAAAGTGGTTTTATAATGTGTCAGTCTGTAAAAGTGATTTCCAATTGTAAAAAGTGATTTTCACTTGGCCCGAAAAAAAAAGAGCAGTAAGTGTGCTTTCAAAATGGCAAAGAAATTTCGTTTTGGGACTAATGTGAAAAAATGACTCTGTGTGTATAGAGGAATTATAGGCAGAGATTTATTGCGTCTTGCTCTGGTGATTTCACAGTTGCATTAGATGGAAAGGGGGAGCGAATTTTTGGGGGAAGAAGCAGAGTCTTAGCACACACCCATGTGCTTGCCATGTATAGTCATGCACAGTATTTACAAGCGAGTGGGGTTTTCAGGTTTAAGTCTGTAATGCAAATACATTCAGCATCACTAAGGCTGGTTGCCCTTGCTGGAGTGTAGGCAGTCACCGCGAACACACATGGTGGTGGTCTGAAAAAAACAGCTTGGACAAGTGCAATTAAATAAATTAAAAAAAAAGGTTTCATGATGTGTCAGTCTGTAAAAGTGATTTTCACTTGCCCCGAAAAAAAAAAGAGCAGTAAGTGTGCTTTAAAAATGGCAAAGAAATTTCGTTTTGGGACTAATGTGAAAACATGACTCTATGTGCATAGAGGAATTATAGGCAGAGATTTATTGCGTCTTGCTCTGGTGATTTCACAGTTGCATTAGATGGAAAGGGGGAGTGAATTTTTGGGGGAAGAAGCAGAGTCTTAGCACACATCCATGTGCTTGCCGTGTATAGTCATGCACAGTATTTAGAAGCGAGTGGGGTTTTCAGGTTTCAGTCTGTAATGCAAATACATTGAGCTTCACTAAGGCTGGTTGCCCTTGCTGGAGTGTAGCACTCTGGACATGGGCTTTTTAAAAAATCTGAAAAGTGGTTTCATAATGTGACAGTTTGTAAAAGAGATTTTCACTTGCCCAAAAAAAAGAGCAGTTTGTGTGCATTCAAATTGGCAAAGAAATTTTGTTTTGTGACTATTGTGAAAAGAAATGTAGTAATATATTTAAATACAATAAAGGATTTTTTTTTAGTTTTTTTCAGGTATTGCTGAAGAACAGTGAACAAAATTTAAGATGCCTACAAAATCTCGAGTTCAAAAAACGCTAAAAAAAAAACTATATTTGAAGACAACTGGAGGACCAAAGTTAGTAGAAGATGCTCATGTTGGGAAAAAGAAAAAATCTTCTGGTAAGCAGAAAAAAGAATTTCTTAAAAAAATATTCAAAACAAAGAAAAATGTACAAAATGTCTGTCCTGGGAAGAATGTAACAAAACGAAGAGAACAGCAAAAAATTGAGAATTTAGTTAATGCAAATATACCTTCTGCAACTGAAAAGTTTTACATAAACAGAAAAACAGCGTTTAAAGAGATACGTAGAAAAATGTTTCAGAGAAGAGTTATGTCCAATTTGATAAAGGATGTGAAGAAATATAAGCAAAAGGCAAAATATTACAAGAGAAAAAAAGAAATTGAAGCCATTGCTGCAAAAGCATTAGAATTAAAAAGGAAACTATTCATATTAATTTTGAATAGGATGCGTACATTAGATAAAATGGTTAATGTACTGAAATCACAAAGCAAAAGCAAAAGAGTAGTGAACAGAACAAACTTTTGTAAAGTGTTTTTAGGAAAGTGGATGCATAGTTCAAGTAGTGAACCTTTTTTTAATGAAGAGAGCTATTTTCAAAGTAATAGTTTGCTGCATGCAGTTGACACCAGAGGTCGTTCATACGAAGTAAAAAATGGTTGCATAATGGAGAAGGAGATAATGGTTCCAAGAGATGAGGTACAAGTGATGGCAGATGAGGCAATGGGGAGACGTCCTAAAGCCCCAGTGTACACTTGGAATTGTAGTAGTATTTGCACTGTGCGTCAGGAATCTATTGACAGATTTCGAGAGTTTCTAAGAGAATATAGTAAAAAAAGTGTAAAACAGAAGATTAAGGTGCTTCAAAGTCTGGATCCATGCAGAGTGAGAGAGAATACTGGTTTGCAGGGTCATTCTCTGGCTTGTCTATCTAGAAAAGTGTGCAATAGTGTTTTCCATCATTTTAGGATGCTGGCTGTTCATCATACTGAAATGAGAAAGTTTGTGAGACGGTTGTATTTTGCCAAAAGTCCAGCAATAAAGTTAAATGAATTGAATAGGGCTCTGTTCCGAGGAACGGTATCAGATGTAGAGAAGGTTGTTGATGAAATTCAGTTTTGTTACTTTGGTCCTGAACAAAACAGTGCAGAGAAGGACACAGTAAATGAGGAAGAAGTGGAAGAGAATGTAGAACCTTCTGTAAGTAAGACATTTAATGATCACATAACAAAATTTGCAATAGTCTCTAATGAAAGACCAAATGTTACTTGTATTTGTTGCCGCAGAACTCATTATAGAAAACAAACTAGGAATGTTGATCTCTACAGAAAGAGTGAAAATGAAGATAATTATAAGTGGATGGATTTTGCCACATATATATTTCTTGAAAATTGTTTTGAATTGGGTGAAGATCAGCGTATTTGTAAATACTGTTACAACAAGTTAGAGGAAAATAGAATGCCGACCAGAGCTGTACATAATAATTTAGAATTGGATGCTATTCCTGCTGAACTTTCTGAATTAAATACATATGAGTCTATACTCATTCAATGTGTTCATCCGTTCCAGACCATAGTACGTATGGAGCCCAAAACTGGTAAATTACCTCCTTCAGATTTACTGAGAGGTTTAAAAGGTAGAGTGGTGTATTTGCCCTTGGATTTGAAAAAAAATATGGAAACTATTGATGCGGATACTTTGGAAACTGAACCATTAATTATTCTGGTTAATGGTGTACCTACAAAGAATAAGAAGATTTGGCAGGAGCTGGTAGATGTGCGGAAAGTACAAAGAGCAAATTTGTATTTGAAAAAAAATAACAAATGGTATGAATCAATTTATATAGAAGAAGAAGAAGAAGACGAAGATTTTCAAGAAGACACAGAAACACCAACTGGACAAATTGAAAAAGTGGACAAGACAAAGGAAGAAGAAATTTATGAACATTTTAGCATACATCCTCTTCATTCGAAAGAAGTTATGGGAGACAATATTGATCTCTTTCAGATGAAGAAAGCAAAAGGAACTCCTGTGAGTGTATGGGAGGAGAGCTTGGAAGCTCGATGTTTTCCCCAGCTGTTTCCTACGGGAAAAGGAGGACGATACGATGAACGTCCAGAACAGATTCCAGCTTCAGAGTATCGGACTACAAGACTATATGCTGAAGATCCCAGATTTCGACAAAGTATTCCTTATTTGTTTCATCTTTTATTTGAAAGCGACTTGTCTGCACTGTCTTATGCAGTAAATCACATTTTAAAAAGTGGAGTACATTTACAAAATGTGTCTGCTAAGGATTTTATGGAGAAAGTGCAGCACCGAGATGATCATTTGGAAACACAACTGATCAATCTGATGGCTTGTCAGCGTGGGACAAATGAATATTGGTACCGACGCCATGGTGAACTAAAATGCATGTTACGCAATTTAGGAACACCAACATGGTTCCTTACCCTAAGCTGTGCCGAGTACGCTTGGGATGATTTACTGGATTTTCTACGAGAGGCCAATTCAAACATTAAAAACATCGAATACAAGACAGCAGGAGAACTGTGCTCATTGGATCCGGTTAATGTTTGCAGATATTTCAATCATAGATTTGAGGCTATGATGTCCTTCATCTGCAATAAAAAAAATCCACCCCTTGGAGAAGTAGTGGATTTCTTTTGGAGAAAAGAGTACCAGGCAAGAGGTGCTCCTCATATTCATATGCTGTTGTGGATCAAGGATGCCCCAAAGTTTGGAACAGATACTAATGAAGCAGTGTTATCTTACATTGAAGAATATGCAACATGTGGTATACCAAAAAGCACAGAAGAGAACAAGTTAAAGGAGCAAGTTTTACGTTTCCAAAGTCATCGGTGTGGAAAATACTGTCGACGGAAATACAAGAGCAAAGAAAAATACTACACTAAATGTCGATTTGGATTTCCTAGACCTGTTCTTTCAAATGGAAGAGTAAACAGTTTTATGTCAGCTGTGAGACATACTATCACAAGAAAATCACCTAAGAATACCTACAACCTTAAAAGAAAAGAAGAATCAAAAAATATAAATGACTACAACCCAGTCATTTTATCCATGTGGAACGCTAACATGGATATACAGTATGTAGCTGACAATTCCATTGCTGTTGCACGATATGTAACGTCTTACATTACGAAATCAGAAAAAACAGAATTGAAGGAAATGTGGGAAGAGATTTCTCACGAGAAGACTGTCAGTAAGAAGCTGTACAGTTTCAGTTTGAAGATGTTATCGCATCGAGAAATTGGATCCTACGAATGTTCAGATAGGTTATCTTCTGCAAGTCTCTACTCGAAGTCAAGAAGAATAATTTGGGCAAGTTTAGGCCTTGCAGCAATGAGAAATCGGGTACTGAAATCTGTTGGAGAAATTGAATATTTGGCCGAGAATGACCCAGAAAGTACAGATATATTGAAAACAAACATGTTGGACACATATTATCCCAAGAGAAGTCATCATCTGGAGAACATGTGTCTCTATGAAGTGTTGCAGAACTACATTTATTCACGGAAAGCTGCAGAAGACATTAATAATGGAAAATATAAAGTTGTTGGTGAAGAAGGATGTTTGGTGAAGCAAACCAAAGGAAGTTTGATAAATCACCGGAAGCTGAGTTGCGACACTACCGACAAGAAAGAATTTTACTATTTGGCTCTTTTACAGTTGTTTAAACCATGGCGTACAGAGGATGAACTACTGGGAGAATTTCAAAGCTATGAGGATTCATTTAATGCTTGCAAAGACAGCATACAATGCAATACATTCACAACTTATCTGCAAATGTTAAATGAAGAAATTGAACAGGAAACTACAATTGCAGCAGAAATAGCTAGAGACAGTTCTCAGGACAGCCAAAGTTCAGGAACACACAGTCAAGATCCCCTAGGACAACCAATCGTTGAAAATGAAGCATCAATAGCCATGAATGAAGTGGAAACAGCTATGAATCAAGCTCAAGAAGAATTTATAGACTTAGAAAATTTGGAAAGACAACTGAATCAAGAGCAGCAACAAATTTATGAAGAGATCAAAAACAAAATTGATCACGGATTTCTACATGTAAAAAAAGAGTGCTCATGCACATCATTTCATCCAATCAGGATGTATGTAAGCGGACAAGCTGGCACTGGAAAAAGTTTCCTAATTAAAGTCATCAGAAGCTACCTAAAGCAAAAAACGGATTCTACTTTGTCTTGTGTGGTTACTGCTCCAACTGGGTTAGCAGCATATAACATAAAAGGAATCACCTTACATCGTTTGCTAATGTTACCAGTGGAGCATGAGAACAAAATACAATTCAACAAGCTAACTGGAGAAGCATCCTTGGAAGTTTCACGAGTATTGAAGAAGATGCAAGTTCTCATTATTGATGAGGTGAGCATGGTATCAAACTTAATGCTTGCCTTTGTGCATTTAAGAATGCAGCAAATTTTGAAGACAGACTATGACGTGTTATTTGGTGGAAAACACGTCATAGTTTTTGGGGATCTTTTGCAACTTACTCCAGTTAAAGGACAACCAGTGTTTAATACTGTGACACATGAAGACACGAAGAAGTCATTGGGAAGTATCGGTAATACAAATATTTGGTCCTTCTTTGAGTACAAGGAACTTACAACTAATATGAGGCAAGCAAACGATGAAGAATATGGAAGTATTCTGAAAGATATCAGGATTGGACTACTCACAGAAGCTGGCAAAAAAGCATTACAGACTCGGCTGCTACATAATTTATTTCCAAAGGAAGAAATAGTTGCAGAGAAGATATACAAGAACATTGCAGAAAACAAAAGTGTCATCTGCTTAATGCCTACTCTACGTGAATGCTCAATATTCAATGAGGAGCTTTTGAAATTGGAAAAGGAAGAGATCAGGAAATTGGAAGCAGTGGACAAAATTGAGGATGGAAGAATTACTGTCACAGTAACAGGCAAACTGAAAAATAAATTGGACTCACTAGAGAAGAACATCTCCAAAACAGCTGGATTAGAAAAAAATCTATATGTTTGCATGAACTGTAGAGTGTTTTTAAGGAGAAATTTGGATGTTGAGAAAGGTTTAGTTAATGGAGCGATGGGAAGAGTTGTGGGTTTTATTAATTATCAGAAAAAAGAAGGAATTGAATGTTTAAAAATAAAATTTGATCAGATAGATGAAGTTAAAGATATTTGTCGTTGTACAGTTCGTTTTATGCTTGTGAAAGACTTATATGTACGTAGGAAGCAGTTTCCGTTTTCTCTAGCATATGCTGTAACTATTAACAAGTCTCAAGGATTGACTGTAGATTGTGCATTTGTGAACATTGGTTCAACTGTGTTCAAAGAAGGTATGGCATATGTTGCTTTGTCACGAGTCAAAACATTATCAGGTTTATTCATGATAGACTTTGAAGAATCAAAAGTTAGTGCTGATACAAATTGTGTAAAGGAGTATAATAGATTAAGAAGAAGCTATGCTCCTCATTTAGGTCAGTATCCTGTGTTGGAGAAACGTGTAGTTTCTCGTAAAAGAAAAAATGAGAATATCTGTAGTGAAGATGTAGAGAAGAGGAAAAAAAAGAGGAGTGATGTAATTGCAAGCAAAAAGAAAAAGGAAAATGAAGAACAGGTTGTAGGATGTCATTTTGAAAATAGCTCTGGTGTCAACTGCTACGCAAATGTAGTGCTGAATGTTGCATTTTATCTGGAAAGTTTGCAAGAGCAGATAATAGTAAATCAGGGAAAAAGATTCTGTTCAGAGCTGAGTCTCCTTTTTCAAAAGTTGAGTAAAGATAAAACTCAAATAGAAAGTGCTACTGACATTAGAAAACTTTTAGATGTATGTTCAGGACGAACACAGTTTTCTCAAAATGAACAGCAAGATGCACATGAATTTTTGATGTATTTTCTTCAGGTAGTGGAAGAAGAAGGAGTTCCCATTGACATTTTTTTTGGTCTCTCTTATAAATGGGAACATAGTTGTGATAATTGTTATAATATATGTGGCTCTATTGTTGATAATGAAAGGTTTATTTATTTGACATTGCCAGAGAGTAAAACAGTCACTTTTGCAAAATTAGTTAAAGATGCTAATCATAGCATGAAATGTGGTGAGTGTAATTCTGACATGTTTTCAACATTAATTTTAAAGGAATACGGACAGTATGTAATTTTAATGATGCAACGATGTAGAGCTGATGGTTCAAAATTGGATACTTTAATAAAGAAGTTTACAGGACAGCAATTATCAATTTCAGGAAAAACTTTTGTAACTGTTGCAATAATTTTCCATGATGGACCTACTGTTACTTCTGGACATTACACAGTTTATCTAAAATGTGAAAAAGGCTGGACACTGTGTAATGATTCCCAATTGATTTTCAAACAACGTTTGCCTTTTGATTTAGCAAATTCCTATCTAATCTTCCTGAAACCTAAATTTTAGAGAGACTTGGCAAGATCTGGACAAAATAATTTTACCATTTTACTGGATTACCATTGCAATTTTGTAAAAAAAAAGATTTTTAAAATTATCATTTGGCCTAATGGAAAGATAACCAATTGTAATGTGGACTTTTTTAATTTTTAATGCAATTTTGAAAAACCAATAATTTAGAGATTATCGGTAACTTCTGCACATTTTAAATTTTGGAATGTTATTGGACTGCCATTGGAAATTTTTTCAAAAATGATTTAAAAAATTACTATTTGGCCATGTGGAAAAGTAACCAATTCTATTGTGGACTAAATAAATTATTCAAAAAATTTTCGTGAACCAAAATGTTACAGAGAATCGGTGAGATCTGGACAAATTAAACTTTAGAATTTTATTGGATTTCCGTTGGAAATTTATTCCAAAAAAAAAATTAAAATTACTATTTGGCCTAAAGGAAATGAAATCAGATGTATTTTGGAGTTATTTGAGATATAATATTGTGATTATAGTTCTGAAACAAACATATCAGACGGTATTTTAAAGAAATAAGTATTGGTATTAGATGATATTTTTTTACAATATTATGCATTTCTATAATGTTAAGTTTAATTAAAAAAAGAATCAGGGCTTTTTTAATACAATCTTTGTGATTGGTATTTTTTTTTGCCCGCTGTAAAATGATGAATGCAATTGCTTTCACAATTTATAGTGAAATGCAATATATTCTGAAAACAGCAAAAATAAGGCAAAAAGATTTTTTGGTAAAAAATGTAAATATGTGTACTGTATTATAAAATGTTTAAAAAATATTAATACTTTTTTCTTTTTTTCCAGATAGATATAGAAAATTTTCGAAAACTACAAACATTTTTAAAACTATTTTTAAAAAAAAGAAATGAATAAATATTTTTTCAGTGAGTATGGTAAGTCAATAATAATAATTGTAATCTCTCAAGGACAATGTAATGTGATAAATGATTTTTAGTGTTTTTTTTAAAAAATAAAAAAAAAGTACGCGCACCGTACGCGTACGGTAAAAAAAATAAAAAAAAGTTTTTAAAAACATATGTAAAAAAAAGATGAAAGATAAGGTTGGCTCTTAAAAGAACCGTTGTGTTCATGCAGGGACAGAGGAAAGGAAGCATGGGAAAATTATTCAAAGCGACAAATGTGCTGATCTATTTTGTTGTTCACTAGGGAAACACTGGTCTCCCTATGGCAAATTAGATCTTTACAAAATGTGCAATGAATATCAACCTTCCGAAATCGAGGGTTCATTTCCAGAGGGCCAGCAAAAGGAGATTCTCCCCCCACAGATGAAGGGCTCACCTGACCTGCAGAAGAAGGAGTAAGCCCTGCAGGTGATGGTCCAGGCTGAGCTGCTGTGGATGTACTGGCTCGTCTTTCTGAAGAGTTACCTCCAAAAAGATGACCATGTGTCCTTCTGTGTACATCCTGGAGGTGTCGCTTCATGGTGTGATTCCCAAAGGAATACTTCCTGTTAGGATTACCTCTAGAAAGTACACGCTGACACAGCTTGCAAGTAACTAAGGGTGCATTCACCTTTTGCTGGCCTTCTGGAAAAGTAAAATAATCCCAAACATAAGAAGGCTTTTGTTTCCTCGATCTCTGCCTCAAGACAGTGCTGCTAGTGCTAGCCTCACTCTCAGAAGAGCTCTGCTGTTCTGCCATCGTATCCCAAAGACAAACCAGCTCCTTCTCCCAAGGGATCACAAGCAGAAATGAGGGGAATGGGTGTGGTGTAGGAGAGTTCTAGAACTGAAAGTAGTTTCAACCAATCAAAAGTTGTGTTTCAAGATCACATGACCTACCGTACGCTTACGGTACGCTTACGGTACGCTTACGGCAAAAAGTACGCGTGCGCGTAAAAAAGACACGCGCTTGCGCGCATGCGCATAGCAGTCACTCCCCGGCACTTCCGCGTAACGTGCGCGTGTGGCGTAAGCGCGCACGCGTCCCACGCGCAGTACGCGCGGCTACGCAAAGTGCGTAACTATACGCAAGCAGCGTAGATAGATTACGGACGTTGCGTAAACCGTACGCTTACCGTGAGCTTACGGTACGCGTACCAAAAAAAAAAAAAAAAAAAAAAAAAAGAACTGGAAATAAATTTTACATGTTTATTTTAAAAAATATATTAAAAAAAAATATTTAAGGATTTTAAAAATTAAAGCATAGTCTTTATAAAAGGTAAGTAAATTAAATTAAAAATATGTTTGAAAAAATTGAAGAATAAAAAAAAAATTAGCATTTAAAAAACCTTGCAAATTCACTGAAAAAACCATGGGTTTCACACACGTTATAGTTAGGAATTAGCATTTAAAAAACCTTTGAAATTCAGTGAAAAAACCATAGGTTTCACACACGTTATAGTTAGGAATTAGCATTTAAAAAACCTTAGAAATTCAGTGAAAAAACCATAGGTTTCACACATGTTATAGTTAGCTGGACATTTTACTCGTAAAAAACCAATGAAATTGCCCCGTTATAGTTAGTTCAGCTAACTATAACTCGCGCGCCCGCAATGCACTGCTGATGACGTCACATATTACATCACTCATGACATGGTCAGTGACATCACTCATGACATCACTGATGACATCTCAAATGACATCACTGATGACATCATCCTTGTGATAGAGTGGCAGACCTCCTCTTCCCCTAATATAACCTTTGACACACACATTCAAAAATAGAAACTACAATGTTCAAAACAATGGACATACCAATACCAGTTAAAACAACCTTTTCAGTAATTCTAAGATCCACATACACATCCACTCATTCACCAACAGTCCAATTCAGTCACTCATACATGTACTCACTCATCATATGTACTCATACACCTATACATCCTGTTACACAATGCCACTCATCCATAGAGTTACTCACACACATAGTCACTCATGCTAACAAAGAATCAAACATACATTTACTTGCATATACAGTTATACACACACCACCACACTTACTTCTACGGAAACTTACACATACTTAGTCTTTTAAACAATCACTTATAGAAACACATACTTATTCATACAAGAACTCTTTCAATCTCTCACTCTCACATATACTCACATATATACACCAATAGTCACATATACTAGTTTAAAACATATGTAGTTACTCATAAAGACACTATTGAGACAGTCATTCACTCAATAACACATCCATGCACACACTCATCCACCCATACAGTCCTGCACACATGCTGTGTTCAACACATACAAACAGTGAGTCACTCATTCATACACCTATGCACTACGTAATACCCCCCACCGAACCATGCAGACACTCAGACTGATACTCAAAAAACCAACTAATAACCTATATAGACACCCATGTATCTACTCACCAACCCATGCAGCCACTTATACACAAAGTGAGAGACTGATACAGATATATACATATTTAAACATTGCTCACTAAAACATGTATTCACTATGATACACTTAATCAGTCAGTTAAACAATCAATTTTTCAAAAACAAATCATCCATTTAGACACTTATATACCCATTTATTCTTCCATTGACCTTGAGATATACATATATAAAACATATTTAATTTTCAGAAAAACCCACATTCACTGGATGATGTCATCAGTGATGTCATCAGTGATGTCATTTGAGATGTCATCAGTGATGTCATGAGTGATGTCACTGACCATGTCATGAGTGATGTAATATGTGACGTCATCAGCAGTGCATTGCGGGCGCGCGAGTTATAGTTAGCTGAACTAACTATAACGGGGCAATTTCATTGGTTTTTTACGAGTAAAATGTCCAGCTAACTATAACATGTGTGAAACCTATGGTTTTTTCACTGAATTTCTAAGGTTTTTTAAATGCTAATTCCTAACTATAACGTGTGTGAAACCTATGGTTTTTTCACTGAATATATATATAGATACATATAGAGATATACATATATATATTTATATATGGAGTAATGTAATGTTTTGTTTGATGTATTTGTTTAATTTGTGTTTTCATTTAAAATTTACAGCTGAATGTGTTATGCAGACAAAACTAAATGTCCCTGTCCAGTCATGATTACTTTTACGATTGACAAGGTAGAGTCACTGAACCTATAAATTACTATTCAGTACTGCTTACGGAAAAAGTCTCACACCCGATATCCCACAAACCTAGGGCCTATATTTCTTTACGCAAACTGTAAACTCAATCTTAAACAAGTAACCACCACAGAACAAGGGTACTCAAAACCAGTTTCATATGTTTTTGGCTACTATCAATAACATATTTTTAAGATAAATTGAGTTACCAAAATCTGCAAATAAATCAAAGAAAAGGAAAATGGGAGAAAGATCATTTGTGATCACTTCATTTTATTCAATATTGTTTGGGCAGCTCTACAAAATCACCAGCCCCACTTAGCGTCCCACTTACATGCTCAGATGCTGTTTTCCAGAAAACAGAAAGAGGATTGCTTTCACATTCATTTTTTGATGGGCACGATTGATAATTCAATTCTGTAACAAAATATTACATGTCTGTGAATTAGTTTTGATACTGAAGATGCAAACGTTTCTAGAAATTCATTTGGCAGCACACACATTCACATTTTAGCCAGTAAACACAGAAACACATGTATAATGAAAAAACAACATTTATGCACTGTATGTGCCATCAAAGTAGAACTACATTACTGTGCAAATGTTAATGTATTATAATTTAACAAGATATGCTGTCACTGTAAATACAAATTGCTCTAGATCAAGAATTTTATATTTGGAAGATAAACTCACAGTGGCGCACTAGTGGCGGTCCACTGTTTGCCAATTACGATTTTGTAGGTCGTAGCGGCGGTGGACCGCGCAGGAGCACCACAACACATTATGCTGAGCAGGGACTGACACAGTCTTGCTCAGCATATTTTGAGTTCCTGGACCGCCAGCCTTTTTAAAGCGGAGCTGCGCCATGAAAAAGCTGGTAGTGCAGGAACAAAGGGGCCCTACAGGGCCCCCATGTCCCCCCTGCCATGGGGATACATTCAGGGGGACACAACATATGCCCCCCTATCTGTATTCTCCCCGGTTCCAGCACAGCATGGACGTCATCGTCCATGCCGCGTTAGAACTTGTTGGTCGTTCCCATTGCGGTGCCTGTTTTCAAGGCACCACCATGGGACAGGCTAAAGGACCGTCGACCTTATTACGAGTTGTACTTTTACAACTTGTAATACGGCCAGCGGTCCTTGCGCAGATTTGGCGCAGCGCCAAACTTGTAATGGGGCCCTCAGTTTGAAGATGAAGGGAAATTTTCTGTAAATAAGTTTCAGAAAAATCAATACTGGGAATGATCACAGTATTTTGTTGTGTATTCCAGGAATTCTTTGATTTGTTTGAATCAAAAATATACTAGCCTTACACATTTTTTAGTGCTTCTTGTGATGGCGTAATTGTTGCAAGGGGGGGGATTTGACCATGTAGTGGTATGATTAGTGATGGGGTATTAGGTCCAGGAATGTGACTTCAATAGGACTAATTGCTTTGAAACTAGCTCAGCATTCTTGTGATGTTGTGGCTGTGCATGTTTTCCATAACTCCTCCTGATCAGATTCCTTAGTGCATTTTTCTAACAGTAGGGTTCTTAAATCACTGTGTAATCTGTTTCTTTTCTGCAGTCATACACTAAGGTACCGATTCCGATCCGTTAAAAAAAATTACCGTCCGACTGGTATCCGTATTTTTTTACGTACGAATCGTACAAGTCCCGTACAAACGGCGAAGTACCGTTCGTACGTGAAAAGTACATACGAATAGCGTCAGGAAAAGTGTACGAGAGGGAGCCGGACATTTTTACATGCAAATCGAAAAACACAAGTCCGAGCACGCAAGTACGATCCGTACCGCCCGTCCAAAAACACAACTGCATGTAAAAGGCCCCGTACGGAGCGAACGCTGTAGCACACATGTACACGGGTAAACTTGTGCCCGGATACGAGTCATACAGCCCCCCTCCCCTGACATATGTCAGCACCGTACCCCCGTATGTCAGCACCGTACCCCCCCTCTGCACCGTACCCCAGGACCGTACCCCAGCCCTGCACCTGTACGCACCGCACCCCAGGCCCGTCTCCCAGCCCCGCACCTGTATGCACCGTACCCCAGCCCCCCACCTGTACGCGTGGCACCCCAGCCACGTACCTGTACGCACGGTACCCCAGGACCGCACCCCAGCCCCGCACCTGTACGCGCCACACCCCAGGCCCGTCTCTCAGCCCTGTACCTGTACGCACCGTACCCCAGGCCCGTACCCCAGCCCCCCACCTGTACGCGCCGCATCCCAGGCCCGTATCCCAGCCCCGAATCTGTACGCACCGTGCCCCAGGACCGTAGTGCCTGTACACGCCACACCCCAGGCCCTTACCCCAGCCCCGTACCTGTACACACCATACCCCAACACCGTACCCCAGCCCCCCACCTGTACGTGCCGTACCCCAACACCGTACCCCAGCCCTGTACCTGTATGCACCATACCACAACACCGGACCCCAGCCCCCCACATGTAGGCGCCGCACCCCAGGCCCGTACCCCAGCCCCGTACCTGTACACACCGTACACCAACACCATACCCCGCACTTGTACGCACCGTACCCCAGGACTGTAGTGCCTGTACGCGCCGCACCCCAGGCCCGTACCTGTACGCGCCACACCCCAGGCCCCTATCCCAGCCCCGTACCTGTACGCACCATACCCCAACACCGTACCCCAGCCCCGCACCTGTACGCACCGTACCCCAACACCGTACCCCAGCACCCCACCTGTACGCGCCGCACCCCAGGCCTGTACTCCAGCCCCGTACCTGTAAGCACCGTACCCCAACACCGTACCCCAGCACCCTCACCCAGCATCGCGTATGTACGGACCTTACCTACACGAAAAAGACTCGTACAGGACCAGGGCACTGTAAAACAGCACAAGAGGGTCAATTCGACTCGCACAACACCACAAAACACGTCTACATGACAAAATACATCTCAATGACTGACCTGGCACATCCAAACAGGCAAACAGAGGCCCTAAATCACAACCACCTCTTATAACACACCCACCACAAATTCAAACCCAGCCACACCCGCAAATGGACCAATGAAAAGGGCCCACACACACAACCCATGAGCCTTTGCAACAGACCCACTGCTGCCAGACCCCAAAGACAAACAACTGCACCTTACTTACACCTTAACTACACCTTAACTTACACACCTTCACACAACCTCCTTCACAAACACCCCCTCTTCACATTTACACACACACCGTCACATTCACACCCACACACCCACAACCATCCACACCCACACCCCACACCATGCCCACAGACAAGAATCCAAAGTTCACAAGGGTGGAACTAGACCTCCTTGTCAACGAAGTCATCAGAGTCGAGCTGTTTGGAACATTGGTCAGACAGACCAGCATAGCCCAAAAAACTAGCCTGTGGCAGAGGATCGTCGATAAGGTGAATACTGTTGTGCCCATCCGAAGGACCAGGCATGAATGCCAAGACAGGTTGTACGATCTGCGCAGGGCAGTCAAGCGGAAAATGAACGAGGAATACGCCCAGAGCAACATCACTGCAGGTGGGCTGCCCCGCAGACCCGTACATTACCATCCCTGGGAGGAGAAGGTGATGGCCCTGCTTCCGCCGGTGGGAGTACACGGAGTCGAAGGAGTTCGAGAGCCTGGTGAGTACACAAACTACTTACGTAACATGGGGGCAATGGCATCCACACTCCAAATACACCAAATGCACGCAACTAGCCCCAAGCCCTCACCGGACACAACCACACTCAAAAACCACGCTCATGCCACTAACATGTCATGCCCCATTCACTAAGCAAGGCCATGCCTTATCCCAGGCTACACGAACCACAAACCCAAGACTGGATGTCCGGGATGCTGGGAGGGTGGGCCTCACAAAACACATTGTGACACTCAGAAGCAGACACCAATGCCCTCAGCCCATATGGCCTAGGTACATACCCATGCACCATGCCCAAGGCTCAGGGAAAGGCAAAGTACTGACAAGGTAGCTGACACTTGGCCCCGCTGTGTGCAGCACAAGGCCCTCCTATGACCACTGTACACTCAAACACTAACTCCACTAGCTCAGATATCTAGCACAGGAACTTACACTCACTGTCATGCCAGCATGCACCATGAGGGGACAGACACATCACCTGGGAGACCCAATGACAAATCACACTACACACAACAGCAGGCCCGGTCACAACCCCCCTACCTTACACAAGCACACACCCCTGGGGCAGGCAACGGATTCATCCACTCTCACAATGGACATGTGACACAACAAGATCAATCCATAGCCAAATAAGCATTCTAGCCACAATTCTACAGGTCAACCACTCAGGAGAACATATCAATGCGTCCCCCGCAACATACCCATACACAAGTGGACATTGAGAGGAATGCTAGGCACATCCAACTACCTGGAGGAACTGTGCCAACTTGAATATGTATGAAACATGGATGTCGCATGAAACAGCATTTATTTATTTATTTATTTTTCACATTTATAGAGCGCACTGTTACCCGGAGGTGTCCTGGCGCTGATTGCCAAAGTGTGAAGGCCGAGAGATTACTGTGTGAAGAGCCACGTCTTAAGCGGTCTCCTGAAAGACAGGAGGTCGGGGAGTTGTCTGAGGTTCAGTGGCAGTGCATTCCATGCCTTTGCTGCACCCAGGGAGAAGCTCCTACCTCCCCACCGAGCCTTCCTAACTCTGGGGACAACTGCCAGGCTCTGTTCAGCTGACCTCAACAATCTAGTCGGTCTGTGCCATTGGAAAAGTTGGGTCATGCAATGGGGCCCTAAGCCATGCAGAGCTTTAAATGTTACGCATAGAGATTTGAAAATAATTCTTTTGCGTACAGGTAGCCAATGTAGCTTCGCCAAATCCCGCGATACCGAGGCAGATTTGGGTGTGCCTGTAATCAGACGAGCTGCTGCATTTTGCAGAGTTTGGAGCCTATTGAGGAGCCCCTTTTGGGCATTCAGCAGTAGGCTGTTGCAATAGTCCAGACGGGACATCACCAATCCTGTCACCACTGTCTTCTTGTGCTCGTTGGCAAGAAACGGCAGCACTTTCCGGATGGTTTTTAGGACGAAATGGGTAGCCGAGGTGAGTGCATTGATATGAGGCCTAAAAAACAGTGAATCGTCCATTAGTACGCCCAGGTTTCTAACCTTCGAGACCGGAGCTGGGGGGGGGGGGGGGGCATTTCCTCCGGCCACCAACGTGGAGACCAGAAGTTGTCTCTGGATCCAAAGAGTAGCACCTCAGTTTTAGCTGTATTTAATTTAAGACAGTTTTCCGCCATCCAGTTACTGACTTCCCGCATACAGCCTCTGAACCTTTCTGCCGTACTGTCTGTTTCCCCCGGTAGCAGTGATACCACTATCTGAGTGTCATCTGCGTACCATGTTAAGTTGAAACCAAAGGATCTAATAATTGGTGCCAGGGTAGAGACACATACGTTGAAAAGAGTAGGGCTCAAGGAGGACCCCTGAGGGACTCCACAGGGGAGCACGAATGAGTCTGATTCAAAATCACCTAGTGCCACCTTCTGCGTCCTGCCGGAAAGGAAGGCGTGAAGGATTTTAAGCGCCTTTCCTTGAATCCCGCAAGCCCTTAGCCGGTCCACAAGTATCTTATGGTGGACCGTATCAAAGGCCGCTGACAGATCCAGCAGGATCAAGGCGGCTCTGCCCCCTGTATCCATCACAGTTCTTACATCTTCTGCTGATCTAATCAAAGCCGATTCAGTGCTGTGCCCTGCCCTGAATCCATGTTGAGATGTATCCAGGTTATGGCCTGTCCCCAAGAAGGCACTCAACTGAGTGTTCAGGATGCCTTCGAAGACTTTTGCCGGCAGGGGCAGCCTGGCGATAGGCTGAAAGTTGCACAGGTCCGTTACATCTAGTTATGGTTTCTTCAATAGTGGTAGAATGGAGGTTTGTTTCCAGCGCAGAGGAAACTCCCCGCAGGCCAGCATCATGTTGAACAGCGGGGTGAGTCCTGCGGCCATGGCCGCCGCGGCTAGTTTGGCTACGCTAGCCGGACAGGGGTCATTAGGGTAGCCAGATTTTATCCGTTGTAATCTGTTCTCGACCTCCTCCTCTCTAATGGGAAGGAAATTGAGTAACCTCGCAAGGTTCCTATCTGCCTCCAGGTTAGTTTCAGGAGCGGCAAACTTGACTTGGGAGTCAAGTGCCCGAAAGATGTTTTCTACCTTTTCCTGGAAGAATTTCGCCAGATCTTCGCATAATTTGCGACTGGGTGGTATCTCTGCTGGTTTAGGGGCAGCCAGGGATGATACTGTGCGAAATAATTCCTTGGAGGAATTACTGGCATCCTTGATGCGTTTCGTATAATGCTCCTGTTTGGCCTCTTGAATTACGAGTTTATACCTTTTCAACTCTGCATTGAGACGCTTTCTGTCCTCCTCTTTGTAGTTTTTTCGCCAGAGTCTTTCCAGCTTTTTGCAGAGCATTTTATGGTCCCTGATTTGTTCTGAGAACCAGGGAGCGGAGGGACTAGCGCATGTGGAATGATATGTTTTGGGGGGGGCTAGTTTGAAGCAAGCAGCCTCTAGCCAGTTCGTATATAAGGTGGCTGCATCTTCCACATTAACTGGGCAAGGCCCCATGGAGGATCTAAGCAGGTTCTCTAGAGCCTCTCCTTCTATATTTTCCCACTTCCTGATCGTTCTGGGAGGATTCGTGACCTTATTTAGTCTAGGAGGCGGATCCAGCCTAATATCAAATAGAATTGCCGAGTGGTCGGACCAGGAAACCGGCCGAACTACGGTAACTTCTAAATTAGGGAGGCTGGAGAAAATCCCATCAAGCGTGTGTCCTGCTCTGTGGGTCGGGCCGTTGACCCTTTGGTTTAGCTCGACCCCGTGCATCAGATCTATGAGATTCCGGGTGTCTGGGTCAGAGTCATTCTCTAGATGAAAGTTAAAATCTCCCAGCAATGTAAACGTCTTAGCGCAAAGTGCTTCCTCTAGTAGGCAGCAGAGTTCTGGGAGAAAGGGTGCTTTGGGCCCAGGGGGCCTATAGATAAGGGCGCCCTTAAGGGTTTGATGATCAGATAGGGTGAAGTTGTAAATGAGCGCTTCGAAAAGATCGGTGGTCCCCGACTGAAAGGAGCCTCTGATCGAGTTGTGATAGATAATGGCCAGACCTCCTCCCCTTTTATTTACTCTGTTCTGGACCGAACACTCGTACTCCGGAGGGATGGCTTTGACAATGTCAGGACCTGAGGCAGCATCTGTCCAGGATTCCGTTACGAATGTTATCAAAGCTTTGGTTTCCAAAATGAGGTCCGCTAACTCTATACTATGTCTTACCAGAGATCTGCCATTGTCTCTCTCTCACACACAGGGCAACGTCATGGATCTCCCCCAACAATGGGGGGGAACAATCACAGTCCCAGGCTCGGCGTGAAGATGATCCCACCGGCAGCGACGACTCTCACCACTCCGTGGATGACCCCGACCAACCTGGACCCTCTGGTGCCCAAGCCCCTGCAGCACCTGCTTCAGGTACATCTGTGCCAACCACCACCCCCATTCCTGCCACATCCCAGGAGACACCCAGGAGCCCTGCTCAAACTGAACAACACAGCCAGTCTGACCAGGAGGGACAAGGTTCTCCGGGCACCCAGGAGGAGGCAGGCAACCCCGCAAATGCCATCCCTCAGGGGTCCCGTAGACCCGATGTGCCCACAACGGCAGGCCAGGCTCGTGTGGGCAGGGGTGGTGGGAGTGGAGGCAGGCGGAGGCGCGAACCTGACCAGCCAGCTGAGGGAACCGGTATGTCACACATACGCCACATCCTGGATACATACCGGCATGACACCAGGGGCATCAGCCAGGTAGTGGGTAGCCTCACAGAGATGAAGGGGACCCTCGACGAGATGAAGAACCTGCAGGCCGAGCAACACGCCAGTCAACAACAACACCAAGTACGGATGGAGGCAAGACTGGGTGACCTCCTGGCGGTGCAAAGGGGCATAAGCCATTCACTCCGTCGGATCGCCGACAACATGGGCAACCCTCCCTGTGACACCAGGTGCAGACCAGCACCAGCCACAGGGAGGGAGGAGGAGGAGGAGGAGGAGGAGGATTCATCCAACGGAGTGTCCCAAACATCGTCAAGGCCTGCATCTGAGGGTCCCCGGAGGAAGGTGGGTCGTCCACGGAAAAGACCGTGAGAGGCAGCGGACAATCCACATCTCCCAGGTCACCTGGCCTGGCACATGGCCCTCTGGCGCAACAGCAGCACCACATCCAATGACATTCTCTGCCACATGGACTTGCTGGTCACAGTCTGACCAATGATGACCAACACTGTGGTCTGGACTCTGATGACTTCTAATGCCAAGGATACCATCTCCCCCTGTGAACTTTGGATTCCATGCACCCGGTAGAGCACCTCATTTTATCTACCAAAACACGTAGCCCACCGCAAATAATTTTTTTAAATTTGTATCATGAGATGTTGCAGTCATTTTGCATTAGTCCACAACATATGTGTATGCCTCAGTGTTGAACTAACTCCACCCATCCATACCCTTTGATCTGAGTCTGGTACAGGACACACATGGGTCACAATGTATCATTCAATGCAGACATGGAGCACAATACTCACCTGTGATGGCCTCAAGCTGCTGAGGGGGGGCTTGCAATACTGTGCGGACAAACCTATTTGGAAGAGTATCATTAAGGCGTAGAGGTCATGCCTCATTTGGAGGTTCCCGGGGAGAGAGTCTCAGGTATGTTTTCCCAGGTGGGAAAACTATGTCCTGCATGCTGGAGTACGGTGGATGTGAAGAATGGTGGCCAGGGCAAGGTTGGATGCACGGAGATGGCACAACGGGGTCTCGGATGACAGTGGTACGAGGTTGGTTTTGGGTCGGGCTTGTGGCCTGCCTCCTGAGTGTGGGTGGGGAGTCTGAAAGTCATCCTGCAGCACACAGTGATCCATTGAAGCTATCTCTGGTGGACGGTGATGTGGCTGGGGCACCGGATGTTGAAGCAGAGGTGTGCAGATGCACCCTGGATGTGTACTAGTTTCCAGGGAGTGTGGATGTACTTGCTCCGTAGAGGGCGGGGCAGTAGTTGACACGGCTGGTGTCGTGGGCCTGGGGGATGGTCTGTCTTTCCTTGGAGTGGATCTATCTGTGGATCATGTGCATAATGCAGAGGGTGTTGCAGCCTGAGGTACAGATGCTGGTGATTACCATGGCAAATGTGAGCGAGCAATACATGATGCACACCATCTTGTGTGCGTGCCCACTCGGTGCCTGTGCAGGGCTCTTGCGGGTGGGACACAAGCAGTTGTCCCAGCTGTAAGGGGACAATCCGCAGATGATTACCTCAGTCCTGTACAAGTCTAGCCTCGGGTGGCTGATATTCAGCCATCCATCAATGGATCTCATGCATTCTTGATTATTTGAACTGGCAATGTCGGCATCTTTGGTGAGGGTGAGGAGCACCTGGCTGTCAATGGCATACGAGATGATGATGAGGTGCTGTGCGCATGTGATGGTGGTGAGGGGGGTCCTGGACACATTGTAGATTGACACGCTGAGAGATGATACCTGTGCCATGTGCCAGATGACGACACCATACTACATGCCGAAGCCTTGAGTCCCACGCACATGGCCTTGCTGGGGTACAGAGCCGGTGGGGAGTAGGAGGGACACGACCTGGTTAGTGTAACAGGGCCTGGAAGGCGTGGCAGCGCTGTGTAGGCAGTCGGAGTTGCACACTGATCATGCAAAGGTGTTGTGTGTGCGCTTAGTGTATTCCTGAGAACAGCCGGTAGATATGCGGATGGACATTGCATGGAGGGTGGCTGCAACATCAGACTGTAGTGTGATGTGGGTCATGCAAGGACATGATGGTCATGCAATGTGCACGTTGCATGTGCAGACGGTCCAGCCTTTGGCACCGCGTGGCCGCAACAGTGGCACAGACAAGCTGATGCCAGCCAAATGAATGGGTGGAGGGAGGAAGGGAGGAGCATCTTTGAGGCGTGTGTGTTGCCACATCCGGAAACTCTGTGTGCCCTTGCTGCAGGGGCTGCAGCAGCAGGCGGCATGTCCTGGAAAATATGCCACAAGTTGCACACAAAGACAAGGATGTCAGAAAGTCCAACTGCAACAGGTGTATGTAAAGGAAGGAGTGTCCGGTTTTCAATGGCACACCCAGAGACAAAGGATGCACAATCACCAAAGATGACTGACACCGGATCATGAAACTGAAGGCCGAGCTGTGCACAGGAAACACACCCTCAGCAGGTGTTGAGGGCCCGTTGTGGGGACCAACATTGCCAAATACATATACAACCATGAACTTCATGCACAATAGAGATTCAAATCCATGAAGAACACCATGCATGTTGCTCATCTACACATAGACTCATATGCACAATCTTTGACAACTATGCCAGAGAGGCCGCATGCACAGTGGCAAGACTGCATTGACAGAGATGAGGCACCTTGGAGGGTGAGGAACACCTTTATTACTCAGGCCAGCAGTAAGGGAAATGCATCAATATGAACAGACTCACAGGTCATTTGGCTGAACATGTGGGACCTACACTGGATACCCCCTTCACACCACAGATGCTGTAAATCCATTGAACTGGCACACAAGTGAAGGGGGTGAGCCAAACAACCCCTGCTGCACACGGAGAGGCTGCAATTCCCCATTGAGCCTCTTATGTGGATGTCCCACAGTATGTCCACCCGTAGCCTCCCGTATGTTTCAGAGGGAAGTTTCACACACATTGATGCCTTCCTCACAATCCACAATTCCATTACAGATGACTGCCACGTTGGGTGACTATCAAGTCATGGGAGTCATGCTACATGTCAGGTGCCCCATGGTGAGTCGACATGTATGCATAGTAACAAAACATGCACAGGAGCAGTGCCCACACATTCCAAACAACTACCACACCCAAAATGCCTTGTTGCAATCCTACCCAAAGGAGAATTTTCACCATGTCCGTGCATGTAACGCTGATTCAGCACACGTTGCAATACTCATGAGGAATAGCAGGAGCCCAACGATGCCACGAGCAGACAGCATGCGCAAATACCTGGGGATGACAGACACACAAGAAGTCACTGAAAAGATACTCAACCGCATGCATGGTCATTGACTCTACAGAAATAAGGTTGTCACCATGCTAGTTTTAAATTTACTGTCTCATCCACAATGTGTGGAATGACATCATCACTCGAGTGACACATCAGAACACACCTCTAAGTAACTCAGCATACAGTCAGCTGGACACACACATCGCAACACATGTCACACAAGGCTAAAAGCGTGCACACTCAGACCCAGGGACTCACCATTATGAGAAGAAGTTGCGTATGAGCTGACTCCGGATGTCCTCCTCCTCCTCCTCTTCCTCCTCACTTGCCTCGTGACCAAGCCCTTCATCCTCCACGGGTGGATGTTCCTGCTCATCCAGATCAAGGATGAGTGGCACAGCTTTCTCCACTGCCATGTTGTGCAGCATGCAGCACACGATGAAGATTTTGCAGACCTTGACCGGTGCATATGGGAGGGATCCGCCTGTCTTATGAAGGCACCGGAAACGGCTCTTCGGGAGGCCAAAAGTACTCTCAATCACTTGCCTGGTCTGCCCATGGGTGTTGTTGTAACGGTGATCTGCAGCTGTTCTGGGGTTGCGGAGAGGCGTCATCAGCCATGGCATGTTGGGATAGCCAGAGTCCCCTACATGGAAACATCATGTACAGAAGTGGGTCAGGAGATGCTGTAAGATACAAAGATACAGCTAAATACAGGAAAAAAGTAAGTATACCCACCAACAAGACATGCTCGTTCGTTGTGCAGCCGCAGCATCATTTCTGGCACCCTGCTACGCCTCATGATGTAGGCATCGTGTGCTGACCCTGGAAAACGTGCACAGACATGGAAAATCAGCATGTTAGCAAGACACACCACAAGGGCATTAATGGAGTGATAATGTTTTCGGTTTCGATAGGCTACCTCCTGTGCCTGTGGTGGCACCAAAGCCACATGTGTCCCATCAATGGACCCAATTACATGGGGCATCCCTCCCAGGGCATAGAACTCACCCTTGACACCCGTCAACTGCTCACAAGTCGGAAAATGGATGAATTCATCCAGGTGCTCCAACATGGCTTCTAAAACATCATGCAGGACACAGCTGAACATGGTCTGGGACATGCCACCCACATCAGCTATGGTGAATTGAAAAGTACCGGTGGCAAAAAAATGTAGGGCTGCCATCACCTTCATCTTGGGGGTCAGCGCAGTAGGATAACTGTGTCGCGGTTGGAGGTGTGGTGCCAGCCTGTTTATCAGGTCCTCAATTAACTGTTGGGTGAATCTGTAATGGCGTATGCAGTCAAGTTCCCCCATGGCACCCAAGTCTGGCATTGGTCGGGGGAGAGGCGGTGCCCTGCAGAAATTTGGAAGGAATAACGAAGAGTGAGTACATCACAACACCAATGTCAATAAACTGAGCACATGTTCAACTGCTAATACACATCTGCGAAATACAGAGTCTGGTCTGTGCAATACATCCAGGACACGTGTGCCAGCCAGATGAGACTCCTACGAAGAGCCAGTTACAACCGTTGATTGTCAAGTTCAACATTACATGCCCTGAAACAAGCTGTGGACCAGTGTAAGTGAACAGCCAGAGACATCACAGGAGTGACATACATCCACATATCTGCATTTGAAGGATATCATCTCATACAGACAGCTGGCGGCAAGCTAGACGCACAGGGCACATGTCATTAAAAATTAGCAGCTCACACACATTGCAATGAAGGGGTACACGTGAAAAAAGAAAACACAGACATGGAGACGATGCAGATATGTCCTTATGTCAAAACAACATGTTCGAAGCATCCAGACACACGTAACGTGTGAATCCACATGTGGCATGTTGTGCGTATATGTGTGCCATGGCCATCTACGTACAGACACATGTTGGATGCAGCAACAGCAGATGCAGTTGACGGAACACCAACAGCAAGCTCATGGGAACACATGACACACGCGACATAGTCACATCGGGCCACTCTGGTAGTGAGATGTCAGGTGTCAGTGTCCCTGTCCCTGGCATCAGGGGACAGTTGCGGGTGTTGGTGACTGTGCCATACCAGTGATGCAGTGCTTGACACGTTTGTACTACATGCACACATGTGCAAAATGTGAAGGGGAAGTGTGCCACATAGTGCCCCATCACACATGCCATCTGTCCAGAGGTCTGCAAAAACAACAATTGATGGACAGAATGCAGAACAATGTCATACACTCACCCCAGTACAGAGATCTGGGCCTAAATCCATCGTTTTTTGCTCACCATGCTATTCCAGTTTGGACCCAGCCATATGCAAATCAGTCTTGACCCTGTGCCTCACGGGAACAGTCCAGCCCGAACTGTCAAGCCAGGTCCTCCCTGGACTGGAAACAAGCATCCTAGGACCGTTTTCTGGCATTTTAGCCATCTTCAGCCAGGCTTGCTTGATTTCCAGTGGCATGGAGAGCAAGGGACCCACTTCTGGGCATACACTTCCCACTCGGGGTGACAAATGCAAAAACAACAATTGATGGACAGAATGCAGAACAATGTCATACACTCACCCCAGTACAGAGATATGGGCCTAAACCCATCGTTTTTTTGCTCACCATGCCGTTCCAGTTTGAACCCAGCCATATGCAAATCAGTCTTGACCCTGTGCCTCATGGGAACAGTCCAGCCCAAACTGCCAAGCCAGGTCCTCCCTGGACTGGAAACAAGCATCCTAGGACCGGTTTCTGGCATTTGGCAGGGTATGCTCAGACGTGAGTCCCTTGCTCACTTTGCCACTGGATTCAAGCAAGCTTGGCTGAAGACGGCTGAAATGCCAGAAACCGGTCCCAGGAAGCTTGTTTCCGGTCCAGGGAAGACATGGCTTGGCAGTTCGGGCTGGACTGTTCCCATGAGGCACAGAGTCAGACTGATTTTGCATATAGCCATGTCTGAACTGGGGTGGCAGAGTGGGCTAAAGAACGGTGATGGATCAAACCCAGATCTGTTGACTGGGTGTGAGTGTTTGATTGGTTCTGATGCTCCGTCCATCACCACCCCCTTTTGTACCCCTTTGTTCGCCATAAGTTGGCAGGGTATGGTCAGACGTGAGTCCCTTGCTCACTTTGCCACTGGATTCAAGCAAGCTTGGCTGAAGACGGCTGAAATGCCAGAAACCGGTCCCAGGAAGCTTGTTTCCGGTCCAGGGAAGACATGGCTTGGCAGTTCGGGCTGGACTGTTCCCATGAGGCACAGGGTCAGACTGATTTGCATATGGCCATGTCTGAACTGGGGTGGCAGAGTGGGCTAAAGAATGGTGATGGATCAAACCCAGATCAGTTGACTGGGTGTGAGTGTTTGGTTCTGATGCTCCGTCCATCACCACCCCCTTTTGAACCGCTTTGTTCGCCATAAGTTGGCAGGGTATGCTCAGACGTGAGTCCCTTGCTCACTTTGCCACTGGATTCAAGCAAGCTTGGCTGAAGACGGCTGAAATGCCAGAAACCGGTCCCAGGAAGCTTGTTTCCGGTCCAGGGAAGACATGGCTTGGCAGTTCGGGCTGGACTGTTCCCATGAGGCACAGGGTCAGACTGATTTGCATATGGCCATGTCTGAACTGGGGTGGCAGAGTGGGCTAAAGAACGATGATGGATTAAACCCAGATCTGTTGACTGGGTGTGAGTGTTTGATTGGTTCTGATGCTCCGTCCATCACCACCCCCTTTTGTACCGCTTTGTTCGCCATAAGTTGGCAGGGTATGCTCAGACGTGAGTCCCTTGCTCACTTTGCCACTGGATTCAAGCAAGCTTGGCTGAAGACGGCTGAAATGCCAGAAACCGGTCCCAGGAAGCTTGTTTCCGGTCCAGGGAAGACATGGCTTGGCAGTTCGGGCTGGACTGTTCCCATGAGGCACAGGGTCAGACTGATTTGCATATGGCCATGTCTGAACTGGGGTGGCAGAGTGGGCTAAAGAACGGTGATGGATTAAACCCAGATCTGTTGACTGGGTGTGAGTGTTTGATTGGTTCTGATGCTCCGTCCATCACCACCCCCTTTTGTACCGCTTTGTTCGCCATAAGTTGGCAGGGTATGCTCAGACGTGAGTCCCTTGCTCACTTTGCCACTGGATTCAAGCAAGCCTGGCTGAAGACGGCTGAAATGCCAGAAACCGGTCCCAGGAAGCTTGTTTCCGGTCCAGGGAAGACATGGCTTGGCAGTTCGGGCTGGACTGTTCCCATTAGGCACAGGGTCAGACTGATTTGCATATGGCCATGTCTGAACTGGGGTGGCAGAGTGGGCTAAAGAACGGTGATGGATCAAACCCAGATCTGTTGACTGGGTGTGAGTTTTTGATTGGTTCTGATGCTCCGTCCATCACCACCCCCTTTTGCACCGCTTTGTTCGCCATAAGTTGGCAGGGTATGCTCAGACGTGAGTCCCTTGCTCACTTTGCCACTGAATTCAAGCAAGCCTGGCTGAAGACCGCTGAAATGCCAGAAACCGATCCCAGGAAGCTTGTTTCCAGTCCAGGGAATACATGGCTTGGCAGTTCGGGCTGGACTGTTCCCATGAGGCACAGGGTCAGACTGATTTGCATATGGCCATGTCTGAACTGGGGTGGCAGAGTGGGCTAAAGAATGGTGATGGATCAAACCCAGATCTGTTGACTGGGTGTGAGTGTTTGGTTCTGATGCTCCGTCCATCACCACCCCCTTTTGTACCGCTTTGTTCGCCATAAGTTGGCAGGGTATGCTCAGACGTGAGTCCCTTGCTCACTTTGCCACTGGATGCAAGCAAGCCTGGCTGAAGACGGCTGAAATTCCAGAAACCGGTCCCAGGAAGCTTGTTTCCGGTCCAGGGAAGACATGGCTTGGCAGTTTGGGCTGGACTGTTCCAATGAGGCACAGGGTCAGACTGATTTGCATATGGCCATGTCTGAACTGGGGTGGCAGAGTGGGCTAAAGAACGGTGATGGATCAAACCCAGATCTGTTGACTGGGTGTGAGTGTTTGATTGGTTCTGATGCTCCGTCCATCACCACCCCCTTTTGTACCGCATTGTTCGCCATAAGTTGGCAGGGTATGCTCAGACGTGAGTCCCTTGCTCACTTTGCCACTGGATTCAAGCAAGCCTGGCTGAAGACGGCTGAAATGCCAGAAACCGGTCCCAGGAAGCTTGTTTCCGGTCCAGGGAAGACATGGCTTGGCAGTTCGGGCTGGACTGTTCCCATGAGGCACAGGGTCAGACTGATTTGCATATGGCCATGTCTGAACTGGGGTGGCAGAGTGGGCTAAAGAACGGTGATGGATTAAACCCAGATCTGTTGACTGGGTGTGAGTGTTTGATTGGTTCTGATGCTCCGTCCATCACCACCCCCTTTTGTACCGCTTTGTTCGCCATAAGTTGGCAGGGTATGCTCAGACGTGAGTCCCTTGCTCACTTTGCCACTGGATTCAAGCAAGCCTGGCTGAAGACGGCTGAAATGCCAGAAACCGGTCCCAGGAAGCTTGTTTCCGGTCCAGGGAAGACATGGCTTGGCAGTTCGGGCTGGACTGTTCCCATTAGGCACAGGGTCAGACTGATTTGCATATGGCCATGTCTGAACTGGGGTGGCAGAGTGGGCTAAAGAACGGTGATGGATCAAACCCAGATCTGTTGACTGGGTGTGAGTGTTTGATTGGTTCTGATGCTCCGTCCATCACCACCCCCTTTTGTACCGCTTTGTTCGCCATAAGTTGGCAGGGTATGCTCAGACGTGAGTCCCTTGCTCACTTTGCCACTGGATTCAAGCAAGCCTGGCTGAAGACGGCTGAAATGCCAGAAACCGGTCCCAGGAAGCTTGTTTCCGGTCCAGGGAAGACATGGCTTGGCAGTTCGGGCTGGACTGTTCCCATTAGGCACAGGGTCAGACTGATTTGCATATGGCCATGTCTGAACTGGGGTGGCAGAGTGGGCTAAAGAACGGTGATGGATCAAACCCAGATCTGTTGACTGGGTGTGAGTGTTTGATTGGTTCTGATGCTCCGTCCATCACCACCCCCTTTTGCACCGCTTTGTTCGCCATAAGTTGGCAGGGTATGCTCAGACGTGAGTCCCTTGCTCACTTTGCCACTGAATTCAAGCAAGCCTGGCTGAAGACGGCTGAAATTCCAGAAACCGGTCCCAGGAAGCTTGTTTCCGGTCCAGGGAAGACATGGCTTGGCAGTTTGGGCTGGACTGTTCCAATGAGGCACAGGGTCAGACTGATTTGCATATGGCCATGTCTGAACTGGGGTGGCAGAGTGGGCTAAAGAACGGTGATGGATCAAACCCAGATCTGTTGACTGGGTGTGAGTGTTTGATTGGTTCTGATGCTCCGTCCATCACCACCCCCTTTTGTACCGCATTGTTCGCCATAAGTTGGCAGGGTATGCTCAGACGTGAGTCCCTTGCTCACTTTGCCACTGGATTCAAGCAAGCCTGGCTGAAGACGGCTGAAATGCCAGAAACCGGTCCCAGGAAGCTTGTTTCCGGTCCAGGGAAGACATGGCTTGGCAGTTCGGGCTGGACTGTTCCCATGAGGCACAGGGTCAGACTGATTTGCATATGGCCATGTCTGAACTGGGGTGGCAGAGTGGGCTAAAGAACGATGATGGATTAAACCCATATCTGTTGACTGGGTGTGAGTGTTTGATTGGTTCTGATGCTCCGTCCATCACCACCCCCTTTTGTACCGCTTTGTTCGCCATAAGTTGGCAGGGTATGCTCAGACGTGAGTCCCTTGCTCACTTTGCCACTGGATTCAAGCAAGCTTGGCTGAAGACGGCTGAAATGCCAGAAACCGGTCCCAGGAAGCTTGTTTCTGGTCCAGGGAAGACATGGCTTGGCAGTTCGGGCTGGACTGTTCCCATGAGGCACAGGGTCAGACTGATTTGCATATGGCCATGTCTGAACTGGGGTGGCAGAGTGGGCTAAAGAACGGTGATGGATTAAACCCAGATCTGTTGACTGGGTGTGAGTGTTTGATTGGTTCTGATGCTCCGTCCATCACCACCCCCTTTTGTACCGCTTTGTTCGCCATAAGTTGGCAGGGTATGCTCAGACGTGAGTCCCTTGCTCACTTTGCCACTGGATTCAAGCAAGCCTGGCTGAAGACGGCTGAAATGCCAGAAACCGGTCCCAGGAAGCTTGTTTCCGGTCCAGGGAAGACATGGCTTGGCAGTTCGGGCTGGACTGTTCCCATTAGGCACAGGGTCAGACTGATTTGCATATGGCCATGTCTGAACTGGGGTGGCAGAGTGGGCTAAAGAACGGTGATGGATCAAACCCAGATCTGTTGACTGGGTGTGAGTGTTTGATTGGTTCTGATGCTCCGTCCATCACCACCCCCTTTTGCACCGCTTTGTTCGCCATAAGTTGGCAGGGTATGCTCAGACGTGAGTCCCTTGCTCACTTTGCCACTGAATTCAAGCAAGCCTGGCTGAAGACCGCTGAAATGCCAGAAACCGATCCCAGGAAGCTTGTTTCCAGTCCAGGGAATACATGGCTTGGCAGTTCGGACTGGACTGTTCCCATGAGGCACAGGGTCAGACTGATTTGCATATGGCCATGTCTGAACTGGGGTGGCAGAGTGGGCTAAAGAACGGTGATGGATCAAACCCAGATCTGTTGACTGGGTGTGAGTGTTTGATTGGTTCTGATGCTCCGTCCATCACCACCCCCTTTTGTACCGCATTGTTCGCCATAAGTTGGCAGGGTATGCTCAGACGTGAGTCCCTTGCTCACTTTGCCACTGGATTCAAGCAAGCCTGGCTGAAGACGGCTGAAATGCCAGAAACCGGTCCCAGGAACCTTGTTTCCGGTCCAGGGAAGACATGGCTTGGCAGTTCGGGCTGGACTGTTCCCATGAGGCACAGGGTCAGACTGATTTGCATATGGCCATGTCTGAACTGGGGTGGCAGAGTGGGCTAAAGAACGGTGATGGATCAAACCCAGATCTGTTGACTGGGTGTGAGTGTTTGATTGGTTCTGATGCTCCGTCCATCACCACCCCCTTTTGTACCGCTTTGTTCGCCATAAGTTGGCAGGGTATGCTCAGACGTGAGTCCCTTGCTCACTTTGCCACTGGATTCAAGCAAGCCTGGCTGAAGACGGCTGAAATGCCAGAAACCGGTCCCAGGAAGCTTGTTTCCGGTCCAGGGAAGACATGGCTTGGCAGTTTGGGCTGGACTGTTCCCATGAGGCACATGGCCATATGCAAATCAGTCTGACCATGTCTGAACTGGGGTGGCAGAGTGGGCTAAAGAACGGTGATGGATCAAACCCAGATCTGTTGACTGGGTGTGAGTGTTTGATTGGTTCTGATGCTCCGTCCATCACCACCCCCTTTTGTACCATCTGTCCAGAGGTCATCACACATCTATTGTGTAATAACATGAGGAGAAAAGTGCCATATCACTGTCTGACACACACAGGCCCTGCACAAGAAGGACTGCACTGACAATGACTTGATGTTCAGCCTTGTGCGAGTGTGAGACCTCCATTCCTGTCCTGTGCACCTCCTATCACCAGTGGAAGATGTGAAACGCACCGTACACACGCTCTGAGGGCGTGTGTACGGTACAAATCACAATATTGGTGTTGGCGTAGGAGTACGTGTGTGTGTAAGGACCGTACACACATACGTGTACGACCAGTGTGTACACGTACGTGTACTACGGTAGTACACGTCCGTGTACACACTGGTTGTACACGTACTTGTACGACCAGTGTGTACAGCCCAGCAAGGCAGATATAAGGCAGCCAGAACCCATGACAGGGCACTTGCCTGCACAATACGTCATTGGACACCACTGCTGCTGTCATTGCTTCCTCTGTCACCATGTCCAAGTCTGTGGAGAGGGCCCAGCCATTCACCCAGGAGGAGAATGAGGCGTTGATGGACGTCATCCTCCCACAGTACCCCAGCCTGTATGGGAGACCAGGGGAGCAGATGAGTGCTGACTCCACTAGCTTTGACTGTGCCCCTTTTTTGTGACTGTCACTTTTGGCATTGTGTCCAGGTGTGACAGATTTGCAATGTTGTTTAGAGTGGGTCCCGGGGGGGGGGGGGAATGCCTTATGTCTCCCATGCAGAGCATGATGTAGTTCATGTCTGCACTCCTCACTTGCATTGTGCTTACTGTGACAATCACTGCATGGTGCATGGCACATTCAGCCTGGCTAATCCTCTTGGGCATTTTAGTTCTATAGTCCTGATGTGATTCTGTGGTCCCCCCGGTGTGACAGGTGACTGTACCCACAGATGTGTGTGAGTTGAGTGTAGCTGTGGTGAGAGTGTCCAAATGATGTGTACGCCCCCTGGACATTGATGTGTGTGAATGTTCCCTGTCATGTGGGTGAGTGTCTATGTGAAGTGTTGCACCACAGCTGCATGGATGAGGCATATGCTCTACCCATCTGATGTGAGAAGGAAGCCGTGCTGTGTGTCTGACGTGCTGAGCTAGCCCCACACCTGTGACACCCCCCAGTCAAGTGGTACATGTGCAGAGTGAGGTTTGTATCCGCTGTTGCCAATGGCAGGTGATTGATCTGTGCCTGTGTGTGTCTGTCTACTCTGCTGAGGTTGCGTCAGTGGCCTGGGGCATGTGACTGCTTTGAGGTGCTGTCCATCATCCTGGTGTTGCTTGTGATGCACAGTGTGAGCCATGATCAGTGAGTTTGTCGCACCCCTCATGCCACCTGTGTACTTTCAATGCCATGTAGTGCATTCGGGCTTCCCCAGAGGCTAATGTCCCTATGACAAAGGTGCTATTAGTTGGCTGCATACTATGTCCTGTTCAAAAAATCTAAGTTGTTCAAATGTGTGTCTCTGTGACATGGAGCAGGTGTAGTGATGTTGTCTCACTTTGTCATCCTCACAGGTAACCGCCTACCAGAAGGGGAGAATTTGGAAGCGGGCCGTCAGGGCCGTGATGTCGGGGGAGGGTCGGTGTCGGCGCCTACCCCAAGTGAGGAAACGCTGGCAGTACATCCGGTGCTGGACGAGGAGGATCACCCGGATCCTGCTGGGGGACTCACCTCCACGCCCCCACGGCGGGCATCGACGACTGACCCACCAAATGAAGCGTGTCCTGGCGGTGGTCTTCCCTGACATGGATAGGCGGTTACAGGAGAGACAGCAGCAAGGAGGGGGTAGGTACATGTGTGTTTGTTGTGTGTCACCAGCTTTTGGAAGTGCTCAGTCACCTGGATACACTGCCAGGGTTTATATGTGCATTGCATATCCTATTCCCCCAAGTCAACCGGTACTGTTCTTTCTCCCTTACCCTCCTTGACATGTGTTCCCTGGTCTGTGTGTAATCACTCTTGCACATGGTCATCTAGGCTGCCAGTTAATCCAAGTACACAATGCTTGCTGCATCATGTGTGGGGGTGGTCTGTGACATGTGTTGGTACCTTGCCTGTGCCCTGTCCTGTTCAGTCATTTGGGGGTCCATAATTGTTGGCACTGATGCTGAGTCTCAACATAGGAGTGTGAGGCTTAAAATGAACAGACTTGCAGCATGCATGACTGATGTAGTGGCCTCAGACATGATGTGCATGAGTGGGAGATAGGCATAGTGCCGGGACGGTTGCTCCTGTTGCAGTCAGATCATTCCAGGACCATGGAGCAGTGTTCCCACTTCAGTCCCCTGAGATACCTTTTCCTAGGAATCATGTGTTTCATCCAACACTGTGGACATTCTCGGTGTGTACAGCATAGGTTGGCCTCTGTGGCATTGTTCCCTGGTCTCATTTGTATTTACGTAAAGTGTGCTACATGTGTCTACTGTACAGGGTGACCCCATTTAGCTTGTGCATACTCACACTGGCCAGTGCCTGTGTGTCTATGTACAACTATCTGATGATGGTTGTTTGTCACTAATTTGTGTGGTCAGCCTCACGAGGTGTTGTTGAGTACATTTAGGAGTTCCTGATGCACATTTTAGTAAACCCAGATTAAGAGGTGTAAGTACTTGCTCTGTCTCAATCACATTGTCTCAGGTATGGGGGGTTTGTGCGGGCAAGGCCTACATGTCCAAACCTTATGTCTCCTTGCCAGGTCCGACCTGTGTGTGATAATTGTCTGGACAGACACTCAACATGCAGTGACCCAGTCATGTTGTGCAGGGTTTAATGTTTGTGCTTTGCAGCATGTGTCAAAAGTTAAAAGACATGGTTCCTGCTCATCCATTTTTGGCAATGGTGTGTGGTCCAGATTCTACGTAGTTTGGTCTGTGTGTGCTGACATCTGTGTGGACAATCTTGGTTCCCATGAGGGTGTCTCCTCAGTGCAGGTGCTCCTTGTTCAGACACAATTGCAGGGCCATTAGCTCGTGCATTGTCCTGTGTTTGGACATGTGTGCCACTACACATGACAGGTAGTGGGTCAGATGTGTTGCCAAATGTGTCATGATGTTACAGATGGCCATGTGACAGGTGGCATGATTCAAGTTGTTAGTCAAGCAGTCTTGGACGTTGGCACTCACTACACTTGTCAACATGTCTCAATAGTTGATATGCATGACTTTGATGTTTTGTGGTGAATGACAATAATGTGCCTGCATGACAGATGTCTCCCAAGGAATTGCACAAGACACCACCTTTACACTTTTCTTGGACACGCTGGCACATTAAAAACGAAGGCACAGATTCGAAAAATATTTGTTTACAGATTATACATATACATGTTCCCACTGTGTGGTTGTATTTGGGTAAGTCCTTGGTTGTTGATGATACCAACTTACGAGTGTCAAGTCATCCAGACCACCATGGTGCCATGTATATGTACTTACTGATACCCCATTTCTTCTTTACTGAGGATTATTTTATTTGGGCTGTCAGCTCATACAATGACTGTGTAAATGTAGTTTTCTGTGCACCTCCTTGTGTGACTTCTGTTATACAGGCACATGTGTGTTCTGATCAAAAAGTAGCACATTCACATATTCCAAACATGTTGATTGTGTAAAGTGTTGTGATTCCCAAGGGTTCACAATGTATTTATTTTGGCTTTCCTAATTACTCACAGGTCTCTGAGTGTGGGGACGCCTTCAGCATTGGCGTCAGTTATTTGCCCTTGGGTGCACCAATACTGTTTCTTCCACAGTTAACAAGAGGTGGCATGCTTTCATAGTCTGGCTGTGCTCAACAATTCCCAGACACCATATCCTCTGTCTAATTGGATATCGAGTTATTAGCTGTTGTGTCCGGATTTTCATTGTTTCCAAGGGGCATGATGGGTCAACCAACTGGGGAGTGCAGGGCTTACATATGTGCGGAGTATTGTAGATGTTACTCAGGATGCTTTTCATGATATGCACTGTGACCTATTTTGTTTGGACTCATGTGTCATATGTATACAGGTGTCTGATTATTTCCTGTCTCTTCACCTTGCCCACAGCATCGTCGGGGGACACCGAGGGAGACACCTGCACGGAAGTGGAGGAGGGATCCAGCACCGGTGCCACCAGTGCTGGCGAGTCTGGCGCAGCAAGTGGCACGGAGGGCGAGGGGAGTCAGGCAGAGGACTTGTCTAGTACCAACACCGACTATGACGCTGCCGGGCCCGAGGCTGAACTCCCAGAGGGGGCGGAGGCTGCTCCAACAGCTGGCAGCAGCACTACATCTATCACCGCCCCCTCCATTCCCATCACCGCCCTCCCAGTTGCTCCGGTCCCTTCTGTCCGTGTAGGGCAACAACATGTCTCCTTCCTGCCAGGCACCGCACCCCCTGCCCCTGTCTCCCCTGCTGCCCTCACTGCCGAGTCTGTGGACATTCAGCGGCAGTTGCAGATTGGACAGACATCGCTGCTGAGTGTCCTCCATAGCCACACCAGGCTGCTGACACAGATGGTGTCGTACATGGAGGGCATGTCATCAGCGATGTCTGACCAACGGATGTTGCTGAGGTCCATGGACTCGTCACTGACGGCAGCAGTGAGTCTCCTGCAGTGCTTCGCCCCCCCCTACCCCTGCACCATCCACACTTCCCACTCCCATGCCTGTCCCAAGCACACCCAGACGTTCCCAGGCACGCACCCCACCAGACACAGGCAGCACACCAACACGGAAGGGCAAGCGCACACCTCCTGTCACGCACACTCAGGGGGAAGAAGGCACACCCACTGGGTCTGGGGCACACAGGCAGACACGCAGCCACAGTCGGAGTCCGCATTCCTCACTCCCCAGTCCCTCCAATGTCACTCCCCTGTCCCACAATCTGAGAAGGACGCCTACTTGGCTGTGCTGGGCCTCAGCCCCACTGGTTCACCAGCCTGCAAACGGGCAAGGCACTCCACGGGTAGGGGAGTTGAGTCCCCCCCCTGTCCACCACCTCCCCCAGTAGCGCTGCAACCCATCCCTCCGACCCCCCCCCCTCCATGGGGCCTGTGGTTTCTTCGGGTGCAGGGGAGACGCTGGCCGAGCTTGCGGACGTGTGCAGCGCCCTGCTAACCACCACCTTTGGCGCTGCCCCACCCCCTGTGGTGGAGTCGTCCGTCCCTGCACCCACAACACCTACCCTTCCCCCTCCTGTCCCTGCGGTGCCGGGTCCTTCCCCACATGATGCCCCCCCCCCCCCCAGTGGATGAACATGAAGTTTCAAATGTGCAGGCAAGCTAGGGGAGACTCGTGGCCATGTGTCCCCCCCAGGACTTTGCATCTGGACTGGCCTATGGCCTTTTTAAATAGTGTCCTTTTATACCTTTTAATTTAATGCTGAATAAAGCATTTTGTTTTTCCTTTGCACACTATTGCTTTTCTGGTATTGATGTTGGTGCTGATGCTCCCTGAGTTGGGATGGTGATAATGTGTAAGGTGTCTGGGAAATGTTGTAGTGTGCTGCTCATGGGGTGGACCCTGGTATCTGCGTGCCATCACAAGGTCTCTGCAAATAATCTTTGGTCATGTATGCTCTTTGTGTTTTGAGACATTGTCCCAAGGAGTGTTCCTTCCTCTGTGGCACCTGACATCTTCCCTGCAGGGAGTTGCACAATTGTTGTGCTGACCTGTGTCTACATTTCCTTGGTGGGTGACGGATCCCTTCAACTATGGCCATGCCTGCTGAGCAATGTCTCCGCCTGCATTGTCTGTGCCATCCTTGGTAGTCACTGTACTTGTGTATAGAGTATGTTGCAATGCCTTCATGTAGAAATGGTCCCTTTTATGCACTATGCATGTGTGTACTCCCAGCCTAGCACACATATGTTACTTGTTCTGCATGGGATTTGGGCACCTGACTCACAATTGTGGGCATTGTATCTGTGGGAACTCCACCCTATTCCTTCCATGGGAGACAACAACTTGGTGGCTATCCCAGCAACTGTACATTCCTATCAGTCCTGGAATGTGCGTGACAGTGTGTGTTCCCTTTGGCTCTCTTAGTTTAGTAGGCTTTAACATGACTATACAGTCTTGTGGCATGATCTCAGTGTGTGTATTGTGCTGCATCCGCCAGGGGTGTGTATGCATGTGTCATTTGTCATCACACACACATGTGGTGTGTCATGCAGTGGGGGAAGGACATCCATCCTCATGGGAGTGGGACACTGCTGTCAGTGATGTGTTGTTATGGCACTCTCAACATAGTCGCACATTGTGGATGCGTTCATACACCCATGGAGTTGTGGTCATCTGAGGATGATTTACACACCCCCACTGCTGGGAGTGACAGGCACCCACCCCTCATATGTCTGGGCACTGCTGGGAGTGATAGGCACCCACCCCTCATATGTATGGGCACTGCTGGGAGTGATAGGCACCCACCCCTCACATATCTCTGTCCACTGCTCGGAGTGATATGCACCCACCCCTCATATATCTGGGCACTGCTGGGAGTGATAGGCACCCACCCCTCATATGTCTGGGCACTGCTGGGAGTGATATGCACCCACCCCTCACATATCTCTGTCCACTGCTGGGAGTGATAGGTACCCACCCCTCATATGTCTGGGCACTGCTGGGAGTGAAAGGCACCCACCCCTCATATGTCTGGGCACTGCTGGGAGTGATAGGCACCCACCCCTCATATGTCTGGGCACTGCTGGGAGTGATAGGCACCCACCCCTCATATGTCTGGGCACTGCTGGGAGTGATATGCACCCACCCCTCACATATCTCTGTCCACTGCTGGGAGTGATAGGCACCCACCCCTCATATGTCTGGGCACTGCTGGGAGTGATAGGCATTCACCCCTCATATGTCTGGGCACTGCTGGGAGTGATATGCACCCACCCCTCACATATCTCTGTCCACTGCTGGGACTGATAGGCACCCACCCCTCATATGTCTGGGCACTGCTGGGAGTGATAGGCACCCACCCCTCATATGTCAGGCACCCACCCCTCATATGTCTGGGCACTGCTGGGAGTGATAGACACCCACCCCTCATATGTCTGGGCACTGCTGGGAGTGATATGCACCCACCCCTCACATATCTCTGTCCACTACTGGGAGTGATAGGCACCCACCCCTCATATGTCTGGGCACTGCTGGGAGTGATAGGCACCCACCCCTCATATGTCTGGGCACTGCTGGGAGTGATAGGCACCCACCCCTCATATGTCTCTGTCCACTGCAGGTATTCCTCTGCACCCACCCCCATGTCTCTGTCCACTGCTAGGAGTGATAGGCACCTACCCCTCATATGTCTAGGCACTGCTGGGAGTGATATGCACCCGCCCCTCACATGTCTGGGCACTGCTGGGAGTGATAGGCACCCACCCCTCATATGTCTGGGCACTGCTGGGAGTGATAGGCGCCCACCCCTCATATGTCTCTGTCCACTGCAGGTATTCCTCTGCACCCACCCCCATGTCTCTGTCCACTGCTGGCAGTGATAGGCACCCACCCCTCATATGTCTGGGCACTGCTAGGAGTGATATGCACCCACCCCTCACATATCTCTGTCCACTGCTGGGAGTGATAGGCACCCACCCCTCATATGTCTGGGCACTGCTGGGAGTGATAGGCACCCACCCCTCATATGTCTGGGCACTGCTGGGAGTGATAGGCACCCACCCCTCATATGTCTGTGCACTGCTGGGAGTGATATGCACCCACCCATCACATATCTCTGTCCACTGCTGGGTGTGATAGGCACCCACCCCTCATATGTCTGGGCACTGCTGGGAGTGATAGGCACCCACCCCTCATATGTCTGGGCACTGCTGGGAGTGACATGCACCCACCCCTCATATGTCTCTGTCCACTGCAGGTATTCCTCTGCACCCACCCCCATGTCTCTGTCCACTGATGTGAATCCTAGGTAGACACCCACCCACCCGCCTGCACCCTTGGTGCAGTACCCTGCTCTCCTGGGCATACACCCCCCCCCAATACACTGGTTACATGCTGCACCAGGCCCTATGACTACATTTGTGGCGTGTGCACGCCTTGTATCACTGATGTGCTGGTGCCCTAGGGGTACGCTTGATGCGGTCCGTACCCACGCTCTGAGAGCGTGTGTACAGTCCGTATCCCTACATCACCACAACTATGGTGGTACGGGCTGTACCCACGCTCTGAGGGCATGAGTACGGCCCGTACCACTATTGTTGGGGTGACGTAGGGGTACGGCCCGTACCCACGCTCTGAGAGCGTGTGTACGGTCCGTACCCCTACATCACCACAACTATGGTGGTACGGCCCGTACCCACGCTCTGAGGGCGTGTGTACGGCCCGTACCACTATTGTTGGGGTGACGTAGGGGTACACCCCGTACCCACGCTCTGAGAGTGTGTGTACGGTCCGTACACCTACATCACCACAACTATGGTGGTACGGCCCGTACTCACGCTCTGAGGGCATGTGTACGGCCCGTACCACTGTTGTTAGGGTGACGTAGGGGTACTGCCCGTACCCATGCTCTGAGGGCGTGTGTACGGCGACGTAGGGGTACGGACCGTACCCACACTCTGAGGGCATGGGTATGGGCCGTACCACCATTGTTGGGGTGACGTAGGGGTACGGCCCGTACCCACGCTCTGAGGGCATGGGTACGGGTCGTACCACGCGTACCCCTACGTCACCCCAACAATGGTGGTATGAGCCGTACCCACGCCCCCAGAGCGTGGGTACGGGCCGTACCACCATTGTTGGGGTGATGTAGGGGTACGCGTGGTACGACCTGTACCCACACTCTGAGGGCGTGTGTACGGGCCGTACCACCATTGTTGGTGTGACGTAGGGGTACGGCCCGTACCCACGCTCTGAGGGCGTGGGTACGGGCCGTACCACCATTGTTGGGGTGACGTAGGGGTGCGGCCCGTACCCACGCTCTGAGGGCGTGGGTACGGGTTATACCACGAGTACCCCTACGTCACTCCAACAATGGTGCTATGGGCCGTACCCACGCCCCCAGAGCGTGGGTACGGGCCGTACCACCATTGTTGGGGTGACGTAGGGGTACGCGTGGTACGACCCATACCCACGCTCTGAGGTCGTGGGTACGGGCTGTACCACCATTGTTGTGATGACGGGACGCGTCCACGTCCACTTCCGTTGTGGTGGGATGCAGGACTTGGTGGACCGAAGTGACCAGACCCTGGAGGTACTGTATGTACATGATATGTGTGGTATAATTTGGGTAGGGGTTAAGTTGCATGCCCCTCGCCCCCCCTTTGATCATGGGTGTTGTTCTGACCTTCTGCGGCGTCTGTGGCGGTTTCTGTGCACCAGGTCGTAGGCTAGGAGGGCCGGGATTACACGTAGGATGGGGTCCATGGCTATCCGTCACGTACAGGTGCTCCTTCTTCATGTCGTCCTCAATTTCCCGGGAGTTTTTGGCTGCCGTAAAATTTTAGCCGTGCGGAGTGACGTAGGCACGAATTGTACTTGCTGGTCCGTAAAACGCTGCCTGACTCTGTCCGGACGTCACGTACGCGATGTCCCGGATCGGAATTGTGGGTATTTTTTAGCCGCACGTAGTTTTGTACGATTCGTACGGAAATGGTATTTCTGTACAAATCGTACTTGCTAATTTGTAAGGAGGATTTCCCGGGTACGAGTCGTAGGGAGAAAACGCTCCGTACGACCATCGGTACCCGGGTTTTAACAGATCAGAATCGGCACCTAAGGGTCTTATTACTATGTCGGGTGGAACTGCGTTTGCCGAACACTAATGCGAAAATGGAACTGACCGACCTCCGGTTGCGACTGCCTAATTACAATTTGACCGCACATGATGCAGTCGCATACTCACATTTCCCTATGGAAGCATGTGCTATGGCCGGAAACAGGCCGTAGCACAAGATCCCATAGGGAAATGGAAGGTTATGTTCATCACTGCGCTGAGTGGCAGGCACCTTAGGGTGGTGACTGAGGCCATTAACGCACTGAATGGTTCCAAGGCACCAGGACTCGACGGGTTCATGGGCTGCTACCATAAAAAGTACAAAAGCCTACTCACGCCTCATGTCATTGACCTGTACCAGGAGGTAATACAGATAGGAGAGCTCCCACCCACGTTGCGGGAGGCAGTCATAATCTTATTGCCCAAACCTGGTTAAAAAGGTTCAGAAAAGTGGCTCATACCGACCTCTTTCCCTCCTAAATTTTGATAATAAAATCTTAGCTAAGATACTGGCCACCAGGTTAGCCTTAATTGTTGAAAAGTTGATTTCTCCAGCGCAATGAGGTTTCATCCCCCATAAATCGGCGACTCTCAATCTCCGTATGCTGTTTGGTACACTACATCACATATCGCCACTGGTCCCGGCAGCCGCCGTTCTCCTAGATACTGAGAAAGCATTTGACTTCATTGAGTGGTCCTTTTTGTATGCCACTCTGGGGAGGCTGGGAGTACAGGAGTGATTCCTGGCAGCAGTCAGATTGTTATACACTGCCCAAATAGCGCCTATTCGTCTCAACGGTACCCTAACCAGTGCATTCCAGCTCTCACATGGAACGCGTCAGGGTTGCCCACTATCCCCCCTGTTGTTTGTAATTACGCTTGACCTCCTAGTGAGACATCTGTTGGAAAGGCAAAGCAACTGCAGGCTACAATTCAACACTGGGCCCCTATTACTTACTTTGTATGCCGACGATATTATTTTATACGTACATAACCCGGATGATAATCTGGCTTCTTTACTCCGGGAAGTGACTAGATATGGTACCAAATTGGGCCTGTGCATAAACTGGGAGAAGTCGGAAGTGTTTCAACTGACCGAGGCAAGCTGTTGTAGGGTGGGGGACAATCCACTGTCCTGGTGCGATGACTCCGTGAGATACCTAGGTGTCCATGGGAGGCGCTAGAGGGCGCAAAGCAAGATGGCCACTCCGTAGAGCAGCTCCACCGGCCGAGTCACCAATCCGCCCATTATCCTGATTACCTGGTGTAATCGACCCCTCATCTGCTGCAGCCAAGTGGTGGAGTGCTGTGGGTGACTTTTGGAGTGCTGAGACGTCCTGCTGGCAACCGGGGAGCCGAGAGAGAGGCTGGCAAACTTTTGGGCCTGCAGCACCAATATGGCGGTCCAGGACGGGCCCTAGATGGAGAATTGCGGTGAGTGCTGCACTGTACCGGCTGTGGCCTAAATCTTGTGAGGGGCGATTCTCGCCGCCTAGCCGGTGCCGAGTGGGCCACGTGGACTGTGCTGGTGGGTGTGGGTGCCCGGATGCGGTTTCCTTTACTGCCTGGGCCATGCCGACTTCTGGCTTAGCCCTGCGTGGCACCCTGGTTGCGGACTGGGACCGGCGGCATTACTCTCCTGCTGCTTGGTGCTTCGGCTCCGGTCTGTGGCGGTGCGGTCGTGGCATACTGCTATCTGTGCGATGGTACGCTGGGCACGCATTGCGGTGTGTGCCTACTCCGTTTCACGGCCACCCCGCTGCTGTTTCTTCCGGGCCCCTCTCCCCTATGTCGCTTGGGCTCTCGTTCCTGCTGACCCTGTAGCCTGCCATTTGCTTACCGGACGTGAAGACTCCTGCTGCATCCAGTCCTGCGTTCGCCTGTGGCCTGCAACGGATGCCAGGGTGGCGAGCTCTGCCTGGTGACTGGTTGTGCCTGACTGACCCTGTGGCCTTCCTGGGGGCCCCCCATACTCTCCTCCACTGGGCTGTGACATAAGGCGGGATCCTACGTTGGGCAACACTCCTGCACTCTAGGGCATCTGTCCTCGCCTACATCTAGAGGCTACTCCCTGCCCCATCCACCTGCTGTCACAAGATAGACTGTTGCCTCAATCTCCTGCTCATTGCCCTTGCATACTCTGGACATAGGCTCTGCTATATGAGGCACCTCTCCCCTGTGCTCTACTACAAGCCTGCTCCTCGCCTTTGCACTCTCTGTTCTTGACCACTTCTGGGCCTGGGTATCGGATTGACTGCCAGCGTACTGTCCCTGCATGTTTGGTATCCCATGTGGCGGCGGTTAATAGCTGCGGAGACGCCGTGCAAGTGATCGACCGAGTGAGAGCAAGGAGGCTCCTCTCCCTTACGGCCTCACCGCTCTGCTGTTGCCGCCGTTGTTGCCGGGGACCCACCGATCCATCGACTCTCATCTGAGCTCTTTTGGGGGGCTTCTCACTTTCTTTACGCTGAGCTCATTGTTGTTGCATTTTGGGTCTTGAACTGTTCTGGGTCTGTGTTGGAGTCTCTCTGCCCCAGTGGATTGGGTCGTTCTGTTGACTGGACTTGGTGTTTCTTTGGGGTATTAACGTCGGTGGGACTGCGAGGTCCAGCAGCCCGCATTCATTCTCACTCTCAGCTGTGCCTCTTCCCGCCCGCCTACCTGGACCAAGGGCGGGCTCGTTTAAGCTCGGAGGAGACCAGACCGGACCAGATCGGCCAACCCCCTTTTATCTGCTTCCCCGGGACCTAATCTGTAAGTACTTTCTCTACAAGGATTATTTACCTACATTATCATGGCCCGGAGGGAGAGCAGAGGCAGAGCGGTTAATGGAAACCTAACTGGGACTTTGGACAACTTTATCATTAGAGCTAACTCTGTAATAGCGGTACAAAAGGGGGTGGTGATGGACGGAGCATCAGAACCAATCAAACACTCACACCCAGTCAACAGATCTGGGTTTGATCCATCACCGTTCTTTAGCCCACTCTGCCACCTCAGTTCACACATGGCCATATGCAAATCAGTCTGACCCTGTGCCTCATGGGAACAGTCCAGCCCGAACTGCCAAGCCATGCCTTCCCTGGACCGGAAACAAGCTTCCTAGGACCGGTTTCTGGCATTTCAGCCGTCTTCAGCCAGGCTTGCTTGAATCCAGTGGCAAAGTGAGCAAGGAACTCATGTCTGAGCATACCCTGCCAACTTGTGGTGAACAAAGCGGTACAAAAGGGGGTGGTGATGGACGGAGCATCAGAACCAATCAAACACTCACACCCAGTCAACAGATCTGGGTTTGATCCATCACCGTTCTTTAGCCCACTCTGCCACCCCAGTTCACACATGGCCATATGCAAATCAGTCTGACCCTGTGCCTCATGGGAACAGTCCAGCCCGAACTGCCAAGCCATGCCTTCCCTGGACCGGAAACAAGCTTCCTAGGACCGGTATCTGGCATTTCAGCCGTCTTCAGCCAGGCTTGCTTGAATCCAGTGGCAAAGTGAGCAAGGGACTCACGTCTGAGCATACCCTGCCAACTTGTGGTGAACAAAGCTGTACAAAAGGGGGTGGTGATGGACGGAGCATCGGAACCAATCAAACACTTACACCCAGTCAACAAATCTGGGTTTGATCGATCACCGTTCTTTAGCCCACTCTGCCACCCCAGTTCACACATGGCCATATGCAAATCAGTCTGACCCTGTGCCTCATGGGAACAGTCCAGCCCGAACTGCCAAGCCATGCCTTCCCTGGACCGGAAACAATCTTCCTAGGACCGGTTTCTGGCATTTCAGCCGTCTTCAGCCAGGCTTGCTTGAATCCAGTGGCAAAGTGAGCAAGGGACTCACGTCTGACCATACCCTGTTGACTGGGTGTGAGTGTTTGATTGGTTCTGATGCTCTGTCCATCACCACCCGCTTTTGTACCGCTTTGTTCGCCATAAGTTGGCAGGGTATGCTCAGACGTGAGTCTCTTGCTCACTTTGCCACTGGATTCAAGCAAGCCTGGCTGAAATTCTTGCTATCCTTGAGAGCGATCGTAAGGCTGATTACATTGCGAAGGATTTTATATCTATTAATAAAGTCATTGAAAATAAATTTACTAAAACGGCCCCCGGAAATTAGCTCCCAGGAAAGGTTGGTTCGATCATGCCTGTACCGCAAAGCTATCAAAGCTTAAGCAGGGCTTGGCCGTCAGGCCAAGAGATATGAACGTTGTTAACTAACTCAGGCAGAATTACAAGATAGAGGTTAAACGGCGCAAGAAGGAGTTACAGCAAGAGGCTTGGGACAAATTGACACAGGCAGCTGAGACATCTAACTGTGCTCTATTTTGGGCAACAGTTAACTGCCCTTTTCTTAAAGATAATATGGTCCCAGAACTTAACTCTAATGTCAACAAGGCTACATGGGTAACTCATTTTTCCACCATTTTTAACACTAATATACCGCCGGATAATAGTAGTGGACCTTGGTCCTCTATCCCGTTGGATGTTACCACCGCAGAGGTTATATTGAGTATTAATGCTAGCAAAGGGGGCAAGGCACAGGGACCGGATGGGGTCCCTATTGATGTTTATAAATCTGTGCCTGAGATGTGGGGACCTCTGCTAGCCAATGTATTTAATGCTGCTGTAAGCGATGGGGTGCCACCAACCTGGGAGGAATCTGTTATAATTCCAATTTATAAAAAAGGTGATAGAGGGGATGTTAAGAACTACCGCCCTATCTCCCTACTAGACTCCTCGGTCAAAATTATGAGTAGGGTTCTATTGGTATGGCTGGAACAATGGGCAGAAGATAATGGGATTTTGGCTAGTACTCAATATGGTTTTAGGAAGGGGCGTGGAACCGTGGACCAGTGTTTAAATTTAAACCTCCTTATAGGGAAGTACACGCAGGCCAAAACGGGTTCCCTTTATCTCTGCTTTGCAGACTTAAGTAGTGCCTTCGATTTGGTTGATCATTCGATTCTTTGGGCCAAATTGTTAGAAATGGGCGCGCCAGAAGGAATCGTCTATTTTCTTGCCCAATTATATACCAATCTCCGAACTAGTATACGATATGGTACTAATGGGGAGTGTACGACGAAGTTTAGGCTTCGCCGTGGGATTAGACAAGGATGTGTTCTTGCCCCACTTCTTTTCACACTTTTCATTAACGAGGTAGATGTTGTTTTAAAGGGGGTGAGCGCTGATGTTCCTAAGATTAATGGCCTTGACGTACCGGTACTGTTATATGCAGACGATGCCGTGTTACTGGCAAGGACCCCTTTAGGGCTTCAACGTTTGATGGATAGTTTCTCTATTTTCATTGAGAATAGGAAACTACTCATCAACAAAACTAAAACTTTTATCATGACTTGTGGGGCAGGGTCTAGGAGACCTCAATCCTATTTTTTAGACGGGTACAAGGACCAACAAGTGGATAAATTCTGCTATGTGGGAATCATATTTGCAAAGGACAGTAGATGGACCCATGAAACCACCAATGTGCGGACAAAAATGGCAAAAAGTGCCCATGGAGTTTTTAAATTTGCGGCTAAATTAGGGGAAAGACGTATATGGGACATGCTACAAATTTATCAAGCACGTAGCGTGTCCACTGCCCTTTATGGAGCAGGGGTTTGGGGATATACATCGAACAGTACTTTGCAAGTGGAGGAAAATCTTTTCTTAAAAAGACTCCTGTGCTTGCCTAAGTTAGCCCCTAATGAATTAATTCATAGAGAGCTAGAGATCCACCATTTGTCCGATTTGATCTCCTTAAGGCCACTCATGCTGTGGCGATCTGTATGGTTGAAGGAAGAGACCTCTTTAAATAGAGCGGTTGTAACTGATTGTCTCTCCCTTGATAACTATCTCAACATCCCGTGGCTAAAATATGTTGTCTCCAGTTTCCGAGATATCTATGGTATAGATATTACTGTGGATTGCTATGCTGCTTCAGTTTTGTCAAAACCTGAGATGAAGAATATATTTATGACCTACCAGGGGGAGAAACGGAAGGAAAGCACTGGTCAACTAGTTACGCGTATATTTTATAACAAATTCGTGGATGGAGATGGCTATCAAATCTATCTCAGTAATGTAACTAGAGCATCTCACCGGTTTGTACTGACCAGATTAAGGTTGGGTATTGTACATAATCTGGTAGCCTTCCCCTCCTCTAAATTACATCCTGTTGGTCCCTGTCCCTGCGATGGCATCTCAGCACAAAGCACTTTACATCTACTTTTGATATGTAAATTGTACCATCATTTACAAACACATTTTTTAAAACCTATTTTTGTAAAATATGGTGTACGTACCGTGCACAATTCAATGAAACGGCTTTTTAATATGTATGAAGTAGATATTTGTTTTTTTACTGCTACCTACCTTCTTAAATGTATCCAAGTAAGGAAAAGCATGATGTTTTAATTATTCGGATGGCTCAGTTATATTATTGTACCCTGTAATTATTCTATATGGTGATGTTATGTAGTTTACATGTGCTTTTATGGTCATTTTTGCAATGTATCGAATAAAGCTTTATGACTGAGCTGTGGAGACCTCGCGATCGACTGTAGCGCACTTTGTGGGCCTGCTGACAGCCTCTTGGGCCGTTGCTGTGTGTGTCTCCTTGTTTTTCATGTTTATCCTCCCTTCCGCTCTTTGTCCCTGACTTCACAGCCTTTGACGCCGGGGACGAGTGCGTCCTCTGGGCTCTGGCACTTTCCACGCTAACCTGCGTCCTGCTCCAGGTGCAACATTATAGGGAAATCGGAGCACAGTCAACTGCGCCTCACCTTCGAGCCCCGCATATCCACCAAGACATCTCAGCAGGCCGCCTCAGACTCGTAGGTTGATGCACCTTGCGACCATTTGTCTAATATCGATAAAACTCTCCTCGCAGTTCAAACCGGTCTGCAGTCCATCGATGGGAAGATTGACAATTTGAATCTCCGCATGGATCATATGTCGCAGAAGCTGGATAAACACGGACTGAGTCTGGGGGAGGCAGAAACACGAATATCAGACGTGGAGGATGGCCTGCAGCAAGTGACCACGAAGACGACATTCATGGAGAAGGTGCTGGCCATAATACAAGCTCATAATGAGGACTGGAGGCCAGATCGAGACGCAATAATGTGCGCCTTACTGGTCTGCCGGAATCCACTAATATGGGCTGCCTTGAGACCTACATAGAGAACCTACTCTGTGAAATATTTGTCACGAAACACCTGTCTTAGGTGTTAATTGTAGAGTGGGCTCATAGATCTCTGGCTGCTTGCCCTCCTCCGGGCGAGCCACCAGGCCCCATTATTGCCCGTCTGTTAAATTACCGGGACCGAGATGCTATCCTCCGTAGGGCTCGTGAGAAAGGCACTATCACCCATGAGGGCAATACCCTTGCTTTTTATCCTGATTTCACAGCACCTGTACAGGAGGCTCGAAGAGAATGCCAGCCTGTTAAGAAACTTCTCATGTCGGCAAGGATACCCTATGCCATGCTCTACCCTGCGCGTATGCGCATCAATGATAATAGGAAGCCTAGGATCTTCACCACTCCTAAATCTGCTATGGATTTTGTGAAGTCTCTGACCAGGTGCAGCCGTTCCCCCACTGAGGCGGCGGGCGATGCCAGCGGATCTGCTGGAGAACTAGCAGATGAATGATGACATTATCAGGGCACGTGAGTAGAGGACTGACGTTCACCCCCCTGCTGAGCTTTGATTTGTTTTGGGGGTGCCCCTGCATATGTACTGTTGCGGGACTAGACAAGCGGGTTCTAGAACATTTATAGGGGCTTGACCTGTACTATTGTTAACGCCTTGTTTTCCACGGACTCTAATGTTACCATGTCGGTTACCTGTTTACTACTATTGAGATATTGTGTAATAATAGCCAGGTAACACTATCTCTCTTGCTCGGCCACCTCCCATCAGAAAGGGAGGGGTATTGTGCTCCGGCGCTCCCCCATGGGTGTTCCCCATTACTGTTTTCTGCTTTGGTATTGCATTTGAGGGCCAATTTGGGAGGTTCGGGATGGCTTTGGCATGTTGGGGTCGCTAAAGTGGGTGGGGGTGATGGGGGTCGGGGGTTTTCGAGGGGTTTGGTTCCGTGACTACCTTTATTGCTAATACTGTGATTACTGCAAATGTACCTTCATGCATCATCGTGCTTTCACGCTCATTGTATAATATGTTCCTGCATTGCATACTACTCACACTGTAGTCACCTGTCTCAACTGGTATGTATGGGGGCTCAATTCTCCAAAGAAAATTCGTCAAGTTCTGGTGTATTTGGATCGCCACGAGGTCGCAATTGCCCTGCTGAGGGAGACACATCTAATCCTGCAGTCGGACAACCAGGATGGGTCGAAGTGAGCTGTCTATGGCTTGGCGTCCTCCTACTCCTCCTATTCATGAGGTGACCTCACGTTAGTCAAGAAGCACCTTTCTTTCATCATGCTCAAAACCTGTATCGATGACGCTAGCCGATACGCCATAGTGCATGGGAAGTTAGCGGGCACTCTAATTACCATAGTGAACACTTATGGCCCAAATATAGACGACCTGGGTTTTTTCAGCGCATCACCTCCACACTACGCGGCCAGAGGCTGTGATACTGTGTGGGGGGGGTGATCTCAACACACATTTAGATCCTACCTGGGACAAGGCAAGTGGTAGAGGTGGTCAATCTCCTAGGGCGGAGCAGGTTATTAAGGAAGGAATGTCCGAGCTGGTTTTGATAGATGCCTGGCGACAGCGGAATTTGGCGGCGCGAGAGGGCACGCAGATTTCCACAATAACTGGTCTCGGCTAGATTACTGGCTTCTGAGTGAGACGGCTGGAGGTTGGGTATTCAGAACAGCAGGGTTGCCTCGCACACTTTCTGATCACAGCCCAGTTTGCATGACACTACAACTTTGAGGCGCCGCACACCGTGCTTTCACCTGGCGCCTCCGCACAGAGGCCCTCCTTGACCATCTCCCTGCCACCACCATTTGTGATGCCGTTACACAATACTTTACCCATAACAAGGGCTCGGTGGACAATGCGCGGAGCCACTGGGAGGCCTTCAAGGCCACTATCCGAGACACGTGCATTAGCACTTCAGCTGGTATTTTACAGAATTTGCGGGGACAGCTTACTAAACTTGAAAACACATTACACGATCTTGAACGTGATTATGAGGTTTCGCTTTTTACCCAGATACTGGCGTCGATTAAAGAGGTCACACTAGAATATGCTGAACTAGCTGAGAGGGAGGTTAAATATATTTCTCGGCGACATGTTGCCCGCGCATACGGGGAGGGTGGACGGCCGAGGTGGCATTTGGCTCACAACATCAGGGATTGCATGAACCAACATACTATTTCTAAGATCACTGATACCACTGGCCATGACCACTACACTACCCCGGAGATCTTAGAACAGTTTAGATCCACACACAAAACATTATACACTACACTGAGTGTGGCTGACAGTGATGAAATGGATGCATATTTCGCCGATATTGCCATCGCTTGGTTGAAGGATGGACAGAGGGAGTTTCTCTGTCAGCCGATTACGGAAGAGGATGTGCGCGCAGCCATTAAGGCTCTCCCAAACAACAAAGCCCCAGACCCTGATGGCTTCTCTAACGAATTCTACAAAGACGTACACAGAGGAGCTAACTCCCCATATTCTAGAAATGTACGCCGAGGCCTATGACTCTGGCCAATTGCCACCCACACTTCGGGAAGCTCTGATTATTACGTTACTTAAGTAGGATAAACCACCCCACCGCTGTGACTCATACCGGCCGCTCTCGCTTATTAATACAGACACCAAGATATTGGCCAAAATATTGGGCACCAGACTACACCCGCTAATGCAGGGCTTGGTCCTCCCGGACCAGTCTGGCTTTATTCCCACTCGTTCTACTTCGCACAACTTGTGTGCTCTCTTTGCTACATTTCACATACTTGATCCCGGGCTGCAGGCGTCAGCTGTCATGCTCGACGCCGCCAAGGCATTTGACTCTATAGAGTGGAGCTACTTGTTTTACATATTGAGACGTATGGGCTTCCCACATATGTTCATCCACTGGATAAGCCTGTTGTACACTAATCCAACGGCACGTGTCCGAGTGGAGGGCAGGACGTCGGATCCTATCTGCATTACCAGGGGGATGCATCAGGGATGTCCCCTTTCGCCTCTTCATTTTGCACTGACAATCGAACCTCTTGCCTGCATCATCAGACAGCGACATCGGGCCGCGGCCCTCTGCTTTGCCCACCGCCCAGTCAGCATTTCACTGTATGCGGACGACATGTTACTTTTCATACGAGAACCGCACACTTTCCTGGCATCAGTACTGTGGGAATATATTCGCTTCGGCTTGTTCTTAGGCCCACATATCAACTGGACTAAATCGGTGATAGTGCCACCTACGGAATGCACCTTGCCTCACGAATTAGAATACCCACTTGAGTGGTCCGTGGACCCAGTGAAATACTTGGGGATATGGGTACATAGAGACCCTGCAAAAATGTTGTAAGAAAGAACATCTTCTCACTAACGAGGGCGCACTTAATATACGATGAAACTCGCTGGTTTCTTCATCAGTTTTCTTTTATTATTCAAATTTTTTTAACTCCAAATGAATTTCAAAACTTTGTCAGTTCATATTGACAATCATATTCATCGTTCATTTCCAATCAGGTGAAAATAAATTTTCATGACAACCTTAGATGTCCACCCAATGCATTTCGGGTCAAATAAAGGTCTGACCCTTCTTCAGGGGTCTAAAAGTAAATGAGACAGGACCATTAGCTTCACTCAAGCATACAGTCTAATACATGTGAATTAATCATGAATTTTAAATGCATATAACCACAAATTAGATTACATTACACATGATCGTTAACTCTTAAGGTCTAACCGCTTAAAAATATAATAAAGAATGCCTAGTGGCTACAATTTTTTTTTTAAATGAAAGCAAAAAACAGGCGACATTGGTAGTGCAACAACCTTCATCTGGTAAGGAAACATCAGCGAAAATGGTGGTGACAACTATACTCAGCGAGATTATGACTAACAAGGTGTAGGGCAAAGAAACAAAATCTAAAGCACTAGAAACGATCACTAAATAAACTTACTCGGGACACAAAAGGTCTCTGTAGCTGTTGGAATTACACACTCGGCGTGTAGCTTTCATGCCGAGATAAGTGGCTAGTTAAATCATGCAGGATAGGTCTATTTATACCACATGGTGCAAAGATAAGAGTTACGCTGTCATTGGCTCCCAAATGAACCAATGAGAATAGGAGGCTGTGAATAAACCAATGGTTACGCGCACAAAATGTAAAGCTGTCATTGGCTCCCAAATGAACCAATGAAAATGAAAAGCTATGAGTGAACCAATAGTTACACGCACATTAGGTAACAAATGAACTGGGAATTCTGTGCTTACACGAAAAGTGTGTATGCGAAAAGTGAACAATAAAGTTAAACATACGAAAGAGAAAAAATTGAAAAAATTCGATAATACATATCAAACAGAGTTAACAGATCCATGTCAGTAGAAACATGATGTAAGGACCAAAGGGTGCCTATTACCAATGCTGAATAATGAGAATTCAAATTATAAAAAACACATATATTCAATACGATCGTTAATCCCAAAAGGATGGGAACAGTTCAATTTCTTAATCCAAAAATATTCAGCTCGTAGTCTTTGTTTAGTGGGATCCATGTCGCGGCGTTGTGGAATCGTTTCAAGTATAGTGAAGCGTAGTTGTGATATTTGGTGACCCGCTTCTGTCCAATGATTTGCTACAGATGATTTTAAATTCTTCATCCTGATATTGCTCTTATGTTCAGTAATACGAACTTTCACTTTACGCTCAGTTTGTCCAACGTATACTTTGCCACATGGGCATTTAATGGCGTAGACGCAATTCACTGTATCGCAAGTGCTTGTGTGATTGAGGGCTATGGGGTAACCCTTAGTGGGATGGGTGAATTCTTTACCAATAATGACATTGCCACAATGAATACAGTTTTGGCATTGAAGCATGCCACGCCAATTCTGTGTAGATTTCTTAGGGACACTCAACAGTTCTTTGAGATTTTTAGAGCGTTGAAAGGCAAAAGTGATTTTATCATCATATAGATTATTTAGATCTGGTTCCATTTGTATAATTCTCCAGTGTTTGGTGATGGCTTTCTGTATTTTTTGTGACTCAGTGGAGTATTTTAATACACATACTGTTTTCTTCGTTTCTTTAGAATTGGTGATGCGTTGTTGAAGAAGGTCATCTCTTGATTGCAACGATATTTTGTCAAGGGATGTTAATAAAACACTTTCAGGGTAACCTCTCATTCTGTATTTCATTGTTTGTTTCTCAAGGGTGGTTTTTAAATCTTCTTGATTAGATACAATACGTTTCATTATTATGAACTGGGAGGTAGGTAGATGTTTCTTCAGTGATTCTGGATGAAAACTTTGGAATAGTAGACTAGAGTTTTTGTCCGTTTTTTTAATATGAAGTTGGGTGGAGATTTGATTTTGATCAAGTTTCACAATGACATCCAAAAATGCAATAGATTTTTCTTCAATACAATGAGTGAATTTAATCCGATCATTATGCATATTCAAGTTGGTGATGTTATTTTCAAGTTGTGTACGAGATCCCTTCCAAATCACAAATAGGTCATCAATATACCTCTTGTATATTACAATGCCTTCTTTCCAACCAGAATTCTCAAGTATATGATCTGTCTCAAATTTACTCATGTAGATGTTAGCGTACGAGGGAGCCCCCCCGAATCCCATGGATGTACCACTGGCTTGATTATAAAAATTACCTTGCCATTCAAAATAGCTGCAGTATAGTGCAAACTGCATCAGTTCCAAAATTAACAATTTTTGAGAATCCTCTAAGTCACTCTTTAACCTCTTCGGTGCCCGTGACGAGCTGGACCCGTCATGGGCCGCGGTGGCGCTGTGCCCATGACGAGTCCAGCTCATCACAAACCCCGCCCGCTAATGTAACGGCCGGCACAGGGCGGGGAAAGGGGCGGGCACCGAAGGGGTTAATAAGCTCCACTCCAAGGCTTCCAAGCCTTCATTATGAGGTATTGAAGTGTACAACGCGATGACATCGATAGTACACAAAAAGTATGTCTCATTTTCATCAAGTACAGTTGATTTCAACAGATTCAAAAATGCCGTGGTATCTTTGATATAAGTGACACTTTTTTGTACAATGGGTTGTAGAAACTTATCTACGAATTTTCCAATGGGTTCTGAAATCGACCCACAAGCCGATACAATGGGTCTAAATGGTGGACAAGCCATGTCCTTGTGTATTTTAGGCAGCATGTACAATTGTGGCCTTCTGGGAAACTTAGTCACAAAAAATTATTTTGTTTTTTCGCAAATCCAATTAATTTCAAAAGCGTGTATTATAATTTTGTCAAGGATTTGTTGATATTCAGATGTAGGATCAGATTCTAAAGGAAGATAAATGTCTTGATTCACAACATGTTGATTAACACTCTTAATGTAAAATTCTGTGTCCATAACAACAAGGGCACCGCCTTTGTCGGCTTTTTGGAAAGTAAGTTGTTTTTGTGAACTTAGATTTTTGAGAGTGTTCCATTCTTTGGAGGATAGATTCATCTTTTTAGGTTTAGTGAACTTGATGTTTTGAATATCTGCTAATACTGATCGTTCAAAGGCTTCAATCGTTTTGTGAGTAAATGGCGCACAAAAGGTACTTTTTGGTTTGAAATCTTTATCCCAAGTTTCAATAAGTTTAGGTGGTTGTGAATCTTTGAAAAAGAATTTTAATTTTAAAGGCCTGAAAAATTTGAACAAAGCGATTTCAGTTTCTGCTAAGTTGGAGCGATAAGTGGGAACAAATGTGATGCCTTTATTTAACAGTTTGATTTCAGCTTTAGTTAAAGTTTTTGAGGAGATGTTTACTACGAGGTTGTTTTCGACATCTGGCTCCTGGTCCTTACCGCGATATTTTGATCTGTTTCTTTTGCCCCTTCGTGTGACTCTTCCACTGTTGGTGGAGAGTTTGCGGCAGGACTGATGTCTAAAAAAGATGATTGTTGGGTGATGGTGCTTGTGGACGGTTTTCTTGAAGACGTGGTAGATTTGTTAATTGGGCCTCTTGATGCTGAAATCTCCGAGTCAGATACTACGCTTTCTTGAGATGAGGGTGTTGTTGTCTTTTGTGTTTGTTCTTTTGGTTGCCATTTCCTTTGATTGTATACTTCTGCCCAAGAGTAAACTTCTTCAAGTTTATAGCCTAATGTATCTCTTCGATACTTTCGGATTTTTCTTTCATTCACTTCTTTGGCATATTTGTCCAATTTCAAGTTGATTTCTTCCAAAGTTTTAGTTAAGTCTGGGATTTTGTTAATTTCTGTTTGTAAAGTTTTGATTTCTTCTTCTAGTTCGATTAACGCTTTAGATAGTTCTTCCACAATCAGCAAAATCAAATCAAGTGAACATTTATTTAAAATCTGATACCATCTTTCAATGAATTTCTTGCTGTTTTTGCAAAGCATTGGTTTCAGGGCTATCCTGAGGCCCCTAGGTATTCTCTTGTTTTTGTGATAATGGATTAACGTGGTGGCATGCATCCTTTGATTAATCTCTTTTTTGCTCAAATATTCAAATTGTCGAAGTAACTGTGTTGTAGTAGTTTTTTGTGGAGTGAAACGTCTGGTCTCCTGAATCAGATCATAAATTTCTAAGGCTGCTTCAGGCGAAAAGCCAAGAGTCTCCGCTTTATTAGTGATAAGTTGAGCTATGTCGTCTAACTGCATTGTTTCAATTTGGTGCAATCAGGGATAAGGCGGACTGAAAATGCAAAATTATAACTGTGTGATCCCCGTGCACTCTAAGGTATGTGTCCACATACCTTAGAGTGCACGGGGATCACACAGTTATAATTTTACATAGAGACCCTGACACGGTGATTCATGAAAACTACGGTCCGGTGTGTGCAAAACTGGAGCGCCAGCTGGACAGTTGGGTGAGGCTTCCCCTGTCCCTGGCTGACCGTATCGCGTTAATTAAGATGATAGTGCTGCCACAACTTGTATATCTTTTAGTCAACATACCGATCCCGCTCACTCAACATTTATTTAAAACTGTGCGCTCCTAGCTCCTTAAACTCGTCTAGTGGGGGAAACAGGCCCGTGTGACCTGGGACACACTTACCCTGGACTACAAGCACGGGGGCTTTAGCGTTCCCGACTTATATTTGTATTACCTATGCGCTTACGCACAATATGCGCACTATTGGGTTGACGCGCATTAATTCATCCCGCATGTAGCGATAGAGGATGGGGATGGCCAACCTGTCCCCCTAAGCTCCATACTGACGCACTTTAAGAGACAGGCCCCCACGCACAGAAATCAACATGGTTGATACCACTATAAGGGCCTGGCATGCACTAGGTCGCATGGCTGGGAAACTATCACTGTACTCCCCTCTTCTACCACTTGCGTTTCACTCGGATCTGTCTGTGACACATGAGACAGGCGCCATGCGCGCTTTCCATCAGGTAGGGATCGTTAAAATGCAAGATTTGTTTCCGGAAGGCGTTTTTTTATTATCAGATAGCGATCTCAGTTACATACAGAATAAAGCGTGACTATTTACATTCCTCTTCCACAGTTCCACAGATTAAAAAAAGCGATACAAACCCACTATCACACCTTCCCTGCGTAACCCTTACCATTACAAACACTCCACACCTTGCTTATTAGTCCAACACAACGTAATCTTCTCACCAAACTGTATCACGCTGCTAGTGAGGAGAAGCCGCAGTCCCACAACAAAAGTTTAGAGACATGGAATGCTTGTTTGGACCCGCCTTCGACAATGCAGGATTGGGAATATTGCTGTCAACTCACAGGGGCCCTAACCTCCAATGGTAATCTTCGCATAATTCATTTTAAGTATCTACATCAAGTGTACTATACTCCACGTAGGTTATTCAAGTATGGGCTTCATGACACCACACATGTAAGAAATGTGGAGCTGCAGATTCCAACTTTTGGCACTTGTCCTTGGAGTGTCACGGAGTATCGCAGTTTTGGGAGTGATTCGAACATTGTCCACAATGGTTGATCTAGAATTGCAGTGTTCACCACATGTCTGCTTGTTGGGATTGGTGCCTTCTGTGAAAGGGGTCACAGGTAAACTGGTGAAAGTGGCTCTACTCATGGCCAAGAGACGGGTGGCGATGACGTGGGAGAGTACAGCTGTGCCAACGACTGCCTGGTGGTTCCAGGATCTGGCGAGCTGCCGGGATCGGTTGGTACTATATGCGGAGGAACTCCCTTCTTCCTCTAGACCTAACGATATATGGGAACCACTATTACAATACTTGCGATCTGCAGTGTAGGAAGAGCCCCCAGGTGGTACAGAACACTAAATGTATAATGAATATTTTGATAAGCATGATACCCTGTTACACTTTGCAGATTATTATCGCATGATTACTATTTGATATATTTGCCAGTGCCACGAGTTGTTGCATTGTTTATTCGATTTATATGTGCTCATTGATACTATCGCTGTACACTGCATATGCTTGATTAAAACTGCAATAAAAATAGAAATTAAAAAAAATACCTAGGTGGCCATATCCACGGAGACAAAGACCATATCCTTCAACTGAACTTTGGCCCAGTGATGGAAAAGTTGAAATGCAAAGTAGAATGTTGGCTAAAACTTCCCTTATCGATGGCTGGAAGAATAGCCTTCATTAAAATGGTGGTACTTCCACAATTTTTATATCTTTTCCAAAACATTCCTATTCCACTCTATAACAGCGTTCTCGCCCACCTGTGTACCTTGCTGATACGGCTGGTGTGGGGTGGCAAACAGCCCGCATTTGCTGGGAAACCTTGTTACTGCTGTATGAGAGGGGCGGGTTTGGGGTGCCAAACTTCCAAATGTATTACCTAGTGGTGCAGGCTAGCTTTGCCCGCCACTGGTACCATGCAGACAATGGGATCCCATATCATCGCCCGGAGGCTGACTTGGCATGTCTTGTGCCTCTCCACACATTGCTACCGTCAGGGTCCCCGCGAGATCCGCAAGTCATCCAGACACTGTCCACAACCAGTTGGGCATGGCATAAGCTATTACGAGTAACAGGATCTTGGGTTTTGTACTCCCCTGCGCTACCCCTTGCAGGAAATGGCTGGATGCCTATCCTTCAGGAGACTTTAGTGAGGCGCACACTGGCAAAATACTATCTCATAACATTTGGAGATTTGTTTCCGAACGGGCACATTTTCTCTCACACGGAAGACCCTTGTTTTAGAAACACCACCATAATGGACCAATTTGTATTGCTTAGGCTACAAAGGGCGCTGTGCGCATGCTTGAGCAGTTACCCCCTGGAACCTTCTGAATTCACCGTTCTTATGGGGGTGATTAAAGATGGGGACGGGAGTCATTTGATGGCCCGTATGTATAATGCGGTGGTTGTGCTACTTCCGCGTCATGATACGGATGTGCGCGTGGCATGGGAGCGTGATCTTGGTCACCCGCTTGCTGATGGGCAGTGGAGTCGCTGCTGTGCGCAGATACGTAGAGTGTCTCCTAATCATCGGCACAAGTTGCTCTATTTTAAATTTTTATGGAGGGCATATGCAACACCCAGCAAACTGCATCGCATTGACCCCACCTGGTCAAATGCCTGCCCAAGGTGTCATTCCCCGAGGGCCGACTTCGCACACATGACATGGACCTGTACCAGACTAGGGCGCTATTGGAGGTCGGTTTTTGGGGAACTATCCAGGATGGTTGAGATGGAGATTTCACCCTCACTCTTGATGGCCCTACTGGGGTACTAAAAGACCTATGCAAAAAGAACAATTGATGGACAGAATGCAGAACAATGTCATAAATTCACCCGAGTACAGAGATCTGGGCCTAAATCCATTGTTTTTTTGCTAACGATGCCATTCCAGTTTGGACCCAGCCATATGTAAATCAGTCTTGACCCTGCGCCCAATGGGAACAGTCCAGCCTGCACTGCCAGGCCAGATCCTCCCTAGACTGGAAACAAGCTTCCTAGGACCGGTTTCAGGCCTTCTACCCTCATCAGCCAGGATAGCTTGACTCCAGTGGCACGGAGAGCACGGGACCCACATCTGGGCATACCCGTCCCACTCGGGTGACAAATGCAAAAATAACAATTGATGGACAGAATGCAGAACAATGTCATACATTCACCCCAGTACAGAGATCTGGGCCTAAATCCATTGTTTTTTTGCTCAGCATGCCATTCCAGTTTGGACCCAGCCATATGCAAATCAGTCTTGACCCTGCACCCAATGGGAACAGTCCAGCTCGAACTGCCAGACCAGGTCTTTCCTGGACTGGAAAAAAGCATCCTATGACCAGTTTCGGGCTTTCAACCCTCATCAGCCAGGATAGCTTGACTCCAGTGGCATGGAGATCACGGGACCGACGTCTGGGCATACCCTGTCAAGAATCGCAAGGTTTTGGCACCTACATAGCCGCAAGGACTACATCATCCAGAAGGCTGAAGGAGGAGGGGCGAGCATCTACTTATTGACGAGACGCACGCTAGTGAAGCGTGCATAATTCTGAACACTTCACTGGCTCTCGGCTGAGAGCGGTTTCCGAATGGAGTGGGCTCTGTGAACGTTCATCATTGGATTATCCAGTTTCGCGGTCGCCACTGCTGATATGTGCTTGGCTGAGCACGTTTCGTATCCTGCTGGTTTCTGGAGGTTTTGTTTGGCGTCCCGCGGTAGGGATACTGGGTCCTGCGGGAATGCCGAGACACCGGACAAAGTATTGCTGCCTATACACTCTGCGGGCAGTGGAGTGAGTCGAAGACCAGCAGTGCGGGCTGCGGTGAGGTTAACCGCTTCTCACGTTACTATATGCTATTACTGAGGTAGGGATAAAACTGTCTTTTGTTCATGTCTGTTTTGTTTTTACAATGGAGGGAACAGCTCAATCAGGGCCATATTCACAAGGAGCTATCGCCAAATTAACGGCACTTTATCGCAGCCAAAGTCGTGATAAATTTACCTCCCTATTCACAAGCTGGTGCTAACAGTCCACAGCACCAGTTTGCCCGCGATAGCAGCCGCAAAAAACATCGCCACAGAGGATCCCCACAACTATCGCTAATGAGATGTAGAGTAGGCGTTCCCGTGCCAAAAGCCGTGACAACACCACACCTCAATATTCTCAACGACCAGTCCGATCGGCAATAAGAACACAAAACCGGCGATAAGGTGCGTTAGCACCAGGAAATCTACACCTGCTCTGACCTAGTGTTAAGTTGGACGGCAGGCAGCACCACAAAAGGGACACCAGCCCAGGGCCACATCGGAAGGGCAACAGATGCCATGGAGCAACACATCCTGCGGCCCGGACACCCAAGATGGCCATAACACCCACCGACACCACCCCCGGGACCACCCCTCCCTGGCACCCCCCCAGCAAAGACATGCCACATCAGCTACACAAAAACATGTACAAAATATTCTGCATGATGTCGCACAGTGACAAAAGTTGAAATGCATGTCATCACAGAAATGAGCATCACACGTTCACTTTCGAAGCAACAAATAAAACTTTATTGAAATGAACATCGAAATTAAATGAAGACACCTGGCCGCTAACCACAGGACAGTCCTTAGGTCACAACCTGCAAGACAAAAAACATGATGAGAAGGTGTGTCCTGTGCACATCAAAGGACAGAGAGAGAGTGAAGGAGAGAGAGAGAAGAAGAGAGGGAGAGAAAGAGAGAGAAGAAGAGAGAGAGAGAGAGAAGAAGAGAGAAAGAGAGAGAGAGAGAAGAAGAGAGAGAGAGAGAGAGAGAGAGAGAGAGAGAGAGACAGAGAAGAAAAGAGGGAGAGAGAGAGAGAGAGAGAGAGAGGGAGAGAGAGAGAGAGAGAGAGAGAAAGAGAGAGAGAACCGCCCCTGCACAACCAGCCCACACTGCTCACCTCCTGTCACCGGTATGTCTCCAACCACGCGCCGGTATGTATAGCAGTACACCAGGACACAGATCTGATTCAGAGCCGTCATCTGAAACAGAGTCCAGATACATGACTGGCACAGTACACACACTTGCACAATATAACATCGCCTACCTGCCCATGGACACCCAGGCAGAGGCATCACAAAGGCACCCGCCGCCCACAGAGCATGCCCGCCCATGCACACCCAGGCCTCACTGCTCACCTTCCGCCACCAGCGTGTAGACTGGGTGTCCCACCACATGCCGCTGCCAGCCACAAGCCCGGGCCCACAGACATGGCACCCTCCAAACCATGCAGCGACGCTCCTCAGGCCAACAGGTCTCACGTTTGGTGCTGTGCCTTGAATACTCCATGGCAGAGGACATACCAGTGCACCCGGCAACATGGCATGCTGCACACCCGCTCAGTTTTGATTTGTTCGGCATTACGTATATCAATTGTGTGTCTTTTGCAGACCCGATCAGCCCAATGGGTGCCACTAAGTCTGTGACCCGGAAGCGAGGCCACGTGGCGATAGGCCTGCGCCGCCTGCTGGCTCTGGCCTACACTGCGTTCCAGCAGGGCATACAAAACCTAAGTTGCCCAGACCGCCGGGACGGGGCATCATCGTAGGGTGCCCACCCACTCAGCAGCTTAAGGTGCCACTGACTCAGTGCACCCAAAGTCACCGTCCCGTGGCGGGGTGCCTGTGCCTGCCGCATTGCACAAGGTGCGACTAACCCTGTGCAACCCCAGTCAACGCCACATGGTGGTCTGCCCGTGCCGTACACAGGCCTGGGTTGAAACTAACCCTGTGCAACCCCAGTCAGCGCCACATGGTGGTTGGCCCGTGCCGTACACAGGCCTGGGTTCCCACTAACCCTGTACGCAACAAAACTCTTGTGCCCTTCATGATTGGGAACCATGGTGTCCGTAATCCAGCCACCATGGGCAGAGGAGAATGTGACATTGTCGGCCCCTTATGTTGGCGGAGTCACATGGCCTGTGATGCCTGTGGCTTCTGGTTGGCAGTGAGTTTCTCCTTGGTCTTCCGCTTGATGTCATTCCATCGCCTCTTGACCTCGTCTATTGTCCGCTTGTGCTCTCCAACGGCATTCACCTTGTCGACGATGTCCCCCCATATTGCAGTTTTGGTGCCCAGTGACACGTTGAAGGTGACGAAGAGTTGTTGATGGTTTTCCATCACCTCTGTGACTATGATCCTGTTCGCCTGCGGACTGAACTTAGTCTTCCTCGTCTTCTTGTCCTTGCCCTTCCCTGTCCCCGAGATCCCAGGCTGGTCGTCCGCGGTGCTTAAGGAGTTGCGCTCGTCCTCTGCACCTGCTCCGTCTGCCTCCATGGTGCTTGGGTGTAGGTCAGTTTGGGTGTGGGTGTTTGTTCTGCTTTTATGGAGATTTTTCCCACCTGCCAGGTGTGTGTTGCAGGACTGGCGCTGCTTACCGCTGATTTCCTCATCGCACTTTGGCCCATTGCAGGTTTTTTGGTGTTGTGGTTTGTGTTTTTATCTCCATCGAGGTAGTTTTATTGCAGACATTGTCCGCGGTTTTGGCAGACTATCGCATGCTACCACCTTGTTGTGAATCCCACGTTGTCACGGGGTTATATTCCCGCTATGGGCTGCGATATCGAAAGTTGTGTTACTCTACTCTTGCGATAGTTATCACACGTTTTTGTGAATATACCCCTCAGTGTTTTCAGCGTGATGTCAGTATCGAGAGATATGATCATTAGATCATTAAGACTCTGCTGTGTTCTCTTGAGGATAATTCATTCTGTTGAACTAAAACCGCTGGATTGAGACTCTGTATATCCTTTATATTTTCTTTTCACTTTTGGGTTGGACAAACTTACTTTCCCCATTATCCGTTTGAGAACTGGTACGGAAATGGGTTCACATGTATGGAGGATGCTGTGGTGTTGTATTGTCCGTATGGATTATAACTTGTTGGGAGATATTCTCAAGAACGTGTGATAACCACTGCAAATTTAGCTTAACGCAACTCTTCACATCGCAGTCTATCACGGGAAAATAACACCGTGGTAACGTGGTATTCCCAAGCCGGCGGTACCATGTGATAGGCGCATGATAAGGAGTCAAATGTCCGCGATAAAGTTAACACGACGCCGAAAAAATTTGAAACACAAACGTAAAAAAAGTTGCGATGAGGCCAATTGCGACACAAAAAACAGCGAAAACCAACCACAGGCCTGCAAATCTCACACATCCTGTGGGAAAATGCACTATAAAAGCAACTGAAATAAAAGGGAGGAAAAAAGAAACTGCGAAGCACCATGGATGCACCCGGACCAAGTGCAGAGGCCAACGTGAACCCCACAAGCCCCACAGACCACCAGCAAGGAACAACGGAGTTGGGGAAGGCCAAGGAGAAGAGTGAGAGGAAGATGGGTTGCAGCCCGCAAACCAGATCAGCGTCACGGAGGTGACAGAACACTACCATCAGCTGACACACAATTAGACCAACGTGAATGCACTTGGAGTGTCGACGAGGGCAATGGAGGAGGCACAGGAGGTGGGAGTCCTGTGCCACATGAGGAGCAGGAGGAAACGGGGGCCACATTCATCAGTGTGGAGACGGGGCAAGGAGGTGGGAGTCCGGACACGGCTCGAGAGGACCTGACACAACAGCAACAGGGTGAGGAACGACCAGGTACTTGGTGACCAGGGGAAGATGGGCACAATGGCACACATGCACAACGATGTGTAGAACACTGCACACCCACAATGACCCTGGATCATGTCCCTGATCCCCGTGGCACACTGCAGCACACACACATAGCAATCACAGCACATCCACATTGACAACAATGTGGTACAATGTGCAGATCCGACACTGCAGAACAGAGGACACAACTGGCCGCGCTCTTGCGCTGAAACAGGCCAACCACATCTAACAGAGCAGGAAACAGTGAGAAGGAAAGGTATGCGTACAACCTCACATCCGTCATGTAGTCCAAATGTCCACTGTCCCGCATCAAAATCCAGCACCTCCCAAACAGTCACAATGTACATAGTCATACAGTCTGCCTGTAAACAAGAACAATGCACCAACATACATGTCAACACAATGTCAACATGCACCTCCACTTCACATTGCATAGGGACAAACAACACCTCCAGCAGAGCAGACCAGACAACTCATCAGTGATGCTGGAGAGGACCACCACACCTTCGACATCAACGCCCCACAACAGCTCATGGACATCCCAGGCAACCCATCACCAGGACCAGGGCAGCCAAGCTACATAGAGGAGAACCCACCCCCTGCACAGACCACACAGCAGGAAGCACCCGCCAGCACAGCCGGCTCTTAACACCTCACCGAGCCACACATGGCATTCCAATGCCAGGTGTCAGCATGCCAAACGGAGGTGGCGGAACAGGTGCAGGTGGGGTCCAAACCCATGGAATACGAACTAGATCACATGTGTGGTTGTCTAATTACCCTCAGGGACCACCTACACCACACAAAGGAGATCCACACTGCGACAGAGACACATGCATTTGGACATTTCCAGTACTGAATCACGCCCAGAGGCACGCAATTATCATTCACACACCCAACCTGGACCTGCATACGACGGCCCAGTCCACTCCTCTTACGTATTGAGTTGGTGACGATAAAGCTACATGTCCAAGGTCTAACACGCTGCCTGCGGTGACATGTTTGCGTCCGCTGTACACAACAGAAATGTAATGTTGTCGGGCCCGGGGCCCTCATGCATTATGACCACACAGACACAGGCAGATAGTTTGTGGAACTGACTACGGGCATGTGCGCCTGGCCCCTTTATTAGCAGGGCCACATGTACAGTGACTCCTGTGCTGGATGTGTGTGGGGTGAGTGTGAGCCAGCCCTCACGGAGTGGTTGGTGCTGACAACAACTTGAACAGTGAACACCAGTAAAACGGAAAATGAAAACACCAGCATAACAGAGACAACTGCGGAGCATCATGGAGGTAGCTGGAGCAAGTACAGAGGTCACCCAATATACAAACAGAAGTGTCCGTGAGTTGCAGTGCACTGAGGTTGGGGCACCTGGAGTGCCGAGCACGGTATCAGGCAGATGATGGCATCCACCACAGGTGTGAGCAACTCTGTTAGTCTGCCAGTATGACCAGCCACAGCCCGTATAGGGCGTGTTAGCGGGGCGGTGACGTGGGACAGAGGAGGGGCAGGGTGGGGGTTGCAAAATACGGCATTAAGTTACGAAACAAATAAATAAAACGAATTTCGTTGCGCGCGCTGCATCGCATTTGGCGATGCAGCGCGCGCAAGGACATTAGTTTTATTTTATTTTTTCGTCACTTACCTGAAATCAGCCGTATGCCGCTTTTGCCACCAAGTCAGTATCACCAATATGATGGTGACGCAACCCCCAGTCCATGGACTCAGTCACCACCAAAGTTCAACCAGAAAGTGTCCATGATCTCGGGGAACAGACTTAGTGGCACTGGAGCTGAAAGGGTATGCTGTCTGCGATGAGGCCTGTACAATGACATCAAGTCTGCCATAAATAAATCAAGACTGAGTTTGAAATGTGTGACCTACTCAACCGCAGTGTAGGCCCAAGGCAGCGGTCAGCGCAGGCGAACCGCAGTTCAGCGAGCTCCTCCTGGAACTCTAACACATGATATTGACATGGCATTTGGGGGTGACTTGTGGTTCACGGAGATAAAAGTACCAGAGCTGAGCGGGTGTTCAGTCAGCGATGATGATGTTTCCTGCCTGGTACGGACTGGATTGGATTGGTGTGAGGCCTGCTGGACCACAGTGTAGGCCGAGGACATAGTCATCAAGGGCCTACAGACACGTGTGGTTGGGATGCTTTGCACATACTTGGTCTCACCACATCGAAGGACGTATAGTGATTGAAACTCTGCATTCATGTGTGTACTCAGACATTGTATAATCAAGACTCAGTCCCAAATGTGTGACATACTCGACCGCAGTGTAGGCCGGAGGCAGCGGTTAGCAGGGGCCCACAGCCACATGTTGTTGGCTTGCGATGCACAGAGTTAGTGACACCAGGGCAGTTGTTGGTAGTGTTCGATCACCTCCATAACGATGATCCTTTTTTCCTCCTGACTGAAACACGTCATCCTCTTACACCTCTCCTTGCATGCAATGATATGTACTCTGCCATTGAAAAATCAAGACTGAGTTCCAAATGTGTGACCTACTCAAGTGCAGTGTGGCCCGAGAAAAGTAGTCCGCGTGGGCCCACAGACACGTGTGGTTGGAATGCTATGCACAGACTTGGTTGAACCAAATCGAAGGGAGTATAGTGACATAAAATCAGCCATAAAGAATGTTCTCCACCATAGTGTAATGAAGACTCCAAATGTGTGACCTACTTGCCCGCTGTGTATGCCGGTGGAGTACGTCTACGAAAAGGGAGTACTGCGGGCCTGTGTCGCGAAGGCCGCGATGGTCTGAGGAGGCTGCCAAGGTCGCGGCACGCTGACTTGGAGCTTGCACCAGCACGTGGTGGGCCCTCTTTGACATATGCCGGTGTCAGCAGGTGTGCATTGACGCCAGGGTGCACAGGGCCAGGCAGAACTGGTACATGGACTAGCGGCCAGTGGTGCAGCAGGCGCACAAGATCGCAGGCAACACCGCTCACGGCAACGGCGTCGGCCTTGTGGCAGGGTGAGGGCACCGTACTGGCAGAGACGTTGGGCATTCCGGAAGAGAACCACACCCAGAGCTACGTGCTTTTTATTCACAGCCCTACACTGGCCTGGCATACGCCGGGCCAGCCCACTCTGCTCATGCTTACAGGGTGATAATAACAAGCTACATTTCTGGCATCTTCTCCACTGGCTGGGGTGACATGGTTGCTTCCACTGTCTACTACACTCCAAACACCAGCGGTGTATGTCGACATGGATATGTGGTTGGTCTGCATCCTGCAGTCTGGCCATCACATCCACGCCACACTTGGCATTGTGTACATTCTCATTCATCGGTCACTTGCCTCCTTTGCACCTGCCTGGTCCCCATCTCTTCCCACAATCTGCTATTGTGTGGCTCAGGTGCCATGCCGTTGATGGCTTATGTGCATGGCTGGCCCAGGTTGCCACAGTAAGTTGTGCTGTTGTGTCTGGTGGGTGGGCATGTTGTATGTGAGTTTGTGACATGTGCATTCCCAGTGTTGCATGATTGTGGAGTTGAGGTGTGTGGTGTGTTCATTTGGTACTTGCCAACGAGCAGTGCATTTCCATAGGTGCCAGCTTGGAAGCGCTGGTTGATGAAGGACTGTCGGAAGATGTAGGAATCATGCACTCTGCCTGGTTGGCGTCGACGTTGGTGGAAATTCCCTGGTGGTCCACTATTGCCTGCACATTGATGGAATACATTTGCTTTCGGTTGCGGATATTGTGTGCAGTGTTTCCAGGGGGCAGAAGTAGGACATGTGTGCAGTCAATTGCCCCCTGACACGTGTGGGAAGCCAGCTATGGTGTAGATGCCTAGCTTGGTCTCCAGCCGTTCCTGTGCAGTGTGGGGGAAGGATAGGTAGTGTGGTACCATGCTGATGATGGCATACAAGACAGTTGTGGGAAACTTGGATTGGGCTGGCTGTGAGACTCCTCCGACTCTGGCAGTTGTTGTTTAGAAGGTACCAGAGGCCAACAGATGCAGCACAGCCAGCAGCTTTGTCTGAGGTGGGATGTGGGTTGTCTGCTGTGTTGGTACCGTCCGCCTGTGGGCAGTAGTGGTCAGGATGCGTGGGATGGTTGTCCTTTTGAGCCTGTAGAGAGCAATGACATTCCCTGGTGTTGGGTCTGTGAGGTTGGTGCGTTTTCTGACGATCACTGTCTTTGTCTACGCTGCCTCAGTTTTGGTCCAGGAGGGGGGCAGGAGGGTCAGGGGGGTCCTGGGGGTGGTGGCGGTGGGTGTTGTGGCCCTGTTGGGGCTCCCAGCTGCATGATCAGTGGCTCCATGGAATCTGTTGCCCTTCAGGTGTGGCTGTGGTCTGGGGTCCCTTTTCTGGTGCCAGTTGTAGTCCGACTTTGCACCAGGTCAGAGCAGGTGTTAATTTCCTGCTGCTAACGCGCCTTATTGCCTGTTTTGTATTCTTATCGCAGATCAGGCTGGTCGTTGAGAATGTTGAGGTGTGGTGTTGTCGCGGCTTTTTGCTCGGGAACGCCTACTCTGCATCTCATTAGCTATAGTTGCCGAGGTCATCTGTGGCAATGTTTTTTGAGGATGCTATTGCCCGAAAATTGGTGATATCGGCTGTTTGCACCAGCTTGTGAATGGGGCGATACATTTATCGCCAATTTGGATCCAATAAAGTGACGATAACTTAGCGATAGATCCTTTATAATATGCCCTGTTGTGTTTTGTGCCTTGTCGAATTATCTGTTCATAGGACTGGTTCTTTCCTGGGGCAAGGAAACGCTTGGAAGTTTCACACAAGTAGAACAGGTAGTTAGTATACCAGTGAGAGTAGTATTGCATGTTTTGTGTACTCATGTTCATTGTTCTTTGTTTCATAGGTTCTCATCCCTGCTGTTCCCAACCTACCCTTCCCTCACTTGATCGCCCTAATACTCCGTACATTTCAGTTGGAGTTGGGGATGTCAAGGGGTGGACCCCTTATTGCATCATCTGGAACCTGAGGAGCGATAGATCTCTGGTGGACAGAGATCCTTGCATACCCGTCCCACTCGGGGTGACAAATGCAAAAATAACAATTGATGGACAGAATGCAGAACAGTGTCATACATTCACCCCAGTACAGAGATCTGGGCCTAACTCCATTGTTTTTTTGCTCACCATGCTATTCCAGTTTGGACCCAGCCATATGCAAATCAGTCTTGACCCTGCGCTGAATTGGAACAGTCCAGCCCGAATTGCCAGGCCAGGTCCTCCCTGGATTGGAAACAAGCATTCTAGGACCGGTTTCGGGCTTTCAGCCCTCATCAGCCAGGATAGCTTGACTCCAGTGGCATGGAGATCGTGGGACCCACGTCTGGGCATGCCCGTCCCACTCGGGGTGACAAATGCAAAAAGAACAATTGATGGACAGAATGCAGAACAATGTCATACATTCACCCCAGTACAGAGATCTGAGCCTAAATCCATTGTTTTTTTGCTCACCATGTCATTCCAGTTTGGACCCAGCCATATGCAAATCAGTCTTGGCCCTGCACCCAATGGGAACAGTCCAGCCCAAACTGCCAGGCCAGGTCCTCCCTGGACCGGAAACAAGCATCCTAGGACCGGTTTCAGACTTTCAGCCCTCATCAGCCAGAATAGCTTGAGACCGTCGGAAGCCAGTCGGAATGACTGATCGGATTCCTTTCCGACCGCCTCCATTGTAAAGAGGCGGTCTGAAAGGAATCCAGCCGACATATTACAATTCGGTCGAAGCCATTTTTGACCGCATCATAATAGGGCCCTATGTCGTTTTTCTGGAGCTTTTTCTCTCGACGTCGAGCAAGGCTCCTCTTCAGACCTGATTTGCGTGAAAGTCATTGGCTTGATTTTCTGCTAGGCCATGATTAGATCATGGAAGTCTGGAGCGCCAGAGCTTTCAATGGGACGAATCTGAAATCCAGGCTAGGTAGCGAGTGAAGGTAGCTGGCTTGATACTCGATGTTGAGTTGGTCACCTTATGGAGCTTTTGCCCCAAAAGTTCCCAAACTTCACCAAACTTCTGGATCTTGTTCCAGGACTTCTGCTTGAGGGTTCAAAGTGGCCAAAACACCAACCCAGGGGTTTAGAATCTCTGAGATAGGCGTTGAGATGTTTGGACTACAATTCCCACAATGCACCTGGCCAAAACCTGAAAAGACCACTGGACTCACTCCAGGATGGGGATTTCTTGATGGAGATGATGCAGGTTGGCTTAGTTAACCAGTGGCTTGTAGGTAATCCACTCCTTAATCCTTCTTAAACCAAGGCAAAGTCCTTAGGGCTGTAGTCCCTGAATGTGCAGCAAGTGCAGCCCTCCAGAGTGTAGACCTTTGGGGTGCAGATCAAGTTTCCAGCAGGGCAGTCCTCCTTCTCTTTGTAGTTTCAGGCAGGAAATCTGAGTTGCTAGGCAACTCTTCCATAGTTATGCAGGGTTACTGGGTGTCAAGCAGTGGGGTACCCCTGACCAATGGGTTACAGGGTGCCACCCAGATGTATGACCACTTCCTCCAAAGTGTGGCATATTCTTGCTCCAGAAAGCAGTATCCTTCTAAAATTCAAAATGGATACAATCTTTCCTTGGAGGTTAGATCAGGCTAAGCCAACCCACTGGCATGGCTAAGACTCCCTAACCCAACTGTTCAATTCCATTCCCTAATTAAAGGGGCTCCTGTGTTACTGGGGTTGCAGGATGTGAGGGTGAGCCTGGGCTGTCCCAAAGTGTCATCCTCCCTTTGAATACCAGTTTGGCTACAGTTCTCCTCCCACAGAAAATCCATTGTCTCTCTAGCAGGCTAATTCACACCTCATTGAGCAAGCTTGGTTTAGCCTGGCAGAGGCTAGCCAATCAGGAGAAGGCAGCTGGAAGGCTGGATTTTGGCTTCCAGAAAATAAACTTTAATAACTTCTTTTTTCTGATAGTTACCATGAATCTACAGTGGCAAGTTGTGGGATTTATCATAACTAACATTTTGATACCTTGAATGATATCTTTCTCTCACTCTTCCCAGTATTTATACTTAAATAAAATGTTCCAATGTTAGCCTATGGGGCTCATTATCTACAATGGGGAAAACGAAATTGGCAGTGTTTATCCCCACCAGGGCATATAAAACATCTTTATAATATCCTTGCTTATAGTTACATGCCTCCCTACCCCTGGGGCACCTAGTGGGGACGTTAGGTGTGACTTATATACACAAATAAGTTGGATTATTACTTTAGAAATATGTTTAAATACAAAGCTGGATTTGCATATAATTTAATTTTAAAGACAGCCTGCAAAACAGGGCTGCCTTTAAAATGACAGCAGGTACAACAGCAGTGTAGGAAATCTACTGGGGATCTAACCCTCTCTGCCTTAGTATATACTTTTAACTTACAGGTAGGTTGAATCCCCCTTGCCTTATTATATGCTATGGACCTACAAGGTTCTGTCATTGGCAATTGTAATAATACCTAACCACCATATACCTTTAAAGCAGAGCCCAGGGCACAATCGAAGTCAGTTACTACCAGTATCCATCAAAAAATGGGGATGATCTGGGCCAAAAGGATGACTTTCTGACAATGTCCTTACAGTGAGTAGCCCCTCAAAGCTATATTTCACTGTAGCAGGGTTGGCTGTTTCATTGGAAAGAACTGGGATGCAATATTTAAAAAAAAATAAAACACTGCATCTTGTTAATGTAAATAACTAAAAAAATAATGAAACAACTATTTCTAATAGTTATTTATTGCCAATTCAATGGTGAAGTCAGATTTTTTTTAAACTACAGAAAAGTAACGTTTAGAAATTACTTTGCCCTGCCTGAAGTTCCTGGAAGCAAAATCTGCACTTTTGCTCTCCCACATCGGCCAGCCAGTAATTAGTATTTAAATTGGCGTGAATGGGTTGTGAACGTGCTCCCAGGAGCAAACAGTAGATCGCCCTGAATAGGCAACGATGACCCATCTGAACCTGACAGAATATGCAGGGGAGGCTGTGAGGATCCTCTTGACATTAAAGTGTCAAGTCCTACTTCAATGTGACATCCTGCTTGACATGTCTGCTGAGGATTTTCAAATGACACTTGGGGCACACTTCAGATAGGTGTCCCTTGCCACAGGTAAGTGTTAGCCAACACTTGGGTAAGGCCCTTTGTTTGTACTCCCCTCCAGCCAATCAGGACCCAATCACAGTCTGCTGGGTTTACATTTAGCATTTGGGGCACACTTATAAGGAGGAAAATAGAATGCCAAAACAATGTGTGTATATCCACTGTCTGTTTGCTGAAAACAGATTTCTGTCCCTGAGTTTGCTTAGGGTACAAGGACTGCCTAAGCCAGGAGTTTATTGTTAGATGTGGGAGGGCTCTAAGATTACCTTGGTACACTCAGTGCACACACCCCTGCACTCAGAGCCCAGGTTTAGTGTGGCTAAAAATGTCAGTTATCTTGAAAATACCCAAAGTGGGAACGGGTATCCCCTGGAACCTTTACCTCATTGGTTAGTGTGTCTCAGGAGTCATTCCCACTCACTAACTTATGCCAGGCATAAATGTAGCATCTCCAGGCACCACTTCAGATCACTCCTGGACCTGAAGAAGTTAAGTTCAGAAGATGCCTTAACCTTCTGTCTGCAACCTGAGAAGAGCCCTGGAGGACTGAATCTGCCCTCTCGCTAATACCCAGGACAAAGAATCAGACTCCAAGGGTCATAAGGCTGACCATCTGTTAAAGATACAAAGTCACAACAAGATACAAAAGGTCTTTTCCTGCAACTGCCCAGTTGACCTGTGGCAACTGGACTTGCACTTGGGCCTGCTGTTTGCTCTCTGCCTGACACCTTGTGAGTCTCTAGGTGCCTCCCCTGAGCTCCTGCAGGGAGTAGGAGTTTAGAAGTGTACTCCTGTGGTGAATAAGAACTTAAAGGACTAAAGTCAGAAGGTAAAATCTTTCACCTGTTGGTGTATCTGACCCTGTCGTCATTCGTGGTCAGCGTCACATTGGGCTTATCGCTGTTCTATCGTAACCTTTGACTAGCATTAGCTCTTTGTGCTTCTTACCTTACAAAGGTTTCAAATTAAATAGACAACTGATGTATGTTCTTGTAAAAGGACACAGGCAGATGGTCATATGTTATGCTTTTCAGAAGCCAACTGATTGCTCTTGCGTGACTATAAGGTTCTCCTTTTTCCCATTTCTGTTTATAAGTCTTATATTCAAACATCCATTTTCACAGTCATGGATTGTGAATACAATTTAATGTACAATATAAGCAGATTTATTTGCATCATTCAGGCGAATTGGAGATGAAAGCAAAAACAGAGACTTGTGCCAGAAATAGCAATAAACTAATTAATAAATGTATGTTCATAATGTGGCTTGTCAAAGTAGAACACTGAAAATAATTTCATAGTGTAAGAAGTGACTATGCAGATATTTGAGAGAAGATTACTCAGGGATCAACTTCATTGTAGATATTCATGTGGAGCACATTTCAAAGTCTAAGATAATGAACAGCAAATTACTGCCTTCTTTACAGGCAGCAATATATTTAGGGATCTGATTCATACTTTTGAATGAAACAATGGATGTTCAAAGGTTTATTATATGTTTGTGTGTGATGTGAGTGGCGCATGGGATCTTGAACCCACTTTGGGCCTAGACAGAAGACAAGAATAGTGATTTCAAAATCAGTGTGCCGGTTGGGATGAAAGTCCCTGACAACATATGCAGCTGTGCCATCCTCTTAAACATTGAAAAGTCCACTGGCTTTTGCTTTTTGACAACTGTTTGTGGGGCCCTGGTCTTGAGGGACCCCTCAAACTGAGAACTGGTCTCCTGAGGGTAACGTTATTGGTTTTGACTAAAAGAGAGAGCCCTCCATTTCTGTATCCAACTAGTAGTCTGAAGAGTGTAGCACTACTGACCCCACCTGTACTATCCATTATCACCATCTGGTGACCTCATCGTGAGATTCGCTGTTTTTGAGGTGCATATTTGCACTGAAATCAGCTTCTTACTGGCCTTCCCTTTAAATTAAATCCAGACACTTGGGGTAAACGGGATCTCTTCATATTTATTAATTTTGTGGTTTGAGATGCTCAGGAGCATCATATTAATGACTTTTTCAGTAATAGACCGCTGTCACCTGATTAAGTGCACCCAGGAAATGCTATGCATATACTATTGATGCTCTGGCCAGCAGCAGTTCATGAACATTTATTTTTATAATCCCATCAGTTGCAATATGGAGAATGCATGCAACCCAACAAGGGCAATTCCACCCCCTATGTCTTCCTCTTTCAGTCTTTGTTTTCAAGGAAATTTCCGAGGGGGTGTGGAAGGTTATCTACAACTACCCATTCTGTGGAGAGCCCTTCGCAGACTTCTCTTTCAGGTGAAAACTGTGCTGCAGCCTGGCTGGTGCTGTAGTATAGAGCTACATCTATTTGAATCCCTTTGGAGGATGCACTGACTGATTGGTAGTGAGACTTTCCCAGCTACCTGTACCTGCCTATATAAATTAGGGTTTTCCTCTAGCTTGCTGAACAACTTTTGGGCGTTCAACTGCATGGACACTTCAGCTGTTGGTTTCCAGAGAATGGATATTAGTGATGCTTGGCCCTGTAGGATCTGATCTCCACCCCTGTCTTCTCCTCCCTGTGTTGATGCAGAGCTGTCTTGCAACAGTGAATCCTGCTGTTACTGTGACACATCATCTTGAAGACTCCACACAGACTCTATTGTGGTATCTGTCTGTCACCTACATTACTTGCACTGTAGAAGATACCAGAACATTGTAGAAGAGACTAGAAACGTGAAACCTACTAGTCACGAAGTTCTAGAATGTAGAGTGAGAAGCCTGCACCCTTCTGAACTACTGGCAGTTGGTATGCTGTGGCTGCGGTGTATGGAATACACCTGATGCTTCTCTTCCCACACATGCTTTTGTTCTTCCTCTCACCAATGTTGCAATGAGAGGAACGGCTCTCACCTGGTGTCCTATTTCTAGCTCTTAGCGTCTAATTGAAGTTAGCTAATGGTCTAGAGGAAGTGTACTTGTGGGAGTTCCTACCTACGGTTCCACATCTGACCTCTCACTAGCCTCCTACTTAATAAAATTATTCCTTATCATGTAGATAAATGAATCCTATTAATCTGCTATTTACAGTAAATTAAGAGCCTATTATACCTTTATTGATTATATTGTGGGTACGGAATAGTGAAGAAAAATTGACTTTGCAAAAATACCCCGACATTATTGAATGTTGATGAATAGCATGTTGGGGCTGACAACAGGGGAGTTATAAATGTTAAGTAGGCAGATGATGTTTGGATAATGTTTTCAAAAAGCCATCTTCAATTTTAAAATGTTACAAAGAACATAGGTGATCGCATACCATTTGATACCCCAAATTGGATAGGCTATTTTCTTAATTATTAAATTAGGTCATGATAATGATGGAATTCTGTATATGCTGGGCAACCAAAACAGGGAACCCCTCAGAACTCTAATGTGCATTATTGGTTGTGGGGCAACAGTAGACTAAAAATGCAACTTTGGGGCATATTATCAAGCGGCAGCGATAATTATCACTGGCCGCGCTTATCGTAAAATTGTTTTTCGCTGGAAATTATCGCCATGCTAGCGCTGTATTAACAACGCATAGCGCAATGGCGATAATTATTCCAGCGATAGCGATGTTTTCCATGGAACATCGCTGGTTTTCAGTTTTCCAGCGATGTTCCATGGAAAATGGCGATAACCTTGCTGATACAACCCTGTGGTCGTATCAGCATAATCCACCCCCCAATGTTAAGTATAGGTCAGCATTTTAGCACACCTTAGCCAAAAACTAACACCGCTAAAATGCGTGAGCCTTCTTGTAATTATCGCGATGTGCACATCAGTGATAATTTACATGCAGTACTGCCCAGTGATGCCCACTTTGCATCTCATTAGAGATGCAAAGCGAGGCGTCGGGAAAACGGGTGCTAACATGCGCTAATGCATGTTAGCACCCACTTGTAAATAGGGCGATAGTTTTATCTCCGCTATTTTGGCTTTTAAAGCCAAAAAAGCGGAGATAAGGCCCTTGATAATATGCCCCTTTGTCTCTTACAGTACACGTTAACAATATGAGTGCATCCAAAAACAATATAGCAGAGTAACAAACAAATATAAAAAATATGACTTGGGATTTATTTTTGCAGGTCTCTGATAAAATGTACTTTTTTAAAGTATTCTTCCCTTACACATGCCAAGTAGTTTAAATATACCTAAACCAATTTAATGAAATCTGTAGATGCTAAATTCTGTAACAGTTCATGTGCATAGATCATAATTATTTTTTTTTGCTTCATGAAACTTTAGTTTGTGTGTATTAACATTTGAATGTCAATTATAAAAAGTAAACATGCTCATCCTTCCACAGAAAGTCAGTTTTTGCAAGCAAAGAAGCTCAGTCGGTTGAGAGGTTGACACTGCGAAGATGCCCTTTTTAGAGGTCATGCGTTTCAGTCCTGGCATTGGAGACTCTGCTTTTATCCTTAAACGAAATAAAGCTGAAAAAGTGCTCTCTCATTTTCATGAGAACATTTACTTTTTATGTTTGTCTTAGTGTTTATCTGAGGGAAAAGAATACAATACGAGAAAAATAACACTAATATGGTTAAAAAACGTTTTTGGCAAAGTTTAGGGAATGGTTTGCCATACCCTTTTTTAAATATATGTCTATAATTGGCACACAATTCTTCTTTCACATTTTTCTTGTGCATATAAGGATAATATGCATGGCCCTGAAAAAATCTTTCCAGCACCAAAAATTGTTTTTACATTATCCTACCCATACCAACATTCTTATGATCATACCTGAAGTGTAGGATTTGCCACACCAGGAGAGGCCATTTGTGATGTATCCCAAGAGTGTGTCTTCCAAGGTGATTATGTTTTGTGCCGCATTCACATAACGATGCACTAGATCAGATGTCTTGCTCCAAAACAGTGACTGCAAGAATTAAAAATCGATTGTTATCATGGTAACTAATGTATAAGGACTTTAACACTTGTGTATGAAGATTTCGGATCAAATTACTTCTTAAAAGTGTGAAAAGATTCATCTCTATCATCCCATTTTGAGAAGCAGTAAATGCTGCATGTGAAACAGGGTATGCGCAGTGCCAGAACCCCTTTCAGAGGGTTACGGGACAAGAAGGGGTTACTGGGCCCAACTGTGGGATTGAGGCCTTTTTACTCCTGATTTACAGTGGTGGCTCCTCCGCTATGGCAGAGGAGCGTCGCCCCACTGCTTTTAAGCAGTGTCAAGTATAAACATAAAGGGGCTCATGACAATGTCGGGCGGAAAGCCTCTGCCCGACACCGACTCGGAATTGTGACTGACCGACTTGTGGTCTATGGTTCCGACCGCTGGATTACGATGCAACCGAACACTGCTCTCTCGGTCAGAGTGCCATTGTTCCCTCTGAGAGCTCGTGTTACACCCAACAAGTGGCCATAACACAGGCTCCTATGGGGAAATGGGGTGTTTGTGGGAAACCCTGCACCCTGTTGCAGTCACTCCATGGTGCCTGCCTGTTAGAAATGTGGGTCTCTAGTTGGCAAAGGTAGGTACCTTTGACTAAATAGGGACCCTTGCTTCTAGTCAAGATAAGGGGGAAACACACTGTTGATAACTTCTGCTCACCCCCTTGGTAGCTTGGGCCGAGCAGACAGGCTTATCTCCAAGGCAATGTGTAAAGTATTTGCACCAACACCCACAGTAACCCAGTGAAACACCACAAATGGACACCACACAGGTATTTATAAAAATATAAATATCTTTATCTGATTAGGCAAGACCAATAATGACAGAAATCCAACATGCATAAATAATCCTTCCTTCAAGAAGTGTTCTTTGGAATGCTCTTTGGAAAAATAAATGAACTTGTAAAAATAAAGGAACTTTTAGAGTTAGTATGGCTGTAAACTCTGTTTCCAACGTGGGGAAAGTCACTTTAAAAATGTGCTCCTCTCAACATTGGGCACTTGTACCTTGTGCGCAGGGCCTCTCTCACCCTTCGATCGGGTTTAGGCCAATTGTGGCATTCACAGCCGAAATGCTGCCTCAAAGGTTGTGGTTCTAACAACACTGGCCCGGCTGTACTTGTAGCCAAAAATGCTGCCTTTCAGGTTGCGTTTCTAGCAACAATATGCCCCCGCTGTAATTGTCTTCAAAATGCTGCCTTTCACAACCACGCGCACCCGCACAGTCACTTGCAGTCCCGTCGGCTCCCAACCCACTCCTAGCCTCACACAGACACCAGTGCGGCTAGGAGCGTATTACCTGGGGCTGCTCTTGCGGTGACGTCTACTTCCAGGTGATTCCCCGACGGAAGCCCTTCTCCTCCGGCGGTTACGCGTTGGCATGGACGGGACTTCCTTCCGGGCAGCCCTCCGCTCTGTGTAGTGGTGACGTGGGCGCTGGCATCCTGGTTTCTAGGCGTCCCTCTGTCTCCGCTCCAGCTGCAATGTGGCTCCTCTCCTCAGTGGACCCGGCCTCGGGCAGTCGGCTCGAGTAGCGGTGGTGAAGTAAAAGCAAGCACGCGGCATTTCTGGGAATCGGGGGCTGGTGGTGATGAAATACCAGCCTCAGTGCTTCTCTCCGGTTACGGGCCGGCGGCGGTGATACACGCAGTGTTCTCGATGCTTCTTGAGAGCAGATAGGCGTACAGGCAAGGCGGGCTTCACGGCGGCACCAGCGACATCCTGGGGGCACACAATTATCCCCAGAGGCAGTAGAAACAGCGGAGCACGGTGCAGGGGGTGTGAGCTTCAGGAGCTTTGGAGAAACCTTTGTATCCCTGAGTTTCTAACAGGAGGCCAGCTCTTCTCAGGCCCTTGGAGACAAGGCACACAGCACAGTTCCTCTTCAAGTAGGGGGACATAGCACACAGCAGAAAGTCCCTTAGTCCTCTTCCTCAGCAACAACAGCAACTGCAGGTCAGCCCCCAGACACACAGCAATGGCAGCACTTTTCCTCAGTCTTCTTCAGCTGTTCTTCTTTGGCAGGGATTCCTTCTTCATCACAAAGTTCCCTGGTCCAAAGTGTAGGGGTTTCAGCTCTGGTATTTATACCCCAAAAGTCTGTGTTCTTCATGTGTGAGGGGTCCTGGACCCAGTCCAAACCAGTTCTGGGTGCACTCTGCCAGTGCACATTTTCTTCCTTTGTGAGTGTGGGCCAGGGCCATCAGACGCACCGCATGAGGTGGAGCCAGCATTGTGGAAGGCTGGCACAGCCCTATTCAGACCCAGGTGCTACCCTTCCCACCACTCCAAATGCATATAGGTCTATTCAGCCTAGTGCTGACTCACCCAGCCTCCTGGAGCCACCCCAGCCCCTGTCACTCACAAACCAGACAGTCAATTCACAAATAGGCAGAGGCACACAGAAAGGTTGAGCACGAGAATAGCCACTTTCTAAAAGTGCTATTTCCAAACACTGAATTTAAAAACCATCCTCCCTAAAAGATGTGTTTTTAAATTCTGAGTTCAGGGATACAAGATTCCAAATTTCTATCTTGCTGTTATGGGAAGATATGCAGGTAAACATGTTACATGGCATTCCCCATTCTGTCCTATGGGCAAGTTAGCCTTTCAATAGTGAAAAAGGAAATTAGCAGTATTTCACTATCAGGACATGTTACCCACGCTAGTATATGTCCTACCTTTCACATACACTGCACCCTGCCCAGGGGGGTACCTTGGGCCTACCATAGGCCCAAGTTAACGTCCAGCTGTCCCAGTTTCTGGAATCTAACAATTTGCTGCGACGTTCCCAAACGGGGTTTCGCCCTGGCCAGGGTAAGGACACTGCCCTCCTCGCCGTCATCGAGGAGGCAAGGTGCATTTTGGATTTGGGGGGGTCAGTGGCAGTGATCCTCCTGGACCTTAGTGCAGACTTTGACACGGTGAATCACCGTGTCTTGCTCCACCGGCTGGCCAGGGCAGGACTCGGGGGCACTGCGTTGGCCTGGATAGAGTCATTTCTGTTGGGCCGTTCATTCCAGGTCTGGGATGGCAATTCCCGTTCTGACTCTCTTCCTTTGACAAGTGGAGTTCCCCAGGGTTCCTCACTTAGTCCCACTCTTTTTAACGCATATATGGCCCCTCTGGAGGATGTAGTTGCCCCCTTCGGCATCAAGATTGTGAGCTATGCGGACGACACGCAATTGGTCGTCTCTCTCTCACATCTTGATCAATGCCCAGATAATCTCCTGCACTGCCTCCAGAAAATCCATCTCTGGATGTGCGAGTCCTCACTCAAACTTAATGGGTCCAAAACAGAAGTTATGCTGATGGGCAAGAAGTGGTCAGCAATTCCATCATCTGTTTGGCCCGACATTATGGGTGAGGTACCCGCCCCCAAGAAAGAAATCAAGAGTCTTGGGGTCTGGCTTGAACCGGACTTATCAATGAAAACCCAGGCAACTAAAACAGCTGGAACCTGCTTTGGACTTATGCGGTCAGTCCGCAAGATCCTTCCTCTGCTTCCCCTTCAATCCAGGAAACTCCTGGTTCAAGGACTGGTCCTTGCACGATTGGACTACAGCAATGCTGTCTATTTAGGAGCCCCTGAAGCTACTCTGGGCAAGCTACAACGTACCCAAAATGCGGCTGCCCGGATGCTGATGGGTCTTTCTTCCAGAACCTCTGCCAGACCTGCGCTTAAGGCTCTCCACTGGTTGCCAGTGCGAGAGAGGATCGAGTTTAAGGCAATGTGCATCGCTCACAAGCTCCTCCATGGACAAGGCCCTTCGATCCTAGGAGATATGGTTACCCCGTACAAAGCTTCGAGATCTCTGCGCTCGGACAATGAGCGACTGGCAAATGTCCCCAAGTTTAGGAGGGTGCGTACTGGAGGCCGTCGCTTCTCTGTAAAGGCAGCCATACGCTGGAATTCGCTTCCCCGCAGTTTGCGGTTGGAACCCTGCTACTTGCGTTTTCGCAAGCAGCTCAAAACTCTGCTTTTCCCTAAATAAGTTTTTTCCTCCCCTCTTGGCCAATTTCAAGCTCTCACAGCGCGGGGATGCCTCCGGGTCACCAGGCGCTTTACAAATCTTTAAATAATAATAATAAATAATAGGGGTGTCCTATGTGTAAGAAAAAGGGAAGGGTCAGGCCTGGCAAGTGTGTACACCGGAAAGGTCAACATGGCCGTTAACAAACTGTGGGTGGCACAATCAGTGCTGCAGGCCCACTAATAGTATTTGAATTACCAGCCATGGCACACGCAGTGCACTTTACCAGGAACCTACTGGTAAAATAAATATGCCAATCATGGATAACCAATTACAATAATAATTTACACAGAGAGCATATGCACTTTAGCACTGATCAGAAGTGGTAAAGTGCCCAGAGTCCTATAGCCAACAACCACAGGTCAGGTAAAAACAAGGGAGGAAGAAGCAAAAAGTTTGGGGATAACCCTGCAACAAGGGCCATTTCCAACACTGCCACACAGTGCAGGGTTTCCCCCTCGGACATCAACCGTAGACCGCGGGCCAGTGGGGGACTTGCCAGGGGCCACAAAGTCACTTTCCAACAGCCTTTTCTTGTCGGACAGGCCAACATGAAAAGGCTGTTGTAAATCGGCATCATAATCCCGAGTGTGGAAACGCTTTCCATAGGGGTGTACTATGCAGTTCCGACCAGCAGGAATACTCTACGGGTTGCTTGGAACTGATTTGGAATGAACGCGCGGTTTAAATTCCGACCACGAACATCGTAATTGGGCAGTCGGAATATAAACCGATCGAGTTGGTCGGGAGGGCTACGACAGGGTAGAGGAGATTCCAACTGTCGGTAGGAGGCTTTCCGCCCGACATCGTAATGAGCCCCAAAATGATAATAGCTTAGAGTTATTCTCATTTCATGCTTCGTGTCCTGCTTTTTTGCAGGTGGGGGGGCTGCTCTGGGGGAGGTGTGGTTTGCCCACTCCCTCTCAGGCCGCCTAAACCAGTCATGCGCACTTTCCCCGTTTTCCATGCAAGCTGCATTACAGCCTGCATGGAGAACATGCCCACCCCTCCAGCCGCTGGCTGAGCGCTGTGTCATGGTGCTCAGACCAATTACACTGCATTGCACTGTTGTGATTAGCTTAGGGGAGGGAGCCTCGCTGCCTGCTTCCTGTTCCTGGAGTCAAGGGCAGGAGAGAAGGGGCAGAGACTCGGGACCCAGACTCAAGGTAAGTTTATTTTATTTTTTCTCCTGTGACCCCCCTGCAACACCCCCCTGCAGCCTCCTTCGCGAACCCCAGTGCACGCCCATCACCCGCGAGCCATGCCGGCCATCACTGCTCATGTACCGGGGCTCGACTTACTATGGATTCTGAGTAACTGGGCCAAGTACCCCTTCTGCACTTGACTCTCAGGATAGCAGGCCCAAGCTGTCTAAGGCTCAAAACTCAAAATGATTGGAGCAGCAGCAATGAATCAATGTGCAGAAAATGAATCGCTTTTATTAAAAAAGTGAGTTATTTTGTTTTCTACCACTACTAGTACAAAGGAAAAATATTAAATTCACAATCAATCACACAGTCCCCCTGAGGTTGGGGCTGTAGTGTTTCTTTGGCATTTCCTTGTCCCACTGCCTCCTTTTAGCAGTGCAAGTCTCAAGAGTAAACTTTAATTCTCAAATAAGTCAATATTGGGCCCTGCTACTAGTCCCCCTGGGGCCGACAGGTCTGAAATCAGTCTTACTCCCATCAGCAGGGGCCACGTCTGTGGACGCTCGTAGCAGCTGCAGCTGAGTTCAGGTTAATCTCCTGCACACGGCCCAGGCAACTGCACTCAGTGGGTGGAAACTCACTCACTCACAGTTGTGCTTTTCACGGGATTGGAGGTTCTCTGCAGCTCCTCCTGCAGGGTGTCTAGTTTGTCTCTCGGTGAGATACAGTTGCGATGACGCTGGTCCCCTGCCTAGGTGACTAGTTCAATGCAAAAAGAAATAAACTCTACCCTTTATATGAAAGAAGTACACAGTATCAATAAATATTTTTGAATGCAAGCTAGAGACACACAAAAGGAAAGGAACACAAAAATGTATGCATACATATGTACACAACCACTTCAATTAATATTTCATACAAATTATTTTTATTTCGTTAATTAGGATAATTGATATATACAAATTTAACACATTAGAAACATTTAGTACGACAAAAATCAGAGAAAACAGGTTCCCACTCGAAAAAAACAGAGAAAGAAAAAGATCTAATCACATATATATTCATTCACAACCAACACACACATTCATCGAAATTCATGCAACTGTACTGTTTATGCTGGAACTGAATAAGTGGTACATTTTGAAAGCTTCCACCCCAGGAGTCAGAAAGATGGGATCCCCTTCAGCCAATTTCTGCGTCTTCGCAGAAATTGCACTTCTGTTAAGGATTATCTCCTCCATGCGGAAACCATGAAGTTTAAGTTTATCAGCAGAGGGTATCCCCCAGGATGGTGAGAAATGCATCTAAAAGGGCACGTTTCTACAACCGCGATGCCATGTTTGAACCCAAACCGCAAAAAAAAGTAGACAAACTTGTTTGTGTCACAAAACACTCTCCATTCAATAACAAGTTAAGACAAATTATCAATTCAGAGTGGCACCTATTAAATCTAGGTGAACAAACTACCTCTATACCAAAACCAATTTTTGCATTTCGCAGAAATAAAAACCTCAGAAATCTTTTGGTGAGAGCAAAGGATTCAGATCAGAAAACCTGGGTGCAAAAATCCATTGACGGTCCATCTCCTGTAAGAGGCAACCATAAATGTGGCACTTGCCATGCATGCGCTAATGCTATTGTTGGCACCTCCATATGTATCAATGGATATACCGCTGATTTGAGGGAGATGACCAATTGCAGGACATCCAATTGCATATATGTTATTCAATGTCCCTGTTTGCTCAACTATGTAGGTGAAACCTCTAGAGAAGCCAGGGTTCGGATTGGGGAACATAAATCCAACATCAGACGTTCCACACATACTGCACCCATTGTGACCCATTGGATGGAGAAAAATCATAAAGATGATGAACTACGCTGGTCTATCCTTGAGAAAATCCGCCCCCAAAAGGGGTATAACCCAGACAGCATTCGCAAGAAACGCGAGGTGTTTTGGATTTTTATCATTAACACGAAGGAAAGGGGACTGAATGAATCCCTCCCATGGGAAAATGCACTTCTGTAATTATATTTGGCCTTTCTGCTGTTACTTATGACCTGTTCTTCATAAGTTTTTGGCATCTATCTGTACAGATATTTATTAGATTAGATAGATTAGTTTTTAGTTACTTTTTCTCCTCTGTGACCTTTACAATGTGGTATTCGTGCACCTCCCATTATGAGCGATTGTCAACGGTAATCTTCATCACTCACTATATTGAGGCTGTCCCTTTATCATTCTCTGGTATTCCTTTAGACCCTTATTTTTTATTTATTTATTTTATTTTTTCCCCCTTTTTTGAACTGTATCTAATTCGTTAACTATTAGATTGTCACTTATTTTTTTCTTCGTGTATTTCAGCGCGATGTGGTTATTTTATCTTATGCTTATGGGTTGCTTCTCCTTTAAATCTGACGGAACGGTCCTTCAACACACCCCCGATCGACGTTCATTCGATTGGAGGGTTTAAATAGCCTGACTAGAGCGGGCTTTTTTCTCGCAAGCGACCGCTTTTCCAGTACGCCACCTTCAATACGTCGGTTTATCTGTTCGGACGCTCTTTGAACATAAAAGGTATTGCTGCCCTCTCCTACCTCTCTGCTTTTGTTTAAAGTTACTTACTTGCGTTAGACGTATCTGTTTGTCGGCGCTTTGTTCATTATCCCACGCCCTTATCCTCTCCTTGTTTGTTTGTTTTTCCAGCTTATCCCCAGCTTTCTGCTGTCCCGCCCGGTCCTCTAATCATTCGACGAATCCGAGTCTTATCATTTGGCACTTCTGCCTTCTCTGACACCAATTATCTGGCGTTTTTCGTTCTTTTTGGATTGGGCATTGAAACTAGGTGAGTTCGATAATCTTTACCTCTTTCAAACTTGATCTTTCTATGTAAATCCTGTCTGATGTTTTAGACTTGAACATTTCCTTTGGTCTAAACTACTTCTTTCAATAGTTTGATTCTTTTCTCCCTTTCCTGCTCTACCTTTGTTTTCTTTGCATTAGCGGTGAATCTGCTGGAAGTGAGGTGTCCTCGCCGCTCCCCACCCGCAAAGATCGAATTTTTGGCGCTTGGGCTTCTCTCGGTGCAATAATTTTTGAGATTCCACTGCATTCGTATTTAATTTAGGTAAATTCCTTTGGAGATGCAATCGTATTATATTTAATGCTGGTCTATTTGTATATATATCCTTATACTACATCTATTATTTTTCTGTTGGTTTAGTATGGCATCCTTCGGCCGCATTGAAACATTTTAGAAGCTATTACGCTGAATTATTTCTCTCCTATTGATACAGGTAACTTAGAGTTTGAGTCCTAAATGATTTTCTGTCTATTATTCTTGGTCATACGAAGATTCGCCTTTGTTTTGTCTGTGCATATTTCCCTAATTTCTTTTCATTTTTTCATGTTTTCATTTTTCTTAATTTTAATTCTCCGTCATCTCTTGACACTTTTTCTGTTATTCTCCGGTGCGCACGATCAACCTCCTGAATTTAATGTTATTATATGTATCCGTCTCTTTGATGCAGCTGAGTTACACTTTGTGAAAATAACACATATGAATTTGTTTTTATTGGTCTGATACAGGTTTTCTTTTCATGTATATACGTTACTTCCCTCTTTGTTGGTTTCAGGTCCCTATTTTGATTTGTATGGTTCTGTTTCGCCCTGAAGAAGGTGGTACTCCGTCCTTCGGAGTTGTTTCACCGAAACGCGCGTCGGCGTTTTGCACAAGGGCCCCTCCCTCTTGAGTCTCCATACCGGATTTAACATCAAGTCAAACTGTTTTCCTTTGAAATCCCTATTCCACCAAGGCCCACATACTCACTTGTGGTCTTGAGTATTTTTGTGAAGACCCTTCTGAGGGTTGGGTTTCCCCTTGTACCACTTATTCAGTTCCAGCATAAACAGTACAGTTGCATGAATTTCGATGAATGTGTGTGTTGGTTGTGAATGAATGTATATGTGATTAGATCTTTTTCTTTTTCTTTTTCTGTTTTTTTCGAGTGGGAACCTGTTTTCTCTGATTTTTGTCGTACTAAATGTTTCTAATGTGTTAAATTTGTATATATCAATTATCCTAATTAACGAAATAAAAAGAATTTGTATGAAATATTAATTGAAGTGGTTGTGTACATATGTATGCATACATTTTTGTGTTCCTTTCCTTTTGTGTGTCTCTAGCTTGCATTCAAAAATATTTATTGATACTGTGTACTTCTTTCATATAAAGGGTAGAGTTTATTTCTTTTTGCATTGAACTAGTTTCCTCCCCATAGTCTCTACCTTTATTTTGATTTTGGGGCCCCCCTTTGTTTATTGGCCCCCTGCCTAGGTGATGCTGTGCAGGTGCTACCACAACATCTTCACTTCTCTGTCCGGAGATGGCGAGATCACAGTTCTTAATGCTCCTGGTGACCCCCTCTGGAATAACGTGTAACTGTGTCTTACAGCACACAGGCTCCACCCAGTAGGCAAAGTAAAATCTTTAGTGGCGGCCCCTCCAGCTCTCCTCTTCCTCACAGGGCACACTGGTTTTGGCAAGCAGGCAGGTGCTCCAGGTGCTAGGGCAGGTGACCTTGGAGTCCCTGGGTGATGTGTCTTCACCCTGCAGGGAGACTAGCAGGCCTTGGCCACCAGTCCTAGTCACAGGCAAAAGTCCTGAAGAGCTTCACCTTCTCACACAGCCCGTCTGGCTGCTTGGCAGATGACAATTTGTAGGCTCTCCTCTTCGTATAATCGATTTCCAGACACCATGGGCCTTATTACGACGGCGGTCGGAAAGCCTCTGATTATGAGTCGGTCGGAATTGAAATGGCAGGTCATTCTGGGTGCCTTACGACAGGTTCAAGAAGCCCGCCGGCCAGTTGGAGGCTGGCCCATAATCCCAAGCCGTTCTTTCATTCCTTGGGATTACGATGCTCGGTTTCCGGCAGGGATTCCATCCCGGCCTTTCCGACATGGAAACCTTGTTAGAAAGCGTGTTTGGGGGGCCCCATTGTGTATGCAGCCTCTAGTTAGGCCCTGTTAATCCCTGCACCCCGTGGCAGGCCCCTCAAGGAGCCTGCCACGGGGTCCAGGATAGCATCTCCCATTTCCCTATGGGAGCATGTACTACTGCTGGTTTACGGCCGCAACCCATGCTCCCATATGGAAATATCGGAATGCGACTGAACAGTGTTCGGTCACATCTAAATCAGACAGTCGGGACCGCTGACTGGAGGTCAGTTGGTACCGTTTACGAGACGTGTCCGGCAGACGAAGTTCGCCCAACATCGTGATTTAGGGTCGGAGTCTTTGAAGTTTACGTTGGAGTCTGCTTATTTTAAAGTGTCAGTGTTGAGATAAAATAACAAGCTTGAAAATATCAACTTGCAGAAATATTGAGTCAAAAGTATTGTGACATGGAAATATCGTCAGCAAGAATTTCGTTGCCAAAAATATCGATGTTAAGGTAAGTAATATCGATTTCTTAAAATATCAAAGTCATTAATATTGATAACAAAAATATAGCTGTTTATGATATAGTTTTTTAATTATTGTTATGTATTTTGGTATTTATTTTAGATGTATATGATATAATATTTTTGTATAATTATTGTTTATGTTTTTTTATGTATTTGTGAAATTTCTAGTAGTTTTTATATTTAATGTAAGCAATTTTTTTTATTTTTAGTACTGTAGCAGGTTGTGGGTGTTTTGGGGCACAGGGTGTGAAGTAGTTTAATTGTAATTATGTAATCATTCATTGTTAATTAATATTAACGCCCGTTTCTTCACTTCCGCACTTTGTATTTGTTTCCTGGCCTGAGGGAGACACACACTACCGGTCCCAGCCTTCAACGCAGCCAGAGACGCTCGTGTCAGTTTCCAGCCCCAGGAAGCGCTTTAAAGAGCACCCCACAGTGCGGGACACCCATTTCTTCACTGCCGCACTTTGTATTTGTTTCCTGGCTTGAGGGGGATACACACTACCGGTCCCAGCCTTTGACGCAGCCGGAGCTGCTCACGTCAGTTTCTAGCGCCTGGCGGCACTTTAAAGAGCAGCGCGGGCTCCTGCAGCATGGGACGCAGGCTCCCGCAGCACGGGACGTGCGCAGGCGTGCCCGGGCAAAGGGCAGCCCCGTCTGCGCTCGTCAGCGAACAAGGCCGGGCCGGGCCTATGAATGTTGGGGTTCCACAGGGCTCAATTTTGAGCCCAACTTTGTTCAATTTGTATATGGCCCCTCTTGCACTCCTCGCTGAGAAGTATGGTGCCAAAATAGTATCGTATGCGGATGACACTCAATTGTTGTTCACTTGCGAAAAGGGCGCTGAGTTCAAAAGCAATGCAATCAACACTTGTCTCTCAGAGGTTTTCTCTTGGCTTAGACATAACCAATAGAAGTGGAACTCTGAAAAGTCAGAGATTATCTTCTTCGGCTCAAGCCCTTGTGAAGCATGGCACAATTGGTGGCTGCATGACATGTCTACCCCCTCATCACCAGTTACTACTGTGAAAAATCTTGGGGTCAAATTGGACGCTGCCCTCTCCATGAAGTCTCAGATTCAATCGGTGGCCAGGACCTGTTTTGGGGTATTGAGAATGCTGAGAAATTTTCTGCCCCTGCTTCCAGTCTCTCACAGAAAAACGGTAGTCCAGGCCTTGGTGGTCTCGAGACTGGACTACGTAAACTCCCTGTATCTGGGCGTCCCGGATTACTTACTGAATCGTCTGCAGGTGGTCCAGAATGTGGTGGCCAGGGTCATCTTTTGTCAGGACACACACGACCAATCTTCTGTCTTCCTTACACTGGCTTCCGGTTCGGAAACAAATCCAATTCAAGGCATTGGTTTTGGTCTTTACAGCCTTTCAAAAGATAGGGGCCCCTTACCTCAGGGAAACATTTCAACACTATGCACCTCAACAAACCTTGAGGTCATCTGCTCAGCTCTTGACTTCTACTCCTAACGTCTTGTTGTCCCGGGTAGGGGGAAGATCTTTTCAAGTGGTGGCCTCTCGTTTGTGGAACAGCCTACCTCTCTTTCTTAGACAGGTGCAGGGCCTCCTCACCTTCAGGAGGAAATTAAAAACTTGGCTTTTCCAACTTTAGGTTCAGGCCGGCTTTTTGCTTTGGGTGTTTTTCTGTTAGCTGTTGCGTGTTTTTTTTCTTACCGCCGCGACACTCCTGGGAGTAGCCGTGCACTTTATAAATACCATATAACATAACATAACATTCTCTAAGTCCGTGGATAGCTAGACCTGGGAGAATTCCCCACTTCTGAAACAGTAGGTTAGCGCAGTCCTTGCTGTTTGGCTATTGGACACGGTCTGCATTCCTCTGACAAGCGGCGATTAACTGTCAAAAGCGGATATTCTACCTCGGACCATATGTGGCCACTGACCATTGTCTATTGACTGTGGACCTATTCACACATACTCAGCCGCGCTCGGGTTAACGATTTATCAGATTAATATTCTTGCTTAGTAATTTAACTTATTTGCTTGCTTGTTTGTTTTTTGTGCACGTGTAAGAATTTAGACCCGGATGCTTAGTCCACCTTTTCTTATAGTACCTATTGTGTTTTTTGGGAGGAGTCTAGGGATCTAAGAATGGGAAAGAGAAAGGCTTCCACTGTTCGCCCCCAATTTGCTAAAAAGGTAGTAGCAAAAACCCATCACATGCTAATGAGCTACCTCACGGGGGAAATGGGGGATATTGAGAAACAGATATCTACTGTGGAGGAGTCACTGATTACAAGACCACTAGGTGTAAAGGCTGTATTAAGTGATGAAGTCCCGGAAGTTTCCATAGTGGCCCCTTCAACGTCCCCACGAGATATCGTTCCTCAGAACAACTGCATTGTTAATACGTCAGATCATATAACACTCAGTGAAGTAGATTCCACCATTTAGCCGCCATTAAAGCACCACAAAATACCTACTGACGTAAGACAAGCACAATCCCAGATAAGGATGTGGTAATTAGCATGACACCTAGGCATATTTGATCTAATACACGCAAAAAAGCGCCCAAAGTTAGGTCGAAACGTATTCCGTCTGAAGCAGGAAACAGGGAGAAGCCTAAACCCCTGTCTCATAACATGGGCAACTTAACCTCTTTAGTGGAAAAATTAGATTTCTTCATACAAACCTCAATGACATCTCTGGAGCAACGAGTTGCCCAGATAGAAGTGCGAATGGCCAGTTGTTTAGTTAACCAAGGGTGGTCAATTAGAGAACACATCACAGTAATCCAGGGCAGGTACCTTGTTGCAACCAGAGGCCAGTAAACCATCCTGAATCTCATGTTGTATCGCAGACCGTAAAAGCTAGAGAGCTCAGTACTGCTAACTACCCCAGGACAGAACCAACGACGCTGGGAGCTATTACTACATCCTTTCTAAATAATCCCCAACTGAAAGAAAAGTCATAGAGGGAAAATAAGGACACCAATGCATGCGTAGGAAACTCAGGGCTGGTACAGAATAACTACAGCTCCGTACCCATACCCTCTAGGCCAGATGAAGCTGACCCGGTCTGCTTGGACTTGCCCCCAGCAGTAACACCATACACAGTCATCTTGGCAAATGTACCTAGACTGAGGTTACAAGAGACAGAAGCATGGGACACTTTAAGAAACAAATCCTTGCACTGGTTGGGAACAAACATAGGGCTTACGGAACAACTTTTTATGGAATTCAAGATGGCCTGTAGGGTTAATTGGATCGGTTTAGACCATAAAACCCTCCTCAGGAACTGCGTGATATTGACATTCAAGACCCCGCAGTTACTGGAGAATATTTTTTGGAGGGAAGGCAATGACACAATAACGCCAACTGGCATCAACATACTTCCTCTGGGCATCTTTTACCAGCCTCTATTTAGACATTGGAGGGACAAGCCAGAAAGAGCCACTAATGACCGTAACAGCTCTGTTTCAATGTGGCAGTGGAAAATCACTTTCAACTCCTCCCTTCTCTTGAATAAATAGACGGACTCACGCCTGCTAACGATAGACCGCATGATTATATAACATCAGCTCCGGGTACAACCGGTCCCAGTCCAAGGACTCTAAGAACTCTCGGAGCAGGCATTGAAAGTGGGGATATTAGCGCAGAAGCACCCATAGGGGACAGACATCCATATCTCAGGTAGGGATATAGGACCTTCTCCAGCAAATAACCTGAGAGATGAGGTTTCTGCCACAACCACATCGCAAGTTTTGGAAAATGGGGATTTTAATATACTCTATCTCCAAGAAACATGGTCTGTGGATCCACTTCACATAAACGGTTTTAAGACCTTCCACACACCTGCCACTCCGTCAAGTCACAGAAGGCCTAAGGGGGGTCTTAGCATCTATATTTCAAATATGTTGAGCACACACAAAACATTACTCTCGAAGTCAGAAACGCACTATCAAATTGTGATCTTAAAGTTGGATAACAGGAATTGTTTTGCGTTGATCAATTTCTATAATAATGTGCCAAGGAAAAGTGTGGTGGTTATTCTGAAACAACTCATGAATGATGTATATGAGATACAGAACAATCAGGCAGATGATGTTTTTATTGTTTGGGGGGGGATTTTAATATTGCACTGTGCTCATTGGTCAATGATATTACTTGTGGATTATTGGACGATAATCCTTGTAATCTACCTCATTTCCCACATTCTCCATATGGGGACTTTCAAAACAGAATGATATTTGCACTAGACCTGAATTTTGCTAATTTACTATGTTCACCATCGATTCCCTTCACTCAGACCTTCAATGGAAGAGGCCTGAGTTCCATTATAGATTTTATACTCATCCCAAATAGATATGCAAACAGACTTCTTGATTATAAAGTACACAAGAACGTTATGAGTGACCATTTTCCCCTGAGCACGATTATATCTAAACTCACCAAGTTGCGCTACTCTCAGAGAAAAAGGGTTTATGTGGTGATGCAGACACATCTAAGCAAACTTTAAAGTTTGCTTAGATGAGTCTGCATCACCCGAAGGAATCATGGAGTCTTACATGCAGATCGCGGAGACAATCAGAAGTACACTAAAGGTCAAGATCAAAGGTAAGGGTAAGACTCTAGGGTCGTTTGACCACAAAAGCATACTCAAATCTAAAAGAAGCCTTACATAAAACTAACAGGGACTATAAGGAAATTAGGGAGTGTAGAAGGGAATATAAGTATGCCCTGAAATTACGTAAAAGTGAACTTAAAGATAAGGCCTGGGCTGATTTACAAGAGGCTATTAAAAACAAGGACAGTACCGCCTTTTGGCGGGTTGTGAAATCCCCCTTTCTTGAAACCAATGAGAACTCATGTATACAAATTGCCATTGAGGAAGGACTTTGGGTGGAGCACTATTTTAGTATTTATAGACGGGCTGAGGAAGTGGAGGGCATGGATTCTAACCCTACTTTACAGGCCCTAACGCCACCGATAAATTTTCCCATAGCCCTGACCTTTACCCTGGAGGAAGTTCTCCACACAATAAATGTCAGCAAGGGAGGAAAGACACCAGATGGGGTACCCATAGATCACTTTAAGTCTAACACCAATCTATGGGGCCCACTTTTAACGCAAGTGCTTGCAGCTTGCTGTGAAACTGGCCTCATTAAAACCTGGACAGAATCCACGGTGGTCCCTATCTTCAAAAAAGGCGATAGGCAGAATCCAGCCTGCTATCGCCCTATTTCATTGCTTGATTCTCTGGCTAAAGTGGCAGGGCGGATAGTACTCAATCGGTTGCCAACGATGTTTTACCCGACCTGCAGTTTGGGTTTAGAGAGGGTCTGGGCACATTATTTTTGGCATATGTAGATCTCACGGCCGCTTTCGATTGTGTTGTCCATGAGAAGTTATGGTACATTTTAGCCAGCTTGGGAGTGGAGCAACCGCTAATCCAATTTTTGAGGCAGCTGTACACTAATGCGACTGCTAGGGTCCATTATGGGTCCAAGGACGAGTGTTCGGCATCCTTCAAGGTGGAGAGGGGGTTAGGCGTTTTGGCTCCCTTTTTGTTCACACTATACACTAATAGGTTCGAACAGGCGATGGTAGAAAAGTGCCGTGATCTACCACAAATAGGCAGCCGCCCCCTGCCTGCCCTCCTTTACGCAGCCGCAGCCGTAATAATGGCTCGCATACCGCTGGACCTAAAACGAGCCCTTGACATATATAACGAGTTTATGAAAAATCTGGGCCTGAGAGTGAATACCAATAAAACTTGTAGGAAAGGTAGTATGAAGACTAGAGACATCCACATCGATAGTAAAAAGGTAGAAACTACCACCACATACCCATACTTAGGAATTCTATTTGATTCTAAGGGATCTTGACGCCAGGCTATTAAAACCAGAAACCTGCACTTTATGAGAGCAACTTCAGCCTTGGTCAACTTTTCTAAACAATTCTGCAAAAAAACCACGGCTGAGTTGCTCCATATTTATAGAGCAAAATGTGTCAGTACAGCTAAATTTGGTGCAGGGATTTGGGGCTATTGTGATGTAAATTTAATCCAAAAGACTGAGAATGCATTTTTAAGATTGTTGTTGGCAATCCCACGTAGCACCTCGTCTTACATTTGCTACGCAGAATTGGAAGTCCCATATATAACTGATATAATAAAAGCACAACCGGTCCTCCTTTGGCATCGGATCTGGTCTACAGCCAATACAGCATTTAACCGTGAAATCTTAACAGACAGACTAAAATTAGATCATGCATTAGAAATACAATGGTTGGAATATATAAAAGATTTCATGAATGACTTCGGGCAACCGGGCTATTATGACGCCCTCTCTATGGGCTCTATCTCCAGAAAAACTTTCAGAAATTCATGTATGACTCATCTGGAGGCACTTAGACTCGCTGGGGAGGCTTCAAACCTAACGGTACTGTCAAACCAAATGCTGCTAAGTACTCCTGGTATCCAGTTATACTTAACTAATATACCAAGTGGGTACGACAGATTCGTTTTGGCCCGTTTTAGACTGAGTTCTTTTCACCACCTGGTCAGTTTCCCAACAACAAACGATTGGTCTGTAATTGTCCGTGTGATGACGTCTCCCAGGAAACCACAATGCTTGTTGTTCTTTTTTGTAAGTTTTACAAGGTAACAAGGAGGAGATGGATCATACCTATTTTAAGATTATGGGGCTTGAAGCAATGTCGTCTATTGCATTGCAGATTTTGGAAAATGAATGTGTTAAAAGAGAGATAGCTCTGTTCTTAAAAAGTATCATTAAATGTAGAAAAAATATTGAGAATTGTATCTATATGTTGTAAAATTATTTGATGTAGAATTAATTGATTTTAGTTTTTTAATATTACAACAAAATGACACATTTGTATTTATTCAATTCTGTATGCTTTTGTGATTTTTATGAAACAAAAATCAAATAAAGTTTGATTTGATTTAATTTGATTTAATATTAAGTATTTAATTGATAATTAATAATGTTAAAAGTGTTAAGTATTTTTATCAATATAAATGTTATGTTCGGGTTGTGGGGTTTATAGGGGTACAGAGTGGGAAGTAATTTAATGTTAATTAATTATTTTTTAATCGTTAATTAATATTAATTATTCTTTTAATTAATTCTGTTAATTGTGTAAAAAAATGTTTTATGTGTGTTGTGGTGTGTGTATGGGTACAGGGTGGGAAGTAAATTAAATGTAAGTAATTAATATTCATTTTTTTTAATAATGATTATTTAATTCATAATTAATTATGTTAATTGTGTAATTAAAATCTCTAACTAAAATTTTAGGTCTGTGTTTGGATTTTGTTGTGGTATATAGTATAAAGGAAACTCCATTTTAATTAGGTTAGAATACATATTATTATGTTAGTTGTGTAATTAATTTTTTATTACATTTTAAGATTGTGTTGTATATTTTGTGGGGGTATATTGGAGAAAGTAAATATATGTAATTAAATAATAATTAATTTTTATTTATTGATAATCAGTTTGATAATTATTTAAGTTAATACTGTGAATAATAAGTTTGTTGGGGTATATGGTGGGTGGTAACTAAAATTAATATATCATTTTTTATATGACAATTATGATTGGATTTACATTTTAATGATGTTTGTAAATATTTATGAGATATAGTTAACATTATAATATGTATTCATTGTAAATATATTTTTTATATGTAATATATTTGTGTATTTTTAATATTTATATCTTAATTTTTGTGTTTTGTTTTTTAAAATATCTTATTGTTTTGCAGAGAATTGTTTCTAATGTAGTACTAACTGCAGTGGGAATATTAGATTTGTTCCTTTCAAAATCCAACACTTTCCCTACTGTTGAACTGACTGGAGTGGGAATAGTAAATGTTACCCCTCGGCAATCCAACACTTCCCCTACTGTTACACCCAGTGGATTGTGAATAGTAAATTCTACCTCTTCGCAATCCAACAATTTCCCTACTGTTATACACAGCGGAGTGGGAATAGTACATTTTACCCCTCCGCAATCCAATACTTTCCCTATTTTTGCACTCATTAGAGTGGGAATAGTAAATTGTAATTCTCCGCAATCCAACACTTTCCCTACTGTTACACTCAGTGGAGTGGGAATGGTAAAGTTTACCTCCCCGCAATCTAACACTTTCCCTACTGTTACACTCAGTGGAGTGGGAATAGTAAAGTTTACCTCCCCGCAATCTAACACATTCCCTACTGTTGCACCTATTGGAGTGGTAACAGTAAATTTTCCCCCTGCTCAATGCACCATTTCCCTACTGTTGCATTGACTGGAGTGGGAATATTAAATTTGACCTCTCTACCATCCAACACTTTCCGTACTTTTGCACTCATTGGAGTGGAAATAGTCAATTGTATCCCTCTGCAATCTATCACTTTCCCTAGTGTTACACTCAGTGGAGTGGGAATAGTAAATTTTACCCCTCCGCTATTCAACACTTTTCCTACTGTTGCACTTAGTGGAGTGGGAATGGAAAATTATTTATCTCTGTAATCTAAAATGTATTTTAGTGTTGTATTAATAGTAGTGATGTGCAATGGTGGGCGTGGCCTGACTGAGGATAATGGCGTGGGCGGAGAGCTCCTTATCAGCCCACAATTTAGCCAGTCGTACCTGGCGGCCGGGACAAACTGAGAGGTGCCAAACTGTCCCCCGGGGCTTGTGAGGCATTCGTTTGCCCAGGGGGTGAATCTGAGATGGCTGAAGACCTCCAATGGGAGCGGCGTTCTGCTGTGCTGGGTGTGCTCCCGAGGCCTACATGAATGCAGCTGGGAAGTCTTGCAATGGCGCACTGAGGTGCCTGCGAGTGTGGGCCCGGGATCTGTGCGACTGACTGCAGCTGCCCATCTGCCTAGGATGTGGCTGGGAAAATCACGCAGCGAGAGGCACGGCGGAGGATCCAGAGTCACCGGTAGGAGCGGTGGCTTGGAGCCACGATCGAGAGCTGCGGGACCGGCGGAAGCGGGCCAAGCCTGACGGACCCGACAGACGGGTGAGAGGTGCGGCCTATGTTCTGCCCTGGTGAATCTGGTGGTCAAGACAACCCGGGATCTATCTCGAGGCCTCCTGGGACTGGTGTGGTGGCTGTGTGCCCCCAGGAGTGAAGCTGTGGTGGCTGGGCCCCGGGTGGGAGTGGCGGGCTGCTGTGTGGGGCGGGCCACGTTGGCCTGAAAGTGACAGAGCCTGGTTTGGCTTGTGGGTACGGGCTCAGCATCGGCGCTTGAGATTGTAGCTGCCCCCGGCCCTGGATTGCAGTCAACGCCAGTACACAGCGGGAGGAACAGTGGCACACCAGGAGAAGCCTGTGGGAGCAGTGGCTTGGTGCTGCGTAACAAGGACCAGAGAACAGGAGGCGCGGACCCGACCTGGTGGCACTAGAGAACAGGTGAGTGGCAAGCACGGAGTAGATCCGATAAGGGAAAGTCACAGACAGACGAGAGGAAAATATATTGAAAGTAGAGAATAAGGGCACCACTAGAGAGCTGCTGGTCCTTGCTGGGTCACCTGGAGGAGAGAGGAAAGGCTCAATGGTGGTTCTGTGCCAGGCCACATAGAAGTGAATGGACCGGGGGAAGTCTGCGACCATGGAACAGCTCGGACCCACCACGTAGGGAAACACAGTGGAAGCTGCACCTGTGGACCCTGAGGCACCTGAGAAGATAAAGAGATAGTCCTACCTGAAGGGGCCAAAGAAGGAGGCGGACATGGCCGAGGTGTGGTGGGCCAAACGGAGCATGGCTTGAAAGTGTGGAAGTCGAATTGGCACGGCAAACCGGAGCTGCCTGACATGTAGTGGTGCATCACAGGGGCACTACCTAGTGCAACGAGGTCGGCCTGTAAAGGGGGACTGGGGCCAAGTGGGAGCATTTTTGCCAGGTTGTGACGCAGTCCCGCAAGAGGAGCGAGAACCAAGACCAGTGCCAAGTATCGGCTGAGGTAGTGATGTACAGGTTAATACGAATCGCCAAAGCGCTTACTGGAGCAAGATCCCACTACCCTTGCAGTGAGTGAGACGGCGAGTGAGACCATGGGCAAGCACAGGACAAAATCTGTGGGAGCCCACACGCTACAAGAAGAGGACCCCATGGCCCCATAACAGCCGAACGGCCAATCTCACCCTTCAGTGGACCCGGTGCAGCAACAGCTTGCCAAAATCCTAGCGGGCATAGTGGACACTAAAGCTACTCTGCACCAGGATATTAGTTCTGTCTCGGTAGGTCTAGGGGCTACTTCGAAATGAGAACCATAAATTGTCTGAAAGGGTCAAAACAGTGGGAACAACAATAGCAGCCTTATCCCCGGCACAGACGGCGATGTTGCACCAAGTCCTGGACCTTGTAACAAGAGTGAACATGCTTGAACGCAGAGCAGAGGATGCCGAAGGACGTAATAGGAGGAATAATATACGCGTGGTTGGCCTGCCTGGAAGAGTGGAGGACGGGGATATGATCAGCTACCTGGAAGCTCGGCTCCAGATGGTGGTGGCCCCGGAGGGGCCTTCTAAATTATATACTCTAGAGAGAGCACACCGGGTACGTGGGAGACCGCCGGCCCCGGGCCACCCTCCGCGCCTGGTGGTGGCCAGGCTATTGCACAATAAAGACAGGGACCTGCTGCTGTGAAAGCTGAGATCGGATGGTCCGTTCACAGTCAATAATAGCAAGGTCTCCATATTTCCAGATTACACACTTGAAGTGCAGAGAAGGAGAGCGTCATATATGGAAGTAAAGAAAGCCCTGCGAGACGAAGGGATCCAGTATTCACTCATGTTTCCTGCTCACCTGCGCCTAGTACACAATGGACAATCCCACTTATGTGACGACCCCAAACTGGCCTGGGACTGGTTGGAAGGCTACAAAACGAAGAGGCCAATGGGAGAAAGAGGCCAGCCACAGAGGCCAACGGATGGAGATAAACAGAAACGACCTAGGAGAAGACCCAGACAAAAGCAACCGAAAAGACCAAGTCCTTCCAGAACTGAAAAAGAGAGATCAGCAGCATTGCAAGCAGTGGCGGAAATCGTGCATAGTGCAGACACACCTCCTGAGGCCTCTGGAGTGTGGCCATGCTGATAGTCACCCCGGGGACAGCATAGGAGATTATTTAACAAAGAGCTACCACGACGTCAGAAATTATTGGCTGCAAAGGAGGGCCTAACATATACTGACTCTCTGGAAGCAGACCCGGCCCGGAAGGGATGCTATAGACAGGTGCAACAGGGAGCAATGCTGAACTTACCTTAATGGCTGCACCCCCCCCCGATGGGGGGGCACCTTTCAGGTTCCTGCCCTACATTGGTGCCTACTGACTGAGTTATGGTTTGGGTGGTTGATCGTTGTCGAGCTGCTTCGGGATACAGGAGTTTTAAGTTATTGGGAGTTGTTGTGTTTTATTTTAAATGCTGATGCCTTTCCTGCCAATAGTGCGTGGTCATTTCACCATGGTAGGTGTTTGGGGGTCTGTGGGGAGCTGGGTGGGCGCAAGTCATTATCCACCATGACAGTTGACCCAGGTACCATTAAATTCCTCACTTGGAATTTGAGAGGATTAGGATCAATGATGAACCGATATACAATACATAGCTACCAGAGGAGAAGGGGGTCCAGATTGCCATGCTTCAGGAAACACACCTAACGCAGTGTAAAATTAAGAAGTCGCACAACGCATGGAGGGGGCAGATGTATGCAACGAGCTATTCAGTCTTTGTCAGGGGGGTCCTGGTGTGGGTAAGAGAAGGGGTACCCTTAGAAGTCACGAACGCTAAGATTGATAAGGAGGGAAGATACGTGCTATTAACCGGGAAACAAAGTTGTAAAGACATAGCTATTGGTAGTATTTATACCCCGAACCATGATCAGCTACCTCTCCTGAGGCAGCTATCGGCCCAATTGGCAGACCCGCCCCAGAATACTAGGTGGCGATTTTAACTGTGTCCAGGATATAATAATGGACCGCTCACACCCCCCCCCCACCCAGGAACACAGACACTCCGCACAGCAGCAGGTTTCCGAGATTGGATCAGTCACTGGGGCCTGGTTGATACTTGGAGGGTCCAACATGCAGCATATAGAGAATATTCCTTCTTCTCCCCCTCCACCAGCTACACACGAGCCTGGATGCCTTCTTCTGCTCCCCACTTTTAAACGAGACAGTTACTCACACCAAGTACCTGGGGCGTACATGTTCGGATCATAGCCCGCTGTTACTGTTTCATCGGCCCCGAGAACTAGGCCTCCGATTCCCATGTGGAGGTTCAGGCCCGATATGCTGGAGGATGGCCTCTTCAGGGAGTCACTAGCTGGTTGCATGAACACATATTTTGCCACAAATGAGCATTCTGCCTCGACGGAATTAATAGAATTGTAAGCTTTTAAGGTGGTGGTATGAGGGCACTGTCTGGGTCAATCGGTAGAAGTGCGTAGAATCTTATGTAGGGAACTAGACAAACTGGAGGCACGCCTTCGCACAATTGATCATAGGCAAGAAACAGACATGACAGTGCTGGTAGATCTAGCAGAGGTTAGAGCCCAGTATACTGAGGCACGGGAACGTCTCCGGAAGTTTCACTATAAAGGCTACCTGGCCAGGGCCCACGATGAGGAGGGTAAATCAGGCCAATTACTGGCACAGTTGATTAAACCAGAAATAAGAGGGCTTCACATAGCATACATTATTAATGAGATGGGCATGGTTTTGCACGATCCGGAGATCAACACCCTCTTCAGGGAATATTATGAAACTCTTTACGCTGCCCTACAGTCACCCCCACCAGATGTAATTAGGGAATTTCTGGAACGCCTACAGCTACCAAGCCTCAATAGAGAACACAGGGAAGAACTGGGAGGGCTGGAGACATTGACATAGATACGACAAGCCATAAAGTCAATGGCTACAGGGAAGACGCCAGGTCCGGACGGCCTACCAGCCGATTTCTACCCAACATTTGCTTCCCAGTTGGCACCCAGACTGGAACCTCTATATGCCACATGATTAGAGCTGGGGCACCTTCCTGTAATTCCACTCCTCAAGCCGACTCCCTCAGGGCCCCACGTTGGAGATTATCGGCCGTTATCTATGCTCAACATGGACTTTAAAATCCTGAGTAAGATATTAGCAATGAGACTGCTCCCATACATGCCCACGCTGATACATGTGGATCAAAATGGGTTTATCCCATCACGAAACACCTCGTACAATCTGAGGGGGCTATACTCCATCCTTTTCCACCCGGAGGCCAAATCCCTCGAACATGCTGCAATACTGTCGATAGACCTTGAAAAGGCTTTCGATATAGTTAGTTGGGACTATCTCTTCGCATACATGGAAAAGATGAGACTCGGGGAGGAGTGGATTACCTGGGTTAAAATGTTATATGCCCACCCGACAGCTAGAGTTAAAACAGGTGCAGTGGTTTCTACCCAACATGGGATATTCCAAGTCATGACGCAGGGTTGCCCGCTGTCGCCGGTGCTGTTTGCACTGGCGATGGAGCCCCTGGTGGGGCTTTTTTGCCAACGCGGGATGGGACTGAGACTGGCATTGGACTAAAGACTACATGTTGTTTCCTTATATGCAGACAACCTGCTGATTTACCTACAAGAGGCGGTGAGTGGGTCAGAGACGGCTCTGAAGCTCCTAGACAGCTTTGCTGCCCTGACGGAGCTACAAGTAAACAGAGCAAAGACTTCCCTTTTGCCACTGCCAAAACCGTCTGCGCTCCTGGGGGACCTTAATTGGGCACAAACCACGTTTAAGTATCTAGGCATACATGTTTATCACTCATTAGTGGATATGCATGAAAGTAATCTTGATAGAGCGCTCAGATCGCTTAGGTCTTGTGTGGCTTGTTGGAGCTCACTGAAGCTGCCGGTGATGGTGCGCATATCATTGGCCAAAATGGTAATGTTGCCCAGATTATTATATTATTTTGTGAACCTCCCTTTGGTGTTGCCCAGAAGTTGGTTTGCCCCACTAGATTCTTTAGTGCGGGACTTGATATAGGGTGAGGGGCGCAGAATTATCTCACTGACAACACTGCAACGTCTGGTCCAAAATAGGGGTCTGGGGGGGGGCCCAACTTTGAATTTTATTATTCGGCCTCTCAACTGCTGTGGTTGGCCCAATGGCTGGGGGGTGCCAATATGGAGGCATATTCATGGGCGAATTGAGTGCCCACTCCACTCAATTGTTGGCCAGGATACTAGATCACAAAGTGGTGACCAATTACAGGTCGACGCTACAGACCACGGCACTGCAGTTTTGGAATAAAAGACTAGCTAAGCTACCCGTGACCCCCTGGTACTCGCCAAGACTCACCCTGGTGGACCTCCCTCACGGAATCCCACGCAAAATATTCACTTCAGACCAGTTGTCAGAATGGGAGGAGGTGGGTCTCAGGACGTTTGGTGAAATCTACCAAGAAAGGACTATGATCCCCTTTGTGGAACTGGTGGAGCAATATGGGTTGCCAGTGGGTCAGTTTTTACAATATGCGGCCCTGGTCTGCACCTTTGGAGGAGGAGGAGAGGAACTGGATATACAGCCCTTACTCCATTCATTGCTTAACCTGGGAGCACTGGCCACCAGGTAAAGTCGCTATATAAGACACTGGTGGAGGCAACGTTGTCAATGTTACCTAAGATCAGAGAGCGCTGGGAGCAAATACTGAACAAACAACTCATAGATCGTGAATGGGGGAAAGTCTTGATGTCCCCCAAAATAATATCGTGTAACACCAGACTGTAGTATATTCAGTTCAACTACATTCATATGATGTACTTGACCCCATACAGAATCCGTAGGATCCATGGAGGAGAGGCGCGGACGAGTCTGAGATGCATCCAACAAGATGCAGACATTCTCCACGTGGTTTGGTCCTGCCCACTGCTGACCACCTTTTGGACTGAGGTGGTCCGGAGATCAGGGGCGACTTTGGATAGAAAATTAGACACCACTGTGGAGCTGTCCTTTTAGGCCTCTTTCCTCGCCCATCGAAACAGAAGGTAGGAAATAAATTAATTGACTTAGCCATGGCCCTCACACAAGGACGAGTATCAATGGCTTAGAAGTCCAGAACAGAAACGCGAATAGAAAGCTGGAATAGAGACCTCATGAACTGGGCTGAAGCAGAGTCGAGGGCACTCTTAAGGGAAGAAGCGAGGGGGATGCAAAGAAAGGGGGAACAACCTTTACAACGCAACTTTTACAACGCACTACCATTACAACGCATTTTTTACAACGCATAATCCATTACAACGCATGACATTACAACGCATGACACTACAACGCATTTTTAAAAACTACCTTTACAACGCATTCCATTACAACGCATACTACCATTACAACGCATACCATTACAACGCATAATATTACACTATACTATCCAACACTTACCCTACTGATGCACCCCCTGGAGTTAGAATAGTAATTTTTACCCCTACACTATCCAACACTTACCCTAATGTTGCACCCCCTGGAGTTAGAATAGTAATTTTTACCCCTACACTATCCAACACTTACCCTAATGTTGTACCCCCTGGAGTTAGAATAGTAATTTTTACCCCTATACTATCCAACACTTACCATACTGATGCACCCCCTGGAGTTAGAATAGTAATTTTTACCCCTATACTATCCAACACTTACCCTACTGATGCACCCCCTGGAGTTAGAATAGTAATTTTTACCCCTATACTATCCAACACTTACCCTACTGATGCACCCCCTGGAGTTAGAATAATAATTTTTACCCCTATACTATCCAACACTTACCCTACTGATGCACCCCCTGGAGTTAGAATAGTAATTTTTACCCCTATACTATCCAACACTTACCCTACTGATGCACCCCCTGGAGTTAGAATAGTAATGTTTACCCCTATACTATCCAACACTTACCCTACTGATGCACCCCCTGGAGTTAGAATAGTAATTTTTACCCCTATACTATCCAACACTTACCCTACTGATGCACCCCCTGGAGTTAGAATAGTTATTTTTACCCCTATACTATCCAACACTTACCCTACTGATGCACCCCCTGGAGTTAGAATAGTAATTTGTACCCCTATACTATCCAACACTTACCCTACTGATGCACCCCCTGGAGTTAGAATAGTAATTTTTACCCCTATACTATCCAACACTTACCCTACTGATGCACCCCCTGGAGTTAGAATAGTAATTTTTACCCCTACACTATCCAACACTTACCCTACTGTTGCACCCCCTGGAGTTAGAATAGTAATTTTTACCCCTACACTATCCAACACTTACCTTACTGTTGCACCCCCTGGAGTTAGAATAGTAATTTTTACCCCTATACTATCTAATACTTACCTTAAATGTAATTTAATATTATGCGTTGTAATGGTATGCGTTGTAAAGGTAGTATGCGTTGTAATGGTAATGCGTTGTAAAGGTATTTTTTAAAAATGCGTTGTAGTGTCCTGCGTTGTAAAGTCATGCGTTGTAATGGATTATGCGTTGTAAAAAATGCGTTGTAAGTGCATGCGTTGTAAAAGTGTGCGTTGTAACGTCATACATCCCAGGTTGAGAGGGAAGCATTGAACACATGGACCAAAACACCGGAACATACCCAGAGGACAGGAAGAAAGAGGCAATAAACAACAGGCTTTAAGAGGAGGGGGTGCACACATAGTGGCCTATTAGGATGGCGGGTGGAGGCACCACCACGGTGCTGGTGGAGACGGAAAATGCAATTTTCCGCATACCAGCAGCGGTCCTCACGCCCGCCATATTAGTATGGTCAAACATAGCCCATTTCCCGTCCGCTGCGGTGCGACGTGAACCACCATAAAAATGCGCCTGCCACCGCGGCGGTGGGAGCCAATAGAGACCCACCGCCGTGCGGAATGACGTCCCGACTGCCGTGCAAATCAGGATGCCCCAAACAGCCAATCACACCGCAGCGGAGAAACTGCCCAACCAGAGACAGCGGAAGCACGACTGCGGAGCACCAAACCACATTCCCGGTCCCTACCACCCGGTCCCGACCACTATGGATCCTGCTTTCAACATCTTCCCGGTGCTGTACTTGATACACTACCAGCAAGTTATGCACCGTCGCGGATGGCGCCGCAGGCAGGCAACCACACAACTCCGCACACAACCACAACACACAACTCCAGGGCTAATATATGGTTCCTGTCCACACCAGACACCCTGGTGGGGACAGGAACACATCCCCAAGTGTACCCACCCATGTCCTACCTGTCACTAAATCCCCCCTTTGCATCAAGGTCACCCATCTACCGTGATATCAATGCAATCTCCCGGTCATGTCACCGCAGCGGTGAAGACGCGGAAAAACATGCGCACAATGTAGAAGGCAGGGCCAGCACCAGGCATGGGCAGTCCACAAAGATCACACCTCCACCCTCCACACACAAGGCCCCCCACGCCCATTAAGGGACATGCTATGTGCCCCTCCTGTGCTCCCCCATGCGCAATAACAAGCCAGTTGAACCCACACCCTGCACCACACATCAAACAACAAGGGAGACTCAGCAGGTGGGGCTGCAGAGGAACACACAGCACACAAGCTCAGGGCCAGGGCAACCCTCACACCACACCCACTCTACACTCATGTCAAGCAGACTGAGTCCACTCCTGAGAGACGGGTCGGTCAGGGATCTGGTTTGAGACCGCACACTGCGAGCATTGTGTGCCCTGCCGGCAGGGGACCGCTACAAAGGAAATCTTTTCAAAGCAAAATGATTTTGTCACCTGTGTGACACATGGACTCAGCTGCCTCCGAGGCAAAGAGCGGCAACCTTCCCTTCAAGCTCACCAGCGTGTAGGTCAGGGGGCACATCTGGCAGAAAAGGGCTGTCAGCTGAATGACTTCATTGCGAAAAGCCCCTTCTCAGGAACACATTTCTGCAAATCGAATGAATACCTTTTCTTGTAGAGAGCGTGAAACTCTTTACGCTGCCCTACAGTCACCCCCACCAGATGTAATTAGGGAATTTCTGGAACGCCTACAGCTACCAAGCCTCAATAGAGAACACAGGGAAGAACTGGGAGGGCTGGAGACATTGACATAGATACGACAAGCCATAAAGTCAATGGCTACAGGGAAGACGCCAGGTCCGGACGGCCTACCAGCCGATTTCTACCCAACATTTGCTTCCCAGTTGGCACCCAGACTGGAACCTCTATATGCCACATGATTAGAGCTGGGGCACCTTCCTGTAATTCCACTCCTCAAGCCGACTCCCTCAGGGCCCCACGTTGGAGATTATCGGCCGTTATCTATGCTCAACATGGACTTTAAAATCCTGAGTAAGATATTAGCAATGAGACTGCTCCCATACATGCCCACGCTGATACATGTGGATCAAAATGGGTTTATCCCATCACGAAACACCTCGTACAATCTGAGGGGGCTATACTCCATCCTTTTCCACCCGGAGGCCAAATCCCTCGAACATGCTGCAATACTGTCGATAGACCTTGAAAAGGCTTTCGATATAGTTAGTTGGGACTATCTCTTCGCATACATGGAAAAGATGAGACTCGGGGAGGAGTGGATTACCTGGGTTAAAATGTTATATGCCCACCCGACAGCTAGAGTTAAAACAGGTGCAGTGGTTTCTACCCAACATGGGATATTCCAAGTCATGACGCAGGGTTGCCCGCTGTCGCCGGTGCTGTTTGCACTGGCGATGGAGCCCCTGGTGGGGCTTTTTTGCCAACGCGGGATGGGACTGAGACTGGCATTGGACTAAAGACTACATGTTGTTTCCTTATATGCAGACAACCTGCTGATTTACCTACAAGAGGCGGTGAGTGGGTCAGAGACGGCTCTGAAGCTCCTAGACAGCTTTGCTGCCCTGACGGAGCTACAAGTAAACAGAGCAAAGACTTCCCTTTTGCCACTGCCAAAACCGTCTGCGCTCCTGGGGGACCTTAATTGGGCACAAACCACGTTTAAGTATCTAGGCATACATGTTTATTACTCATTAGTGGATATGCATGAAAGTAATCTTGATAGAGCGCTCAGATCGCTTAGGTCTTGTGTGGCTTGTTGGAGCTCACTGAAGCTGCCGGTGATGGTGCGCATATCATTGGCCAAAATGGTAATGTTGCCCAGATTATTATATTATTTTGTGAACCTCCCTTTGGTGTTGCCCAGAAGTTGGTTTGCCCCACTAGATTCTTTAGTGCGGGACTTGATATAGGGTGAGGGGCGCAGAATTATCTCACTGACAACACTGCAACGTCTGGTCCAAAATAGGGGTCTGGGGGGGGGCCCAACTTTGAATTTTATTATTCGGCCTCTCAACTGCTGTGGTTGGCCCAATGGCTGGGGGGTGCCAATATGGAGGCATATTCATGGGCGAATTGAGTGCCCACTCCACTCAATTGTTGGCCAGGATACTAGATCACAAAGTGGTGACCAATTACAGGTCGACGCTACAGACCACGGCACTGCAGTTTTGGAATAAAAGACTAGCTAAGCTACCCGTGACCCCCTGGTACTCGCCAAGACTCACCCTGGTGGACCTCCCTCACGGAATCCCACGCAAAATATTCACTTCAGACCAGTTGTCAGAATGGGAGGAGGTGGGTCTCAGGACGTTTGGTGAAATCTACCAAGAAAGGACTATGATCCCCTTTGTGGAACTGGTGGAGCAATATGGGTTGCCAGTGGGTCAGTTTTTACAATATGCGGCCCTGGTCTGCACCTTTGGAGGAGGAGGAGAGGAACTGGATATACAGCCCTTACTCCATTCATTGCTTAACCTGGGAGCACTGGCCACCAGGTAAAGTCGCTATATAAGACACTGGTGGAGGCAACGTTGTCAATGTTACCTAAGATCAGAGAGCGCTGGGAGCAAATACTGAACAAACAACTCATAGATCGTGAATGGGGGAAAGTCTTGATGTCCCCCAAAATAATATCGTGTAACACCAGACTGTAGTATATTCAGTTCAACTACATTCATATGATGTACTTGACCCCATACAGAATCCGTAGGATCCATGGAGGAGAGGCGCGGACGAGTCTGAGATGCATCCAACAAGATGCAGACATTCTCCACGTGGTTTGGTCCTGCCCACTGCTGACCACCTTTTGGACTGAGGTGGTCCGGAGATCAGGGGCGACTTTGGATAGAAAATTAGACACCACTGTGGAGCTGTCCTTTTAGGCCTCTTTCCTCGCCCATCGAAACAGAAGGTAGGAAATAAATTAATTGACTTAGCCATGGCCCTCACACAAGGACGAGTATCAATGGCTTAGAAGTCCAGAACAGAAACGCGAATAGAAAGCTGGAATAGAGACCTCATGAACTGGGCTGAAGCAGAGTCGAGGGCACTCTTAAGGGAAGAAGCGAGGGGGATGCAAAGAAAGCCAATAGCAGACCAGTGGAGGGAGTTGGTGAGAGCCCGGAAAAGTTTGGATTTAGCAGCAGAGGAGACAGGTTGAGAGGGAAGCATTGAACACATGGACCAAAACACCGGAACATACCCAGAGGACAGGAAGAAAGAGGCAATAAACAACAGGCTTTAAGAGGAGGGGGTGCACACATAGTGGCCTATTAGGATGGCGGGTGGAGGCACCACCACGGTGCTGGTGGAGACGGAAAATGCAATTTTCCGCATACCAGCAGCGGTCCTCACGCCCGCCATATTAGTATGGTCAAACATAGCCCATTTCCCGTCCGCTGCGGTGCGACGTGAACCACCATAAAAATGCGCCTGCCACCGCGGCGGTGGGAGCCAATAGAGACCCACCGCCGTGCGGAATGACGTCCCGACTGCCGTGCAAATCAGGATGCCCCAAACAGCCAATCACACCGCAGCGGAGAAACTGCCCAACCAGAGACAGCGGAAGCACGACTGCGGAGCACCAAACCACATTCCCGGTCCCTACCACCCGGTCCCGACCACTATGGATCCTGCTTTCAACATCTTCCCGGTGCTGTACTTGATACACTACCAGCAAGTTATGCACCGTCGCGGATGGCGCCGCAGGCAGGCAACCACACAACTCCGCACACAACCACAACACACAACTCCAGGGCTAATATATGGTTCCTGTCCACACCAGACACCCTGGTGGGGACAGGAACACATCCCCAAGTGTACCCACCCATGTCCTACCTGTCACTAAATCCCCCCTTTGCATCAAGGTCACCCATCTACCGTGATATCAATGCAATCTCCCGGTCATGTCACCGCAGCGGTGAAGACGCGGAAAAACATGCGCACAATGTAGAAGGCAGGGCCAGCACCAGGCATGGGCAGTCCACAAAGATCACTCCTCCACCCTCCACACACAAGGCCCCCCACGCCCATTAAGGGACATGCTATGTGCCCCTCCTGTGCTCCCCCATGCGCAATAACAAGCCAGTTGAACCCACACCCTGCACCACACATCAAACAACAAGGGAGACTCAGCAGGTGGGGCTGCAGAGGAACACACAGCACACAAGCTCAGGGCCAGGGCAACCCTCACACCACACCCACTCTACACTCATGTCAAGCAGACTGAGTCCACTCCTGAGAGACGGGTCGGTCAGGGGTCTGGTTTGAGACCGCACACTGCGAGCATTGTGTGCCCTGCCGGCAGGGGACCGCTACAAAGGAAATCTTTTCAAAGCAAAATGATTTTGTCACCTGTGTGACACATGGACTCAGCTGCCTCCGAGGCAAAGAGCGGCAACCTTCCCTTCAAGCTCACCAGCGTGTAGGTCAGGGGGCACATCTGGCAGAAAAGGGCTGTCAGCTGAATGACTTCATTGCGAAAAGCCCCTTCTCAGGAACACATTTCTGCAAATCGAATGAATACCTTTTCTTGTAGAGAGCGGCGAGCGAAGCAGCGGGAGCCACAGATGCGGTGCAGCAGAGCTGCGGAAAGGAAACGGGCAAGTGGAACGAACATCGCTGGAGCAGAGATGAGCGGTGAGAGTCAGCGGGTGCCCGGGTGAGCGCAAGCGAGCGGAGAAATCTGCGGAGCTAAACGCCAACCGCTAACCGCCCCTCCCCCTCCCTCTCTCTCCGAATTCCGGCTCCATTCCACTCTGTTAAACCCCGCCAAACATAATCATTTACACTCAGCAGGTTTGCTGTTGAAAGACCCTTGCTGGACCCTCATTGGAAAGATCCTTGCTAGCAATTGCAGGAGACTGCTGGTGATTGTTACTGATTGTAGTTTACTATCGCCAGAATCCCCACCTGCCGCCTGAGAGTTTGGAATCTGTTGCCCGACGCCTGGATTTCTCCTTGTGACCACATCTAACGCTGCCAAGGTTGCTACGCTGTGTTCATCACAGGGGAAAGGGCGCTATTGACACTTGGGCCGCTGTGGGATTTTTGCGCACTCAGGACTGCGAGGACCAGGGTGCTGTGCGTATTGCTGACCAGCTGCACCTGGTCCTCTTCCCGACTCTTCCCCCAACACCTTCATTGCGACTCGCGGCGCCCGCTTCCCGGGTGCCGCTCGAGAGTTTGGAATATGTTGCCCGACGCCTGGATTTCTCCTTGTGACCTCATCTAACGCTGCCAAGGTTGCTACGCTGTGTTCATCACAGGGGAAAGGGCGCTATTGACACTTGGGCTGCTGTGGGATTATTGCGCACTCGGGACTGCGAGGACCAGGGTGCTGTGCGTATTGCTGACCAGCTGCACCTGGTCCTCCGCCCGACTCCTCCCTCATCTCCGTCCCCCTTCCTCGTTATCAACACACCGCCGCCCATACGTGCTAGCGGGACGCGCACAGGGCGAAGACCGGGCAAAGAGCGGGCCGTTTGAGGCCGTGCGAGGTAGGGCCTGGGCCCCCTTGGGTTGCTTGTAGTCGTTCCTATATTTCGGAGTTGTGTGTGAGATCATGACAACCAGAGAAACAAGGAGCAAGAGCGCGTTGGCAACCGGAAGGACTATCGGTACGCTGGACACGTACTTTGCCAAAGCTGGGTCCCTTCTCGTTGATGAGATCTCCATTCTTGAACGACGCATTTCCCAAGAAATTGACTGGGTGAGGAGATCTTCATTGGGTCCTCTTGCCCACGCCACTACTCCTGTAAAGTCACCTAACTGTATATTATCAACTGTAGGGGGGGGAAATGGTATGCATGTTACATCAACTTTACCTGACACTAACTGCTCTGTTAGCTTCTCAATTGACTGTGATAACTCAGGTAATGCAGAGCTTAGCATCCATCTGGTAAGGCTCCCACATCTCAGACCACTGTTGAAGGAGTTGTCTCTAATATGAATTTAAGTATTAACAGGGATTCGATGCATTTATTTCAGGGGGTGAAGGAGGGAGCTATCCCAAAAAAGCAAAAAAGGGCTTACACGACAGGGGGGAAAAAACGTAAAGTCTCTAAATCCAATTCCAGGTCCAGGGGAATCCAACAGGATCCAGCCAGTAAAGGGTCAAATTTATTTTGTAGATCCGGAGCCCTGCACCACCAAACCCCGCCCAAAATTCTTCCTAGTCAACATAGACCCGCAGGAGTGGAGGATCTCATCCTTTCAAGCCTCCGCACCCTACTGAGGGAACTGCTTACTCCCCTGGAAGATCGTCTTGTTAATATGGAAATTTGTTTAATGGATTTACGTAAGGGACTTTTAGGTTTAGCTTCAGGTACAAAAACCGGCATGCATGGACTAGCTGGGAATTCTGTAGGGACTTCCAATCTAGATATAAACCCTGTTACTCTGTCTTCCCCATCCTCCATAGCCATTCAACCAGAAAATATTATTCCAGTCCCCCTGTTAAAAGCTGTTCCTGTAATACCTTGCAGCCAACCACCTTCGATAGCAAATACCAGTAGGTTGAATCTAGCCGGCCTGGCTCCTACAACTGGCCAGGAGAAATTATCAAACGATGGAATTAACTCTCCAACTAGGCAAGCTAGCACTCAAAACTGGCGTAAAGTGGTAAATCTGCCCCCTGAGGCGGCAGCATATTCTGTCGTCTTGAAGGGAGTCCCCATGCTCCGTGGAAACACGGTGGAATCTTATGACTCCCTACACAACAAGGTCATCAGCTGGTTAAACATTCACAGGCCACTTCCACCTAGTCTTACTGGAGAAATCCTTATGGTTAGAAGGGTTCCATGGGTCGGTTCTACCGACAAGAAAAGTGCTGGGGATTGCATTATTGTAAACTTCAGGAATCCCAATATTGTACCTTACATCTGCAACTGGACTGGGCATATAGGAACTACATCTATCGAAGTGGTCCATCTGTCATACTTTTATCCTAACACTAGTAAATTATTTATGAACAATGATGACGGTTGGACCCGGGTTGGATCTGTTGTTCATGGGTCTAGATTCAGATCCATTTGTAATGCCCCTACCAACTATGGCAACTACATACACCCCAATATATATAGTTGTCTTGACCAGGTAGATTGACTCTACCAGGGACAGGGGTTCGCGAATGGCAAAACTGATAGCACTACTCAAGAACCCTGTGCCCTTCGATGGGAGAATTTGACATTCATTAACCCCCATGGTCAACCAACTGATCCACTTAAGTGTGTACCAGGCCTCATTAATAATAACATATTAACGCTAGCCCCACCCGCTTCTAAAGTTGGCTCTATTGCCCCATCGACCTTGGAAATACCTTTGCATGTGTCATTGGCCCCAAGGATGGATGCTGTACCAGAGAAAACTGGTGGGCATGGAGTAGAACTGCCTGATGATGTTCTAAAGGTTCTCTCTTGGAATGTTGCTGGCATCGCCAACAAATTAGATACAAGTGAATGGGATTCCTTAATAGGTAATAGTGATATTTGCCTATTCCAAGAGACTTGGGTGAGGGAGCCACTGTGTAGAGTGGGTTATGCAGTGTTCGAAATAAATGCGATCTGGTCTGGCAGAGGGAGGCCATCTGGAGGATTTGCCATTTGGGTAGGTAGTCACATTGGGTGTAACGCGGAGAGTCTACCGACTCTCTCGCAGGACATACAGTGTGTCCTACTCAAGTGGCCTAATGTCTTAAATCTAGCAATCATTAATGTGTATTCCCGCCCTACTGGTGTGGCCATGGAATCCCCCACATTAGATTATCTCACGTGCTTCTTGAGTCGCCTCCCCAATGATTATAAGGTAGTGTTGGGTGGCGATTTTAATTGCCACTTTGAGCCCCTGGAAGGTTTAAAGGAAGGTGCTCTTATGGCGGAAGATGATTCCTGGGGTGTTCCCCCATGTCAATCACCTCATGTCAAAGCTTGGTCCCCTCTGGCTGTCCAAATTATGTCCCTAACATTAAACTTTTCTCTAAGGGCATGTAATGGTCGTACCATTTCTGATACTCCCTCTACATGCACTTTTAATAGAAAGAATCATGAATCCAGGTTAGACTATATTTTTGTAGAAATTAGTCTTTGGCCTAAGATCTTGGATTTCAGAGTAATAGCAAGAACCGATAGTGATCATAACGCACTTATAATGGATATGGTGCACCCTATGGGTGCTGTTCGATCACTTACCGCTGAACCCAATTATGATCCTGGGAACTTGGTTCTTAGTTCTAATAGACGCAGGGTCAAATGGGGGAAATTGGCGACTTCAGAGGAGTCCATAAGTAAAATCTACCAGTTAGCACTCCCCAAGCTAAAAGAATTGGATATATTAACTATGCAGCCAAGAAACTTGGAATTTAATAAGAAGTTAGCTTCAATCCATGAAGATCTAGTGGATGTTTTGGGTGAGGTTTTCTATCCAGTGGCACCCCTGAGGAAAAAAAAAACCTGTATCCCAACCTGGTATAATTCACCCTGTAAAAAGATTAAGTCTGAACTAATAAACAGTGTTAAAATAGGTTCGGATAAGGGCAAAGTGGCTGAGCTCAGACGGAATTACAAGAAAGCCATGGCATTGGCGCGCTCAGAATGGGACTGGAATAGATGGCAAGATCTCACATCAGCACTTGAAGCGAAGGACCTGAGAAAAGTTTGGTCTCTGGTAAACATCGGTTCAACAGAACCCAAAGCCGCAATGGAGCCAAACATTGCAGCATCTGTATGGGAGGCCCATTTTGGCCAACTCTATCAAGAACCACCTCAAAATGATAATGATGGGGACACGTTTTCCACTGTTGTCTATGATCCAGCATTCAAATTGGAATTCACTCTTGTTGAGGTGCTCACTGCAATTCAGGGTTTGGCGAGGGGGAAGGCCCCTGGTCTTGATAGGTTGCCCGGCGATCTTTTTCGTCTCCATCCAGAGATATGGGGCCCTTACTTTCTCATCCTTTTTAATGCCATTTTGGGTGGGATGGAGATTCCCTGTACTTGGCTGGGGGCGGAGATAGTGCCTATTTTTAAAAAGGGCTCCCCTCTTCTCCCAGCCAACTACAGGCCGATAAGTCTCATAGACGTCCCCCAAAAAATGTATTCACGCCTCCTCCTGAACCACCTTACTCAGTGGATGGAGGAAAATAAAATCCTTAGTCCCCTTCAGGCTGGCTTCAGGAAAAACACGTCCACCATGGACCAGATCTTCCGTCTCGTTCTCCTTTACTGGAAAACTGTGAGTATCGAGAGGGGAAGGCTGTACATGGTGTTCGTGGATCTGAGGTCAGCCTTTGACCTGGTTCCCAGGAAGAAATTATGGGAGACTTTAAAGGAATTGGGTGTTCCGATCCATCTATTGAATGCCATCATCAGGCTCCACGAGAACAACTTTGCGCAGGTCAGGTATGGGAGGTTGGGAGCACTGACATCAAAATTTCCAGTCCTTAGAGGGGTCAGACAGTGTTGTGTCCTCGCGTCAACCCTGTTTTGCCTCTATGTTAACAAAGTCATAGAACATCTCGACATTGTCAAAGACAATGATGCCCCATCTCTGGCAAGCAGGAGGATACCCGCTATTATGTTTGCGGACGACACCCTCCTGCTGTCCAAATCTCCGATGGGGATACAATGGATTTTAGATGGATTTGGTCTTTTCTGTAGGCAATATGGCTTAGAACACAGGGAAGACCAAGTTAATGATATTTAATCCATCACCTAAAACCAGACCTAATCCAATTTTGAGCTCAGAAAGACTGGAGAGGGTGAAAACTTTCCAGTATTTGGGGGTAACTCTTCATGAGAATTTATCTTGGGAACCCCAGGTTATTAGAAGCCGGCTAAAGCTGTCCCAACTGACGGGGGGAATTTTGAAGGTGGCAAATTCCTCTACTTACAAACCTATCAGCCCTGCAGTTGAGATGTACAAAACCCAAGCGAAAGCAGCTACAACTTATGGAGGAGAACTCTGGGGGTATAAAGCGGGTGTAGGAATTGCCAATGTAGAAAATAATTTTCTAAGGCGCCTTTTGGCCCTCCCTCGTGGCACACCCCTTCTCCCCCTCAGATTAGATATGGGTCTACCCTCAATAAGAGATGACTTGGAACTAATGCCATTAAGATTCTGGCACAGGCTCTGGTCTACTGCTGACCTCATATATTATAGGCAAGAGCTCCTTCATGTTATGAAATTGAACCTTTGCAATAAAATCCCGTGGCTGGCCTCTATAAAGAAAGAATTTTATCGGCTGGGGCTCCCTGAGTTATGGGAGTCCCCTGAACAAGGCTGCCACAGGGTCTCACGCAAACGCCTTGTGGGTATATATAGGGAGAAATGCTTTGCTTCCCTGGTCTCTGCCTCCAACAAAGGTATTCTGACTGATCGATTCTTGGAATTCAAGGATTTTTATCAGTTTGAAGGGTTTATGGATATCATCTTCCCTATTTTAGCCAGAAAACTGTTTATCCAGTGGAGGCTAGGGACTCTCCCTATTAAAACCTTTACTTATAATTGGTCAAAAAGGGCTGATAAAATCTGCCCAGGTTGTTGTATCCACAATGAGGAAGAAACTCATATTTTGTTTTTTTGCTCAGCCTATAATAGACCTAGGAAATACTGGATAGTACCACTATGTAGAAACCTTGGCATAAGGAGTCATTTGCACTCGTTTAGAATACTGAAAACGAGCACTGCCCCCCACATAGTGTTTGCAGTTGCTAAATTTTTAATGGCTATGTGGCAGATTGGGTCTACTCAAAGTTTGACTTTTGTGGCAAGGAATTCAAATTTTCCCCTGTAATCTGATATTTTTTATATATTGCTTTTATTAATCTTATCCATGGTTTTTATTATAAGTGTCTGTTTTATGATGCTATTGTATATCTGTATCTTTTATGGCCTAATTGGCCGAAATAAAGAATCATTTGACTTTGACTGAGTCCAATCACAAAATGAACACTCACAATGAATATGAACAATCACCCAACTAGACACACCCCACACTGACACACAGTCACATACACAGACCAGAGGTCAGCAGCAATGGACAACAAGAAATGGGCAAAGCTAAAGTGAGGTGGACACAAATGTAAAGCCAAGGAGCTAGCCACAAAGCATGTGTACATCACATGCAAGAGAAGGAACATATAACAACACCCTTAGCCCATCAAATCACACATGACTGGTACTGTGAGTGAAATTAAACCGCAGTCACCTCTGCAACAACTCAGGGAGACAGCAAGGCAACCCATGCATAGGCACAGGGATGATAGGAAGTCTCTGAAGTCAAACAGTGATCAGCCACACATATGTATCCAACAACTTTACAGGTGTGTGTCATCAGCACAACACACAGGGCCCATTGTCACACTCCATGACTGTCAAACACAACTTGGATCCTTCACACATACCCCTCCCCTACCCACCTCACACCTACAACACTCAACACCAGTGTCAAACACACAGAATGGTGCCAATAATGTCCTGTAAAGACACTGACAAACAATCACACTCCATGGGGGGCATCCACAAACATCACACACACACACACTCAGGGATGCCTGAACCAATGCTGGCACAAAAACAACAGCCAAACACAAAACTCTCTAATAACATACACAGAGGTACAACAAGCCCAGACATGTGCAACAAAACAGTGGCAAGGCAATGGGAGCCTAGACAGAACAGGAGTACACAACATCGTCACTCAGGAACAATGCACAGACAACACATCCCAACACAGACAAGAAGTGCATCATCTCTAAACAATCATGTACACAAACTGGAAGCAATGGGCCAATAAGAAAACACTGACAGACATATCACACCACACATCAAGTCAACTTGGTGTCATAGTGTATCACATGCTTGCACATGTACAATCCTGAAAAGTGACAGGTCAAATATAAGAGGAGTAAACTCCAAGGATGCACTCAAAACAAGCCCAGGAACAAGAATAGCCCTAAGTGCATGTGACAGACACACAAGTAATGCACACTACACTTGCAACACACATCTGAATGTATCACAATGCACAAACAAATCACATCCGACATGCAAATAGAACATCACACACAGAGCATCTGTCAGCTGAGACAACACAGGCCAAACACTGCACACATCCACAGCAAACACACAACAGATGCACATGCCAATTCATCACATTGCAAACACAGCTGGACATCAGGGGATGCACACCAGGCAAGTACAAGGCAACATACACTCACAGCACTGCATGCACGACAGGCAGTGGGTGCACACCAAACATACCAGTTCCACACAGATATGAGTGCCACACCATGAACCCCCACAATACAAATCACCATAGCACACAGACAACATCACACGCAGGAAAGGGAAGAAGTACCTCAGCAAACACACATACAGCTCACCCATCACCCACAGATGCACAAGTCTGGGACACCCAGGTGAAAACAACATGACCAGAGGACTGTTCAGCACAAACAGTTGAACTGCATATGAGCAACCATGACTGCAAAACAGTACAAGAAAATCACATTTAACCAATTGGGAAACTGTCCTGAGTGGCACATTGGTCCTGTGCACAGATCAGCACCACAAAGTATAGTGTAACAAAGAAGTGGTGGGGAGGCACACACACAGGCAACCCAAGGGGATAGGTGACATGAGAGTGAAGTGGTGTGTACGTCAGTAGTGGACATGTTAGGAGTGCACCATACACAAATAGATGGAGTGCTCACTCACAATGAGTAGGGATCAGAAGCACAGATAGGGGATGTAATAACTCCACATCCCACATGCCATACTGGAGCCCAAAAAGCCTCAAGTGACAGCAATCCATGAGAAAACACACCCACAATGTCAGTGTAGCTGAGCAGGTCTGCACAGCGAGCACAAACTGTATCAAGACACATGGCTGATCAACAAAACACCACACTGACTTGCCAGTCACACACTCTGCATACTCACAATTGGCACCAACAACAAGTAGGTGTCACATAGAAGTGCAAGGACACACCAACACACTGCACGGTGCACAACCTACAACTCCCACATGTGCACACAATCACAAGCACAGGGCTGACCAATCCAACGAACAGGCACTCAAATCCAGGTTGACACATGTGTGCAGTTTCCATCACAGGGGCACACACACATCAACACTACTGACAAAGTCACCCCCTCACACTGCACACTTCCTGACTACCCAAGTGCACACATTGAAATCTGCCCATGTGACTGTGATGACTGGCCATCACAAGATGACCATACACCAACACTACTGGTCACACATCAAGAAAGATCACACAGACATGATGGACCCTGGCCAGCCTGCCTGCAATACTGTGGATAGAATTCCTCTCTGTGCTGGCAGTGCATCCAAACATGACGTGTACAATTTAGCTAACATCACCATATATTGATTAGGATAACAGTAGCTCATCACAAACAACCATCATTGCACCCCCAAGCCCCACAGTCAATAAGAACTGAAGTGCCTGTTACCTCTGTAAAACCCTGGAAAAAGGTAAAACAGCCATTGGCAATGTTAAAGTGGCATACAGAGCATGTGTCACATTAAAGCATGTCCACAGAAAAAACCCTTTATTTAGCAAGGACACAGACAAAGCAGACAATAGGAGTAACTGTCTTTATTCACATATGACACAGATAGGCATCAAAGATAGACAAGAGCAAGACCAGTGGCCAGTCCAAAGTGCAGAGTAGGTACATGAGAGGCTGCACAGGGAATGGGCAAACACAGCAAGGCCAGTGGCCAGTCCAAAGTGCAGAGTAGGTACATGAGAGGCTGCACAGGGAATGTACAAACACAGCAATGAACATCAAGGCCAGTGGCCAATACAAAGTGCAGAGTAGGTACATGAGAGGCTGCACAGGGAATGGGCAAACACAGCAAAGCCAGTGGCCAGTCCAAAGTGCAGAGTAGGTACATGATAGGCTGCACAGGGAACGGGCAAACACATCATGGCCAGTGGCCAGTCCAAAGTGCAGAGAAGGCACATGTGTGCATTAGATCCTGCACAGGGAATGGGTGAGACTGTACACTGCCATGGTCAGCAACACAGTTAGGGGGATAACACTGGGCAGTACAGGCACCACTGTGGGAGAGACAGGTGGGTGAGGGGGACTTTGACTCAGACTTGGCTATCAGTTGGACTGGGAGGTGGCTGAGTGTCGGGGCCAGTTGGAGGACTGGACCGGGGAGAAAGAGGACCAGCTGAGGTAGAGGCATCAGTGGCTTTGGAAGCCAGAGGGCTGCTTGGACCTGGTGGTGTGTTAGCACATGGAGGTGGAGTCATGCTGCCGTGAGACACATTGTGGGAGGGAGAATGTGGAGGGGTGCCTTTCCACTTCTTGGGGAGTCTAAATGGAGGTTTGTTCTTGAGGGGAGTGGTAGGTGTTGTGGCCACAATAGGTACACTCGCCACCAAAGCTGCACCAGGTGCAGCTGGTGGCCCACCCTCTGGGGACCTGCTGGATCCAGAGGTACGCTTGGCCTGGCCTTGCCGTTTCTCCCCCATCACCTGTTGAACAGGTGAACCCCCTACATGGACCACCTTCCCTTGCTTCACAGGGCTCTGATTGGGTTGTGGCTTAGCGGGCTTTTTCTGTGGACCCTTAGCTGGCAACAGCTTCGCAGCAGGAACGGGAACTGGCTGCTTTTCTTTACAAAACGCTTTTGGGACAGGAGAGTCCTTGGCTGGGGATGCCTGAGGCCTGCTTCTTGGCCTTATGCCTCTGGGTGTCGCCTGAAGGGCTTTTGCCTTTGAGATGTGGGGTGGCTTTAGTTTTTTGGGGGGATGGTGTCTGCGTCCTGGCCCGCTTGGGCTGCTGCTGTTGTGTGCTGCATGTGCTGTATCTTGAGCCTGAGGTCTGTGGTTTGTGGTCACTATCGTCAGATGTAGCCACTGGCAGGGGGTGGCCAAAGGGACTGAGGCTGGACTCTGAGACTGTGCCAGCTGAATGGCTGCCGTCACTGTGGAGGACAAAGCCTGGACAGTCCGGTGTAGCCCACCCACATCTGCATGAATGCCCTCCATGAAAGCAACTACCTCTGCCAACGTTTTGTTGTTGTCTAGGAAGGCGTTGATGAGAGGTGTCTGGCCCACATACAGCTGGCGCAAAAGGTCCACAGACTCAACACTGATGGCAGCAGGGAAGACAGGGGCAGTGGCAGCAGTGCCTGGGATGAAGGACACTCTTCACTTCATACTGGTGCGAACACGGGCAGCACTAGTTGAAGTAGCTGGGAGGGTGGGCACTGGACGCTGTGTGGTGGAAGAGGGGGCAGACATCCCGCTCCCTGTGCCTGGCAGCATAGATGTGTCACCGCTGGCGTCAGATGACGTTGAGGTTGGTGTCTCTGGCTGTGATACCTCAAGCAGACTCCTGTCCCCCTCCGAGGCGCTGGTCACATCAGTGTCAGTGTGCTCGTGCGTAGCAGTCATGCTTGATGCCTCACCACTGGTGTCAGTCCCCTGTCCTTCAGTGGCCACGGTAGATGCTGCAAGAGACAGAGATGTAGGGTCAGTTATGTGACATTAACACAACCATCATATGCAAGCAAAGCAAGAAACAAGATGATGATATCCCCATGTTGCACACCACCCTGTGCAGTAACACCGTGCAACCTCAATTCACAACTCGATTTTTGTGTGTCATCATGCAAACTTGGCATATGTGACCCATGAGATGTCCACACAGCCAAATAGCCTGTCGGTGGCTCCATGTAACCAGACACACAGATCCCTCTGAGCACACCTAGGGCCCTGAGGGGGGAAAAGATGTAACTCCCAACATGTTGCCACGGTCCCATCTGGAGGCAGCAGAAGGGGACAACACAGATACAGACTCCAACATATCAGTCCACAATGGCCATGAGCTCATGCCATCCACCATGTCGTAGTTTAGGGCACAACTACAGTTGCACATTGGTGTCAGATGTGTAGTCCTCACAATTCTGACGTCAGGCAAAGCACACATTGATGAAAGCACACTCAGATGATGCACACTGCCGTTCCCTTCCATGGGATGTCCCTGAATGCCCCAATTTAGACAATGCCAGAAGGCCACAACACCAACTGCAATGTCAAGGGCCATTACTCCAATGACATGAGAAAGTACAGGTAGGGAAAATGCATGACAGCTGCACCCAACACAGAGGCCACTTACATCACACTAGCAACATCACAGAGCCCAGCACTGGCCCAGGCTTGGAACACATGCAGCCACTCACAACCAAAGTCACCCTTCCCAGAATACTCACCCCCAGCTTGCTGCTGATGCTCCTTCAAACGTGCATCCAGCTCAGGCTGTGTCACATCTAAGATGTGGGTCTTTAGTGGTGTCATGCTCCTGCGCGCCAACCTACCAGTCCGAGTGAGCAGCCCCAGCGTCATCTCTGCCACGTTTTTGCTCAACCGGCAGATGTCATCCCACCTCTTGTGACAGTGTGTGCGTCGTCAGTTGGAGACACCCAGAGCCCGCACCTTGCGTGCAATGGCCCTCCACATGGCTTTACGCTGATGGACTTTGAGCTGCAGGCATGGGAGATAAGAGGGGGACAAATCAGTGACACAGGGTTATGTACCACTATCTCCCAGTACAGGAGCATGATACTAACTCAGCACTACTTCGCAGATATGTCTACCAGAGACAATACAGCATCTCACATAGTACATTAGCATGGGAGAATCATACAAAAATACATGCAGGTTTGAGGGTGGACACAGTACCTGCCCATCTCATACACATGCAGGATGCCAGCACAGAAAGCTATGTGTAGGCTGCCCACATCTGCTATCCAGTTTGTGGGTGAGCAAGACATACATTACATTGGAAATTATGTTTTGGGGCAGACTCACTGTGTCCAACACTGCGCAGCCCTCAATATCCTTGCCCTGTGAATGGCTCACTGTGTCATGGAGGTCACATTTAGGGACATGATCTCACAATCTCACACCCTTCTCACAAGGCCTGTTGTGTGCAATCTACAAGGCTGAGATGGCTCTTTGATGGATAGTCCAGCAGACAACCCAAATGTTTCACTCTTTACATTCAGTGATGTGCCCTTCCTCAGACTGGGCAGTGACTGTGCAGGGCAGGTGGGCTCACACTGTGGTCCAACGTGGGGCATCAAAAATGTCACATGAAGGGACAAATTGAGAGTGTAAACAGTGCCTACACATGTGAGTCAGTACACATGCTGGTGGAAATAGAAGGGGCTCTGTACAAAAGTACAACAATCTGCTGTGTCATAGGTGAATGACCACCAAGAGTGTCATCCTCTGGCATTTAAGTCCTGAGCATAGTGCTGACCTATACATGAGGTCAATTTTGAGTCAGACACACTTCCATCAGTACCCTCTTGGCGTAAACCCTTGGTAAGGCCACATATGAGCCTGTGAAGAACATCAGGGACCCACACATCCATTCACACAGACAATTTCTGTCCTGACTCCTGCATGACCAACTTGCTGCGTCAGTGTATGGCTGACAAAACAATACATGTCCCTCCAATTTTGATGTGCAGGCAGGGAAACATGCGAAATATGTTACACACCCCTTTCCCCTGGAAACAGCATGCTAGGCAGTGTATGACACAAACCCACACTCTCAGGCACATACTGCAGCAGATCAACTTCATGTGTGCACTCCCTGCACTCTCACTTCCACTCTGAAACACATACCATGGCATCTGGAGCACCATATAGCCTCCCATACTGTGCGAGCACCTCGTCCACCATGACCTCCAGATCCTTGGTGGTGAAGGGACAGGCCCGGATCTTCTCAGTCCTCACTATCACTGGGTCCAGGAGACAGGAGCAGCAGCAGTTGGTGGTGAGGGGTGTCAGGCAGCAGACTCTGGAAACAGGAGCAGCAGCAGCTGGTGGTGAGGGGTGTCAGGCAGCAGGCTCTGGAGACAGGAGCAGTAGCAGTCGGTGGTGAGGGGTGTCAGGCAGCAGGCTCTGGAGACAGGAGCAGCAGCATTCAGTGGTGAGGGGTGTCAGGCAGCAGGCTCTGGAGACAGGAGCAGCAGCAGTCGGTGGTGAGGGGTGTTAGGCAGCAGACTCTGGAAGCAGTGGAAATGTGAGGCTCCCTCCCACACATATATAGCCCCCTGGGGTAGTTTCAGTGGTTCCGAGCTCCTGCAATTGGTGTACCAGGTCAGCTTTTTTCAAATGCATCCAATGACCGGCTCCGCGGTGGCGGAGCATGCCTACTGCGATTTTCGAAATTGCATTAGGCTACCGCAATTGCGGTTCCCATTGCTGTAAGGGCTTGGGCATTGGCGGTGACACACCGCAGGGGCCAGGCGGTCACTACCGCAATCGTGCATTTTTCAATTGCATCCAATGACCGGCTCCGCGGTGGCGGAGCGCACCTAACGCAACTTTCAAAACTGCACCAGGCTACCGCGATTGCGATTCCCATTGGCTATAAGGGCTCGGGCATTGGCGGTGACACACTGCAGGGGCCAGGAGGTTGCTACTGCGCTATGGGTGCCATACATTGAAAAGAATGACTGTGATTTGTGTGGCGGAGCAAGCCAACTGCCATTTGACCATGAGTATATATCAATCACTACCGCAAGTGTGGCTTTAGCATTGGCAGTGACACACCGCTGGGGCCAGGCGGTCGCTACCACAATATGGCTGCTATACATTGGTGCCAGTGGTGCCAGTCACCGTGATTTGGGTGGTGGAGCATGCCAACCGCCATTTGACCATGAGTATATATCTATCATTACCACAAGTGTGGCTTTGGCATTGGCAGTGACACACCACTGGGGCCAAGTGGTCAATACCGAGCTATGGGTGCCATACATTGCAAAGAATGACCGTGATCTGTGTGGCGGAACATGCCAACCGCCATTTGACCATGAGTATATATCTATCACTACCGCGAGTGTGGCTTTGGCATTGGCAGTGACATACCGCAGAGGCCAGGCGGTCGCTACCGTGGTATGGCTGCTATACATTGGTGCTTAGGACCGTGATTTGGGTTGCGGAGCACTTTGACAGCACCTATGGACACATCATGCTGTGCGAATGGCCAATGGCCAGTTCTCAACAGTGCACAGTAGACACATGATTCATGGCACAAGATTGTGCACACAATGCCAATGTAACATTTACCCCATTGCTGAATGCAGATGCCATGTTAGTGTATATGATTGAAAACATTGGCATGTACTCCCTCACATGTCACTTGTAATATCGCTGGGCATGTACACAGAACAGTGTTGTGATGGACTTTCCAATGGGTACAAATGTCAATGTGTGATAGGGCTGAGCAACTCACAGTGATGAATGTCTGCCTACACATTATGCATATGTCACTGTCTACTTTTCTTTGCTCATGCACATACTTGTTGTTTACGCACAGACTGTGATCAGTGTGTTGTTGATGTGTGCCCTGGTCGACTTACGCAAGAAGGTGTGGCAGGTACAGCAGCTAGGTAGGAGACAGTAGTGTTGCAGTTTCACACATATGCTGTATTAACTACTCTCAGGGATGCTCATGCAAGATGTGGCCATATCCCTTTGGGCATTCACATGGTCAGATATTGTTTTGGAGGGGCTAGCTGTGTGAAAAGTGGAAAGGTGTCCAATGGGTGTAGCTGAAGGTGTCCCCACATGTAAGTTGGGCTGTAAGCTTAACAGTGATGCCAGTCATTATTGGCATTGTGTCAGTCAAAACGTAAGATGTCAGACACATCGCATGGTGGATTGCATTTACATGTGTCCCCTTTCATCTCACTTAGGAGGAGACCAAATGTGCATCGTCCCTTCACAGTGCTGGCAGACATGGAGGATGAGGAGGTCATACGGAAATTCCATCTGGATCGACCCACCCCACAAGACCTATGTCCTATGTTGGAGCCCCACCTGCGGCCTCTCAGAACATATCCAATGGCTTTCAACACCAACATCTAGGGTGATGGCGGCCCTGCATTTTTTGCCACTGAAACCTTCCAGTACACGGTGTCCAGCGCAGGTGGGATGTCGCAACATATGTTTAGCATGGTGCTACATGATGTCATGTCCGCTATGATGATCTACAAGGACAGATACATCCATTTCCCCAGAATGCATGAATTGGCAGGTATGAAGGGTGATGTTTATGCCCTTGGGTACATCCTCAATGTTGTTGGGGCCATTGACTGCACACATGTTGGACTTGTTCCACCACAGGCATGTGAGCACATCTACAGGAACAGGAAACATTTCTATTCCATCAATGAGCAAGTGGTGTGCCAGGCGGATATGATCATCTCACACGTCTGTGCCAAATTCCCTGGCTCGGCCCTTGACTCGTACATCATGCGTAACAGCATTGTGCCACAGCTGACGGCTAATCTGCTTCCGGAGCGTGCATGGATTGTGGGTGAGTATGCAGAGTCAAGTAGCGTGCTGTGTGTGTGACATGCTGTCCTCTGCCACAGTTATATTACAAAATTGGTCTGTGTATCTCACACCTAGGTGACTCTGCATATCCCAACCGTCCTTGGTTGCTGAGTCCACTGCGGAATCCCAGGACCCCAAGTGAAGTCCGCTACAATGATTAAGCACCGGGTGGGACTGAGAACTGAGCCTTGAGGAACCCCTCATTTCAGCTCTATATAGCTTGAGCTAAAGGGGGGTGTTGGACAGCCTGCATCCTATCTGTCAGAAAGGATTTAAGTAACTGATTGGCTGTGCTTGCTCCACCAGCCAGCTCCCAACATTCCAACAGAATACAGTGGGAAATGTTATTAAAATCAGCCGATAAATCTAAAAGAATCACAACAGCTTTCTTCCTCAGGTCAAGATTGTACTTTATAAACTCTGAGACCTCCAAATCCAAGGTGGAAGCCCGACTGCGAAGCATGCAAGATGTTGTTGCTCTTTATAAACGGGTAAAGCTGTTTGTTTATCAGTTTATCTAATATTTTTCCTAAAGCTGATAGCAGATACATTGTCCCAAAATTTCTCAAGATGGATGGGCTAGCATTTGGTTCTTCAAGAGATGCAGTCCTTGCACTGTTTTCCAATCAAGAGGCACCGTTTTTATCGGGAGACTCGGGGGAACACTGGGTGGTAGGAAATTTGTTTCAGCCCGGTGATGCCACAACTTTCCCACACAAAAATGTGTGAAAAAGGTGATTTTTTCAGCTAAATTTGAGGTTTGCAGGACATTCTGGGTAAGGTAACGTTGGGGGATCCACGCAAACCATACCTCCCTGGAATCCCCCAGGTGTCTAGTTTTCAGAAATGTGTGGGTTTGGTAGGTTCCCCTAGGTGGCCGCTGAGCACCGGGCCAAAAGCCCAGGTGACCCCCCTTGCAAAACCAGGTTGTTTTGAGGTAGGCAATTTTCATGTCGCCTCAATACGTTTTGGGCCCTTGCCTGTCACGGGTACATGGGTCTCCCACACGAGTGAGGCACTGTTTTTATTGGGAGTCACGGGGGAACGCTGGGTGGTAGGAAATTTGTTTCAGCCCGGTGATGCCACAACTTTCCCACACAAAAATGTGTGAAAAACGTGATTTTTTTCAGCTAAATGTGAGGTTTGCAGGGCATTCTGGGTAAGGAAACGTTGGGGGATCCACGCAAACCATACCTCCCTGGAATCCCCCGGGAGTCTAGTTTTCAGAAATGTGTGGGTTTGGTAGGTTCCCCTAGGTGGCCGCCGAGCACCGGGCCAAAAACCCAGGTGACCCCCCTTGCAAAACCAGGTCGTTTTGAAGTAGGCAATTTTTATGTCGCCTCACTACGTTGTGGGCCCTTGCCTGTCGCGGGTACTTGGGCCTCCCACACGAGTGAGGCACCGTTTTATCGGGAAACCCGGGGGAACGCTGGGTGGTAGGAAATTTGTGTCAGCCCGCTGATGCCACAACTTTCCCACACAAAAATGTGTGAAAAAGGTGAATTTTTTGGCTAAATTTGAGGTTTGCAGGGCATTCTGGGTAAGGAAATGTTGGGGGATCCACGCAAGCCATACCTCCCTGGAATCCCCCGGGTGTCTAGTTTTCAGAAATGTATGGGTTTGGTAGGTTCCCCTAGGTGGCCGCCGAGCACCGGTACAAAAACCCAGGTGACCCCCTTGCAAAACCAGGTTGTTTTGATGTAGGGAATTTTCATGTCGCCTCAATACGTTTTGGGCCCTTGCCTGTCGCGGGTACTTGGGCCTCCCACACAAGTGAGGCACCGTTTTTATCAGGAGACCCGGGGGAACGCTGGGTGGTAGGAAATTTGTGTCCGGTGATGCCACAACTTTCCCACACAAAAATGTGTGAAAAAGGTGATTTTTTCAGCTAAATTTGAGGTTTGCAGGGCATTCTGGGTAAGGAAACGTTGGGGGATCCACGCAAGCCCTACCTCCCTGGAATCCCCCGGGTGTCTAGTTTTCAGAAATATGTGGGTTTGGTAGGTTTCCGTAGGTGCCGGCAGAGCTAGGGTTCAAAAACTACAGCTAGGCACTTTGCCAAAAAAGGTTGATTTTTCACTGCAAAATTGAGGTGTGTCCACGATGCGTTTTGCGCCGTTTCCTGTCACGGGCACTAGGCGGACCCACACAAGTGAGGTACCATTTTTATCGGAAGACTTTGGGGAACACGGGGTAGGTGGAAATTTGTGGATCCACGCAGATTGCAGAACTTTCCACCACAGATGTGTGGGGAAAATGTGTATTTTTGGCAATTTTTTAGGTTTGCAAGGGATTCTGGGTAGCAGAACCTGGTGGGAGGCAGTCAAGTCACCCCATCCTGGATTCCCCTGGGTGTCTAGTTTTCAAAAATGTATAGGTTTGCCAGGTTTCTCTAGGTGCCGGCAGAGCTATGGTTCAAAAACTACAGCTAGGCACTTTGCCAAAAAAGGGTCATTTTTCACAGCGCAATTGAGGTGTTCCCACGTTGCGTTTTGCACCGTTTCCTGTCGCGGGCACTAGGCCGACCCACACAAGTGAGGTACCATTTTTCTCGGAAGACTTTGGGGAACGCGGGGTGGGTGGAAATTTGTAGGCCTGGGCGAAAATTTCGTTCCGTTCGCGGAAATTACGATAATTTGACATTTTCGCGTTCAGCGGAGAGCGCGAAAATGTCAAAAATTCCGGTTTCTGCAGCTTGGCGATAATTTGTTTCTTGCTCGCACTGTAAAATAATACATTCTCGCGCGCGCGCGATCGCCTTACCTGAATCCCTGCGTTCGCCGACAAGTTTTCTTCATCCGGTCGCGTTCTCCATGAGATGTTGTATTGTTTTTAGCCATTTGCGCTGTCTCGCGACAGTTCGCGCCCGCAGTAACGTCATGCGTCGCGCGATCACGTCTTTCTTCTCGCGATCATGCACCACGAGACAACTCAAAACAAGATGGCCGCGCCCGCAAGCAACCACATGGGTAAGTTGGCGACCCGCAACCATGCAGAAAATCTCGCGAACATGCCGGAAAAAAGCTTCTGCATCTTCGCGATATTTCCGCTTGTTTGCGATAATTTTAAACATTTTCGCGATAATTTGCGAAAGTTAATTTCGCAAATTCCGCCCACCCCTAGAAATTTGTGGATCCACGCAGATTCCAGAACTTTCCACCAGAGAAATGTGGAGAAAATGTGTTTTTTTTGGCAATTTTTTAGGTTTACAAGGGATTCTGGGTAACAGAACCTGGTGGGAGGTAGTCAAGTCACCCCATCCTGGATTCCCCTGGGTGTCTAGTTTTCAAAAATGTATAGGTTTGCTAGGTTTCCCTAGGTGACGGCAGAGCTATGGTTCAAAAAATTACAGCTAGGCACTTTGCCAAAAAAGGGTCATTTTTCGCTGTGAAATTGAGGTGTGTCCACGTTACGTTTTGCGCCGTTTCCTGTCGCGGGCACTAGGCCGACCCACAAAAGTGAGGTACCATTTTTCTCGGAAGACTTTGGGGAATGCGGGGTGGGTGGAAATTTGTGGATCCACGCAGATTCCAGAACTTTCCACCAGAGAAATGTGGGGAAAATGTGTTATTTGGCAATTTTTTAGGTTTGCAAGGGATTCTGGGTAACAGAACCTGGTGGGAGGCAGTCAAGTCACCCCATCCTCGATTCCCCTGGGTGTCTAGTTTTCAAAAATGTATTGGTTTGCTAGGTTTCCCTAGGTGCCGGCAGAGCTATGGTTCAATAACTACAGCTAGGCACTTTGCCAAAAAAGGGTAATTTTTCACAGCGAAATTGAGGTATGTCCACGTTGCGTTTTGCGCCGTTTCCTGTCGCGGGCACTAGGCTGACCCACACAAGTGAGGTACCATTTTTCTCGGAAGACTTTGGGGAACGCGGGGTGGGTGGAAATTTGTGGATACATGCAGATTCCAGAACTTTCCACCAGAGAAATGTGGGGAAAAAGTGTTTTTTTTGGCAATTTTTTAGGTTTGCAAGGGATTCGCATCAAGTCACCCCATCCTGGATTCCCCTGGGTGTCTAGTTTTCAAAAATGTATAGGTTTACTAGGTTTCCCTAGGTGCCGGCAGAGCTAGGGTTAAAAAGCTACAGCTAGGCACTTTGCTAAAAAAGTGTAATTTTGCATTGCGTTGTGTTTTGAGCCATTTCCTGTCGTGGGCACTATGCCTACCCCTACAAGTGAGGTACCATTTTTATCGGGAGACTTAGGGTAATTCAGATTTGTAAAGGACCTGTTATTACCTATTGGCTTTCGATGCATTTCTGCCTTCCAAATGAAAGACATTGTGTAAAAAAGAAGTCATTCTAAAAAATGACTGATAATTCTCATGCTAGTATGAGTATTCCCAAATTCGGAAATGTGCAAATATCTACTGTTTATAAACTCTATATTTTGTTCCCATTTCAGAAATACATAGGTGTCTTTCATACCGATTTTTCCATGTACACATTTTTACAGAATAATTACTATATACCCGGTACATAATAAAAAACCATTGCAAGTTGCTGCTCAGTTTTTGGCTCTGGGTTCGTCGGGTTCTTGGTGAACCTACAAGTCCTATATATGCCCACAACCAGTAATGTCCAGCGGATGTAACTGTACATTGCTTTCAAAGAGCTGTCATAATTAGAAGAAGTTACAGGTGGAAACGTTGACACAAAAAGCGCTTTTTTTCAACAAATTTTCAATTTATCCCATATTTAACTGTTAGTTTCTATAAAGAAACCTTGATGGATCTACACATATGACCCCTTGCTGAATTCAGAATTTTGGCTACGTCTCTCAAATGTATAGCTTTCCAGGATCCATTATTGCTTTTGTACCCATTTCTACCATTAACTGGAAGGAGGTCGAAAGCACAAAAAATAGCAAAAATAGGCTATGTCCCAGAAAAATGCCAAAACTGTGTAAAAAATGTTGGGTTTCTGACAAAAGTCTGGTATCCCCTAAAAGCTGGGAAAATGGTGATTTCAGCCGCAGAAACCCTTTTTTGATAACACTTGCAGGGAAAAACCCAGATGCTTTCATTCGCAGCCCATTTTTCCCATTTTCTCCCCAAAAAACTCAATTTTGCTGTATTTTGGCTCATTTCTGTGACCCCTCCAGGGGAATCCACAAACCCTGAGTACCTTAAGAATCTCCATGATGTTGGAAGAAAAGGATGCAAATTTGGCGTGGATACCTTATGTGGTCAAAAAGTTACAGGGGCCTCAGCGCGCACTACCCCAAATAGCCAAAAAAGGGCGTGGCACAGGAGGGGGAAAAGGCCTGGCAGCGAAGGGGTTAAACAATTACTTATAATAACAATAGCTGTAAGCCAGCAACAATCCTCATATATTTATTTAGAAAGCAATAACATAGAGAAATGGTTAGATAAGGCATCAATCCTAAATGGCTGTGCAGTTGTTTTGTCCCCAAAGGTATGTTAGTCTTCAGTCTTAAACTCTCGTATTTTATGCCTGATGATTTGCTACTCAATTCTTGATTTTATCCATCAAAATATTTTGTAATTTGTCATATATTATTATTTTTGTTGTTGTTGGCATCATCAGTTATAGCACTGGGTCCATTTCACATATTACCAATGCATTTGGAAATATATATGCCTCATCTGGATATTGCCAGAACAATATTCCTATTCATTTTGTCACATTTTCACCTAAAAACAATGTACAGCTATTAGCAGTTCATTAATATCCAATCCATTGTATGTGATAATGGATCACTGACAGAATATCAGAAAGGGAAATATTGTGTGGACATATTATCATGTAAAAAATATCAAGGACCACAATAACAAGAAAGTAAGAGGAAAAAGGTAAGTATAGATTAACTATTCTTAACTCCGCATCTACGTACCTTGAAGATATATATATATCATCACGGTACATAAATGTGGAATTAAATATATAAAACTTTGTTTACCTATAGAAACTTACCTTCACAATATTTTGTTCCACGATATTTATGTTTCCGATATTCTGTCTGATTACCTGTGATCATTAATAAACATACATCACATCCTTCCAATGTCTCATTTCTGATTCACAATGAAAACATGAATTCTGACAGTTTAGTCGTACAACAAAAATTGGTTTCAAAATAGACATGATCTTCTGCAGTTAATGCTTCCTATGCCTATTATACAAGACCTACCAGTGTGAAACAACATAGTCCTACTCCATTTTGGCATAGCTTCTCTAACTCAGGATTCCGCTATCGCTGTCTTACTAACCTTGTGCCGTTAACACCTTTTTTACACCTGACAGTGCCTTTTTTCTATCATAACCCAATTGTTCTCACTTCTTTCATGCCCATCGTTTCAAATCCTCATTCAAATTAGCCATTTCTTTCAAAGTTTACATTCACAGTGACCTTCTATCCCAAGCTCAAAATCATTAAGTATTACCACTGACCCGGACTGCTTCACCAAGAACATTGACAGCTAACAAATACAGACAGGTCCCAGCAGTGAAGTCAAGTAGTGTTTAATCTTATCTGCAAGAAGAACTGTGTCATCCAAAGTAGCAACTGGTGAACTTTGAATGTGTTGGAACATTAATTCCTTCTTTAAATCAAAGTAAACATGGAAAAAATTGCAGAAAAATATCTAAATAGAACATTGCATAGCACCATTTTTTATATAAATTGTGTAGAAAACTGGGGATTTTGATTGGACACTAAGAAATATTCCATTAAGTGTGTAGTTTGGCAGACAAACCTTATATTTTGCACTGTTGTCACTATTCCGAAAAAGGTTTGAAACATTGTTGGAAAAATTTGACTTTTTAAATGTCATCTCTCCAAATAGTTGGCTGAAGAATACATGTATCGGGCAATTAAACAAGTCTGATGTCCGAAATGCTTCTTACCATCAACATGAGTTTGTGTGTGAGGAACTACTACTACCCTGATAAGATTGGTACTGACGGCCTTTCAGCAAAGGGGAGCGATCACTGGATCCAAGATACATGTATGTTGGGAATTAGTAATGTCAGCCATCTTGGCTCTTCAGGTGTAGCTTACCTCATTGTGCTCAGCATCCTTGCTAAGCTAATTTACTACAGAGTTGCTGCAGCCCGACCTCACTGCATGGATGTTGTTTTTCAAGTATCAAGTCTTCCAGATTCCTAAGGACTTGATTATGGACATTGTAGATTTCAGCAAAGTATTCCGAAGTCATGTGTGATTTAAAATGAAATTAAACTATTTTTGCATGCTTGTTTGAATTCTAAAAGGCTGTGCTCTGGTATAGTTCTTGTGAACAACCAGGACTAATTGTAAGAGGACATTTCATATGAACATAAATATTAATAGACACAGTGTATAAGTATGCATATACATTGCTGTGTGTAGGGAATCATACGATGTTTATGATGTTTCTTAGTTTTCCAGTTTTGTAGTCAAGTAGAAATATTATACATCACAAACAAGCAGATACTGGCAAAGCTTGAGATATTTATTCTAAATATAGAGAGATGAGTAAGAATATATGTCTTTAGCAATGAATCTAAGTTTCTTTGTTTTTAGCTTTCTGGAATAGGCAGTAACCTGTCAAAACGAGTTAGTGATACAAAAATATCATTAAGGCATATCATTTCATATTTACAGTAGTTATGTTCAGTGTCCCAATGTCAAGTTACTTAAGGCATCTCTTTGTCTTGTAGAGATTCTCCACAATCGTCCAACCTCGTTGACTTCAGAAGTGACAAGATAGTGTGTGGAGGAACGTGTCTCTGTTTTCTCTATTATCCCATTTCCTTTTTCTCACTTGTAACTCTGGCTCTCATGTTCCAATATACGTGGTCATTAGTTGGGACAGTCTGATATAGAAAAGAGAATCTCTTCTATTGGATCTTGTGTACATGGTTAGTGCAAGGCCTGATAGATTGCAAAGCCCATGTTATCATTTAGCCCAAAAAATAGATTGCACACAACTGAAAGCCATAAACAAATTATAGGAAGATATCATTTTAAATTAAGACACTTTATTTAGACCTAGTAACTATTAAGCAGGGGATAGGCATCTTGTTGAAGACAGAGAAGAAAGCAGCAAGTCAAATTTTCCTGCCTGCAGCTGATAAAAGCTGGAGTTTATAAGCATTTGTTTTAACTTGGAAAGTAGTCTTAAATTAATGCAAAGTAGTGCTACATGCTACTTTGCTCTTCTGGTCAAGGGGGCATACATTGGGTGGTAGATAGGTGTTTCCCTGCACCCAAGCATGGGTTTTGGTGCAAAGCTCTATCAAAAAGGTATACAGGGCTTTGTGCTAAAGAGTTAAGCCTCCTCAAGACAGGCTGAGAAAGGTTTTCTTTTCTCCAAACATTTCCAATTTGAGGTCCCTGCCACACGGTGCAGGGATGTTTCAAAACATCCATTTTACAATGTCAGCTTCTGCTTCGGGCCTTTTCCGCCCTCCACACAAGCTAGCATTATAAAATGGATGTTTCCAACCACCTATAGGGCATTCACATCCTAATACTGAGGTCGGAGCTACCGACCCAAGGTTGGGCAGTTCCAGACCGCTACGTTACGTCCGCCTGACTTAGTAATGAGCCTGAGATTTGTTCAATTTAAAAGGAGCTATTAAGACTTGAGTTAAATAAGCACAATCAAATGATTGGTTATTAAGACTTTTTTTAAAAGAAGTAAGAAGAGAAAAGGGTGCCTCTAATTTAGCAAGCCAATTGTTGTGAATTAAAGTATGCCTTATCACAAGCGGTTAATCGTTTTACTAAGCTTATAGAAAAGTGATACAGTTGGATCATCATATGTCTGAACAGAAATGTCATATCAGAGGGCCCATATATAAAGAAGAATTAAATATAAGGTGTGTGATACGTGTGTGGGGCATAAGGGCTGGCCATTTTATAAAAGATTGCAAATGTAAATCTAATATCTTTAGAAGTCAGATGGTGTCAGTGCTGCCTACCATTGAGTTACAGATAGCAGTTAACTAGTATCCTTGAAAATGAATGAAGGTGCCTTGGTGAGTTAAGAGCTTAAGTCAGCTCGCAGGTGGGTTGTGAATACTATGCTGTCACCTGTGGCACAAATGAGAATTTCTATGAAGACGATTTTGTCAGAAGGTTAGGAAATGGTGATATTACAACTTTTCAATTCTGTAGATTCTGGAAATTATATGCATATAAAACTTGCACAATCTTAAAATAATCCAGCCTTTAAGAAAACAGTTCCTGAGGAGGCTGAGGTTGTGGGTGGTTCCTATTTAACCTCAGGTTTAGTGAGGTCTGCAACTCATGATTTCAATGGTTTGCTTTGGAACAGAATATCTCAGAAAGTATCTAGATGAAAATGTAGCTAATTGTTCTATTATATCTGCTCAGTTTCCATCATCTTCTGCAGTATTGTTCGTACCCAACAATGGGGGGAGGGTTGAGCATGTGTGCAAATTACAGAACCCTCAATAGAATTATAAATCATAAATGCAAAAATATCCAATAAGTTGAATTTAAATGGAAATTATCATTGAATCATGGTCTAAGAGGGTTCCACGTGGAAGATGGCTTTCTGTATTTCATTTTAATACTTCAACTACTAGGGACATACCTTTTGGGCTCTCCAATGTTCCTGCAGCATTTCAGTATTTTATTGATGTGATATTGAGGGGTCTCTTGGTTGAGTTTTGTGCTGTTTATATAAAAGATATTTTGATCTACTCTGATAACTTGGAAACTCATATATTACACATTAAAGCTGTATTGTACTTTTGCAATACATCCGGTAAAAAGAAATTGGGGGGGGGAGGGGGGAACTGACAAATGCATTTTCCACACCACTACTTTGAAGATTTAGGAACGCATTAGTACATCGAAGGGTATCACAATGGATGAAACAAATCTGCCATATTGCAATAGCCTGCACCCACTTCGGTTAAGGTATTTCAAAGGTAAGTTAGTAGAGAAAAGAGTAGGTTTCTTTGGTTATCTGAAACAGATTATGCATAGAGGGCCTTATTCACAAAGGTAAAGCTACACTTGAGGTGCAAGTTTACTATTTTTCTACTATTCACAAACTACATGTGTAATTTTACGTGAAGTAACTTTACAAATGTAGAGACTGTCCTATCCTTTTATGTGGTAAGTTTACAGCAGTTGTAAAGGTGCTACACGTAAAACCACACTTTTAGTTTGTGAAAGGCCAAAAAATAGTAAACTTACACCAAAAGTGTAAGTTTACCTTTGAGGATAAGGCCTTTAGTTTTTTGAAAGAATGTCTTTCAAGTGCTCTAATTTTGTCATACCTTAATATAGACTGCTTTTTCATTGTGTAGAGAAATGCTTCTTATCATGAATTGGAAGTGTTTTATTTCAGAGAATTTCAAATACTGGCCAGGTTCACCTTGTATAATATTTCTCTAAGAAACAGCAGATTTAAATTATACCATCCTTGACAAAGGAACTGTTGGCCGTAACAAGATCTTTTGAAGGTCCAAATCTATCCATTTTGCATTTTCTTATTTGCCTTGCATAACAAAGATGTCCTGCTTCATGTCCTATGCCAGTTGAGTTTAATTCAGAGAATGAGTATGAGTACAAGGATGTATGAGGGAAATTGCCATATTTGGTTTCTTAAAAGGTTTGTGGTCCTGAAGAAAGATCATGGGAACCACCTTCCAATCTTCATGCTAAACAACTGTTGAAAGACTGAGATGCAAGATATCATGATATACTAGGAGTCCCACTCCTGAGACACTGACCTTTGGTGTCGGGGTAGTACTGTCAGGATATCCAGCTGGCAGTGCTGCTCATTGTCAAGTCCGGTTCATGTGTGAAGAAGCAGTACCTTGAGACCATCTAAAATGGATCATGCTCACAAGCTTAGGGAAAAGCTTGACAATAAGCAAGAAACAGGGGAATAAATTAAATGTTATACAAATCTCACAATCAAAGGCCATAAACAGAAGAGGTAGACAAATCTTAGAGGCTTAGATGTCAATTTTGCTGCTCAGATGGAGACAGCAGACAAAGTACTCATGCCTTGCAAGCTCAGGGCTTAGACTGGAACGGTGATAAAAGCTTTCTCAACATAGATGATAAAAGGCCTCCAACCAGGTTATGAAAAGACAACTATGTCAGGAAGTGCCATTTAGTATTATGAAACAAAAATCAGCAATAATTCTCTTGAACGTAGCATTAATTATCACTCAAATGTCAGCTTAAAGTAGATTTCCCAAATGCAGTAATTTCTGAGAGAACAGGCATTTCAACACGAAATGCAACATCTTCATTTTGGATACATAAGCTCAATTCCCTCAAACAGAAGATTGTCGTTTACAAATAATAACTATATTTTTGCCCCTAAATACACATAACCATGTGTTGGCTAAATATGTTTTTGCTACCCAAATATCTACTTGTCATTTTTACAAAGTACCTGTATATTCTACTATCACATATGAAAAGATTCTGAAATGTGATGTCAACTTATCATTATTAAATACCAGGGAGCTTAATTATGCAGTAGAGCAGTTAGACACTATTATCCTAGGGTTAGTCAGATGTATATTTTACTCTGTTCAGGGGTCGCAGAGAACCATCAGATTGACTACCACCCTCAAACTCCTTCAGGTGACCCGACATTCCTCACCCAACTCCCTACCCTCAAGAGGTGCAGACTTCGGTGGCCAAGTTTAACCAAAGTGCATTCCCTACCACCCCCCAGACAGGCAATCTAAGAGGTTGGAGACTTTTAGGAAGCTAATTTCCTCCTTCACAAGACTGGTCTTGTAATTGGTGAACACCTCATGTCTACTGGCTAAACTAACCCACTGGGGCGGATCATTTACCTTAAAACTCCCCCTCCACCTCCTGCAAATTCCATTACCGGGCTTGTCATCTGGCTGGGGTTACAGGAAGAGGGGTAGGCCTGGCTGGCATTCCTTTGAAGCCCAGTTTGATTTACCCAGCCCCTGACCTGGCCTGTTCTTTGCAGCTGCAGAGCTCCTCCCACTAGATGACGTCTACTCTATGAAGGCCACTTATCACCTCATCAAAGCAGCTTGGCTAAGCCTGTTAAGGCTGAACAATCAGGGCAGGCTGTTAGAAGGCTGGATTTTGGCTCACAGTAAAGAAAGTTCTATAACTTCCTTTCTGTACTAGTTATAATAAATTCAACAGTGCAAGTTGTTGGATTTATCATTGCCAATCTTTCAAGTCCTCGATTGATATTTTAGCCTCTTCTTCGCAATATTTATACTTACATAGAATATTCCAATGTTAGCTTATGGAGCTTTTTTATCTACATTGGGGAAAAATTAAATTGGCTGTTTTTTTCCTCACCAGGGCATACAAAATACATTTTACAATGTCCCGGCTTATCGTAACATGGCACCATATGCCTGTGACACCTTATATGTAAAATTAATGTAAATTACCACTTTGAAAGTACCTTTAATTCCAAAGTCGAATTTTCATTTAATTTACTTTTAAAGACAGTCTGCAAATCAGGGCCTTTAAAAATGACAGCCAGCAACACAGTAGTGCACACTCCAGTGCAGGAAATGTACTGGGCCCCTAAACCCCCTGCCCTATTATATACTAGGTACTCATATGTAGTCGAATTCCCCCTTGCCTTTTTATATAATAGGGCCTTACAGGGGTCTATCATTGACAATTGTAATTATACCTAATTACCTTATAACTTTTTTGTCAGAGCACTGGCCCTGGGCCTAGTTAGCAGAGCCCAGGGCACAGTCAGAGTCAGTTACCACCAGTAGCAGTCAGAAAATGGGGGGAACAGGGCAAAAAGGAAGACTTTCTCACACTTTTGGGTTTGGGGGGCCACCTGGGAGAGGTGGAGATCAGATCAGAGGACTGGGGTCTCCTGCAGAGACCCAGCTCCACATTAACCTGTTGGAGCTAATGGCCACCCCCTGGGTGTTGACAAACTTCCTGCCATCCATCAAAGGGAGGCTGTTTTAGGAGTTCACGGAAAACACCACAGCCATGTGGTACTGCTACAAGCAGGGCATGATGTGGTCATGGACACTGTTCTAGGAGGCCCTGCGCCTCTGGACATTGCTGGTGGGATTTCTGAAAGCCTGGGCAGGAGATCTCAACCATCAAGCGGGCCTTGAATCACGTCTACATCGTCGCCATGGGCAAAAATGCGCAGTTTCAGCACTTCTTTGCACTGGAGATTCCAAAGTGGCTCTCGCTCGGAGATGCATTCCGCTTGGAGTAGATCTCGGGACTCTTGCACGTCTTCCCACTGACACCACACCTGCCCTGAGTGCTCAAGAAAATACGGACCGACCAGGCCCAAGTCATCTTAATGGCTACGACCTGGGCACAGAGAGTATGACATCCAGAATTCCTGAGCACAGAGAGTATGGCATCCAGAATTCCTGGGCACAAGCATCTGCCATCCAATCTTGCTGCCTCTGAGGGAAGACTCCTGTCACAGCAGAAGGGCAGGGCGCTGCATGCTGTACCTTCATGCTTGGAGATTGAGCGGGGACAGATGAGTGTTTTCGATCTTACGTTTGAGATTGATGATGTCATTTTGTTAGTCAAGTGTACTTTGACAACATCTGCATGCACCTGCTGTTGGGACAAGTTTGTGGCTTGGTGTTCAGCCAAGCATGTTGACTCATTTCAGGCCAAACTGTCTGGGCACTGTTAAGGGGTATTTGTCAATTTTCTCTGCCTTTCTGCAGTTGTTGGATCAGCCCTCACTGCTTAAGACACCTGTTGTGACTTGTTTCTTGAAAGGTGTCCAGCACATGTTTCCACCTTCCTCTTTCATTATGACCAGTGGGATTTGGATTTAAATTTAGTCTAACCTGTTCAATGTGCTCTCCCTTTCAACCCATGCATAGGTGTCATCACAGAATTCTGACTCCTTAGGTGGTCTTCTAGGTTGCCATTACATCTACACTGAGGGGAAAAAAGCTTCAGTCCCTTTACGTTAACCTTCCGTATACCAACATCTGCCCAGACAAACTGGTTCTTCAGACTTGTGCCTCCTTTCTTCCAAAGGTGGTGACTCTTTTTCACATCAGTCAGACCATCAACCTTCTGATGTTCTTTGGTCCCTCTCTACCTGCTAAAGAGCAGTAGAAACTCCAGATCCAGTCTGACTCTTGGGGATATTTCTAAGATGAGGAATCTGCTCTTAGACAGAGGGCCTGATTACATGTTTGCCAGTCCATTGGACTGCCAAACTCATGGTGGAGTTGGGGTCGTGGGCAGGGACCACCGCACCAGGGGTCCGACTACCGTATTACGATTACACGGGTGGAGCTTTTGGTTTCACCGCAACTGCCAGGGATCTGTGATCCCCGGTGGTGGCGTGGTGATCTAGGAAGCAATATGCATGGCAGTGCCGCTGCAGCACCACCATGCATATTACAAGTTTCCCCAATGCCTGCCTTTTCATGGAGGTGAGCCGGCCATGAAAAGGCCGCCAGAGAGGCCCCATGTTTTCCCTGTGCATGGGTGTGCAGGCAGGGGGGCACATGTTGTATCCCCCAGTGTGCACGCACCCCTGTTCATGCACAGCATGGACTGCTCAGTCCATGCCGTGCAGGAATGTGCATTCGCAGTCCCGCAGAGGTGCAGTTCTAAGGCTCACTAATGTGACTTTAGACTGCAACGCCACACAGCCTGCCCATCAGACAACTAATTAACACGTAATCTGGTGGGCGGTGGTCGGGTTTGGTGGTGTGGGAGCGGGCAGTGGCGTGGTGACCCACACCACCAAACTCATAATCAGGCCCTGAGTCTCTACCAGAAAAGTCATTACCGAAAGTCAGTAGCTTGTTCATCAAAACACAATTCCAGATTTGATAAGTATGCAATGTAAGACGTGAAGAATTGGAGTAATGTGGAAACTGGATATGCCAGATATTGTTTGGTACCTTCTGAAGTCTATTGAGTAACACATATGAAAAGACATACACAGGAGTGAATTAGGAAGCTTGCATAAGAAATGGCATCTCATGCTTGTTGGTCAGAAAATTGTTAGACTAACACACATGGCATTCCTTGTACAGAAAAAGGCCAGATTTCATCTGTCTGAGAGTTGCAATCTGTGTAATGGTATCATCTATAGGATGCAGTTGGAGGTTGGGAAAGAAAAAGGATTATGCTTAGAGTGGCATATGAATTTCTGGTGTTTTGTTAGAAAGTAGGGGACGTTTTGAAGTAAAATTTCAAGTTATAGGGTCTGCCACAAACATAAGAAAATAACTATTCGAGAATGTAGGAAGAAACATGGAATGGGACTTAGCAGTGCTTATAAAGTGAGGGCTCTAGCAGTGGTCATTATAGAGATGAAACCTTATTTTTCAGATAAAATAAATGAGTAGAAATCAATTTATATAATTGATAATCAATTAAGAAATATTATTTTAATTAATTATTACTTAGTTAATGTCCCACCCTATACCCCTACAAACCTTGCAACCCACAACTTAAAATATAACTAAAATAAATCAATATGAAATAATGTACTTAATTATCAATTAAATCATTAATTATAAATAAATAATCGATAACAAAGTATTACTTAATTAACTTCCTACCCTACATACCCACAAACCAAAAAGAATGCACCCAAAATGTAACTAATATCAAAAGTTATTACACAATTTACATAATTAATAATCAATAAAAAAAATCTTAATACATTCTGAATTAATAGTTACTCAATTATTACTAAATTAACTTCCCACCCTATACTTCTACAAACCCAACAGCTCACACCAAAAATATGACTAACATGTAACGTTTTTTACACAATTTAAATAATTAATAAACAATTAAATAATTAATAATACATTAATAGTTGATTAATTTAACTTTTCACACTATAACTCTACAAACCCAGGCACTCACATATAAAATATAACTAAAATAATTATTACACAATTTTTAATCAATTACATATTTAATAATATGCTAATAAATATTTGTTAATCAATTATTACTTAATTAGCTTCCCACCTTATACCCCTACAAACCTAGCAATCCACTACAACACTATAAATTAATATTAGCAATTAAAGTAAAAACTTATAAATCACTTAAAATTACAAACTATATTTAGAAATATTATCAACAAATATTCAAACAATAATAACACCTAAAATGTATATCTGAACTAAAACACATTTTAAGATAATTAAAAAACAATATTTTTTACAACTATATTATTGAAAATTATATTAAAACAACGATATTAAGAACAACAATACTACTGACCTGGAAAAAAATGATATTCTTGGCAACAATATTTCTGATTCACGATATTTGTGTATCCTGATATTTTTTGCATGATATTTCTGTATCCCGATATTTGCAACTCAATATTTTGTCCAAATACGGCAGTTGGAGCTGGGATGCTTATACAAGGGATACAATTAAATCCCACATAACACCCTCCAACAACCATTTACAAATCAGGAAATGGGTGGCATGACAAAGAGCAATATTAGGACACCACCAAAGTACACCTTATCAAACTTTCAAACAAAAGAGATAAAGAGACAGCTACTATAATCAACAGTGGTTATATACATTACTAGTAGAAAAATAAAACAGGTTATTGTTACTGTTTTGCATGAAGTATAATATTGTATTATAAGCTTTTGTCTATTTAATGACAACTGATAGAGCGCCATGTGATTTTGAGATTTGTAGGGGTGCATCATATTCACCGTTAGTCGGCACCCGCATATAATCGATGTATGTCTAGAAGCGTCATAGAAACGTATTTGCTATAACCATTTAACATAGAAGTGTTAGACATGTAATAACCTTTTGCGAAGTTTAACGTTGCAAGTTATCATGAATGTATTTGGAATAATGTAGATGATTAGGTTTCACAATTCATGTAATGGATTAAATGTGTGCCACGTTAGAATTAAAAAGTAGGTTGCTTATTTACAATATGATTATGTTGAATTAATGCTTAGAATGTGATTTCGTAGCATGTTTAAATTTGTTAGGCCTAACTGCATATGTAGAAGAGAAGGCCTGTTCATTTCTTATTTTAGCTATATTTTACAGGCTGACAGGGATTTCTTGGTTAAGGCTTGAGTTGCCGTGAAATGTAAAACTTCAAGATGGGAAGAGCTTTCCTTTTCGTTCCCATGTTTCTGTTGCAGGTGCAAGGACATTTAGCTTGTTAGTGAGAGTAAGTCTTTCTTTTAGGAGTTGAGATACGGCGAGAAGCCTACAGGGGAGTGCATTGGAATGTGCAACTGTAACTCTTAGTATGGAAGGTGCCTGGGACCCAAGGTCAACCTAACGGACGATGAAAGATGGAAGATGGACAGCTCTGGATGGAAATTCACCGCTGAAGAGGTGTGCCGAAGGGCGTGTTCCTGCGATTTTAGGGTTTTGCATTAGGGACAGACTCCCGTGGGTTGAGCAGATGAGGTTTAGGCGGGATGCTAGAAGGAGCATCATAGATCGAGCTCTCACTAAGTGAAGACTTCTTAGGAAGTTTCACTCCTGACACCTTTTCCATGATTCTCTGGTTTGGGAGGGAATGCTAAGGAGGGATGCCACTTTAGAATAGAGTAGGGACAGAAATGTTTTGACTAATGATTCCAAAAATTTATATCAGTATAACGATATCTCTTGTGCCTTGTATTGAGGTGCCTTTATGTTCAGATGTTTTTGCTCATAATAAAATCTCTGAAATTTTAGATCCTGAGTCCTCCATCCTTTAATGATGTCAACTTGCGGTAGTTATATTCTGATAATTGTGTTTACTCCCTCTACGCTATTTGGCAAGTAAAAAGATCCTGGCGACCTGAGAGGGTTCTTGCAGATAATTGGTTAGACAAGAATCCAACCACATATATCAATGTTTGCTCAACAAGTTCTGCATGTTTTCAAGTACTTTTCCCCAGTGATAAATCATCAGGTTTCATTTGCAAAACGTTTCTGGAGAAACACTGAAGTGTCTGTATATTCCTCGAACACTTGTAGTACGAATTTGAGAGGGAATTTTTTAATCAGGATTAATACTAAACTTGCAATATCAGACTTAGGAGGGCTTTGGCAGTAGACAAAAAGATTGTGTGATTCTGGGCAGATTACATTATCTGCAAGCCACATTTTCAATATGTGTCATACAATATCAGTGCATGTAAAGTGCTGCTTGAATTGCATGTCTTCCCCATCGCCCCCAGTACTTCCCACCCTCCCCCACCCTGATCTCTGTCCCTGGTATCCTGGTTTTAAGACTGCACACAATATTGTTCTATGTACAGAACCCTGGGCCCGAATTAGATCTTCGCGGGACTGGGTCTGCCATTGCTCTTTTGGCGGTTTTGTTGTCTGCCAGCTTGGCGGTCCGTCTGTCCTATTTAGATGTTGGCGATTCTATAAATGAAAGACCGCCATGGTCCCCCCAACTCTGCCAGGATTTCTGGAGAGCGTCGCTGGCTGCAGAGGCTGAAAAGGCTGGCGGCGGAACTTCAGGCAAGATTCCCACCAAGCTGATTGCGATCTGCATCCCTTTCCGGCCTCCCACTTCCGTTTCCTTCTTCTATGCCTTCGTCCAGGTCCACCCTTTTCTGCACTGACATCAACATCATGCCAAACGAGTCCGTTGTCACCAGTATTGAAGGTAAGCCACTCGTACATTATTCCTATGTATCGGATGGGGGGGTCAATCAGTAATGTGTGAATTATGTGTGAGCGGCATGCAAACTGTGACACAAAGGATCATACCACATTGCCTCCATATGCATTGCATGTTAACATGACACATGTATTTAGACCCATAAATAAGTTGTACTTACCTGTCTTCACTGCATCAGGACTTCACTCCACTGAGAGACCGCCACTCGCAGACTGCCAGCCCAGTGGGAACATCTAAATAGGGTTGGCGCGATCCCGCCTGATGGTGACAGAGTACTGTCAGCCAGCAGAGAAGACCGCGGTGGCAGGAAGCTTGCCATAGCCGTAACCTCTAAATACGGCAGCCAGACTACCATAGGCTTGATGAAGTACTTAGGACCACTGCGGCAGTGCGACGGCGACAGGACCGCCAAGACCTAAATCAGGCCTCCTGTGTTTGAAATCTTGTCACAGCAATGTTTATGATATATCAAGCACGTAAAATAATATTGGCTGCAAAATGAATATTATTTCGTAGAAAGAGGCATTGTTTATTTTAACCAGTTTTTAATATGTAAAGTAATAAGTGCAGGAATACCTAGTTTTATTTGGAGTCTGTTGCCAGCACTGCTCAACGCCTGGGTTGCTGAACATCAGAGCTTCCTGTTCTTGATTTCTCCTCATTCCACCACCCTATACTTCCTGTCTCTGTATCTCAGTGTAGCAGGTTATTCTTTCTGCCTGCTTTCTTCCTTAATATTTTTCTTATTTTAGTATTTCTCCTTCTTTCTCCCTATTGCTCTAGATCAAAGCCTGGTGGGGAAAATTGAGAGCTGGTTGCAAGTAGGGGCACAATTAGGCACTGATTTTAATTTTAAAAAGAAAATAAGCTTTCATATTTTCATATTTAAGTAACAAAATGTTAATGTAAATACAAGTAAATGTTACCCTGTTGCACAGGATGGGATAACTTGAGACTTCCATAAATTGTTGATAGTCTACAGCTGTAATATCACACTGATTCTTGTTCATCACTGACATTTCTAACATCTGTAACATTTTTCTGCAGTCCTTATTCCTGCAAAAAGTAAAGAAATATGATTACATTTAGCTTAAACTACTCAGAAACATATAGCAAGTGCATTTATTGCAGTACATAAAATATACCATTACATTTATACAAATAAAATGCTATATATAACCAAAGAGGGACATTAGAACGGAATTTGAAAAAAACAGATTAGTCACAGCACAAAGTAAACATGCAATGGTAATGCTTGTAATCCCATTGTGTTGGTAACTGTTACTGAATTCCTCTTTTAGAGCAGCTTGGTGCCTCTTGTTTTTGTACCTGCTGCTGGGAAAAAATGTTTGGAATGGGGCAAGCTGTCGGTGCATTGTGCATCTTTTACAAGTCTTTGAAAGTGGTCTCTCGATTATGCCATAACTAGCTGTGCGGTCAGGCTGTAGCGAGGTTAATTTCATCACACAACCAGAGGCTAATATGCATTTTCTTTTCTTACTGTTTATTGCACACAGCACTAAAATGAACTAAAATACCCACAATCCTGCAGACCTAGCAGGAAGTGACACAAAACATAACTAATCCAACACAGTATAAATAGCACCAATCCCCAAATGACTTCCTCTTTTCTTGCTGTTGAGATAGGTTTTGATGTTTTGCAATAAGAAGAAGACATCTTGAAGGTAGTACCTGGTTCAGAGACCTACTACTCAGGTCTTTTTCGAGAGGAAGGGGAGCTTGAATCTCCTTAACAAAGGTATCCCTCGCCTCTCTGTCTTTTAAAGTCATCACTGAAAAAGTCCTGCAATGTTTACAGTCCTTCGGCTTATGCTGAGGATGAAACCAGTATAGACATTCTTTGTGTGGGTCTTCAGAAAATAATTTTGGTTTATGGCATGATTTATATGGCCTAAAAAGTCTTTTCTCTGATATGATGGATAGTCAGCAATAAAAACCGCTTGCAGAACACATCTGAAGTCAAAAGGTCAAAAGTTGACTGGATCCACTTTAGAACCAGGGGTGGCTGGCAAGTTTATGCATCGGTGGGGTGGGCAACAAAGTGTTGGGTGGGTGCATGCATGCAGGCAAGGCGAGTGGCAAAAAATAAAGTAATTTACCTTGCCTGCTGCACGTCCAACGTCCTCCTCGGTCCCTCTTCTGGGCTCCAGCCTCCAGGAAATTCCATTAACCAATCCTGGCGCTACTCTCACCAACATGAGAGCAGCGCCAGGATTGGATGGAGCATCCTGGCTGGACGCTCCTTCAGGCCCTTTAGGCCTGTGCTTGGTCTCCACCCAGCTGTCTTATACAACTGGGTGGAGAGCTTCAAAGTGCACATGTCACTTTGGCCAGCACAAGTCAGCCGTCCAGAGTGACATGCCCAGTGTGGAGCGTCCAGTCAGCCCTGCTTCAGTCCTCCTCTGCTTCCAATCGGCAGCAGAGGAGAACACGCCCCTATTTTTCCCGGCTGGATCAGGCTGGCAGCTGCTGCATGCTTAATGTGAAAAATAAAATGCCAATGAAATCATTTGATTACCATTTTATTTTTCATGTTTAGCGCCGCTGCAGCGAGAGGTAGGGGCGACGCGCCCTGCCCTCATGAAGAAACCGCCACTGTTTAGAACTGAGCAGAGCTCAGGGAGACTCCCTCACACACATGATGTGTGGTTAGAAATCTGAAGGATAGTGGCCTTGCAGGGGAAGAGTGCTCAGGGAGCTGCGCTCTGATTGGCTGAATTTTGATTCTAGCAAAACAATGCAAACTGGTAAAAAATTCACTTCATTTTGGTGTTGCTTTCAATGCTTTTCTGTACAAAAGGGGGTGGTGATGGACGGAGCATCAGAACCAATCAAACACTCACACCCAGTCAACAGATCTGGGTTTGATCCATCACCATTCTTTAGCCCACTCTGCCACCCCAGTTCAGACATGGCCATATGCAAATCAGTCTGACCCTGTGCCTCATGGGAACAGTCCAGCCCGAACTGCCAAGCCATGCCTTCCCTGGACCGGAAACAAGCTTCCTAGGACCGGTTTCTGGCATTTCAGCCGTCTTCAGCCAGGCTTGCTTGAATCCAGTGGCAAAGTGAGCAAGGGACTCATGTCTGAGCATACCCTGCCAACTTATGGCGAACAAAGCGGTACAAAAGGGGGTGGTGATGGACGGAGCATCAGAACCAATCAAACACTCACACCCAGTCAACAGATCTGGGTTTGATCCATCACCATTCTTTAGCCCACTCTGCCACCCCAGTTCAGACATGGCCATATGCAAATCAGTCTGACCCTGTGCCTCATGGGAACAGTCCAGCCCGAACTGCCAAGCCATGCCTTCCCTGGACCGGAAACAAGCTTCCTAGGACCGGTCTCTGGCATTTCAGCCGTCTTCAGCCAGGCTTGCTTGAATCCAGTGGCAAAGTGAGCAAGGGACTCACGTCTGAGCATACCCTGCCAACTTATGGCGTACTGGGGTGAATGTATGACATTGTTCTGCATTCTGTCCATCAATTGTTTTTTTGCATTTGTCACCCCGAGTGGAAAGGGTATGCTCAGACGTGAGTCCCTTGCTCTCCATGCCACTGGAATCAAGCTATCCTGGCTGACGAGGGCTGAAAGCCCGAAACCGGTCCTAGGATGCTTGTTTCCAGTCCAGGGAGGACCTGGCTTGGCAGTTCGGGCTGGACTGTTCCCATGGGGCACAGGGTCAAGACTGATTTGCATATGGCTGGGTTCAAACTGGAATGGCATGGTGAGCAAAAAAACGATGGATTTAGGCCCAGATCTCTGTACTGGGGTGAATGTATGACATTGTTCTGCATTCTGTCCATCAATTGTTTTTTTGCATTTGTCACCCCGAGTGGAAAGGGTATGCTCAGACGTGAGTCCCTTGCTCTCCATGCCACTGGAATCAAGCTATCCTGGCTGACGAGGGCTGAAAGCCTGAAACCGGTCCTAGGATGCTTGTTTCCAGTCCAGGGAGGACCTGGCTTGGCAGTTCGGGCTGGACTGTTCCCATGGGGCACAGGGTCAAGACTGATTTGCATATGGCTGGGTTCAAACTGGAATGGCATGGTGAGCAAAAAAACGATGGATTTAGGCCCAGATCTCTGTACTGGGGTGAATGTATGACATTGTTCTGCATTCTGTCCATCAATTGTTTTTTTGCATTCAATGCTTTTCTGTGCACTACTTGTCTTTGTTACTATGGGACTCCGACGACGGGGAAGATTAAGAAATGTGAATCTACACAAGATATAAATACTGGAGAAGCACAGTGTACAGATAAGTCACTTGTTTTTTCCTAAATTAGTACCTCTGTTATGTCTAGTTGCTTTGAGAAGGGTGTCAGATGTCAGGCATTGGCTGTTACTGCCATGCAATTCACTCCAGGTGGTGTTCATTTTCATATTTTAAGGAAGACTAAGAATGCCTCCACATATGTGGAGCTTCCAAGTTTTTCATCACATCCAAAGCTATGTGTAGTGAGCTAACTCAAACAGTATATCCATCTAACAAAAGTGGTGAGGTCATCTGCACTACAGCTATTGAGAGCTCTAGGAAATCTTTTACCCCGATACCATCAACTTTGAGTAGTTGGGTGAAGGACATAATGTCCATGGCAGGTGTTGATACAGGACAATTGCAGATTCTCCTAGTCTGTTGTGAAGGAAAATCTGAATCTATTTAAGACAACATAGTCGAGGATTATCCCATCTGTATATTTCACCCTCCCAGAGAGTGGTTGGTAATAGCTTTATTTTGTTTGCTTATTTTCTATGACAGCTAATGAGGTGGCAGTCTGAGGTTTTCCACAATGATTGGACTACAAGAGTGGACCAAATGGACTCTGCCTTTGGGTTGTAAGAGAACATGCACAAGGCCAAGAGGACTTAATGTGGCTGCTACTGGGATTTCTACTGTTGTGTTTGATTTTTCACTTTATGCACGTACTTTGAACCATTCTCTTGTAAGGATCAAGAAAGGAAGAAGCCATGGGGGATTGGTCCTATTTATATTGTACATAGTAACAGTGTAAAAAGAAGTATACAATAGACAGTATGATATGTGAATGGTATAGCAGCAATTACACAAGAGATATAAAAAAAAGAGAAATACATAGTAAACGCATAAAAAGTGTACGATAGACAGTAGGATATGCCAACGCAGTAGTTCTGAGGTAAGGCGCTGCAAAGGTGGGGAGAGTAGAGTCACAGTTTTTCCCCAAGGCAGTGGTAGTAAAATTCAAATGTAAGGTGAGGGATAGGAGCATCAGGCCAATCGTATATCATAGAAATACATAGTAACCATATATAAAGAAGTATACGATAGACATGAGGGTAATGAAACGCAACAGTTCCGAGGTAGTTATGGTAAGGATGTACGAAGGTGGGGAGATTAGAGTCACAGTTTTCCCCCAAGGTGGTGGTACTCAAATTTAGATGGAGGGTGTGGCGTAGGTGAGTTTAGAAATACAGAGTGGCCTTATAAAAAGAAGTGTTCTATAGACAGTAGGATATGCAAATGCAATAGTCACAGTTTTTCCCTCAAATTTAGATGGAGGGTGTGGGGTAGGTAAGTTTACAAAAACAGAGTGGTTTTATAAAAAAGAAGTGTCCTATAGAGAGTAGGATATGCAAATGCAACAGTCACAGTTTCTCCCCATGGTAGTGGTACTCAAATATAGAGGAGTGAGGTGTGAGGTAGGCCGGCCAATCAGATCGTTTAGGGGAGAGGATTTAGGAATTTATTGAGAAGCAGTTTAAGTTTCTTTTGGAAATAAGGGAATGAGTGATTTTCACGTAAATCTTGAGGTAATGAGTTCCAGATTCTGGTAGCGTTCCTGGAAAAAGGAGCAGGTGCGTGATTTTTCTTTCTTCGGTTTTGGATCGTTTGTGTGCAAGGTAAACTGGTTTTCCACTGTGTAGAGCTTTGTGAGTTATGTAAGCAATTTTGAATATACATCTTGCCTCAACTAGTAGCCAGTTGAGTTTCCTAAGAGTGGGAGTGATTTGGCTGAAACAACTCTCTCCTGACAGTAGTCTGACCGCTGCATAGGGTGAAGCTTTAAAAGGAGCTACGTCTGTTTTTGAGAGTCCTGTGAGCCTTGCGTTACCATAGTCCAGATTGAAGAGGACTAAGGCTTGTATCACAATCTTTAGATTTTTGTTGGGGATGAAGGGTTTGATTTTATTTTAAGGTGTTTCAACGTGTAGCAGGCACTTTTAGCTGAGACATTAATATGCTCTTTTATGGTCAGGTTTTCATCAAATGTAATCCCCAGAGATTTTGCAGGGTTGGAGATGGATAGTTTGCAGTTTAATACAGTAAGGTCGTATAGCCAACTATCAAAGGAAAAGGGCTTTCCTTTTGGTTGGGCGAACACGATTTTGTTTTTTCTGCGGTTAAGCTTAAGATGTTAGTCAGCCAGGACTGAACCGTGGAGAGAGTGCTGTTTAGGTGCTGGATGTCATATGCATAGAGATGATAGGCAATTCTGGCTTGTATCATGACCATTGCAAGGGATTCCATATAGAGGTTGAATAGGGCAGGAGACAGGATTGACCCTTGAGCAACTCCTTGAGAGACTGGTGTTGCTTTTGATTAACAGTGAACGTTCGTTCAGGAAGGAAGCAACCCACCGAAGGACAGTTCCACTAATATCTGCACGATGTGAGAAGATGTTTAGGAGGATGTCATGGTTGACAGTATCAAAAGCAGCAGAGACGTCCAAGAGGACTACGAGGCAGTCCTGGCCTTCAGCCAGGGATCTGTGTAGGTCGTCTTTGATGTTCAGTATTGCAGTATCTGTACAGCAGCCCTTCCTGAGCTCATATTGGAAGTTGGTGTGCAGGTTGTATTTTTCAATGTGGTTGTTGAGTTGTGCCAGCACACATTTTTCAATGCTTTTGGCCTGGAGAGGGAGGTTAGTTTTAGGTCTGTAATTGTTCATGTTGTTCTGGTTGGTGTCTGGGTTTTGTTGAGGTGAAGACTTGGCCGAGTTTGATGGAGGCCAGCATGGAGCCGCTTGATGAGGGGGAGCTGATGATTTTGGTCCATGCAACTGAGATTTTTTACAAGCGCAGCAGGGAGGGGATGCAAGCAACTAGTTTGAGGACTTCTTCTTGCGGGATATAATCAAATTAGTTCCAATTTGTATCGTTTTTCAATTGCAAAGGGTTGAGGTTGGTGCTCTGGATTGCTGAGAGGGGGAGTTTGGGGAGACAGCCATTAGTAGGAGGTAAGGCTTTGGGTGGACCCTCCTTGTAAGGGGGATATCCATAGTGTAGGGTATGGAGGTGGGTTGGTCAAGAGAGAGTTCAATAGTTGCGAACTCTTCACAAAGATCAGTAGAGTCATTGATTGAGTGTTGTAGGAATGAGGAGGCTTGCTGTTTAATGATGTTGAAAAGGTCTTTAGGTCTGTTTCTAGACTGGTCAAGTTGGTCTCGGAAGATGGAGCTTTTTTTCTCTGAAAATTTGTTTTTTGTATTTTAGGCGTTCAGCTCGGAGGAACAAGAGATTGGTTAGGGAGGGTTTTTGTCTCTAGTTTCTTTTGACATATCGGAGTTGTCATCACTCATTGTTGAGGTCTTTATTAAACCAGGATCTGGAAGGGATACTAATTGTTGTCTTGAGTTTCAGAGGGGCGACTGTGTCAAGGAGTTCTGCCATTTTTGTGTTGTGGGCGGTGAGGTCCTGAACAGAGGTGAGGTCGAGTGGCGGTAGAATTTGGGAAATTACTAATGCTTCTAACTCTCCCCGGGGGATTTGATGTGTGTTCCTCACCTAGTGCTTGGAACAGATATTTGGGGGGGGGGGGGGCTTAGGTTGGATTGCATTGAGATTGAAAAGGATTAGATGGTGGTCAGTCCAATCAGAGGAGAGGATAGAGTGGAGAGATAATGTGTTATGCTTAGTGATGATTGCATCAAGGGTAGAGCCCTTGTCTTGAGTTGGTTTATTGCAGTGTTGGGTGAGATCATTCGCTTCCAAGAGGGTGGATAGGGCTTGTACTGTTGGATCATCTGCATTGTTCAGGTGCAGGTTCAGGTCACCTATTATGATGTCTGTGTTGCCTTTTAGGGAATTTTACGATATTAGGTCAGTTGAGTCTTCACGGAATTGTGAGTTTTCCCCTTTGGGGTGATAGATGAAATGACATTTGATGGGGCTGGGGCCTTTACAGGAGAGCTGCACTTCTAGATATTCAAAGGTAGGGTATTTGATAATTGGGAGGGAGTTGAGCAAAGATTGTTTTTGTGTAAAATGGCTAATCCACCACCCCTGCATCCTTGCTGTCGCAGCAGATGATTGAGAGGAGCTCCATGAAAGGGCATGAATGGTCATTTAGCCAGGTTTCAGTTTGAAAGTAGATGTCAATGTTGTGCCTTAGGATAGTTTCAGCTATATCAGTGGCATGTTTGACTGCTGACTGACAGTTTAGTAACATTCAGCAAAGCGTGGGTAGTGATCTTGGACCAGGCTGACTGGGTTGGATGGTAGTTAGTTGGGCAGGAGGCCTGGGGTGGCGAGGGGTGCTCCAGGTCCTGCTGCTGCCATAGATGACCGGGAACTTGCGATAGCAGAGTTGGCAAGGAGCATTATCACATGTGTTGCTAAGCATTTCAGCTTCTCGCTGCGTCAATCCAGACGTGCTGCATCACGGTTTCAGGTGGTGATGAATATAGGGGACAGTTTGCCTAGGAGTGAGGGATGGGTGGTCAGAGTGTATGTTTGTGGCAGAATCGGTGCTCACTGTAGATGTTTGAGGTCGGGGCAAGATGTAGTAATTGTATTGTATTGTAATTGCATTTATATAGCGCTTATTACCCCTGATGAGGCATAGAAGCATTTTTTCGGTGAATAGCACGCTACTCCGGAACCCAAGGAGGATTAGTGTTGAGTTAGTCTAGTGAAATATGAAAGTAATTTGAGTGGTGAATAGGTTAGTCAGTTATTTGGATTCAGAAGGATAGCGGAGGGATAGAAGAGGGAAAAAGGTTTGCATTTATTTAGTGCTTGTTACCCCTGATGGGGTGTTAAAGCACTTTTTTCGGCGAGTAGCACACTACTCCGGAACCCATAAACGATTAGTGGTGAATTAGTATAGTGCAATATGAAAGTAGCTTGAGCGGTGGATATTAGTCAGTTATTTGGATTGAGAAGGATAGCGGAAAAATAGAAGAGGGAAAAAAGGTTAGCATTTATATAGCGCTTGTTACCCATAATGGGGTGTTGAAGCACTTTCTTGGCGAGTAGCACTCTACTCCGGAACCCATAAGGATTAGTGGTGAATTAGTATAGTGAAATATGAAAGTAATTTCAGTGGTGGATATTAGTCAGTTATTTGGATTGAGAAGGTTAGCGGAGGAATAGAAGAGGGAAAAGGTTTGCATTTATATAGCCCTTGTTACCCCTGATGGGGTGTTGGAGCGCTTTTATTTTTGGCGAGTAGCATGCTACTCCGGAACCCATTAAAGGATTAGCGTTGAATTAGTATAGTGAAATATGAAAGTAATTTGAGTGGTCGATGTTAGTCAGTTATTTTGATTGAGAAGGGTAGCTGAGGGAAAGAAATGGGACAAAGGTTTGCATAGATATATATATATATATATATAGCGATTGTTACCTCTAATGGAGTGTTGAAGCACTTTTTTGGCGATTAACATGTGACTCCGGAACCCATAAAGGATTAGTGGTTAATTAGTATAGTGAAATATGAAATTTGAGAAGTGGACACGTTAGTCTGTTATTTCGATTGAAAAGGATAGTGGAGGGATAGAAGAGTGGAGGCTTTAGACTTTTTTTTGGAGGTCATAGCAATAGTGGAAAGGTTGGGATGACTAAAAAGGGATGTGGAGGGAAAGAGTCAGAGGGAAGAGTTTAGAAAGGCTTGTTTTGGGGGATCATAGCAGTGGTATGAGGTTTGAGATGAATGAGAGAGTGGAGGTAGTGGCTATATTGATAGAGGTATAGGGTGAGAAATTGGGTGAGAAATAGGCTAGTGCGTTGGAAAGAGTAGAAGAAAGAGGTTTGAGATGAGTCAGAGAGTTGAGGTAGACGATATATTGAGAGAGGTTTAGGGTGAAAATAGGGTAGTGCATTGGATATGCTGAATTAGAAGAAAGTAATAAATATATAGATCCATAAGTACATGGAAAGTGTTTAGATGCATAAAGGAAGGAAGTATATGTAGATTAAAGATATTGATAGAAGTGTAGGGTGAGAAATAGGGTAGTGCATATAATATAGTATATTTTTTGTAGGAAAGTACTAAATAAATAGATCCAAGTACATGGAAGGTATAGAGATGCATAAAGGAAGTAAGTATAAGTAGATTAAAGATGCATTTGATTAACTCTGGTTATGAAGTGCTGTACTTATTTTTTTTTTTTTTAACATAATTATTCTACATGTTAATACAAAGCAATACACATATATAGGTACATATCTATAGTAAAAATAAATGCTCATATGAAGAGGGATATGCTGTATATTTCTGTTTGCGTATGGTGCTTATGTGGGAAAGGGCCAATTCTTGAGTAGTTTTATGAAGATAAGGTGGTTGTCGGTGGATCTTATGTTGGGTGGTAAGGAGTTCCATATTTTGTGTGCTTGAACAGAGAAGGATGTGACACCCATGGTTGTTTTCTTGCATTTTGGGATTTTGAGGTGAGGTGCCACTCTAGAGAGGAGGTTCCTATGATGAATGTGTTTGGTGATTTTATTCCTGATGAAGAGCGGTCCCATTCCATGTATGGCTTTGAAGGTGATACAAAGCAGCTTGAACGTGGATCTTCTGGCAACCGGTAACCAATGCAGGGCTTTCAAGGCAGGGGAGATGTGGTCTCACGGTTTGAAATGCAAGAGTAGTCTGGCAGCCGAGTTCTGAATCCGTTGTAGTCTTTTCATGGTCGTTAAGGTTGATCCGTGGTAGAGGCTATTGGAGTAATTGAGTTTGGACAGAACAAGGGAGATGGTAGCTTGGACCTTGTGTGGGAATCCCAAATGAGGGAAGATTCGTCGCAGAGTTTTTATAGTAACAAAGTTTGATCTTGCTAGTTTGCCCACTTGGGCATTCATCGATAGCTTGGAGTCCATGGTCCTTCCGAGGTTTCTTACTTCCTTCGATACTTTAGGCTGTGATCCCAGTTCATCAAGCCAGGCGGCAAGCAGGTCATAATGTTTCCAATCACCACATGTGAGTGTTTCCGTTTTGGAAGCATTCAATTTGAGATGGCTCCAAGTCATCCATTGATCCACAGCTCTGAGACAACTGAAAATTGGTGAGTTTCCAATGTCTTTGGGGCATTCCAGTTGAGGAGTATTTGCGTGTCATCTACATAGTTATAGCACCTGAGTTGAAATTGATTGATCAGTACCGATAATGACTTCATGTAAATGTTGAAAAGCATGGGCGAGATGATAAAGCCTTGAGGGACCCCAGCTTTCGTGCAGTATGATTTGGATGAGAAAGGTGGGGTATGGATTACATTAGTTCTGTTTTGAAGGTAGGACGTGATCCAGTCTAAAGCAGTCCCCTCTAAGCCGGCTTCGTAGAGTCTTTGTATTAGAGTGTCATGGTCAACCGTGTCAAAGGCAGCCAAAAGGTCTAAGAGGAGTATTGCAGCAACCCCGTTGCGGTCAAGTATGTTCTTCAGGTCACCCCTGATGGCAAGGAGGGCAGATTCTGTGCCTCTTCCCGGACGAAATCCTGTTTGGAAGTCTGAAAGTATGGCATTCTGTTTAATGAATTGTGACATCTGGGCGAACGCTGCTCTTTCTATCAGTTTGCCCAAGAAAGGTACATTAGTAATGGGTCTGTAGTTGTCAGGGTTCAGTGCGTCCAAATTTGTTTTCTTCAGTAAAGGGCGTATGTATGACTTTTTGAGTTCTTCTGGAAAAATTTCAGTAGTTATAGGAATTGTTGATGATTCTTCTTACTTGAGTGGCAGCAGAGGTTCTTAGAAGAATACTCTTGAAGGTTTGCAGTGGACACGGGTCAGAAGAGCTGCCGGCAGGCCTGCTTGCTTTGAGCTGGTCCATAAATTCATCATGTGAAATGTGTTGGAAGGAACGGTTAGGCTCAGTTAGAGTATTCTTGGATTGTTGTTTTGTAAAAGGGTTAGTGCTTGTGCTTTGTCTCTGTTTTAAGCACGAGTCCAACGTGTCTGCTTTGTCTGTGTAATGATTTGCCAGTTTGTCAGTGAAATCTTGAGTAACAGGATGAGTTCCTTCTAAGGAATTTGGTTTACGATATGTATTGAGTATTTTATATAATTCTTTATTTGCACCTTTAGCATTTTGAATTCTATCTGAATAGTACTTTTGTCTTTGCTTTTTTGATAGCTGACTTGTATAATCTGTTAATTTTCTGTAGGTGAAGTTTTTCTTGTTTGTTTTTTGTTTTGAGCCAGGCACATTGCAGCTTTCTAATTTGTAGTTTTATGTCTTTTATCTCTGTATTTCTCCAAGGTGCTTGTTTTCTTATGTTCTGTTGTGTGATTTTGAGTGGTATCAGGATATCAAATGCTTTCTGTAGCCACTCATATCGTTTTTGAACAGAATTTATTGATTCCAGTTCTATACTGGATGTTAGTTGTGTTTCTAAGTGTTCCAAATTGAGTTTGTTCCACGGTCGATAGGTGGATGCACGTAGGGTGGTTTTTAGTGAGTCGCTTAGTGTTGTTTTATGTTTGAAGCAAGCATATGGTGGTCCAACCATGTGAAGGAAGTTATAGTTTGAAAGGTAACTAGTTCGATATTAGCAAAAATGACATCTAGGATATGTTCAGCGATGTGTGTGGGTTTGTGGACAATTTGATGCAGGTTCAGTGCGTCCAGGCCAGTGATTATTGTTTTTGGATGGGTCACATTGGATTTGTCAAACCAAATGTTGAGGTCACCCAGAACGGATAGGTTGGAGTGTATTGTTATCAGGTTTGAAACCGTGTCTAGAAGTGCGTCTGGGAATGTCGCCTTGCTAGGTGGAGGTCTGTAAAGGAGCAGGAAGTTACAGGAGGAAGACGGTGTAGGATTGCATCTTGCTAGAAGAGCCTCACAATTCTTTATGGAGATGTTGTCAACTTTAGTGACTTGTAATGTTTGCTTAAACACAACAGCTAGACCACCTCCTTTTTGCGTATTGAATTGGGGTGATCATTTGATAGCCTAGAGGAACAGCTTCATGCACGACTGGAGCCATGTCATCTCCCAACCATTATTCAGTTATGAATAGTATGTCTGGTTTTGCATCGGTGAGAAGGTCCTAGATGTGATGTATGTTTTTAGAGAGTGATCGAGCATTTATTAGTAGACAGTTTATAGAACGTGTTTTGCTGACAGTGAGACTTTGTTTTGTAGAAGAGTGATCAGTATTGTATGGGTTAGTAGCAGGTGTGTTTTTAGTGCTGGTATTAGCTGTATGAGGATAGCAATTGTGTAGCTGTTCTGTGATGTGTTCCTCGTCCAGTAGGCTAAGACAACATTTTGATGGGTCTGCGTGCGTAGGTGGGGGGTCAGTGTGTGAGAGTGAGTTGGTGTGCTGTGTTGTTTTTGTGGTGTAACCTTGTTGTGCTGTAGACATGGAGAAGCAAAGTTGTGATGTGTGGCATGTTGTTTATATTGTTTGCGTATGTGTAGGGCTGAAGGTGTATGAGTCAGTGGTGGTGGTTCAGCATGTGGGACATGTAGTAAGGTTCTAAATTGTCCAATGGATGAGAGGCGGTTGGAAGAGAGGTGCTGTGTTGTTTTATGTGTGTTAGGTGTGGTGGAAGAGAGAAAGCTTGGCATTAGAGTTTGTTCATTTGTGTAGTTTGAAAGGTGGGTTTATGATTGTATTTTGTGACTGTAAGTATTATGAGGTGTTGTGTTTGCGAGATTTTGTTGTGCTGATGTGCATGATATGTTTTGTTTTTGAGGAGTAGTGAAAAGAGGTGCTGATGTATTTGTTTCATCAGATGGATTTGTTTGTATAGTATTGTTTGTGAGTGGAAGTTGTAAGGTAAAGGGGGCGTTGATGGGTTTGTGAGTAGAGTGTATGTTGTGTGCAGGAGGGGATGAAGTAGATTTAAGACTGTTTGTTTTAGACCTGTTTGCTGCAAGAGTTAAAATGTGTGGTGCTGTGGCATGTAAGTGTTGTGTTATTGTGGTAGAACGAAGAGGCGGTGTTGGTTGGACAAATGATGGAAGGCTGAGTATTCGTTTGTTAATGATAAAAGATGGTCTGTTAGGATAATTAGAGTGGGGAGTGTGTGTCTGGATGGTTGTCATTAAGTATGGTATGGATTTTGGTTTTGTAGTAAGTGTGTGGTGTACATTTGGTGTGTGTGTGCTACTCTGTTTGTGAATGTGGATGGTGTGGGGTGGGTATTCCTGAATGAGTAAATGGGCAGCATTTCTGGCCCTAGTCCCGACCAGTCTAGAACAGGGTCAAACAGGCAACTGCCCTTGTCCTCTCCGCCATTAGCCTCGACACCCGGGCTGAGACGCCCTAAGCCTTGGCCTTTTATAGCCGTAGTAATCAGGTGACCCCTTCAGCCAATGGGAACCCTAGCCCTAACACTATCCAATCACAACACCAGCCCTTATATCTAGAACCAATATGAGACCAGGACCTTACAGTCAATCTGAGCCCTGGTCCAAGCACTCAATCAGGTTCAAAAACCCTAATCTCGATATCCAATAGAGCCCCTAGCCCTAGCAGTAGTCCTAACCCTGATCCTACCAACCAATAACACAGGAAACTCTAGTCCCTATTTCCAATAGAAAGCCCAACCCTTGTCTTAGTCCCACACCTAATCCAGCAACCAATCACATAAGGAGCCCTAATCGCTACTTCCAATAGAAAGCCTAACCCTAGCCCTAGTCCCAATCCTAGTCCCAGCAACCAATCACACAGGAAGCCCTAGTCCCTACTTCTAATATAAATCCTAACTCTAGATGAGACAGGAGGAGTCAGAGGACTGTCCTTACCCCAGCAACACAGTCAGGACGGCACCAGGGTAGTATGTTCAGCGCTCGGTGTAGAAAAGCGGGTGATAACTTCGGGGTCAGGCCAAGGTGTAACCACAAGTGTGTCTACTGAATCGACAACTGACATCCCTGCACAAGCAAATGGCTCTCCAGTGTCTTTCTCACCACCAGCACCACCAGGAAAGCTCCATCTGCCAGGGAACCACAGACCCAGGGTTCGCTCGCACTCACCCATGAGGGGGCTCCGCTTTCCCAGCCCAATACCTACCCGGCGGAACAGGACATTCTCCATGCCGATGCATGCGTCAGAAGGGCCAGTGTACAATGGTGTCTGCAAATGTTTCTGTCATTCCAAAGGTCATGGCTTTATCACTCCTGCAGATGGTGGACCTGATATATGCCTTCACATTTCAGACATCGAAGGTGAATATGTTCCAACAGAAGGGGATGAGGTCACCTACAAACTCTGTACTATTCCGCCCAAAAATGAGAAGATACAAGCCGTTGAAGTTGTGATCACTCACCTGGCCCCAGGAACAAAGCACGAGACATGGTCCGGACATATTATCAGCCCCTAAATCCCAATGATTCCTGATCCATGAGAGAGACTGTGGGCAGATTCAAAGATACTTGTAATTTGCCCTAAATACCTCCATTCCCCCCTACCCCTCCCCATGAATATTTGACACAGACTGCCTTTCACAAGGAGAATATATTGCATTTGTCTATCATTTTGTATAAGTGTGAGAGGGAAAAAATATTTTTAAAATAAGCCGAAATTTACAACATTAAAGAGCTTAAATCAAAAAAAATTCCTAACTCTGTAGCTATAGTCTCAACCCTACATTGATTGAGTTACAGACCCAGAAAACAATTTGAACCATCAAATAACCAACCAATGAGAACACTAACCCTAATCCAGTAGAAACACCGGATATAACCACCAATCAGTGCACACATGTACCAACCAATAGCAGACTATATAAGGTCCCAGCGACTTCAGACAAGGTTTGCTGGCCAGGGAGTTGGAAGCTGCTCCTCTATTCAGAATCTCCTAGGAGACAGACAGGCTCAGTTCACACTTTGAACTTCTGCAAGGCCTCACAAACGTTGTCCTCTAACAATACTGTTTGTATCAAACTTTAATCAGTCTCCTAGACAAAAAGCTAGTGCTCAATCCCTATAAAACACAGCTCAAACAGCTCACAGCAGATTACTGCTGTCTCAGAGCACCCTCTGCTCACTCTCTGATGAAGAATATCCCTGTTGCTACGGGGGCAAAGGGGGGGTTGGTTTCACTCACTTTCTAACAAGAAATGGGAGCTGGGGATGTAGTGCTCGACATACAGGTCTGAGCACAGAGCCAGGGAGAAATTAGGAGGGGAAACAGAGAGTCACAGGGAATGAGAGGGAACAACAACTATAAGGTATAAACTTTTAATAAATTTAAAAAAGAGACAGTGCTAGTCTGCCTCCTTACCACGTCCTGGACTTTGGTTCACTGCAATCTGGGGCACAGGGAAACTGCTTCCTTACACAGTGACACATTTTCATTCAGAACAGTGTTGATTTTGTGTTCTAGATGAGCTAGTATAGGGATCAGATTGGGTCAGTGGTGGGGTGTGAGTATGCTGGTGCTCACCAGAGTCTGGGGTGGGGGTTAGGGTTGAATCCTACCTGCTGAGGTTGATGGGCTGAGAGGATTTGGATGCGATAGATAAATAAAGCTGGGTAGTGGCGGTGCGCCTTGGAGAGGGGGAAAGTAATTCTGGTAATGAGACCAAAGTTCCCGGGCATCTGGATGTGGAAGATGCTGTGTGGGGGGTGGAGGTGTAGACAGTGCGAGGAGTACTAGGGGTAGACGGATCAGATAGTAGTGGAGGGGGTGGCTGGGTGAGTTCTCTGGGAGAGGGTGGAGAAGTGGTGGTGGGAGCGGATGGCATGGAGTCGCAAGTGGTGATCAAAAATGGATAGTTTTGTTCAGAGGATTGGATTAGAATGTTCCCATTTTTGTAGATTGTTATGGACAATTATCCGCTAAAGTTCTGGGATGGTGATATCGTTAGTTTAGATCCATAAGAGATGTTAGTAGTATTAGTTACATGAAGCTGTTTAAGGAAGTTCTCTTTCCATTTGGCAGGATTCTTGGTGTAGAAGATGAAGTCTGTTTTAAGGTCTCCATGTGTTGGATTGTAGAAGATGTCTGTTATTAGTGTCTCTTGATGTTCTCTGAGCACTTTGTGTTTGAAGTTTTTCGTGGCATGTTTGGAGAGGTTTTGTGAAAATGTAATGCAGTATGAGTTGGGACCGTACCTATTTCTGACTGCAGTGCTTTACATCTGACTGAGTTTGTACTAATGCCTTTGCAGTAATTTCTTGCCAGTTAGCCCAGTGATTCTTTCTGTTGTCGGATCTTTGATTTAAAATGTAAACGTTTTGGAAAGACTGGAAAGTCACTTAAATAAAGTATTTCACCAAATGCCCCAAAGTTGCAGGACAGAAGAAAGAAAATCAGGGAGCAGTTGACAGACTAGGGACTCTACTGTAGTTTCATCCCAGGAGAGACCAGAACGTCACTTTATTAAAATATTCCACCAGATGCCCCGGTGTTGCCGGGAGTGGCAGACCTGACCGCACTGACCCTGTGGACACAGTACCTTGTGGCTGGAACTAGTGCCCAGTACATCAGCGGGACATTTGCTTTTTGTATGTGATAGGAAGATCCAGCAGTGCTGTACAGAAGACTGGGCTTGTACTATGTCCTTTATGGTGATTTCCTCCAAGTTGGCCCAGCAGTGTCTTTCCATTCTGAACTTTGACTTAAAGGTCTAGGCAAAACTGGAATGGCACATTAACAAAGTTTTCCCCAAATGCAGTCTCGACCACGCGAATCCTATAGGCCCAGTACTTTGGGGCTGGAGCCCATGGCCAGTACTTCAAAGGCATTTTGCTGTTATATGTGATGAGAAAATCTAGTAGCGCTTTGCAGATGGTTGGGCTCATACTAGAGCCTTTCTGGTGGTTTTACCAAGCTACCCAAGACAACTCTTTCCGTTGTCAAACGATTATTTCAAGGACTATTGGGTTGTTTACAGGTCTATTAGGTGTAGGATTATTTCAGGGTATGTGGCTGAAACCAGTGGGCAGTACTTCTGAAGGCATTTTTCTTTTTTATGCGATGAGAAATCTAGTAGTGCTTTGTAGATGTATTGGACTCATACTAGAGCCTTTACGGTAATTTCCCTCTTTCCGTTGTCGAACACTTATTTCAGGTCTAGGGAAGACTAGAATGCCAAATTAACAAAGTATTCCCCCCAAAGCCCCGATGCCGCGGTAACCGGCAGTCCCAATACCTTGTGGCCAGAACCAGTGGCTAATACGTGTAGAGGAATTTTGCTTTTATGGTTTAAATCTGTTCTTCGTTTTTAATGCATAGATTAAACAGAAGCCACTACCTACATCCATTGGCCGGTGAGAAGTAATGGAAAATACGAACATCCTGGATGAGGTTAGGGAAAGGAAGGTAAAGAAATAAAAAAGATCAGAGGTCAGAAGCAAAAATCTAAGAATGGTCTATATCCCAATTGTGTGAGCATCAAACCCCAGGGGGAACAGACTGTTCTGCTTGGGTGCGTTCCTCTCTGAGGGGAGTCACAGTGGGGAGTCTGAGGACCCATAGTATGTTGGGCACGTGAGTTCCATGAATTCGGAGGATAGATATGCAATGGTGGTGCCCATGTTTTATCAAATCTGGGTAGTGTGTGGGAGAGGCCTGCCCTGATCTTCTCCATGCCCACCACCTCCCAGACCTTATGTAGCCAGTCCAACTTCATTGGGATCTCCTCCGTTCCCCATCTGGACAACAGCACTTGCTTAGTGGCGCCCAATGCTAAAGTAATCACTCCACCCCGGCAAGACTTCAGGGGATATGTAAGGGGGTTGGGGAGTCCCAGTAAAATATAACTGAGAAATCTGGGTATTTCTGTGTGATAAATGGTGTCAATGCCTGGCAAGATGGATTCCCAAAAGGTCTGTATCTTATGGCATTGCCATAGGATATGTGTGAGTGTGCCAGGTTGTCCACATCTACGCCAACAGAGGTCTTCCTCCCAGTTTTCCATCATGCGAGTCAGACAGGAGTGTAATACCAATAATGAGCTATGTTTAAGAACATTTATTTACCAGCAGTGCTACAGGAGGAAGGTCTTAGTGTTGTTCTTAGCCTTATTCAAAAAGGTGTAGATATCTGACAGTAGATGCTTGTCTGAACTACGGGTGATGCACCAGAGCTTAAATTTAGTGAGGGGGCAGCTTCCATGGGGGTATACCTGGGTTTGGGTCACCCAGTGACATAATGCCAGGTATTGCCAGTGCACGCCTATGGGGATCCCGAAGCCTAATACCAGTTGAGGGAAGTCAATGACCCCACCCACGCCACTCCCCCCACGCTGCTCCTCTATTTAAACGTCCCCCATGTGTCAGCGCAGCGGACGAGCGCAGCGGGCGCGTCGTAGGCTCGCCGGAGTCAAGCCAGAGTCCTGCCCGTCTGCGCCCGTCCGCGGCAGGCCGGGGCAGGGGGCTCTCCCTTATGCCCTCCCGCTGTCATACACTTCCTCTGTGCTTCTTTCTCACTGGATCCCTGGCACCATTAGTCCTACTGTGTCTAACACATTACAACATTTAAATCTCCTTACGAGCCCCCCCGCTGCACCCCCCGCCGTTATTCAAAGTTGTCTTCCTCGGCCTCGGGCCGCTGCGCCTACTCATCCCATCTTGCCTGTTCCCCACACGCCGTCCTATAATACCACTGCCACGCTCCTTAATACCAGATCTGTCGTTAGCCATCAGCATGAGCTACACGATTTTCTCGACAGCCACAACCCGGACCTCTTGTTCTTAACAGAGACCTGGCTTAAGGCAGACTCCCTCCCCAACGTCCTAGCCGCACTCCCTCCCTCTTACTCCATCATTCGTGCGGATCGCCCGGAGGGCAGGAGAGGCGGTGGAGTAGCCCTGATAACACATACTGACTCCCACTTTCAAATACTCCCCTCTCCTCTTATCCCTGAGGTAGACTGCCTAATAATTCGTGCTAGCTCTTACTCTACCCCCCTTACTGCTGTTCTCATCTATCGACCCCCTCACACAACTTCCAATTTTGTTTCCTGCCTTCAAGACATCCTCGCCACACTGGTTATTAACAACTCCTCAGTGTTGGTGTTGGGCGACTTCAATTTTTGGCCCAACGATCCCGCTGAAACCCCCCTTTCCAAAGAATTCACCAGCCTCATGACCAGTCTTAACTTTTGTCCCCTCGTTCACAGCCCCACCCATGCTCATGGCCACTCGCTCGACCAGGTTTGGACCCTAAATATCCCCACCACTTCTCCTGTCATCTCCCCCTGTTCTTGGTCGGACCATTTTTCAATCTCCTTCTCCCTCGCGCTAGCCCCAGTGCCTAAACCTCTTCTCCCAAAGAACACCTGGGCTAGAAAATGGGGTAAGGCAGACATGCCATCTTTTTGCTCATCCCTGGCCAATTCCTGCCCTGACCTCTCGGGCCTCGCCGCCCCGGACCAGCTGACTACCATCGATGGCTGGCTGACCCGGGCAGGCGACGATTTTGCTCCCCTGAGACGGATCACGGTGAAGCGTGCCCATGCTGCCAATCGCTGGTTTACCCCCGATCTCAAGGAGAGGAAATTAGCCGCACGCAGAGCAGAGCGCGCATGGAGAAGAGAATATAGTCCCGCCAAAAAAACCATCTACCTCTCTGTGCTCAAAGTATACAAACAAAGCATACTTGATGCCAAGACCCTGTTTTACTCAAACAGGATACTAGCAGCTGAATCTCAATCTAAAGAGATTTTTGCCACAGTACATGAGCTTGCCTCATCTAATAGAGCCACGGCCTCGATCCCCCCTTCTCAACCGCTTTGCGACTCCCTCAACGACTTCTTCGTTGATAAGGTCGCAACGATCAAGGCTAATATCTCCCCCCCTTCCCCCACCTTCACTAATCCCTCCCCCCCTGCCATCACTTCCAAACTCACTTCCTTCCCCCCTCTGACCACAGTTACACTTCCTTCCCTGCTCCAAAAGGTAAAGTCAGGTTCCCCCCTGGACTTTGCCCCTGCTCGTATCTTGCGAGAAGTCTTCCTACACTGCCCTACCCCTCCCCTTACACTTTTAAATGACTCACTCAAATCTGGAGTGGTCCCCACTGCCCATAAATTTGCGGCAGTCATTCCCATTCTAAAAAAACCCGGTGCCGACCCTTCATCCCCTTCCAATTACCGTCCCATTTCCCTATTACCCTACCTGGCCAAGGTTTTGGAGACCCATGTAACCAGCACCCTGAGCACCTATGTGGAAGCCAACCACTGCCTCTCCCCCCGGCAGGCGGGCTTTCGCCCCCTCCACTCGACGGAGAAGGTAGTGATCTCAGTGATGGACAGCCTACGCGAGGGCATTGATACCAACGTCCCCCAGGCCCTCATTCTTTTAGACCTATCCGCCGCATTTGACACGGTGGACCACTCCATCCTCCTCACCCGTGTCAAGGCGGCGGGTATAGAGGGCCTGGCCCTCACCTGGCTTAAGTCCTTCCTGAGTGACAGGGCTCAGGCAGTCCATCTTGCTGGTTTCACCGCTGCCTCTCGTAAGGTTGCATGTGGAGTTCCCCAAGGCTCTTCCCTCTCCCCTCTTTTGTTTAATTTATACATTTACCCCCTCATTTTTATGTTACAGCAGCTCGAGGTCACGGTGTTCAATTACGCCGATGACCTCCAGCTAATTTTTGACCTCTCCCACTCCTCTTCCTCTGCTTCAAATGTCCAATCCGTCATGCTGTTCATCCAGGATTGGATGAACTGCAACCACCTCAAACTCAACCCGGACAAGACGGAATTAGTCCTGACCAGAGGTGGTTGCAGTCCCTGGTCCCCTTCTCACTGGCCCTCCTCACTTGGTGTTCCCCCGCTCCCAGTTCCTAAGGTCAAGACCCTTGGCATCCTCCTGGATCCCTCACTTTCTGTTCACTCTCAGGTTAATTCAGTTGTTTCCTCCTGTTTCTTTTCCCTTCGAATCATCAGGAAGATTTCTCGTTTTTTTTCTTTACCCGCCCTAAAAATTATAGTGATGGCCATGGTGCTTTCGCGCCTCGATTATGGGAACATCATTTACAATGGCGCTCCAGCCTACGCCATTCGCCGTTTGCAGCTAGTGCAGAATCAGGCTGCCCGCCTGATTCACGGCCTGCCTAAATACCATAGAGCTACTCCCCTATTGCAGGCCTTGCACTGGCTGCCGGTGAAAGAGCGTGCTCTGTTCAAGCTTGGCTGCACCACTTTCCAGGCTAAAACAGGCACTGCCCCGGAATTTATCTGTTCTGCCATCACCCCCTACATACCGGGACGAGAGCTTAGGTCTACTCATCAGGCTTTGTTAACCATCCCCCGCTTCAGCAAGAAAAAGACTGGCGGTACGAAATTGGCAGTGCTTGCTCCTGCATTTTGGAACTCCCTCCCCCCGGAACTCCGTATGTCATCTTCCTACATTGAGTTCCGGAAGGGTCTTAAAACTTTTCTTTTTCCCCGAGCCTACAATGCTTAAACTCCCCTCTGCTCCTGCCTGCTTCTCACAATCTAACAGCGCCAAGAAACCGCATGGTAAAAGTGCGCTATAGAAATGTTTTTAAATTCAATTCAATTCCTTCTCATCGAAAAAGTCACCAATTCTTTTGCAGTTGGCCTCTTGCCATTTTAGATAATCATTCCCGTTGTTAGCTGTGGGGAAGTCCGGCTTGCCTATAAATAGAGTCAGGGGTGACATGGGAGTCGAATGCCCGCATGCCTCCTGTACTCTGTCCCACACCCCAAGGGTGGCCCTCAAAACCAGAGAGATATACACCCCGACCGCGTGGTGTCGTTTAGGAAGCCATGGTACTTTCCAAATGTGCATGCCTGCGATAGCACGATCAATAAAGCACCAGTGCTTCTCCAATTCCAGTTTGTACCATTCTGTCGTGTAGCGCAATTGCGCTGCCTGGAAGTATCACCCCAGGTGTGGGACCCCTAGATCCCCGTCTTCCTGCCTCAGGTACGTCTGGTGTCATGCCATGGTTGCGTTCTTCTCTCCCCATATAAAGCCCTCAATAAGTTGCTGTAGTTGGGCCACCAGTCTGGGCGGGGGATGCAACGGGAACGTCTGCATTACATGTAAAATGCGGGGTAGGAGAGTCATTTTAATAGCCGCCAGCCAACCCAGCCATGACATTGTATGCTTCTTCCAGTTAAGGAGCTCTCCCTGGACCTTGGTAAGAGCTCTGAGTAATTCACCTGAGCTATCTTCTCGATTGAGGGGAATATTTGTAGTCCCAGGTAAGTGATGCCCCTGGGAGCCTACGCGAATGAGAACTGCTTTGCCAGCTGTTGCTGGTCAGCCTTGGGAAGGGTTAAGCTGAGGGCCTGTGTCTTCCGGATGTTAATTTTGAAGCCCGAGACCAGGCTAAAGGCCTCTATTTCTTCTAAAAGGGGGGCAAGGAGCGTGACGACTATGTGAGGAAGAGTACCACATCATCTGCATAGAGCGAGATCCTGTGTTTGCTGTCTCTCATCCAAATCTCAGTGATGGTGGGATAGAGCGCGAAGAGAAGGGATGAAAGCGGACACCCCTGTCTAGTCCCCCTCCCAATCTGGACAGGTCGAGAAGCAACCCAGTTCACTCTGATAGGCACCTTTGTATATACAGTTCACCCAACGCAAGTATCGCTCCCCAATGTCGAATCTATACAGGACTTGACACCAATAGGGCCAATGGACCCGGTTGAACTCCTTCTCAGCGTCCACGACAGGAGCACTGCAGGTTACTGAGTGCGCTGGGTTTTATCTCGAAGGTGGCACAGTCGCCGAGTCCCATCACTGCAGTTACGTAATGGGATAAACCCCGACTGGTCTGGGTCCACCAATCCCTGCATAAAGGGAGCCTGACGAGCTCCTAGGATACTGGTAAAAATCTTTAGATCTACGTTTAAAAGGGATAGGGGATGATACGAAGCGCAGTCCAGTGGGTCTTTTCCCGGCTGGGGTATCACGACCACCTCCGCTATTGACATCGATGAGGCCAGACTACCAGTATCACTAAAGGTGTTGAACAGTTGGGCAAGTAGAGGGATGAGGTCAGAAGCAAAGACGTTATAAAAATCAGCAGAGAAACCGTCCTTTCCTCTAGCTCTCCCAAAGTCCCTAAATGGCCCGCAGAACCTCTTCAGGGCGGATATCCGCTTCAAGCTTGGTTGCATCCAAGGGGGAGGAGAGAGGACACCGGCACCCAGCGAGTGTATTCCTCAGCCACCGATGAGTATAATTGGTCCGCAGTGTAGAAGGTCTCAAATTCAGCTGCAATATCCTTGTCAGATCGAAGCATCTCTCCTCGAGAATTCCTAATCCCTGCAATGCGACGAGCATTTGTCTGGGATCGGAGCAGGTGTGCTAAGAGTTTCCCTGCTCCCCCTCCTTCTTAGTGCGCAGCAGGGCGTATAAGGCCCGATTGTGGTCTAGGGCCCGCAGTTGCTTTCTCGCTGTATTGAGTAGCCGTCGTGTCTGGACCGCACCCGTCTGGCAATGCACCCCCTCTAGTTCCCTGATCTGTGCTTCCAAGTGCTCCCGTTTGTCCCTGCTATCTTTATTCAGGCATGCTGCAATGGCCAGGAACTGCCCCGTTATGACAGCCTTTAGTGCATCCCACACCATGGAAGCGACAACCAAACCATAGTCATTGGTTGCTAAATAGGCTTGTATGGCAGTCTGTAGCTCGGTAACATTGGAATCGTATGTGAGAAGTTTGTGGTTCAATCTACAAACTCTCTGGTGTGGAGATACCCTGGGTAGAAGCAACGTAAGGGACATTGGGGATTGATCCGATCCTATCATGACATCCCCTGTAGCCCTCGTGACTCGCGGGGAGGTCCAAAACAAATCTATGCGTGCATAGGTTTGGTGCGCCACAGAAAAGAACATGTACTCCCGAGCCGTAGGATAGCGGTGTCTCCAAGCATCCGACAACCCAACCTCCCTGAATCTCTGTATCATGGAATCCGAGAGAAACCCGGAGTGTCCCACACATTGGACAGGTCTGTCCACCTGGGAATCCGGAACTATGTTTAAATCACCCCCCACCACTAAGTTCTCATCCGGGGATTCAAGGATAGAACTCAGCGATTCCCAGAAAAAGGTTTCTTGATGTTCGTTTCAACTGTAAACAGAGGCTATTGTGTATGTGTGAGTTCCCAGTGATACCCTCAGTGCTAGTTTCCTACCTGGTGTTTCTGCGTGCACACCCCGCACAGTCCCCTCAAACTGGGTGGCTAAAAGGATGGCAACCCCAGCCCTTTGCCTGGCCACAGAATACCTAAAACACTTCCAGTTGGCACGCATCAGATGAGTCTCTTGTAAAAGGCAGATATAGCATTTGGCGTCTCTTAGCATCGTAAGGATCGCCCTTCGTTTAATGGGTGAATTAAGTATCCGGACATTAAAACTCACAATCAATATTTAGGGAAAAGCCATGGGAAATCCCAAGTGGGCACCTGCGAATGTGAGTTGTCGCCCCATCCCGCCCCAAATTCCCCTCGGGACATGGCAAGTGGTCCTAACACAGCAACGAGGGCCCTTCTCCCCATCTACCCCATTTGCAGTCAGAGAGGGGGCGACAACCATGTACAAATATCCCTCCTGTGCATTTATGCTCAAGCAAAGCGACCTGGGATTACCATATTGTACTGAAAATTAACAGAATGCTAGAGAGGGCGGTGGGAGAAAAGCCTTTCCTACACCAAATTACTACATACCACTGTGTCTCCTTACTAAAATGGTGACACTGTGTGTGAAAATGGCTGGTTCAATCAATCAATCAATCAGGCTTTTTGAAGCGCGCCACTCACCCGTGAGATTCTCACAGCGCTGGGGGGGGAGGAGGACGTAGGTGGTTTGGGTAGCTCGGTGGTCATTCAAAGAGCCAAGTTTTGAGATCCTTTCTGAATAGTTGTACTGTTGGGCTGCATCTGATGCGGAGGGGGAGCTCGTACCAGGTCTTGGCCACGATGTAGGAGGAGGATCTGACCCCCGCTCTGGCCCTGTGGATGCAGGGGACCATGGCCAGGGCTAGGTCGGCAGAGCAGAGGTTTCTCTTGAGGGTGTGGAAGGAGATTCTTTTGTTGAGGTATTTTGGGGGGCTTTGTAGGCATGTGTGAGCAGTTTGAAGGTTATTCTTTTTTCTACGGGGAGCCAGTGGAGGTCGCCGAGGTGTTGGGTGATGTACTCATGTCATGGGATGTCAAGGACAAGTCCATTTTGGATGGTCTGGAGTTTGCGGTGGATTGTTTTGTTGATTCTGAGTAAAGCACGTTTCCATAGTCCAGTCTGCTGGTGATGAGTGCGTGGGTGACGGTCTTCCTGGAGTCGGGGGGATCCATTTGAAAGTCTTGCTGAGCATGCAGAGGGTGTTGAAGCATGTAGAGGATACAGCGTTGATCTGGCAGTTCATGGTGAGCAAAGAGTCGAGTATGATGCCGAGGTGGCAAGCGTGATTCGAAGGGTGGGTGGGTTTCCAAGGGCGGGGGGCCACCAGGTGTTGTGCCATGCAGAGGGGGTGGAACCGAGGATGAGGAATTCTGTTTTCTCTGAGTTGAGCTTCAGGCAGCTGCTGCTCATCCAGGTTGTGATTTCCTTCATCCCTTCTTGGAAGCTGTGCCTGTTGATGTCGGGTTCCTTGGTGGGGAAGAGGATGAGCTGGGTGAGGAAGAGGATGAGCTGGGTGTCATCTGTGTAAGAGACTATGTTGACCGTGTTTTCTGAAGATGGTTGCGGGGGGGCTACGTAGACATTGAAGAGCGTGGGGATGAGGAAGGATCCTTGGGGTACTCCGCATCTGATCTCTGTAGGTTCGGAGAGGAAGGACGGAAGTCTTATTCTTTGTGTTCTACCTGAGAGGAAAGATCAAATTCAGTGTAAGGCAGTTCCCTGGATGCTGGCGTCATGGGGTCTGGGGCTAGTGTGTGTTGGGAGACGGTGTTGAAGGTTTCTGAGAGGTTTAGGAGGATGAGGGCTGCTGTGTGACCTTGGTCGAGGAGGGAGCGGATCTCATGGTGCTGTGGTTGCTGCAGAATCTGCTTTGAGAGGTGTCGAGGATGTTGTTGGTTTCTATGAAGTGCGTTAAGTGGGTGTTGACGACTTTCTCAATGACTTTGGCGGGGAAGGGGAGAAGAGATATGGACCTAAAGTTCTTGAGGTCTGTTGGGTCTGCGGATGGCTTCTTGAGGAGGGGTTTGACTTCGGCACGTTTCCAGTCATCTGGGAATGTGGCAGTTATGAGGGAGCAGTTGATCATTCGTCGTAGTTCGGTTGCAATGGCGGTGGCGGCCCTGTGAAAGATGTGCGGCGGGCAGGGGTCAGTGGGTGCTACGGAGTGAATGCTTTTCATAGTGTTTGCGATGTCTTCTGTGGTGAGAGGGCTCCAGGTGAGGGGGGTCAGCTGGATGGCATCGCTGATGGAGAGGATATTGATTAAGTATTGGTCTACCAGCCCAAATTAGTTATAGCCCAAAAAGAGCACAATTAGGCCTGGGCTGCACCACTGGCCTAAAAACCCCAGGGGAGGCACACCTCCCTGTGATCGCTGCCCCCCCCAAAGCCCCATTCGCTCTGTAACAAAACCCATCTGCTTCATTTCTATACGCAGACCCAGAGAGTTGCGCAGTGCATTAAAAGAAAGAGCTTGTTTTTAGTGAAAAAAGCATTTCATGCAGAATGATATGAAGAAAGATAAAATAATATCAAAAACAGTAAAAAGTGTCTCAGTTTATAAACAGAGCTCAATTACATAATCATGCTGTGCACGACACATCCTCGGCTTGATTGTGAAATCCCTCCCTCTCTGATGTAAAATAAAATGCATATACATGGCGCCTGCATCCAGACACTGCTGCAGAGAGTGGCAGCAGGCAACTCTGGAGAATGGAAAGGACAGAAGGGTAAATTAGGATTTTTAAGGATGGCCACTGCGTGTATCTATTTACTAATTACTGCAGTAATAGTAGTGCCGATGCAACCAACGCCATCATAAAAGGTTGTTGGTGGTATTTACCAAGAAATAAAAGTTAATTCACAATGCTAAAAATGTAATTAAATATATTTCATAACTGTCAATTAAGCAAAATCGATTTACTTGATGATGACATCACCCTTCCAACAAGCCACTTCAAGTCTGCATTCAGAGCAGGATGGATGACAAGTGTACTTACAGTGAATCCAAAATGCTCCTATGGGCGAGTCAAACATAGAATGGGAGGAGAGCCAGCTATCAGAGCAAGGCGTCTGAGAGTGACAAAAAAGTCATATAATCTTCAGCAAAGATTGACTCTGTGGAGTACTGTACACAGTTCAGTCTGTGCGTAGAGCTGCCTGTAGAAGTACCAAAAACATGTACAGTTAAATATACAAATGCTGTATTCGCTACCTTCTTTACTTGCCACAGTTAATGTACCAAATCCGAGAATTCAGTCCCTTCTAGTGATGCTGTGTTATTGAGAACAGATAGACAACCAAGGCAGGCCTCCTTCAAGATACAAACCTTATTTTCCCATAATAGTGGCCTGAAATATTTATTTCTGTAGCGAACTAGAGCAGGACGGATGCAGACAGATGCACACTTTATGGGGAAAGATTGCTTTGTCTCAGCCACATAACGTCCTTATTACGAGTGTGCCAGAGTCCAACACTGCAGGGATCATAATTTATTGGGTGCAAGTAATAGCACCTATGACAAGTTTATCCTCAACAATGGGTACTAACAGGTGCATTTGGAGCTCCAGTTACATGTTCTGCCAATTCTACATGGCAATGACCACTTCTCTCCATTTCCTTGTTGCAGCCTGAAGCAGACACATTTCTACCTCATAACCAGTCTTATTATCATTTGGAAGTAATCAGTGGAGCGTAGCTTTCCCTTTAGAAGGAATGAACAGAGTACTTAAGACCTGCACCTCTTAACATTTCGACTTCTGTGAGCCCCCATTGAATCTCCACTGGAAGCTGGGTACTCCAGCCGAAGTAATTATTATGATTTGAACCTCAATGCAGTAGAAAAAAATAGGCATAAAATAAATTCGCAAACCTATACAAACATACCTTTTGATATTTTGTTCCTGAACATCTGGTTAGGATATTGTGACGCTTCAATATTCTGGGCACTATTATGTAAGTCAGAAAGCCCACAACCACAGGTAGGAGGCTTTCTGACTCGCATTGCTGGTTTAAAATCTGACAGCCTTATTACAATGAAGGCTGTCAGACTTGAAAACAGCCGGTTGGACCGGCTAGCTTCCGACGGGCTCAAGGAGTCAATCGGCCAGTTGGAGGCTGGTCATAATCCCCTATGTATGGTCTATATGCTGTGGGGATTATGATGTCGGTATACGACGGGCTTTTCATGCCTGGCTTTCCGACATGAAAAGCCTGTCGGAAAGCGACTTTGGGGGCCACTAGCAGGGCCCCCTTGCCACAGGGGCCTCCGGTTGGAGGCCTGGGGAGGACCATAAATGTTTCGAAGTCTTGTTATATCAGCTCTGCTTCTGGAACATTTGATTGCCAGAACATCCTACGCCTATTGGGGATTTTCCTATGTCCCATAGAGTCAGTCGAGACTTGGTCATGCTATTATCACAATTACCCAAAACAGGCTTATATTTTGTCTGCACTCATGGATTTATCTGATTTATTTAATTTGTGTTAACCTTCTCATGTGCACTCATATTCATTATCTTCCCTTTAAGGGAGGATGTTAGAAGATGTTACATCAACATCATGCCATATTTAGAGAGCCGTTAGTAGTTCACTCTGTTATATTTAAAGTTGAAAGAGTTTTGAATACAAGGTTTAAATAATAAACCCCATTTTCGAAGAATGACAAGCCACTACTGGTTCAAGTTGTTACCCCAAGAACTATCTTAGCTGTTGGGGGGAATTCATTCCCGTATGATTAAATGTTTGGCAGTGAATGTTGGAAAATGCACCTCTCTGAAGGGTCACCCCAAGCTTTTTGCCTCCGTTATCCTTTTTTTCTGACCTTGTTTCTGGTGGGTTTGGGACTCTGAACATGTTACCACTGCTAACCAGTGCTAAAGTGCCCATACTCTATCCCTAAATTGTGGTATCATTGGCTTAGCCACAGTTGGTATATTTAATTTTCCTATCAGTCCCTGGTAAAGTGCACTACATGTGCTCAGGGCCTGTAAATGAAATGCTAGTTGTGGGCCTGCAGCGCTGATTGTGCAACCATACAAATACCCCTTTAAACATGTCTCAGGCCTTCCACTGCAGAGCCTGTGTGTGCAGTTTCACTGCCACCTCGATTTGCCACTTAAAACCCTTTGCCAAGGGGGGCGTGGCTTCCCCAGCTGCGAAATGGCCGCGCACTAAAGCGGCTCCGCCGGCCGAGAAGAATCAATCCTTCATAAATCCGTCATTGCTGCCCTGGGTGGGTGCCCACTGATGTCCCATAGTCTGGTGGGTGCGGTGCCCTTCCTGGAGAAAGTTTGCGGGAGCGTTTGGTGCCAGTAAAGACAGCGATGCTTGAGAGGCCTGCGCGCGCCAGCAATCTGAGAAGCCGGGACCTCGAGTGCCTTCGCGTCCCCGAGTGGTGGCTAGGCGGAGCGGCCATGTACGAGCGGTTACGAAGAGCCTACATACGGAAGATCAGCAGGTGCCGGCTTCCGTCTAATTGAAGCAAGCGGGAGGCCGTGGAAAAGCCGGTACAGGAGCCGGGAGGAGCGGTGAACATCGTGTCCACGAGGAGGTAGCGGTGAGAACAGGGGCCAAGACGGGGCGCGCTTCAGAGGAGACCAGGGAGCATTGGTAACGGCCCACACACAGCACGGGTGGGGTGAAAGGAGTCCGCCCCCCGCTGTGGCAACTAAGAGTGGAGTTTGCTAGAAAAGATCCCCGCCGGGCCGCAAAACTATAGCTGGGCTGCACATGACTGTGGCTTGCCGACATTAGAGCACTCCCAGAGAGGGAAGCATTGCGCGGTGCCGGTGGACTGCTGTGTTGGTGGAGTGAGCTGGGGGAAACCGCGGTGAATGACTGGCCCGATCTAAGGCGGTGGCACATAGTCGTTTGGTGTGTGGGAAGACCAGCACTCAAATCAACGTGAGAGGCATAAAGAGCTGCATAAAGGGTTGTGGAGGAGTGGAAACTTGCTGTTGCTGACTGGTGGCTGCTCTCCTGTTGGAAGAGATCGAGGAGTGACTCAGCAATGGTGCAGACACTGTGATTGAGGGGGCCAGATACCACTGCGCGACGCTCCAGTGGGTCCAGGGGTGCGGCAGAGACGGCCCCCGCCTAGCATAGACATCGCTACACACTGCCTGAAACGGCTCGACAGTGTAAAGTTAGGCAGATAGCGGTTGTTCAGTGCCACGTCAGCAGAGGGAAGAGCTACGAAGGCAAAGTTGTGACGCCTGGCGTGCGTTCTATGGGGTAGCAGCGACGGAGATGAGCGTACATGCCCGGCTGATCTACTGAAGGGATAGCGGCGCAGGTCAGCCCAGGCTCACTTTCGACAAGAAAGCCAACAAAGCGACGGAAAGTGAGACCAGCCAACAGAGTCCGCGGGAGGAGGGTGCTACTTCGGTGCCACCAGCAGAGGGCATTCGATCAATGTTTAAGGACCTCAAGGCCAGCCTTCAGGCCCTGGATTAAAAAATGGACTCCCTTGCAGAGCGTATGAACCGGATAACACAGAGGATGGACAAGCAGGAGGGGCAAATGGGTGCGTTGGAAACTAGAGTCACGGAGACGGAAGTAGGGCAGATGGAACTAGCCAAGCAGCTACGTGAAATGGACGGAGTGCTGCAGGTAATTCGATTGAAGAATGAAGATTTAGAAGCAAGGTCGAGGAGAAACAACGTACGAATTACAGGCATATCGGAAACCACGGATATTCAGAACATGGAACGGTACGTGGCGGCCTTGATGAAAGACCTCTTTGGCCCTTCCTTGTCCCCCATGTTCCTAATAGAGCGGGCTCACAGAACATTAGGTCCACGGCCACGACCAGGTGCCCCACAGAGACCTATCCTGGCAAGAACCTTTAACTACAGGGATCGGGATGCGATCCTCAGAGCAGCGCGGGAGAAAGGAGATGTGCAATACAATGTAAACTCCATTGCCTTGTATCCGGACTTCAGGTTGCAGGCTCAAGCGGCCCGAAAAGAGTTCCTGCCAGCTAAGAAGATCTTTCAGCAGACAGGAACTAAGTACTCGCTAATATACCCAGCCAAGTTGAGGGTGCAAGGCCCTGGTAAACCGGCATTCTTCACTGACGCGAAGGCTGCGCTGGCGTATGCTAAACAGCTGGCTAAGCAAAGAGGCAAAAGCCACAGCCAGGGGACCCAAATGAGGCAAACAATCTGAGCGATAATGACTGAATGAACTGGAGTGCTACACCGTTTGGGCAGATAAGTCCATAACTTTGCGATATAGTGTTGTGATGGTTGAACTGAAAGGCGCGCTCACTGAATGTTGAATTTAATAGCTAGGTGTTATTGAGTTATCTGGTGTCGCTAGGGCTATAACAGTGCATGTGTGGATATAGACAAATAACCATAATGCAACTACTCTTGGGGCAGTAAGTGACAAGCTCGGCCACCCTGCCATGAGTCCAGGGGTGTCATGCCGGCGGACCTGCGTTGTCCATGGGATGATTCCCTTTGGGCTCCTTTTATGGGGTTACTGTTTACATGTTTTGGTAATGGGGGGGTAATCACAACCTGATTGGGGGGTTGGTGTGGGTGGGGAAGAGGAGAAAGGTTAAGCCAGTTTTGGGGTATCTGCCAAATGATAAATACACACTCAGAGGTCGATGTTGGTTGTTAAGAGACCGGTACAAAAGAGAGTGGTGACGGACAAAGCATCAGAACCAATCAAACACTCACACCCAGTCAACAGATCTGGGTTTGATCCATCACCGTTCTTTATCCCACTCTGCCACCCCAGTTCAGACATGGCCATATGCAAATCAGTCTGACCCTGTGCCTCATGGGAACAGTCCAGCCCAAACTGCCAAGCCATGCCTTCCCTGGACTGGAAACAAGCTTCCTAGGACCGGTTTCTGGCATTTCAGCCATCTTCAGCCAGGCTTGCTTGAATCCAGTGGCAAAGTGAGCATGGGACTCACGTCTGAGCATACCCTGCCAACTTATGGCAAACAAAGTGGTACAAAAGAGAGTGGTGATGGACGGAGCATCAGAACCAATCAAACACTCACACCCAGTCAACAGATCTGGGTTTGATCCATCACCGTTCTTTAGCCCACTCTGCCACCCCAGTTCAGACATGGCCATATGCAAATCAGTCTGACCCTGTGCCTCATGGGAACAGTCCAGCCCAAACTGCCAAGCCATGCCTTCCCTGGACCGGAAACAAGCTTCCTAGGACCGGTTTCTGGCATTTCAGCCGTCTTCAGCCAGGCTTGCTTGAATCCAGTGGCAAAGTGAGCAAGGGACTCACGTCTGAGCATACCCTGCCAACTTATGGCAAACAAAGTGGTACAAAAGAGAGTGGTGATGGACGGAGCATCAGAACCAATCAAACACTCACACCCAGTCAACAGATCTGGGTTTGATCCATCACCGTTCGTTAGCCCACTCTGCCACCCCAGTTCAGATATGCAAATCAGTCTGACCCTGTGCCTCATGGGAACAGTCCAGCCCAAACTGCCAAGCCATGCCTTCCCTGGACCGGAAACAAGCTTCCTAGGACCGGTTTCTGGCATTTCAGCCGTCTTCAACCAGGCTTGCTTGAATCCAGTGGCAAAGTGAGCAAGGGACTCACGTCTGAGCATACCCTGCCAACTTATGGCAAACAAAGCGTTACAAAAGAGAGTGGTGATGGACGGAGCATCAGAACCAATCAAACACTCACACCCAGTCAACAGATCTGGGTTTGATCCATCACTGTTCTTTAGCCCACTCTGCCACCCCAGTTCAGACATGGCCATATTGAAATCAGTCTGACCCTGTGCCTCATGGGAACAGTCCAGCCCAAACTGCCAAGCCATGCCTTCCCTGGACCGGAAACAAGTTCCTAGGACCGGTTTCTGGCATTTCAGCCGTCTTCAGCCAGGCTTGCTTGAATCCAGTGGCAAAGTGAGCAAGGGACTCACGTCTGAGCATACCCTGCCAACTTATGGCAAACAAAGCGGTACAAAAGAGAGTGGTGATGGACGGAGCATCAGAACCAATCAAACACTCACACCCAGTCAACAGATCTGGGTTTAAGACATCACTGTTCTTTAGCCCACTCTGCCACCCCAGTTCAGACATGGCCATATGCAAATCAGTCTGACCCTGTGCCTCATGGGAACAGTCCAGCCCAAACTGCCAAGCCATGCCTTCCCTGGACCGGAAACAAGCTTCCTAGGACCGGTTTCTGGCATTTCAGCCGTCTTCAGCCAGGCTTGCTTGAATCCAGTGGCAAAGTCAGCAAGGGACTCACGTCTGAGCATACCCTGCCAACTTATGGCAAACAAAGCGGTACAAAAGAGAGTGGTGATGGACGGAGCATCAGAACCAATCAAACACTCACACCCAGTCAACAGATCTGGGTTTGATCCATCACCGTTCTTTAGCCCACTCTGCCACCCCAGTTCAGACATGGCCATATGCAAATCAGTCTGACCCTGTGCCTCATGGGAACAGTCCAGCCCAAACTGCCAAGCCATGCCTTCCCTGGACCGGAAACAAGCTTCCTAGGACCGGTTTCTGGCATTTCAGCCGTCTTCAGCCAGGCTTGCTTGAATCCAGTGGCAAAGTCAGCAAGGGACTCACGTCCGAGCATGCCACTGCAATCAAGCTATCCTGGCTGAAGAGGGGTGAAACCCCGAAACCGGTCCTAGGATGCTTGTTTCCAGTCCAGGGAGGACCTGGCTTGGCAGTTCGGGCTGGACTGTTCCCATGAGGCACAGGTTCAAGACTGATTTGCATATGGCTGGGTTCAAACTGGAATGGCATGGTGAGCAAAAAAACGATGGATTTAGGCCCAGATCTCTGTACTGGGGTGAATGTATGACATTGTTCTGCATACTGTCCTTCAATTGTTGTTTTTGCATTTGTCACCCCGAGTGGGACGGGTATGCTCAGACGTGAGTCCCGTGCTCTCCATGCCACTGCAATCAAGCTATCCCGGCTGAAGAGGGGTGAAACCCCGAAACCGGTCCTAGGATGCTTGTTTCCAGTCCAGGGAGGACCTGGCTTGGCAGTTCGGGCTGGACAGTTCCCATGAGGCACAGGGTCAAGACTGATTTGCATATGGCTGGGTTCAAACTGGAATGGCATGGTGAGCAAAAAAACGATGGATTTAGGACCAGATCTCTGTACTGGGGTGAATGTATGACATTGTTCTGCATTCTGTCCATCAATTGTTGTTTTTGCGGTTGTTAAGAGACGGCGGGTCCGCATATGGGCACGACCTAGATGCTGGTGCAGAGTGAGTTGGACTGGGGATGCTTTGCGGGGGTGACCTGGAGGGCCCGGAGATTGTGGTGGGGTGTTGGTGTGCCTGGTCTTTAATGCAAAGATGTCACATTTAATATGTATTACTTGGAATGTGAGAGGTCTAAATGATCGTCGGAAGGTGAGGCTGGTCCATTCATATCTCGCTAGACACGATATAGACATATGTCTGCTGCAAGAAACACATCTGACGGACAGCACTGTGGGTATGCTTGGTCACAAAAGATGGGGGGAGACAGTGGCCGCGGGTTACTCTAACTACTCACATGGGGTAGCAATACTGATGCAGGGGTCTACAATGGCGTACTCATCGCTCAGGGATAGACAGGGAATGATGACACATTCTGCTGCAGGGTACATTATACAACACACCCACGATGATCATAAACACCAATGGCCCTAATACAGATGACCCAGACTTCTTTCGGCATATAGGGCACATGATGCAAGCAATTAATTACACGTCGGTCATATGGGGGGGGCAACTTTAATGCGGTCCTCTCGGACGTAGCCGACAGGCAGGGCACATCACATGAGCACCACCCGAGGGCAACGGCACTGCTGCACGACATTATAGCTGACATGCAACTAGTAGACTCTTGGAGATTGTTACACCTCACACTGAGAGAGGGCACCTGTGTGACACACTATCATAGCGCCTGGTCTACGCTTGACTTCTGGTTGTTGTCTAGGGATATGCACATGTGAGTAACAGAGATTGAACATCTCCCGCGTACATTATCAGACCAGGCACCTGTATAGCTGACATTCAAAGTGCCAGGTCCCTATATACCTCCGTTCAGCTGGAGATTTCCCTCTGGGGCATTGCAAGACCAGGTCTTCCGAGAAGAATTACGGGGGAAAATTGAGGATTACTTCGCACTGAATGAGGGCACCGTGGAATCACCTGCCACTGTATGGGAAGCATTCAAAGCTGTGATACGTGGTGACTGTATAGCACTCAAGACAGGGGTACTCAAAGACATACGAACCACATTGAGGAGATTTGAGATGGAGATTGGGGAGCTGGAGCGAATGCAGGGCTGCTTCCAGATCCTACTAATTTGGCGGAGATCCGGTCTAAAATGTCAGACTATCAGGTGGAAGCGGAGAGAGAAACAGCGTATCTATACAGAGCTGCACAGGCAAGGCGCTATGGAGAGGGAGACAGAGCAGAGAAAACATTGGCGGGACTACTTAGACCACCTAGGGGGGCGGATTACATAACTGAAATAACTACGGGAGACGGGGACTTGGTTAGGTCACCGCCAGAAATTTTGAATATGATGTTCCGGTATTATGAAACACTATATGCGTCTAAGACTAACCCTTCCCAGTCGGACATAGTGGACTACCTGGATACCATGGCATTGGCATGGTTTAGCAATAGTGCTAGACAGTACATGGAACTTCCCATAACGGTAGCAGATGTAAGGCAAGTAATAAGTAGTATGCCAGCTGGGAAGGCTCCGGGGGCTGATGGGCTAACGGCGGCCTTTTATAAAGAGTACTCAGATATTCTGGTGCCACGCCTGTTGCAGGTATAGCTAGAGGCCATGGACACAGGTATCATTCCCCCGACCCTTAGAGAAGCTACCATTATAACGCTGCTGAAACCTGATAAAGATCCTAAAGTGCCTGAATCGTACCGCCCGCTCTCCCTCATAAATTTGGATGCTAAAATCTATGTCAAACTCATAGCGAATAGGTTGCAGCCCATGTTGCCGCAGATAGCACTGCCAGACCAGTCTGGTTTCATACCGGGCCGCTCGACTGTCCACAATCTACGTACACTGTTTGGCATCCTGCACTATCTGGCCCCACATGTCCAGGCCGTTGCCGCATTGCTGGCCGCCACAAAGGCATTCGATTCGTTGGAATGGCGATTTCTTTTTGTCCTGCTGCCTCGTATGGGATTCAGCCCCTTGTTTATTAAGCAAATACAGCTGCTGTATAAGAACCCTGTGGCACGGGTACCAGTAAATGATCAGGTGTCGGCGCCCTTCACTATAACTAGAGGCATACGACAGGGCTGCCCACTGTCGCCAATGCTGTTCGCTATCGCTACAGAACCATTGGCGGCGCGGCTCTGCCAACACAACACGCAAAGAAGCATTGGGTTCACGTCCAGGGGACTGCTGATCTCAATGTACGCCGATGACATGACAATATATATCACAAATCCTAGTGACAATTTTGTGGAAGTTATGCAAGAGATTGTTCGTTATGGTGGCCTTACAGGCATTCATGTGAATTGGTCTAAGTTCGTGATGTTTCCGCTCACTGATGGCACCACCCAGTTTGACGCAGAATACCCCATACAGTGGGCAGGTGAGGAAGTCAAATACTTAGGAATATGGGTGAGCAGATCGGTGCAAGACGCATGGCTGGCAAGCTATGGGAGGGTGATGGACTGGATAGAGTGCAAAATACAGAAATGGAAACACCTGCCGTTGTCATTAATGAGGCGTATAGCCATCATCAAAATGGTGATTCTGCCTAAGCTCCTATATTTGGTCGTGAACATTCCAATGCCGTTAAACACACACTTTTTCAGAAAGCTAAGGTCCCACGTCCTTGATTTGGTATGGGCAGGTAAGCAGCCGAGAGCATCCTGGAAGCTGCTGACACTACCCTTCGCCCAGGGGGGTCTAGGGGCTCCCGACTTCGAACTATATGCTTATAGTGCTCAGGCGCAATATTTGGACTTTTGGCAGCACCCCACGCCTTTCCAACCTCATGTAGCGATAGAAACTGATAGAGTAGCTCCCACTCCGCTGAACACGGCGGTCTACCAGCCTTATAAAAGGCCTCATTTAGAAATTGATACGGTGGAAGCACTGAGGTGGGCATGGACAGGGATTGCTAAGAGGGCCAAACTCGAGGAATTATACGCACCATCTATGCCGCTGGAGGGAAATCCGCTCCTAACTCCACTAATGGACAAAGCAGTTACACTTCGAGCAATGGCACACGCACTGGTGAAGGGCGTGGATCTTTACCCGGACAATACCTTCCTTATGTTACAACAGATGTGTAAGGCCCAGGTACCCACTGCATCAGACACACTTTTGTATTATCAGCTTAGAGCCGCATGCCGCGCAAGATATGTGTCCTTCCCGCAGGCACCGCCCGCGCTACCTGCACTTGAGAATGTGTTGGCGAATCCGTCTCCTCGCAAACTGATTACACGTATATACAGTATAACACAAAAAGAATTGCCGATAATGGTGTGCACGGCCAGGGCAGAATGGGAGAAAGACTCAGGCGTGGACATCGCAGATAAACAGTGGCAATATTGCTGTTCACAGCTAGAACATTTATCACCTAATTATAGATTGCGGCTAATCCACTTTAATTTTTTTGCATAGACTATATCGCACGCCCTCCCAGTTGCACTGCATGGGCATTCACTCGGACACGAACTGATGGAGATGTGGGGCTCCTGGTGCCACATTCTCACATCTGGCATGGGACTGCAGCCCGATAGGAAGGTACTGGGAAGAAGTGTTTGAGCATGTCCGACAAATCACGAAACATGGGACACCTGCCCCTCCGCTGATAGCGTTTCTGGGGTTCATATTTGAAGTCCCAAAGACCTCTCATAAACTTACGGCCATGCTGTTGCTGCTGGCGAAGAGGCAGGTGGCAATTCACTGGAAAAAAAAACAGGCCCCTACCATAGCAGCATGGGTAAATGCAGTGGTTTACTGTAAAGACCAATTGTCGCACTATTGGGAGTTAATGCCCATCAGATCTAGGCCGGCGAATATCTGGAAACCATTTGTGGCCTGGCTGGAGGCGGGGGGCTCACACTTACAAAGGGGATAAGAAGGGGGGCACGGGTGGTGTCGTCATAGACTGGAGCCGAAGATCAATCCGGCGGAGTACATTGCAAATTGGGAGATTGAGGGGGAGAGCCTTGATGATTTCTGTAGTACTTGGGGGAACATGAAAGCCTAATGATTTACGACAACCACGTAGACTGCAAGACCAGCTGAGTAAGATCTTGGCTGATTAGTGTAAAGCAGAGGGAGTGGGGGGGAGTGGTAGTTGTTTTGGTTAAGTTAATTAAGTACAAATATGTGCCATAAGTTGTAATGAGACGACGAATAGATATAGCGGAAGTTGTAAAGCGGTTTTATTGCATCGCTGCCGGCCCGTTGGGTTGTAGGCATGTAAGTTGTACATGGATGGCAATGCTGAAGTCAAAAATTAGTTGCCGGCCTCCGTGTTGTGTGCAATAAGTTGTGTCAACCTACTTTTTCACAGTAAATAATAATATTATAAAAAAAACCTTTGCCAAGCCTCAAACTCCCCTTTTATTACAAATAAGTCGCCCCTAAGGTAGGCCCTATGGAGCCCATCGGGCACGGTGCTGTGTAAGTAAAAGGTAGGAGATGTACTTGTAGGTTTTGCATATCCTGGTAGTGAAAAACACCTACTTTAGTCTGACGCTGTAATTCATGATTAAAAAAGAGTAGCTGTGTCATATTTCACATCTTTGAAATGGTAATTATTAGTCTCTTTTGCTGGTAAAGTTGGATTTAACATTACTATTTTAGAAATGTCACTTTTAGAAAGTGGAAATTTCTTTTGTTCTTACTGCTCTATGTGCCGGCAGCCTGTCTCCAATAGAAGTCTGGGGTGGGTGACAGCTACACTTTGTGCATTCTCTCTAGAAAGCCACACACACAGGAAGGTTGGGTGTGTCTGAGTACTGATCTGCATTCTGATGGCTATTCCTGGCCAGGAATGGAGGGACGGGCTGACACTTACACCGGAACAGGCAGTGCCCTGTCCAGACACAAAGGGCTGTTTACCCCCTACTGATAGTCTGGAGCCAGGGCTTGGAAGAGAGGGCTTCTGTGCACTTCAATGCCCCTTCTTAGAAGTCACCCCCACTTCAGAGGCACAACTGGGTATAAATATTGGGGCTCTGAACCCACCAAATCAGACACTTCTGGACCTACGACTGGACTCTGTCAGAAGAACTGCTGTGCTGCATCAAGGACGGACACTCTGCTGGACTGCTGACCTTGACGGCGTGCTTTTCTGCTGTGCTGCCCTGCTGCCTGCTGTTCTCTGACCCTGTTGAGGGAAAGGTAGGCTCAGCTTTGCGCCCCAAAGTGTTCTCCAAGGGCTTGTTGGCTTGCCTCCTGTTGCTTGAGACTGAGGGATATCAAAGTCTCTAACCCTGCTCCTGTGCCTGGTTCACTGGAAGTTGACCAAAATACTTGCATCATGGAAATCGACGTATCTCCGTCTTCATGTAGCAGAACCAGTGATTCAACCTGGTTATGGGAGTACAATTGGTGCATTGCTCTCAGAACGCCTTGAGAGCCCAAATCATTGGAACTATGATTTGCCACGGCTGCAGTGTGGAGAGATTGACGCATCCTTTGACTGCATGGAGAAACCCAGTGCATTGCACTTCTGAACCAACGCATCTCGGCTCAACGCTTCATCTATGGAATCGATGCATTACCACCACTGTGGGATTGACATCAATGCATCGCTCTACTGCACCCTGCATCTCACTTTTGCGACCAGGGTAAGGTACTTTGTTCACAGGGGCCTGCGTGGTGTCCTGTAGCCAGCCTGTGCACCACCGCGGTCAGCCCAAACCATTAACTTCGTCCGGGGTAGTGCGACCAGATAACCCCCATTGGTGTTTATTGCTTCTAAGTGCTAGAACTCTTTTTATTCTTTAAAAATGTATAACTTAATTTCTATTTATTGGATTTCTGTCAATCTGATCTTGATTTATTTAAATAATTATTGTATATTTTTCCTAATCGGTGTTGAGTCTTTTTGTGGTGATTTTGTTGAGTTTTCATTGCGGTACTGTGTGTGTTGCACAAATACTCACATATTGCCTCTTTAGATAAGCCTGACTGCTCTGTGCCAAGCTATCATATGGTGAGCATAGGTTATCTTTTAGTGTGTATCTGACTTAATGTGACTAGGATTATGGTTCCTACTTTGACAGGATGCATACCTCTGCCAATCAGAAACCCAATTTCTAACAGTGACTCCCTCCATCAGACACTCGATGTTAGTTTTCTGTAGACAGGCAGGATTTCCAATTTGTTGTATCCAGCATCACTGTTCATTAGACACAATCACATATATCACTCAGCATCCTGTAACAACAAATTATTGCCCAAAATGCAACATATTTAATAATGTTTTGTATACTCATACAACTGATAACTTTTTCAGATATTGCCCAACGTCAGGTAGTTTAAACTATTTGTATAGAAATGTATAAACTTGAGGCTTCAAGAATGACAAGAGTCAGGAAATCTTCCCAGGTGACATCAAGCATTCTGTTTATGATGTCCTGGGTACCCCCTATGTAAAAGGGTAAGTTCCCAACATGACAATGAAAAAAGATGACAAAATATTTCACATTTTATAATGGATCTTCTAGTTGAAGGGTTTACCCTACTTATTTTTGGTACATTATAGATACAACGTATCTTAGTGTGGGTACATGGAGGTGTATGAACTTATCTTTAGAATTATTTTGTGTTAACTTTTCAATTTGTCATGGAGATTTTAGTGATTGTGCCTAATAGATTATTGGGTAATTTGAGAAAGGGGCCACTGTCAATAAGATGCATTTGCATTTCAATGGTGTACTCTGTCACCTTCGTTACCAAATTTCGGCATATAAAATGCCTAAATTTGGTATTAATGGTTTTATTGAGTCTTCTGTGACCATTGCGTAACCCGTTTTTACTGTCATATTATTGGTTTTATTGAGTCTTTTGTGGTCATTGCGTAACCTGTTTTTAATGTTATTTTCAATTTGCGATGTTCTATATTCTTCAATGTAGCTGAGTACGATAGAATTACATGACTACGGAGAGATTTTAAAGGTACAGAAGTGAACTTGGACTTCAGTCCACTGTTCCTACTGGCTTTGCCAGCTATTTTCTGGTCTGATAATAGCTGAAAAAAAACCCAGTTGTTTATTCTTTATTTTCTGTGAAAGAAGTCTATGTCTTGGATGTCCAGGAATAGAAAATGTAGTCCTTTATAAGCAAAGTACATGGTATTGTATCTTGTTTTCTTTGTTGCGAAATCAGTTTGAGCTTAATTTGAAAATGTATGCGCATATGTTCATTTTCAATGAATTAACATAAATACTTTCAGGTCACCAGTTAACAATGTTTTCTCAGATAGATTTATCTCAAAAATATTGTGCATGTATTTGCACATGCAGTGTTGTCATTATCAATATTGATGTATTGCATTAGGATCAACAAAAGCAACATACCTTCAAAACATGTTATATTCTACTATATGTGCCTTGTTTTGGGGTATATGAATTACATTTTTTGAAACCTACACCGGAATCTGAAGTGTGTTTGATTAATGTTCATATGTGGTTCTGTGGTAAGCTTTACAGCACTTCACAAAACTCCTTTGCAACGTATCTTATTAATAAAGTCTGGCACTGTGGCATGATTAGATGTTTTATGAAGTTGTATTTACAGCTGTCAGAAAATGTAGTTAAAAGCATGTTGCCCATATAGACCGCAGAAAGCTACAGAGAATGTAGAAAAATATTAGTGCAGTAATAAGTTCTTTTTTTTAAACTCTTTTAATTAAACAATTGCTTAGTAAACAGCAAATACAGTGGGGAAATCAATCATACAGTGTAAACGTTAAGCATAGCAGACCCTCTCACATACATGAAGGTAGCAGTTGTCATGAGCAGAATCTTCCCAATTTACAATGCCGCCCCTGCAGCTACAATTAGCCAAATAGTTTGGTAACTAGGCCATTTCTACTCGCCTGTAATATTCAGGAGGTGCCGTTTAGCAACTAAAGTAAGTGCAGTAATAAGTTGTACTAACTGGCATATTATGTGGAAGAATACATTGGAAATGATGGTATGCATTTAACCTGGGCCACATCGTGATAGACTGTGTCTGAATCCCCCGTGGAGAATGTTTGCTCATGGAGACCAACTAAAAAACTCACCCACTTTTAACAAACCTGAGGTGTTGTGAATGTATAACTGTGAGAATCTTTTTGAAATTTATTTAATTTATGATAACAGTCTTTGCTTGGTTTGGAGAAAATGGAAATCGGTGTTGCTGTTTAGAGAGAAGAAAATAGACTGCATTTGTTCTATGTTTCAACATTGCTTTTGCACATCTAATATTATACCACATGTTGACACAAATATGTTTATAGTCTTTTGTGTAGAGACTGATCCACTTCTTGGAAGGTACCGTGGTTATTTGACTAGAGCATTCGTTCTTAACCTTTTCCCCAAGGACCCTGGGGTTCGAAGAAGCCTTTTCATTACTCTTGTGATTGTTACACAAAATTAAATAAAATTCAAATTATGAAATTAAAATAAATAAAGTATGTAAGCCACTGGGTTATTGGTTGAGAGAGGTAAAAGTTCTACTTGAAGAACAACTGCAATCCTTGTCAGGTTGAACCACAAAAGTCACTAAATTAACCTGTGGTCAAAAGCAGTCAGGCTTAATTTAGAGGCACTGTGTAAAGTATTTATGCGGTACACCAACAGTAATGAAATAAAAACACAACACCATAAAATCCTAAATCAATTTAGAAAAGACTAACATTTAATAAATAAAACAATACCAAAACAAATTAAATTCATGCAGCAGAACTGGAGATATTGAATTTCAAGGTTTTCAGTAAGTATAGTGTCGAGAAGCACAAAGCACTAATCGAGGTTCTTTGGTCATGCTAGACCCGGGAAAGTCACAAGTTCCGGCTGTCAAGATGGCACGTAGGCCAGACACAGGGAAAATATTAGTCCCTCTGAAAAGGTTACCTTCTCAAAGTCTGGCCAACGAGTTCCATTTGTGATGGAGGATGCAGTAAGGAGCAGGGGGAGCGTCTTGGATGGTTGTTGCTGGAGCGCAAAAAGCAGACCGGACACCTTGGACTGTAGCACGAAGTGCAGGTCTCATGTTGCTGGTCGTCACTGGCTGTCACTGTAGCGTGAAGAGTTGGGTTCACTAGAGTTATCAGTTGGCATTTGTCGTGGACGGCAGAGTCTCGGTGCAAACGGGCGCATTCACAGTTGCAAAGAGCCCATAATTTCAGGATTAATCCTTTTCTTGAAGCGGAGTGCACTCTGATGCCTGCCAAGGGTCTAAGACCTGGGGAGTAATCATTTGTGGATGAGGGTCTCACTTTAGCAGAGGCCAGCAGGGCTCAGGCAGGTTCAGTTGCAGGTCCATGCAGATGCAGTTGCAGCAGGTCAACTGAGCAGGTTCGTGGAGGCCTCTGGAGCTTGTTGTGCTGCTGTGCCTCAGAAAAGATGATCATCCAACTGACCCTTGGAGTCACTCAGGATAGCCCGAGATGAAGGGGGAAGGTCCAGTCTTCCTTGTCAGACAGCAGGGTAGGCCTCAAGCAGAATGGTAGATCTCTGGGGAACAAGACAGGTCTCAAGCAGCAAGTCAGTCCACTGGTAACAGCAGGGCAGGTATCTGGGATATGAGGCAGGCCACAAGCAGCAGGGCAGTCCTCTGTGGCAACAAGGCAGTCCTTCTTCTGTAATGTCCACAGGTCCAGGAGTGCACTGAAGAAATGTTCTGAGTGTCTAATATTTATACCTGGTGCCCGCATTTAAATTAAGGTTATTTCATATGCTACTCCCAAATCTGGATCCAGAAAGATCTACCCTTCCCATGCCAAGGCTTCAAGAAGACTGGGGTGACAAAAGACTAGTGTCGGGTTTCTTGGTGTGCACTGGAGGCAAGCCCTTTGAAGTGCAAGTGGGGCATAGAACATCCCTGCTTCCAGTCACTCTGGCCGGACGGCCCATCCTGCTAACAGCTAGTCCCCTTTTGTCTCACTGTCTGTGAGGAATACATAAAGACCATAAGCAGAGATATTCGCACTCATGTGACACAAGACACCGGCAGTAGGCACCAAATGTTTAGGACAAGAAAATACCAGCTTTCTAAAAGTGTAGAACAACAATGTCTCAACCGGTATTATTGAGAGAGCTAATTCATAAGTATGTACAAGACATTACAAAGAAAAGAAATAGGGAGACTCGTTTTCAAAAGTGCTCAAAGCATCATGTATATTTGGAAAAGGAAACAATAGTTACAGAAGCAATAAGGAACAGTTGTATCAGCACTGTAATCAATAATTGCAGGGGCAACCTGAATACTTTGTGCACGCAAGTGCTCGTGACACTCAAAGGTGAACGGCACAGGTGACAAGTGTGAAAAAACCAGCGAAAGTTCAATAATACCGGTTGTGACGTTGTTGTTCTACACAGATCTGAACCTGGTCTATGGGTTTACTCCTGTCGTTTTTTTGCTAGCTTTCTAAAAGTGACATTTTCAGAATTAAAATCTAACATTAAAGACAATTTTAAAGTACAATTCATTTGAGTCCGAACTTGACATCACTATCTGTTCCCAATCAAAAGTTAGTACTCATTAAATGTCAGAAGGTAACTCAATGTTATCCAACGGGAGAGATAAGCCTTACAGCAGTGAAAAACTAAATTGTTTACTACTAGGACATGTAAAACCTTAGGGGTGAAGTATATGTATTAAATAAGGAGTTTAGGCCTGGCAAAATAATTATTTTGTCAGGGCATAATGACAGTTTAAAGCTGCACTGCAGCCTGTAATGGGGTTCTAAGAGATGTTTTAAAGGGTTACTTTAGTGGGTAGCACAATGAGTGATGCAGACCCATTTGTAGCATTTCATTTACAGGTCCTGGGTACATGTAGTACCGTATTCTAGGAACCTATAAATAAATTAAATGTGCAAATCAGGCCAATTTTATCATGTTTTTGAGACAGCACAATACCTTTAGCACTGGTTAGCAGTGGTAAAGTGCAGAGTCCTAATGCGCAAAACAAAAACGAATGCGTAAAACAGGAGGAAGGCAAAAAGTTTGGGTGGAGACAACACCAAGGATGTCAGGTCCAACAAAGTTTATACAATAAAGAAGAACTTTTCTATATTTGATTATGAAATAAACAAAATTTTCCAATATTTGAGCATTTGTTTGGTGTGTATTTATTTATATATTTCTGTGTATTGTTTTGAGGTTCAAATAAAAGAAATTGCTGAGACTAGGGTCCTCAGCTTCCAATTATGACTAAGACAGGGTCCTCAGATTCCAGTAAAGATTCAGTGGAGATCCACAAAAGTCAAAAGGTTAAGAAGAGCTGGACTAGAGAATTCAAGCCCTTGCAATCATATTCTAATGTTGTTCACTAGAGACCTTTACACTTTCAAATTTTGAACAATGAAGGGCATGGATTGTAAAGGATACTTAATAAGGTATAGATCTGTTCTGACAGTTTGCGGCACTTCAGTCTGTTACAATGATAGGATATCATAGATGGAATATGCGGGTGCCTTCAAAAGGTTGTTAGTGACTTTAAAACACTGATTTATCATTTTAAAGGATGCTAATAAATAAGCAACATTCCCTTAACCTGTTCATTCTCTTTCCATTTTCATGGATGTTGGAAAATGGCCCTCCATGAACGGTCACCCCAAATTTTTTGCTTTACTCCTCTCCTTTTTCTAACCTTGTTTTTGTTGGCTTTAGGACTCTGAGCACTTTACCACTGCTAACCAGTGCTAAAGTGCTTGTGCTCTCTCCCCGAAACATGGTAATCCAAATTGGCTTATTTAATTTACTTATAATTCCCTAGAAAAGTGCACAACGTCTGCCCAGGGCCTGTATATTAAATGCTACTAGTATGCCAGCCACTTAAGTAGCCCACTAACCATAACTCAGACCTGCCATTGCAGAGCCTGTATGTGTTCTTTTTACTCTGGCACTTTAATGTGGCAAGGTAAACCTCTTGTCAGGCCTATGTCTTCTCTTTTAATACATATGTCACTCCTGAGGTAGGCCCTGTCTAAGGCAGGACATATACTTTTAAGTTTTACATGTGTTGGTTGTGAAAAATTCCGGATTTCGTTTTTCACTACTGTACGGCCTATGTCGCTCCCATACAATAACATTGGGATTACCTTATTATATATTTTAAGTGCAATTCCCTATTGTGAAGAGAGAGACTTTTTAATTTTGGTGTCACTGGACTCCTAATTGAAAATCACAATTTAAGGATGAAGTTGGATTTTAAATTACAATTTAGCAAATGCCACTTTTAGAAAGTTGCCATTTACTTACTTTAGCCATTTGGTGCCTGCCTCTATTCAGTCTGGGATGAGTGAAAGCTGGGCTTTGTGTATTTCCTCTAGACTGCCACCCACAAAGGGAACTTAAGTGTGTCTTGATGGGCCTTCCTGGGAGAAGAGAGGGAGGAGTTGGGTGCAGCCTCACACCTACCCTGAATTGTCTGTGTCTTGTCCACACAAAGCAGCAAGCATTGTAACGGCTAATGGGTCTTGCCTTTGGGACCTTATAAGTGTTTTGCCATGCAGCACATTAACCATCTACCATTTCACATATCGCAGAATTTCAATATATATGTAGATGCGCTCTGTGAGCAAGTGATTTTTTTTCTTCCTTTTTTAAGGAGAGGGGCACAGAACAACATCTTATGTTCTGAAAATAAATGTTGCTTCCCTACTTCCTCAATGCTTACTCATTCAAAATATTCAGAGTGATCTGCATATGAAACATGGCTAGGTTAAGATAAATTAGCATATGATGTAAACAAAGAAAATTATGCTGTAAGTTCCCTTGAGGGCTGTGCTTATTATTGATTGGTTAAAAAAATATATATATAGCCACAGGGGAATGGAAAAATGCAACTCTAGAAATACAGGTAGTATTGGTATAAGGTGTGAGTGTGTCCTACATTTAATGAAAATAGATTTCAAAACAGCGAAAACAATGAAAATTCTAACACAATTTCCTGTATGAATTTAAAAGGTCACAGTCTAACATGCTTTGACTGTGGATGAACAATCATGACAAACTCTCTAGCTATTAGGTCACACGCCATGTAATTGGTGCATGACAATAATATATTTATCCCAAACCCACTAACTGTGTCAGCAATAGCATGCTGTAAGCATGTGTCCCGTTTTAGGAAAGTAAAGCTTTGAATGCCAAATCACATCTGCATTGTAAACTTGGTCAGCGTGATCACATAGCATGGTAATCGAAAAGGTGTTGCAAGTAAATAAGCAAACTCTCCGTATGTGAGATGTTTAAGGGGCGTATCTATCTAAACGAAAATGAAAAAAGACAAATACACCGAAAGCCATAAGAGTAGGTCTCCATTAACTGTCCGTGTTGAAATGGCCATGAAATAGTGAATTTTAGTTAAATGATTGAACAGAGAATAGGCATTTCTAAATCAAGTTAAAAAAAAACTGCCTGTAGCTAACTGAAAGTAAAACTAAGGAAATCTAAAAGACATAACAAAATATCACTGGTGGCACAGTCAGTTAAAAACACGAAACAATTCTATAAATAGCCACGTTTGATCCCTGTAAATACCAAATTCGAAGAGGCAACCTAATAAATGAAGAAAGACGAGCTACCTGAGTTTTCTGTGCGTGACATTAACCAAGCAAGCTGCAAGGGTGGGAGGTGTTGTGGGGGAAGAAGGCCCGGGAGACTAAATGAACTGAAAGGAGTGCCAGCAAGCAGCAGGGAGAGGGCAGAAAGAAAAAGTAGTGCTCTCAAACAAAACATATGACCACTAATAAAAGGATCCCTGTAGCAGGAGAAGAAGCCAGGGCGGTAACAAAACAGCCACAAGGTGGGACAAATGTACACTATTGACCAACAAAAGGAATGGAATTTGTGAAGGCAGACCAAGCAAACAATGAAAAAGCAGTGGGCATGTTCAAACTTCACAGAGGGAATACAGCATGCCTCGCAGAGCAGACATGCGCGCTGACTCTAGTCTTGACCTAAAAAGGAGGGGGGCTAGGAACCAATGAAGGTCCAGTACCAAGGTTCTGAAAGCAATAACCCATCCATGAACGGTCACCCCAAATTTTTTGCTTTACTCCTCTCCTTTTTCTAACCTTGTTTTTGTTGGCTTTAGGACTCTGAGCACTTTACCACTGCTAACCAGTGCTAAAGTGCTTGTGCTCTCTCCCCGAAACATGGTAATCCAAATTGGCTTATTTAATTTACTTATAATTCCCTAGAAAAGTGCACAACGTCTGCCCAGGGCCTGTATATTAAATGCTACTAGTATGCCAGCCACTTAAGTAGCCCACTAACCATAACTCAGACCTGCCATTGCAGAGCCTGTATGTGTTCTTTTTACTCTGGCACTTTAATGTGGCAAGGTAAACCTCTTGTCAGGCCTATGTCTTCTCTTTTAATACATATGTCACTCCTGAGGTAGGCCCTGTCTAAGGCAGGACATATACTTTTAAGTTTTACATGTGTTGGTTGTGAAAAATTCCGGATTTCGTTTTTCACTACTGTACGGCCTATGTCGCTCCCATACAATAACATTGGGATTACCTTATTATATATTTTAAGTGCAATTCCCTATTGTGAAGAGAGAGACTTTTTAATTTTGGTGTCACTGGACTCCTAATTGAAAATCACAATTTAAGGATGAAGTTGGATTTTAAATTACAATTTAGCAAATGCCACTTTTAGAAAGTTGCCATTTACTTACTTTAGCCATTTGGTGCCTGCCTCTATTCAGTCTGGGATGAGTGAAAGCTGGGCTTTGTGTATTTCCTCTAGACTGCCACCCACAAAGGGAACTTAAGTGTGTCTTGATGGGCCTTCCTGGGAGAAGAGAGGGAGGAGTTGGGTGCAGCCTCACACCTACCCTGAATTGTCTGTGTCTTGTCCACACAAAGCAGCAAGCATTGTAACGGCTAATGGGTCTTGCCTTTGGGACCTTATAAGTGTTTTGCCATGCAGCACATTAACCATCTACCATTTCACATATCGCAGAATTTCAATATATATGTAGATGCGCTCTGTGAGCAAGTGATTTTTTTTCTTCCTTTTTTAAGGAGAGGGGCACAGAACAACATCTTATGTTCTGAAAATAAATGTTGCTTCCCTACTTCCTCAATGCTTACTCATTCAAAATATTCAGAGTGATCTGCATATGAAACATGGCTAGGTTAAGATAAATTAGCATATGATGTAAACAAAGAAAATTATGCTGTAAGTTCCCTTGAGGGCTGTGCTTATTATTGATTGGTTAAAAAAATATATATATAGCCACAGGGGAATGGAAAAATGCAACTCTAGAAATACAGGTAGTATTGGTATAAGGTGTGAGTGTGTCCTACATTTAATGAAAATAGATTTCAAAACAGCGAAAACAATGAAAATTCTAACACAATTTCCTGTATGAATTTAAAAGGTCACAGTCTAACATGCTTTGACTGTGGATGAACAATCATGACAAACTCTCTAGCTATTAGGTCACACGCCATGTAACTGGTGCATGACAATAATATATTTATCCCAAACCCACTAACTGTGTCAGCAATAGCATGCTGTAAGCATGTGTCCCGTTTTAGGAAAGTAAAGCTTTGAATGCCAAATCACATCTGCATTGTAAACTTGGTCAGCGTGATCACATAGCATGGTAATCGAAAAGGTGTTGCAAGTAAATAAGCAAACTCTCCGTATGTGAGATGTTTAAGGGGCGTATCTATCTAAACGAAAATGAAAAAAGACAAATACACCGAAAGCCATAAGAGTAGGTCTCCATTAACTGTCCGTGTTGAAATGGCCATGAAATAGTGAATTTTAGTTAAATGATTGAACAGAGAATAGGCATTTCTAAATCAAGTTAAAAAAAAACTGCCTGTAGCTAACTGAAAGTAAAACTAAGGAAATCTAAAAGACATAACAAAATATCACTGGTGGCACAGTCAGTTAAAAACACGAAACAATTCTATAAATAGCCACGTTTGATCCCTGTAAATACCAAATTCGAAGAGGCAACCTAATAAATGAAGAAAGACGAGCTACCTGAGTTTTCTGTGCGTGACATTAACCAAGCAAGCTGCAAGGGTGGGAGGTGTTGTGGGGGAAGAAGGCCCGGGAGACTAAATGAACTGAAAGGAGTGCCAGCAAGCAGCAGGGAGAGGGCAGAAAGAAAAAGTAGTGCTCTCAAACAAAACATATGACCACTAATAAAAGGATCCCTGTAGCAGGAGAAGAAGCCAGGGCGGTAACAAAACAGCCACAAGGTGGGACAAATGTACACTATTGACCAACAAAAGGAATGGAATTTGTGAAGGCAGACCAAGCAAACAATGAAAAAGCAGTGGGCATGTTCAAACTTCACAGAGGGAATACAGCATGCCTCGCAGAGCAGACATGCGCGCTGACTCTAGTCTTGACCTAAAAAGGAGGGGGGCTAGGAACCAATGAAGGTCCAGTACCAAGGTTCTGAAAGCAATAACCCATCCATGAACGGTCACCCCAAATTTTTTGCTTTACTCCTCTCCTTTTTCTAACCTTGTTTTTGTTGGCTTTAGGACTCTGAGCACTTTACCACTGCTAACCAGTGCTAAAGTGCTTGTGCTCTCTCCCCGAAACATGGTAATCCAAATTGGCTTATTTAATTTACTTATAATTCCCTAGAAAAGTGCACAACGTCTGCCCAGGGCCTGTATATTAAATGCTACTAGTATGCCAGCCACTTAAGTAGCCCACTAACCATAACTCAGACCTGCCATTGCAGAGCCTGTATGTGTTCTTTTTACTCTGGCACTTTAATGTGGCAAGGTAAACCTCTTGTCAGGCCTATGTCTTCTCTTTTAATACATATGTCACTCCTGAGGTAGGCCCTGTCTAAGGCAGGACATATACTTTTAAGTTTTACATGTGTTGGTTGTGAAAAATTCCGGATTTCGTTTTTCACTACTGTACGGCCTATGTCGCTCCCATACAATAACATTGGGATTACCTTATTATATATTTTAAGTGCAATTCCCTATTGTGAAGAGAGAGACTTTTTAATTTTGGTGTCACTGGACTCCTAATTGAAAATCACAATTTAAGGATGAAGTTGGATTTTAAATTACAATTTAGCAAATGCCACTTTTAGAAAGTTGCCATTTACTTACTTTAGCCATTTGGTGCCTGCCTCTATTCAGTCTGGGATGAGTGAAAGCTGGGCTTTGTGTATTTCCTCTAGACTGCCACCCACAAAGGGAACTTAAGTGTGTCTTGATGGGCCTTCCTGGGAGAAGAGAGGGAGGAGTTGGGTGCAGCCTCACACCTACCCTGAATTGTCTGTGTCTTGTCCACACAAAGCAGCAAGCATTGTAACGGCTAATGGGTCTTGCCTTTGGGACCTTATAAGTGTTTTGCCATGCAGCACATTAACCATCTACCATTTCACATATCGCAGAATTTCAATATATATGTAGATGCGCTCTGTGAGCAAGTGATTTTTTTTCTTCCTTTTTTAAGGAGAGGGGCACAGAACAACATCTTATGTTCTGAAAATAAATGTTGCTTCCCTACTTCCTCAATGCTTACTCATTCAAAATATTCAGAGTGATCTGCATATGAAACATGGCTAGGTTAAGATAAATTAGCATATGATGTAAACAAAGAAAATTATGCTGTAAGTTCCCTTGAGGGCTGTGCTTATTATTGATTGGTTAAAAAAATATATATATAGCCACAGGGGAATGGAAAAATGCAACTCTAGAAATACAGGTAGTATTGGTATAAGGTGTGAGTGTGTCCTACATTTAATGAAAATAGATTTCAAAACAGCGAAAACAATGAAAATTCTAACACAATTTCCTGTATGAATTTAAAAGGTCACAGTCTAACATGCTTTGACTGTGGATGAACAATCATGACAAACTCTCTAGCTATTAGGTCACACGCCATGTAATTGGTGCATGACAATAATATATTTATCCCAAACCCACTAACTGTGTCAGCAATAGCATGCTGTAAGCATGTGTCCCGTTTTAGGAAAGTAAAGCTTTGAATGCCAAATCACATCTGCATTGTAAACTTGGTCAGCGTGATCACATAGCATGGTAATCGAAAAGGTGTTGCAAGTAAATAAGCAAACTCTCCGTATGTGAGATGTTTAAGGGGCGTATCTATCTAAACGAAAATGAAAAAAGACAAATACACCGAAAGCCATAAGAGTAGGTCTCCATTAACTGTCCGTGTTGAAATGGCCATGAAATAGTGAATTTTAGTTAAATGATTGAACAGAGAATAGGCATTTCTAAATCAAGTTAAAAAAAAAACTGCCTGTAGCTAACTGAAAGTAAAACTAAGGAAATCTAAAAGACATAACAAAATATCACTGGTGGCACAGTCAGTTAAAAACACGAAACAATTCTATAAATAGCCACGTTTGATCCCTGTAAATACCAAATTCGAAGAGGCAACCTAATAAATGAAGAAAGACGAGCTACCTGAGTTTTCTGTGCGTGACATTAACCAAGCAAGCTGCAAGGGTGGGAGGTGTTGTGGGGGAAGAAGGCCCGGGAGACTAAATGAACTGAAAGGAGTGCCAGCAAGCAGCAGGGAGAGGGCAGAAAGAAAAAGTAGTGCTCTCAAACAAAACATATGACCACTAATAAAAGGATCCCTGTAGCAGGAGAAGAAGCCAGGGCGGTAACAAAACAGCCACAAGGTGGGACAAATGTACACTATTGACCAACAAAAGGAATGGAATTTGTGAAGGCAGACCAAGCAAACAATGAAAAAGCAGTGGGCATGTTCAAACTTCACAGAGGGAATACAGCATGCCTCGCAGAGCAGACATGCGCGCTGACTCTAGTCTTGACCTAAAAAGGAGGGGGGCTAGGAACCAATGAAGGTCCAGTACCAAGGTTCTGAAAGCAATAACCCATCCTACAAGGAATGTACTGTTCCTATCAGAAAGAAAGGAAGTCAAAGCGGGGGCGAGACATGGGGTGGGAATCCTAAGGGTTATATCTTGGTGCCCTCACACATCCCTGGTGTTGTCATGCTTCATCTTTGAGCGTTGCTCTTCGTAGCCTAAAGGCCCCATGAAGGGTTGCTTTGGTGGAGATCTTTTATTGCTGTATGATGAAGGGTGCAAGTGAGAGGATGTCATGAATGTGTGGAGTGGAGTGATAGTTAATTTAGGAGTGAGGAAACACTAGATAAAACTGTCTGAGAGATACCAAGATTGTTTTAATGTGATGGTTCTCTTTTCAATCAATCATTAGGTCTTGTAGAGTGTGACTTGTCACCCCAGGGGGTTCTGCAGGCACTGGGGTTATGTGAGCCTCGGTCGGTTGGCCGTGAAAGTCAAATAGGCGGGTCTTGAGCTTCTTTATGAAGGAGATGTGCGTAGGTTAAGGTCGTTCCAGGACTAGGCGGCAAGGTAGAAGGAATTACCTCTGAAGCATCTTTGACGGATGCAGGTGATGTGGGCCAGGGCAAGGATTGAGGAGCAGAGCTCCCTGGTCGGTTGGTGGAACATCAGCCGGTTGTTGATGTAGACGGGTCTGAAATTGTGGAGGGCTATGAAGGCATGAGTGAGGAGTTTGAAGAGGCTTCTCTTCCAGATGGCAAGCCAGTAGAGAGCCGTGAGGTGAGGGGAGATGCTGGTTCTTCTGGGAAGCTCAAGGATGAGTCTTGCTGCTAAGTTCTGGATGGTCTGGAGGATATCAGGAGCTGTTTGGTAGTTCCAGCGTGGAGTGCATTGCCGTAGTCAAGTCAGCTGGAGACGAGGGCCCGGGTGACTGTCTTCCTGGTCGAGACAGTGATCCATTGGAAGATTTTGTGGAGCATGTGGAGGGTGTGGAAGAAGGCAGAGAAGACGGTGTTGATCTGCTGCTTCATGGTCAGTTGACTGTCCTGGATGATTCAGAGGTTACATGCGTGGAGGCTGGGGGTGGGTGAGGGGAGAGTGCAGTGGGCCACCATGTGTCATCCCAAGGGGAGGTCTTCTTCTGAAGATGAGGACCTCTGTTTTATCCAACTTGAGTTTTAGGCCTTCACCCAGGTGGCGATGTCGGTCATGGTGTTATGGAAGTTGGCTTTGGTGGTGTCAGCGTCTTCTGTGAGGGAGAGGACGAGCTGTGGATCATCGGCGTATGAGATAAAGTTGAGTCCATGGGTGCGGGCATCATATAGGTGTTGAAGAGGATGGGGCTGAGGGAGGATCTCTGGGGGACACTGAAGATTATATCTTTGGGTGCGTTGGCGAAGGAAGGTAGATGGATCCTCTGTGTTCGGCCGGAAAGGGAGGTGATTCAGTTGAGTGCGCTGCCTAGGATACCGATGTAGTGGAATCTGGTGACGAGGGTGTGTCGAAGGCTGCAGAGAGGTTGAGGAGGATGAGGGCAGCTGTTCCACCTATTTTGAGGAAGTGCCTGATGTCATCTGTTGCTGCAATCAGGGCAGTCTTGCTGCTGTGATTGGGCCGGAAGCCAGATTGGGAGGGGTTGAGCAGGTGTTTTCTTCGAGGTAGTCCATAAGTTGGCAGTTGATGGCTTTTTCCAAGACTTTGGTGGGGAAGGGGAAAAGCAAGATGGGACGATAGTTCTTGAGTTCATTGGCGTTGGTGGAAGGTTTCTTCAGGAGCGGCTTGGCTTCCGTGTGGTTCCAGGCATCAGGAACAGTGGCTGTGGTGATGGATGTATTGAGGATTTCCGTAAGGAGGCTGCTGACTACCTCCTTTCCTAGGTTGTAGATGTGGTGTGGGCAGGCGTACGTGGGGGCTCTGGAGTGGATGGAGTTCATGATGGAAATGGTGTCTTCGGTCATGAGTTTTTTCCAGTCGGTGGTCTGATGGGAGTGGGAGGCCTTGTTTTGGGTGCAGAGGTGGTTGAGGTCATGGGTTGGGGGTTGAAGTTGCTGTAGATGTTGGTGATCTTGAGGTGAATGTAGTCTGCCAGAGTGTCGCAGCGGGCTTGTGAGGGGTGGATCATGATTTCAAGAGCGGAGGAGCAGGAGAATTCTCTGATGATGCTGTGACCAGTTCCTTGGTGTGATTATGCATATTTATGTAAATGTCACTGATTTGCATTTCACGTCCATCATCCATGTGCTGCTCAGTGTTGGGATTAGTAAATTATTGCTAACGACTTGAATAATGAGTCTTTTGTCATTATTTTTTTGGTTTGACATTGAATAACACATCTTGGTTATCATGCATTTTTTTTATTTGTTGGGGGATTTCTGCTCTGTCATATGTTCTGGACACTTTTGGTGTTTCTGTAGTTATTCTCCTTGTTCTACCCGTTGGTCTTTTTATGTTTTTATGGCATAATTACTGTGGCCTCTTGTGAGCTGGTGTGTTCCTGTACAGTTTCAACAATACCATCTTAGTTGGTGGCTCTAACATAGCAAGCATTGTGATAATATTTAGTGCATTTCCAATGAGTCCTTTCCCTAGAAGTACCTTCTGTGCTATAGGCGTGTCCCCTATAACTTAATAATAGTTTCCCTTTTTATGATTTGATGTATGTTGTAGTTTCTAATATTATATCTACAGATTGCAGAACTATTAAGATACATGTATAATATATATTGTTTAAAAAACAAATCTAATTTTTTACATGATGTTTTGCATAATATGCTTAAATGTTTTGAT